>NC_090924.1:1105261398-1106461398 GCF_040938575.1 Ambystoma mexicanum | reverse complement strand
TTGATAGTCTATTTGTATAGCGCCTATACACAATGGCCCTCATTACGACCCGGGCGTTGGACCATGGTGCAAATAGTACCATGGTCCATGCCGGTAATTTACCGACTCCGCCATGGCGGAATGGGGAATTACCGCCCCATTCCGAGGTTGGCAGGGTGGTAATTCCCTATGCCGCCATGGCCCTGCCCCATTCCCATTTTTGCCCCATAGGGCTCAATCGGACTGGGGAAGGCGCTAATTACGGCACCGTAAATTACGGTGCCGTAATTAGCTCCTAGGTCCCTTTGCGGGTTGGTTTTTTAACGCCTGCTAAAAGCAGGCATTAAAGTGCAACCCCCAAAGGGACCTCGTAATCAGGCGTTAAGGGTTTTACGGCGCCGCCACCTTTTACGGCACCGTTAACTCCTTAACGCCTGGGTTGTAATGAGGGCCAATGTGTTTCAAAGCGCTTCAAGGAAGGGAGGGAACAAGGGACAAGGAAAACAATGTAAATTCTTACAGCCCTTGATACATTCAGAATGTGAAAAAACAAAAATCAACTATCATAAACAGCCTTGACAGACATTATAGATAGTGCAAGTGCTAGGACAAGGGGGAGGGCTATGGGGGGATTGGAAGCAGAGAGGAGAAAACAGAAAAGGCACCTATTTTACTAGGTCTGATGAAAATGCAGATAGACCCCTAGGTGGAAGGGGAGAGGCGACATAATAGGAAGGGGTAGACAAACAAGCTGGTATCAAACAGGTCAGGAGGATGTATATGAAAGAGTAGGAGCAAAATGACAAAAGTAGGGAGGGGAAGGAGGGGAGGGCAAGAGGATGAGACAGACAAGCAGCTACATTACTATGCCTGGCGGCAATTGAGGTAGTGCCGGAAGGTTGACAGGAGGAGGGGGTGGTATGAGGGATTGGAATGAGGGAGAGGGAGAAAAGGTGGGGGGGCAACAGACAAGTGGTTAAAAAACAGGTCAGGTGACATATTTGAAAAACATATGTGCTAGGGGTGGGGGACACAGGGGAGGGGGGACAGAAAAGATGGGGCTGGGCGGGGGAGAAAAGACAGCATAAAGAGGTAGCTGAGCAGGGGGTTGACACTGACCGAAGGTGCAGAGAGGGTCAGGGCCAACCAGGGGGGTGGGTGGTAACACAGTGAGAAACAGTGGGTAGACGGGGGGTGGGGGAACACAATGCAGAACGGGGCAACAGGGGGAAGCGGGAAACAAGTGAGCAGCAAGTGGTGACGGAGTGGGTGGGGGGGCACAGAGAGAGACATGGAGCAACAGAGGTGGGTGGGGGGACACAGAGATAGACAAGGGGCAACAGAGAGGGGTGGGAGGACACAGAGAAAGACACAGGGCAACGGAGCGGGGTGGGGGGACACAGAGGGAGACACAGGGCAACAGAGGGGGTGGGAGGACACAGAGAGAGACACAGAGCAGCGTAGGGGGAACACAGCGAGAGACATGGGGTAATGGAGGGGGATGGGGGACACAGAGAGCGGCACAGGGCATTGGAGGGGGGTGGGGGAACACAGAGAACAGCCCAGGGCAACAGAGGGGGGTGGGGCACAGAGAGCGGCATGGCGCAACAGAGGGGCGTGGGGAGATACATAGAGCAGTATGGGGCAACAGAGGGGAACACAGAGAGCAGCACGGGGCAATGGAGGGGGGTGGGATGGACCGAGAACAGCACGGGGCAACGGAGGGGGGTGGGGGAACACAGAGCATAACAGGGCAACAGAGGGGGTTGGGGGGAAACCGAGAGAGACAAGGGGCAACGGAGGGGGACACAATGAGTGGCATGGGGCAACGAAGGGGGTGTGCGGACACAGAGAGAGACACAGGGCCCCGGAAGGGGGCACAGAGAGCGGCATGGGGCAGTGGAGGTGGCTCACCTCATGAACCCTCACCGAACAGGAAACAAACAGGGGCCTTAAATCGGGCCTTGGAGGCAGGCCAGCATTCGCCTGCCGGCTAGCCTGATTGGTGCAGATGTAAGGCAGTTGCACCAATCATAGGCAGGCAGAGCTGCAGGGAGGCACCTCGAAGCACGAGGAAGGGGTCGACCATGTGTGAAAGGCCTTAGACGTCACAGATTAAATGTAAAATGTACAATAAACAAATTAAGATGGAAAGCAATGAGGCGCACAACGTAGCAGCAGGCTTTATATAATCCATAAAAGCCTTTAGATGATCCAGGTGAAATACAGAGCTTGTTGCTCCGAGCATAGCAATCAGTGCAATTTAAGCCACAAAAGGGTTTACCTTCCCCAGTGAGGTCCTTCCTGGTGCGAGGATCATAATCAATATATTGTCTAAATATATCAGTAGCCTGCCACTCCATAGCCACAAAAAGTTGGAGAAACACCAGGGGACTGATTGCAAGCTGAAGTACAGGGATGGGAAGCAACACAATTTTTGACACCATTGGAAGCTCAGAAAGCTTCCTGTGTGCCCGGGCAACTCGGATAGTGAAGTAATCATCAGTGAGGTCTGGTTGGACAAACCAGTCACCAGGCCTCAACAGGTCTCTCAGCAATGCAATTATTATATTAATCTTATAATGACGATGAAGAAAAAACTGATCGAGAGATTGTGAATTGAATACTGGCCGAAAGGTCAGATATTTCTTCCAAAACAGAAATATATAACTGATGAAATTGGACAAACTCTGAAAACAAATCTCTTTTGCTGTTGTTTGTAATAGTTAGCCAATCTTATGCTGAACTACTCTTGTCTTCTCCTGCCTCTACCTGAAGGAGGGGGACCACTAAATGGCAAGGTTCCTCAAAAACTATATAAAGCACCCCCTGACTGTATATCCAGACCCAGGAAACCTGTGATACTCATAATTAATTTTTGATAAAATACAGAATCCATGCTCACATGGAATGTGTGCCGGTGGAATATGAATTATTCTTACAATTGGATGTTATTTGACTGGCTGACCAAGTGCCCCATAGGACAACCAACCTAGATAACAACACAAGTCTGAAACAACTTCTTAAGGGAAGTCTAAATCCTATCCAGAGTGTTCAAAGGGGCCACAAATGTACCTATTTCTTTGACTGAGACTTCTCTAAAGAGACCTTCTTCTGCATCCCCTGGTAGATGGAATCAGCCAATCACACAAGTTAAGGGTATATCTTCAAGAGGACATCCTTCCTTTGCTTCTGGGTGGGTTCCACCTGTCAGGAATAACGCCTGTGGTGCCCAGGGGGAAATAACTTATGGATCTTAAGGCTCCTCAGTAACCCGGCAGCTTCTACAAGAACCAAGATCTTCACAATTGGTCCCACTGCATTCAGAAGGTGTTCCTGGCAGTTTGCCCAGGCTTTATTGGCACCCTTTGAAATGTATGTCCAATACAAGGAGAAGAAGATGGCCATTATGGATCTATATTGGGCCCCATAGGATTTTTGCCCTTCATTCGGGGCCTAGCGTATTCTGCCCTCATATTTCTCTTAGAATTGGAAATGTGGAAGAATAAAGCATCAGAACAATTTTAATAAGCTAATCCAAAGGGTGTTAACATTGGCACATCCATATGATCCTTTACTCCATAAGTAGATGGTCCTGTTCTGTGAGGTCTACATAATCATTCTCTGGATCAGTGTCGGGATCTATCAACATGGTAGGGGAAACAACTTCACCCTAAAAAGGGGTAAGGACTTCTACCAAAGACAACAAGCTAAAAGCCTCCAATTTTGCTCTCTTCTGAGAAATTGTGGTGTCCCATCAGCATGGGGACCCACATGATGTAACAAAGTCCCCAGCCAAAGACATTCCCAAAAAATTCAGAATCCTGGGGATGATAAACTGAGATTTCAAAGCCAATGCACATGATTGGCTGCACTGTACAAGGTGCCACTTGTGTGATTTTTTACATGGTTGCAAAATAATCCCCACATTGTCTTGCCACACTGTTAGGCAGGAATTTGAGTAGTAACCCTCTGGGAGACTACACCACCCTTGTCCTCTTGGTATCAGGTAACCCACCAATTGGTATAGGTCTGTCCTACACAAGTTGATAGTGTGACTGATCAGCCAGACTTATCTCTAGGGTGGCAGGGGGTAAATGTGAGCTGTAGAGCTATAGCATCGAAATTCACCAATACAAGTATCCAAATAACACTTACACACAAGGTTTTCTGTTAAAATAATGATTAATGTATTTAACAGTCAGTGTTAAATAGGCATTCTTTAAAAAGGGTAATGTCCAACAATAAAAATACACTTCAAAATACTTTCTCAGAGTCAAAGTCAAGCAAGTAGATACTCTGTAGATATGCTTCATACACCCTTCATACACCCTGAGGTTACTTCACTAACTAGGGCAGTATTGGCATTTATATATCACTTTTGCACTTTGTAAAATTCTGAGGTTGGTAAAAAGGAAAGGTTAAGGGAACGAAAAAGGTTAACAGGTTCTCAGAGCATGTGAGCACTTTTAAATCTCCCAATGAAGTTTATATAAAACCTTTCCCAACAATATTAGTTAAAAAACAATCTATCACATATGAGGGATAGTTAGAATCAAAGTCAATGGACTAGAAGCGTCTGCAGAGAGCCAGGGCAGCCAACGTCAACTGGAGCAAAGTGTATGGAGCTGAGGCACTTCTTAGATAGAAAGAAGTCTTGCACAAAGTTAGAGAGTTTGTTGTAGAAAATCACTGTTGGGCCACACTTGTGAAAGTTAAAGCTGAGATCAACTCTAGAAATGCAGATACTGCAAATCTCAACTGAGAAAAGCAAGCTACAGACAAAGAGGTAAGTACCCCTTAGTAAGCACAGTACCTTAGGTTAGAAGAGGATCCTGCTAGCTTCTGTCTTGGTTGCAGTGTTGCAGATCCTGTGTTCCTAAGCCTCAGTCATGGGGACAAGACGGAGGACATCTGGAGGACTCCTGCACAGCAGTTTGGAGGTGGGTGGCAGCTACGGGTCTTTTCAATTCACCTTCACTTTGTGGTTTCAACATGCGGTAAAAAGCATCACCACAGATCTTGGACACTGGTTGGGCTTCCTTCACTCCTTGAGTCCAGCACTCTGGTGAAGTGACTCGAGCTTGGGTTGTCCTGCTTCGGGGGGATCCTCAGGAGACTCCTGGATCTTTTGGCCAGTTTACAGACATTACACTCAACTACTGATTTCTCAACTGCTGGCACTCGGTTCCAGCAGCAGCAAAGAAGTACAGCCAGTTGGGGAAAGACTTCCAGCAAAGTTTGTCTCAGGGTTAGTTGGTCCCACTGTAAATATCACCTGGCTCCCACGGAGGCGCTGGTCTAGTCTGGGTTTGCTGTGGCCTCTTCGAGCGTGATACGCAGAACTCGGAACATCGACTGAACAGGACCCTCAAATCTTGCTTGTCTGGCCCGTAGGAATATCCTTCTGCAGATGATAAAGGGGATTAACAGTCTGCAGAATAGTGTGCTTGCTCCCCCCTTCCCCCTTCGTTATTCTCTAACTTCCTCCAAAATCCCTGGTTGAAGCTCACCTTATGGTTTGAAAGGATGAACTCTCCATCCTGCTTCTGGTGCAGGGGCGCGTGTTTGTCCAGTTACTTCACTGGTTTTCAGAATGGTGCTGGCAAAATCCACTTGACTTTTCCGAGCGGAACGCCGTAAGTATGAAGATTACAAAAGTTCAAGTGTAGAGCCTCCTTTTCTGTTGCCTTCCTAACCTGTGATCTGTCCTTTATTTCAGGTGCAGAATGAAGGCGATGCGTTGAGGGATTGAATTGCCGATGGTAAACTCAGGTAAGTTAGCGATGGGGGCGATCCCTCTTAATGTCTTTATATTCCTCCAGTAATGTCTTTTGTCCTTTCCCCTTAGGAGCTGGGTTGCGGTACCTGCCAACGAAGCGGCGCCGACCCGAAATGAGAGTGTTCCACCAACAGAAGAACGGTAAGTATTATGGCGGAAAATTAGGCTTTCCTCATATGTTCCTTCAGCTCACCTTTTGTCTCTTCTTCTCTCCCCTAGGCGCAGAGATGTGGCGACCGGTGCAGACAGTCGCGGTGGAGCCAGAAGAACTCCCAAGGACCGGTGAGTGAAGCGCGGCGCTGCAGCGAGCAACGCAGTGCTTTTAAATGAAAGTTCTTTTCTCAGGACCGCTGGCGTGAAGGTTCTGGATGCAGTTAAGAAGTTTGATAAAAATCTTGGTTTTCACCTTTCTCTTATCTTCTTTCCTTACAGGTGTTCTAGGATCGAGGCGGGCGTGGCTGGAGACCAGATGCAGGAGCAGACACGGTGAGCGTTCAGCTGCTTGGATGCAGAACAACGCGAAGCGTGAGCTACTGTCTGGGCGTGGCTTAAATAGTCCTCAAAGTAGTTCCAGGTAAGTATCCTTCCCCGGCCACGCCTGAGTGGCAAAATAGTCCCAATGAAAAAATAGTCCCTTTCAGGTCTCAGGGAGGCCTGAATCTTGCAGCATGGTCTGCATCAGGTAAGTGCACAAAACACCTTCCTTTATGAGCCTGGCGCCTATGGCGCCAGGACTGATGTCCAACATGAGCCTGGCGCCAACGGCGCCAGGACAGAGTCCAAAGAGCCCCTATAAGGGGCCTCTGGGCTTTTACCCGGGGGCATGATGCCTGCTCTGGGGGTGCTGGGCCTGGCCTGGTGCTCCGGGGGTAGGCATCATGACACCCACTAACCCAAGGGCAGAAGTTGTCCCTTCCGCAGCTTCTCTTGTGGAGCGGAAAAAGGAGTTTCAACAAAGCAGCAGGGCTTCACCAGGCAAATCAAAGGTCCAGGAGGATGCAGCAGGCATCTGTGATGGTTTCTTCGTTGGGTTGTTCTTGCAAGTGGTCAACTCTCTCTTCAGTCCAAGAAGCCTTTCTTTTATGCAGGTTTCTCCCATTCATGCACACCCTAGCTGTCACACACACAGCAGGGTGGCTGTCCTGCAAAGACAGCCAGCCAGCCTATCTGTACTGGGTGCATTCAAGTAACTAAAGAGACAAAGGACAGGGGTGTTTCGGGCACCTCCCTCACTTCCTGCCCTGGCAGACACACTCGAACCAGAGGTGGGTTTCAGTACTGAAGCCCGCCAAAGGCAAAATGAACAAAGGGCTTAAACCTGGTTTGGTGTGCAAAAAAACAAGAAAGACCTCACAAACAAGAAATGGCAAAACAAGAAGACCGGGCCATTTTGACACAATGGTCACCCATGGGTGCTATACTGCAGCTGAGAATTCAGCCTGTATTAGGAAAGCACAATGGTAGGGAAATTAAACCACTGCCACCAGCCATTTAAAGTAGTGAGGGTAACATAAAAAATGTTACATGAGTAAGTAGAAAAAGGGGCTACTAAGTAACCCCTCAGCAATCCAAATTATATGATATGTTTGGTTATTTATAACATGCTTAATACCCAGAGGTTTCTAAGCGTGGACCCAGGGTTCGGACCTGTTTTGCTCTGCATCTTCTTGCAACCAAGGCAAGCACGCTGCCCCTGAGTTATCCTCACAAGACAATAAGATGGGATGTGCTGGATCTACAGAGAGAAAAGGTAAGTAAAGTAAATTTCACTTTACTATTCTTGGGAACAGTAGTTCTCACAAGAAAGGGTATTTAAACCTTCAGGGAAATCTAAAGGAGTTCTCTGTAACACTGCAGTGAAGGTGTAGTGTGTTACTATACACAAAGTAGATGCCTATGGAGTTTGTCAGACTCCAAAAACAAAGGAAACTGATAATCCAAATCAGATAAAAATACATGCGAGTGGGAGAAAAGGGGCTCACTCTTTCCCGGGTGAAAAATAAAAAGTTCTCAAGTCCTGCAGAAGGGCTGGGGGTCTCTAAGGTCGGAAGAATTTTGCAGTAAAATGAAAATTTTCCCTAACACACACTTCTTCAATAACGTTGTCTGTTAGACTCTGCCTAACATCAGAAGTTACATCTTCACCAAAACAGATAGCCATCACTGCCATGGACACATTATTGGCAGTCCCTAGTCAATAGTCTGTTCACAAGCCTTTGCAAACGTATCATTAATATAAGTGGATAACCAAGCATGCCACTCCGAAATCCAATGAAAGCTTCAAACTGCACTGAGGGCACACTGTCTGCTTTCCCGTCTCTGCTAGTAGCCATGTCAAAAAAGCAATAAAGCAATAGAGATTACGTTTCCAGGGTTGCAAGAGCAAAAATGCTGAAGAAACAACATCCTCTTTCTATATTTATGATTAAACCTGCCAAATGAAAGGTCCTTTTCTCCAAGGCAGCCTTGGCCACGCTAACTACGAGTGCAATGTTAAATGTGTCTGCATGAGAAGGAATGTTACCTTCATTCCCCTCACAAGGGAAGAGGAGTGGGGAATTCAAGTATTTCTAGTTACAATGGACACTTTTGCAGCACTGATAAACGCTGCATATTGGGCAGTATTTCACGCTCCACCTTGCTCAAACTGTCTGAATTTCTTTTTCTGGAATCCATAACCATATAGATCTATGTCATGTGTGCAGTCAACGTAACAGTATAGGTCATAGGTTGGGGAAGGGACTTTATCCCAAGCGATAATAACCCCTCCCAAGATTTTTTGGCTATTAGCTCATAATAGCAATACATGTTTTGGAGTTTTCATGGTGAAGTAAAAATGCTGCTTTAAGAGTGAGCAAAGGAGTGTTTTTACTTTATTGTATATTAATAAGGTTGTCTTCTAAAGTTAAGCAATTAAATTGCAAACGTGGTTATATTAGGGCAAGTTTAACATGAGCATGCATCCAATACCATGAATAGGTACATGATTTCTCTATAAGAAAGTGAAAGCATTTTACCATGTTTCAGCTTTATCTTTTCTGTGTTAAAAGGGATGTTGCCGCAAACAAAACCCCTTCTCAGAGAGGAAGTGTCTTTTTGAAATAAATCTTTCCTTGAAATTGTATTGTTGCTTCACTCTTTTGAAGACAGAGGGCCTCATTACAAGTTTGGTGGTGGCCGTGCCTGCATTATAACGGTGCCGGTGCATCCATGTGTTTCCTTCGGGGGTGCCGCACAGCCCGCCAGGTCAGACCAGGCGGGCTGTCAGGGACCCGCGAGGGAATCTTGGAATAAGGCAGTACGGTATGGACGGTGCCATACCAGCACCGTCCATACCGTACCGCCAGGGTCATAATGAGGCCCTGTTCCAAATGCAGTCAAACCCAGGAGGTATTCACTGCACTCTGAACACTTTGATTGGTTGACATTATATCGCAGTTCTACATTACTTTGTTTTTGCTTTTATGTATTGCAAAATGTTCTGTCCTTATTCTAGATTTACCTACTTAACTGGTGAAACTGGTGTGGGGAACACAAAAAGATCTAATCAAACTTTGAGGTACAGGAAGGGCACCGGTATTTATATACAGATGAAAGTATTCAGAGATTGAGTAATGTGACCAATCATACAGAAACAGATGACCCTTTATCAAAGTCATCGTCTGATGCCTCGTGAATCGCACAAGGTCGTGCCATTGCAGTTAGCGATGCTAGAATGAGATCCTGCAATTCATCATTGTCGGGTCATCCCTTCCATATATGTTCGCATCTCTCGAATGCACAGAGATCAGGGAAGGTTGTCTGGCTTTCTGGTGTGAAGCAGAGCCTGCTCTGGTGTCAACGAATTCCAACAAAGGCATTGGGGACGTGTCATTCACACGTGAACTCGCAGCCAGCAGAGGGGTGGGAGGGAAAGAAGGCCTGGCGTTGAAACATGTACTTGGGCGAAGCATGATATGCATTGATGATAACAGAGCCTCTTAACATCATTCTTAAATGCGTGGGCTAATCGATTTTACTTTATTAAACACGTTCGATATTCAGAGTTTTAGTGGTAACATAATATGCAATATTTCAACCACCTTTAAGGTAATTAAATTAAGTAAGAAGGACACAGAGGCCCTCACTTTGATGGAGCCCAGATATTGCATGGAGAGGACCACACCAGTTGCCAGATTACAGAATACAGAAACCTCTCACAGTCGCAAGCGCACAATTGCACCGTTTTAGGACTAGGTTTGCCCTAGTTCAAAATGCATATAGGCCAATTTTCAAAAACATTTGCACAAGTGCACATTTTCATATTATAAGCACATGGGCAAACATTGCTCCGGTGAAAAACAAATGCTGTTTCAATGCAATTTCGCATCAAGACAAGGTTTACACTAGTGCTAATAGAATTCTGTATTAGCACTAGTGCAAACTTTCCCCGGGTGCAAACATTAATTGAAAGTGCATGTTTTCTTCACGAGGGAAATGTTTGCCCTATTGCGTATAGCATGAAAACGAGCACTTGTCACAGTACAAATGTTTTCGAATATGGCCCCAATGTTTTTCAGTCTTCCATGAGATTATGTTAAAATGCAGCTGGCTATGCATCATAAACTACTGGCTGAAATATTCCAACCATGCACCATAATAAAACCACAGCAATACCATGCTGTCAGTTTCCATCAAAATGTGCAATTTCTATTTCAAGTCTGTTGTGTTTTATGGCAATATCACTGGCCCACTATTATTATTATTATTATTATTATTATTATTATTATTATTATTATTATTATTATTATTATTATTATTATTATTATTATTATTATTATTAGGGGAGGCAGGACAAATCTCAGAAAAAGGTCTACAAATAACCAGGGGAGGAGACAGTGGGACTCGGATCATCCAGTCTTGGGTATGGTGGGGAGTGGACAGTGTATGTACCTAGGTATTAGGGAGGAGCCATTACTTTAAGAGGAGGGTCTTCAGCTCCTTCCTGAACTGTAGAAGTGTGGCAGTAAATTGGATGTTGATGGGCAGAAGGTTTCAGATTCTTGGTTTTTTCTTTCCTGCATCGGCTGAGTTCAAGTCTGCACATGTCCTTACTTCTGCTGAATCATAGTTGAATCATCCATACTTCTGCTGAACCAACTTATTACTGGCCCATCACAACGGTACCTTTTCTCCTAAAAATCTTAGATAAGGTTACATACCTTCAAATTCAGAATTATTTGGAATCTCATCATCTGCTGGGTGCTCGCCAATCAAGTTTCCGTCCCCAACATGGTATGGAAACCGCACTTATTGACCTCAAGACCCAAATAGATGAGTTAAGAGACAAAGGGAAATCAGCCCTCCTCCTTCTCCTCGATCTCTCGATCTCTCGGCGGCATTTGACCTTGAGGATTGTAAGGTTTTATGCAGCCATCTAGACTCAGCTGTACACTTCTACAAGGAGGTTCTAGTCTGGATTGAGTTCTTCTTGAGTGACAGAACCATGAGGGTCTTCTCACCCTCAGCAGCTGCAGACCCCACTCTCAAGACATACGGAGTGCCACAGGGATCGTGTGTCTCTCCCACCTTATACCACGTATTCACTAAGCCCCTTTTCGATGATCTAGACCATCTCAGTATCACCTACACTAACTATGCAGATGATACAGAGATTCTCCTCCCGCTTTCTGGGGACATGGCAAGGATTTGGCCTTGGTGAATAGGGTTTACCTCATTATCCAGGCATGGATGGCAACTCATGGTCTATGCCTGAATGATGACAA
This sequence comes from Ambystoma mexicanum, assembly GCF_040938575.1. Taxonomy (NCBI): domain Eukaryota; kingdom Metazoa; phylum Chordata; class Amphibia; order Caudata; family Ambystomatidae; genus Ambystoma; species Ambystoma mexicanum. The sequence goes on along the minus strand of NC_090924.1, from coordinate 1,106,449,872 downwards.
AACCGAGCTCATCATCCTGGTTACCACCTCCAACCTCAAAAAACTAGGCCATGAATACACCTCCTTTATAATCAATGGTAATCTTATCAAGGTCGCCAAAGAGGTGAAAACCATAGGCTTTTATTTCGATTCCACTCTTACCTTCACAAAACAAGTCAATGCCCTGGCTTCCGCTAACCCATACACATGCAAACTCATCCGAACAGGCAAACAATTTCTTTCTAATAACAGTTGCATCATCTTGGCCAGAGCCCTCATACTGTCCAAACTGGACTAGTGCGACACCCTCTACATCAGCGCCAACAAATATATTATCAGAAGAATCCAAACACTTCAAAACAACGCTCTCAGAGCAGCCCTTAGCATAGCAAGGAGAGAAAATATTTCTGAAATTAGGCGACAGAACAATTGGCTTTCCACCATTGATAAAATCTGCCTGAAAATGGCCTCACTCATTCACAAGTCCCTGAACAATGCTGCACCTAGCTATCTCACAGCGAGATTCCATAGAAGATCCTCCACCAGACCCTCTAGACTAATTAACATCAACTCTCTCACCATTCCTAGATTTAAATTATTCAAGGTCGGGGGCAGTAGTTTTCCTGTCACCGCCTCTCCGGGTGGATCAACCCTACCAGAATTTTAGACATAACTGCATTAACTGGCTTAAGTTAGCAGACCACTAATATCCTGTTACATTTAACCTTCTACTGTAAATAGTATTCTAGATGCATCCATTACGATTCAGCTTGCTTGTACCTTTACTCTTGGCCTGTGATAACATGTAAATTACCAGTTTTATTTATTTCTGTACCCTCTGTCTGTGATAACCTTCAATTGCCATCTATGTGCCTTACTGTTTCCTTTCTGCCACTTGCATCTAACTCGTAACCTAAGCTGTGAACCCCTTGCTCACATCCATGACTCTACTTCCTGTGATAACCTGTAATACTTCCACCTTTTGACTTCTGTTATTCCTCTACTCGTCATTTGTAACTTACCTTTGTAACCTAAGCTGTGAACTTCCTTGTAATCTGTGCGCCCTGATACCCTCACGTCTGGCACGCAATACAAATAAATAAACAAACAAACATAAGCGTCCAGATATGTTGTGTATCTCAGTGAGGTAGCTTGGGATCTTTCCAGGGTCACAACTGTGTAGATGATACAGTAGGATGTGAAGATGATAAAGGCTTGCCGAGCAAGCCATTGCGCTTTGATGAGAGTTGGGGTGATGTGATCGAATTTGTGGAGTCTTCTGATGAGTCAAACTGCAGCATGGAGGACACTTCTCAGGGGAGCCAGGGTAGTCATTGAAACATTGCCACCATCCAGCTGGGAGAGAAGAACAACTAGGACAGCAAGCAGATCTGAAGATGTTTTCAGGGATGCAGGGTGTGATTTTCTGAAGGAGAGAAAGTTGGTACCAAGCGGTTTGTGCCTTCCTTTCTATGTGCTGTTTAAAGAAGAGGTGTCTGTTGATGTCAAATCAAAGGGACTTGGTGCAGGTTGCCATCTGGGGTGGGAAGCCCTTGAAGGTGCATAGCTGAGAGAGAGATCTGGATGTCTGGAGTTTGTTTTTGTTAGTCAGCAGTAGCAATTCAGTCCTGGAGGGGTTGAGCTTCAGTTAAGCACTGGACATTGCTGACTGGATCAATGAGAGGCGGCCTTACGCCTGTGGCTGTCTTCAATGGAGGATGTCTTGAAGTACAGCTGTGAGTCATCTGTGCATTTGTGGGTTTTGTGTGGAGCGAGAGATGGTTCCAAGCAGTTCCATGTAAAGAAGGAGCATCATGGGAGAGGATAGATCTTTGAGGTACTCTGCTGGAGATGGGTAGAGATGGTGATCTGATGGAATCCATTTTTACAAAATTGTGCCGATTAGCAAGGTATGATTTGAACCAGCTGAGGATGATCTTGCATGTTCCCCATTCGGTGATGTAGTTTGTCAGTGAGTTTCTGGTGATCTATTATGTCAAATGCTACTGAGAGATCAAGGAGAATCAGGAGGCAAGGATGGCCAACATCACAGACTTTAAGGACATTGTCGATCACCATGAAGGTAGCTGTTTTTTTTGCTGCATCTCGGTCTGTTGCCAGATTCGTAGGACTGAAGAAGGTTGTTGGCTTCAATGTGTCAGAGGAATTGTGTGGGTATTGCGTTCCCAAAGATTTTAACTAGGAACAGAAGATGGGTGATGGGGCAGTAGTTGCTGAGGTCGTCAGGGTTCAGTGTTGATTTCTTGAGAAGTGGGAGGATTGTTACGGTCTTGAGGGTCAGAGGGGAGGTACCATATGTTAAAGAGCTTTTCATTATTGTCACATAAGGGAGGAGTGCTTCAGTCAGAAGTGTCTTGAGAATGGAGGCAAGGAGAATGTCATCTGCATACAATGTGGCCTTGAGGGATGATAGAATAGCAGTGAAGTCTTCCATAGTGCATGTCTTGAAAGTTGTCCAGTTGGTGGTGGTTTTGCGAGATGTGGTTTGTAGTATGCTTTAAATTACAGCATTGGTGTCTATGGGGCTCATTACAAGAATGCCGGTAAGAAATCAGAGTTTCTGCCATGCCGGTGCCACCGTGTCCGGCAACCCGTGATGCCAGAATCTCTGGATGATTACGTGTTGTCGTGCATGTGCATTCAAGCATGACATAAACAACAGTACAGACATGCCAGAAACACCATCAAAAACCCCCAAAAATGCCAACACTGTTGTCCTCGGTGCTGGTTACTCTGAATCTGGCAGCACGGTCCCAGAGCCACCGGCACCGGTAACAGCAGTCCTGCAAATACCGTGACTGGAAACAAAGTGATCGGCGGAAAAGGAAAGCAGCCGGCGGCCACTAAAAATACACAATCCATTGCAATCCTGAAAGCACAGGCAACATTCACCACTCCTGACCATAGATACTCCACTTTGATCCTGACATCAAGAGTCTTTGAGACCCGAAAGCGCATGCCACACTTCAGTGAGTCACAGTTGAACATGTTATCAGACAATGTTGTCCAGCATGCTGCAGAGCTCTTCTCAAACGACCAGCGCAGGCAGGCCCAGCTGCGCAAGACCGCGAGGAGGTTGCCCAGAAAGTCTCTGTAGATGGCACAACCCTCTGCACAGTGCGAGACTGCCACAAGAGATGGGATGACCTGCGATTGAGGGTGCGCAAGCTCCTCTCGGTCTAGCACAGACAGGGCATGGCCACAGGTAGCGGGAGCGCATCCCCAATACACCTGCTGCCCTGGGAGTAGACCTGCAGCAGTGTGCTGCACCTCGAGGCATCTAAGGGGTCGGTGCTGAGGAGGCCGGATACGGGACACCTGAAGAGACTGGTGAGTACGAATAACCCCAATATAATGTCATCCTCCCTGTCCACCCTGAACCCACTACTGTGCCAACATATGACCTGAATGTCAAGAGACCAGCAACCTGGGTGCATACACTGACATACACCCTGTACCCCAGAACATGCAACATACCACAAATACACCTAGATCACAGCACAGGCACGCTGTACTGCCAACAGAACTTCTGCTTCCACACAGACACACATCACCCTGCCACTGCTTAATGCATGTGTGCCTGCCTTGCTTCCCCTGACACAAAGTCGCATAAGTGCTAAGCCCCATCTCCACCCACAAATGACCAGCATCGCACACAAGGGCAACATGTGACTCCCTCCTCCCAGCGAGCCGACCCATGAGCATAAATGGCCACCTATGCCTGTAAGTGGTACAGGCAGCTGGCACATCGTGACCCAACCAATGCCACACCCCCGTAACCCCATCCATGCCACACCCCTCCCCAACTCAACACCCCACAGCATGAAGGTCACACCCCTAACACTGTACCCAGCAATTGTCAGTACACCACAACAGCATCTCTGGCACACCACTCTACCATGTATGAACATCACACATCCACCGGCAAAGTACGCAAGACACAAGCATGTGTGCGCCATGTACCCATCATGTCCCCGACACAACACAGGCACAAACAAGATAATGCATGTACCTCTGCCTCATCAATCCACACTGTTCACTGACAACCTGCCTTTCTGATTCCCTCATGCACATCATCTGACAATGAAGAGGCCCAACCAAGCACCTCAAGGGGCACCAGCCGTCAATGCCGCAGGACTCAACGGACCACCACCACCTCCACCCAGGACACCCACAGCCTCAGCAGGCACAACTGAAACTGCCACCCCAGCTGCACCCATTGAGCCAGCACTGGTCGCACAAGCTGCACCCAACAAGGCAGCTCCAGCTGCTGCAGTACCACCACCGCAGCCACATGCCCATGCACATGTGTCCAGTGCAGAAGACATAGGAGATGATGGTGGAGTGGACACAGGGGAGACCACTGACTACAGCACAGATGAACCATTGCTATTCAGCCCCATGTCCCCAATGAGCCCACAACGCCCACCCTTCCCCCGTATGAGGGAAATGTATGGCAGACTCAGGTGCATGGAGCAATGCAAGGATGCCTTGAATGCCCTGGTACAGCAGCACCTCCAGGAGGGACAGTTGATGCCTGAGAGCATCCAGGTTAAGGGGTGTCGAAATGCCCATACACGTGGCCATTGTACAAGAGCCGTAGTACAGATTTCCAGGAGGGTATGGCAGGGCAACGGTGTGATGGCATCAATAGTTGAGACAATGGCTATGTTTCACCAGGCATTCCTAGACAGACAGCTCACAGAACACGCCCACACACCATCCACCAGTTCAACGCTTGCTAGTTCCATGCCCAGCAGCCCAAGGTGGTTGTTCAATGTGGCTGTGCAGCTCGGCACACAGCAGCACGCCTGACCCGTAAAGGGGACTTAAATAGGCCCAGGACAAACATGTACCCTGTCTGCGACTTGTGAAAGTACTCCTTGCAGGACATGACAGGAGTTGTATAGAGACAGTTGGGGAGGGGTCGTTGGGGAGGGCGAGTGGGGAGGGATAGTTGGGCAGGTGGAATGAGGAGGGATAGTTTTTGGCAGTTATTGTTTTTCCACATATGTAAATCATTTAATTATACACATTACAGTTGCTGTTGCATTGAAATCATGACTAGACATTGCTTTCTTGTTGTGAGTTATTTATTTACTGTGCAGTGCCCAGTGCGTTAGCTGGCCTGTGCCATGTGCGTGCGTGAAGTGCTCAAGAATAGTGGTAAATCAGTTTATCGCATGCAACACAGCCATCCACGGCATCCCTGCGATGTGGCAATGGCAGTTAATCATGATAGTGATCCTCCTCTGCCTCTGGTGGGTGCATGTCCATGTCGGGGGGCAGTGGGATGTTGTACCTGATACACATGGCACAGGCCAGGAATATCTTGCCCACCTTCACAGGGCTGTACATAAGTGTGCCCCCCGATCTGCTCGGGCAGCGAAACCTTGCCTTTAACAGGCCAAATGCCCGCTCTATTGTACAACGAGTATGGATGTGAGCATGGTTGTATCCATGCTCATGCTGGTTGTGTGTTGCCTCACGGGGGTCATCAGCCATGGAATCGGGGGATATCTAGCATCACCTGCACAGGAGTGACAGAAAGGGAAGAAAGTCACTGTTGTGCCTCTTTCATGTTGATACAGTCTGTAAAGTGTTCAGTAAGCAATGCAAAATTACACATGCTAATTGCTGGTGACGTAGCATATGTCATAGTTGTACATGTAAGCATGCACATTGTCAGTGTGAATGGATGTCCATGCATTGTATGGACCATTTTGCGTAGGATCGGGGTGATATAAGGGATTTATGTCTGCAGTCATCACTGTCAATGTAATGACACATTCCAAATGCAATTGTGGCTTGTCCGGGTGTAAGCGTGACAGTGACATCACCAGGTGGCAAATGTTTCTCGGCCTGCAAAATAGTTTTTGGCTGACACAGCCGGTGTGCCCGACACAGAAGACCCTTTTTGGGATTCAGTACACGCCCAAAGGCATTCTTGCATTCTGATGTACATGATGTGCTTCATGGGAGTGGTTGAACAGCATCAAAGATTATGGCAAAATGATGGATGTGGATATATTCACAGAGAGAAATACAATACGAGGAATTGAATGATGGAGAAGGCGATGACAGCATAATGATTGCCAACAAGCCAATACGCCTTGCCAATATGTGTGGTGGGTGTGTAGTTTGCTGTCACTTTTCCATGGCCCATTGACACCCACCTCGACCTCTGACCCTTTCACTTCAACACACATAAATGAGACTGGTGTGTATTCTTATTGTGTTCCAATGTTATAGTCCTATGATGAGCATATCACACATTCATAGATATGTCTGCCTACATTTTTGCACTTCAGTTAACATGCATATGTGCATGTGTACTTGAAATAGGCAGGAGACCTGGCTACCTAGTGTGTGGAGCGCTAGCAGTATAGAGGTGGGGTGTTGTGATGCATAAGAATGATTAGTCTGTGCTGCAAGTGGTGTGGATTGTGCTGGGTTTTGGGACATTGCTGGTACATGTGGTGCATTTGATGTTGCAGTACAGATTTGATGGTATGCATGCACATGATCTGTTTGGACAATTGACACACGCCAGTCAAGGCTTTCAAGTGAGGCATGATATTTCTGTGTTGGACAATGCATTGCACACATGCACTGCTGATAGGTGTTGTACATCCAACCAGTCAACAGGGCACATGCTTTGGTATGGTATGCTATGGTGTATCCTGCCGCCCCCTTCAATGGTGCACATGTTTTGGTAGATAGACCCACCCAACAGCCAGGTACGCTCTCTACTGTGACATGCAATGTACCCTGGCAGCATGGAGTTCCGCAGCACCATGGAGTCGTGGGTTGAACCAGGGAATCTGACATAGCAGTGGGTGATGAGGCAGCAGGCATTACATACCATCTGTGCATTGAGTGAGTGGTAGACTTTTCGGTTCATGTACACTGCCTCAACGGCATGCCTGGCCTCCAGCTCCACATGTGTACACTCGAATGCACCTATCAGATTGGGCATGCCTGCAAGGGCATGGAATGCAATTTCGTGGCACTGACCTGGTTAGTCGTTCTGTGTAGGCCTGTGTGATCTGCCAAATGCCACAGGAGTCCATTAATGACCTGAAACAGAACACACGGGAAACAGGGTTGCGATAGCCCATGCAGTTCACCCATAGTGTGTTGGTAGGTGCCCGTGGCAGGAAATGTATCACAGACACTACCTTAAGCAAGGGGGGATGCATGTACGGATCTGTATGAGGCTGACCAGGTCATCATGGATCATGTCCGCTATGGCTGTGATGGTCTCCCTGTCTAGCCGGTACAGAGTGTGGATCTGGGTTTGGCTCTGGTTGAAGGTGGACGCCCTTATGCGTGGTATAAGTGGATGAATGTGGGCTGGAACCTGCTGGACATTGTTGTTTTGCAGGGCCATGATGGCATTCCTTCTCCTCCAGCGCATCCACTGCATCCTCTCCCTCTCTGCCTCTTCAAGTAGTAGGCCTGCATTCAGGGCCTCCAGCTCCAGTAATGCTACTGTTATTGCTAGCATGGTAGTGTTGGAAGAGGGGTGGGGTGTAGGAGTGGTCCTTTTGTGCTTTTGCAGTGCTCATTGGGGCAACATGGGCTGATTTTGGCCACCTGTGGGCTGTTTCTGCACACCTGACTCTTGTTAATGCCTGATCCGTCATGCCAGTGTTAACAGTGTGGAATTCACAGTGCTACGGGCAAGTCAATGCCAGTGTTTCCGTGTATCCGTTACTCGGAATGTGCACGTACTAACGCCATGCCTGTGTCTCAGGCACGGCCAGCACTTTTTGCTGCAGATTCCAGTCACTTTGTTGCCGGATACGGTAGGTCACTTGCGGTGGCGGTGTTAGCGGCATCGCAACTCAGACTATACCGGACTGGAAAAAGGTGCCGGTACTGAGCAACCAGCACTGCTATTTCCAGACCGGCGTACTTGGAATGAGGCCTTATGTATTTGTGGATTATGCTGATCTCATTGATGAAATAAGAGTTATAGTGGTACATTTCTCGAAGGAGTGGGTTGGCCAGAGGTTTGATTTCTTGATGGCTTTGAAGGGGGCACTGCTTTCATTGTTGGCTTTGGCTATGGTGTTTTGGTAGTAGTTGGCCTTGGCAGTGATAATCAGTCATCTGCATGTGGTACGGAGTTCCTTGAGCAGGACGAGGTTCAATGCGCTACAGGATTTTCTACAAGACTTCTCTTGTTTTCTGATGGTTAATTTGTTAAAGTTGAGTTCTTGAGTGCACCAGGGTGTAGAAGGATTACGCATGAGGGTGCTTTGATTCATTGGGGCGTGGCGGTTGATGTTGGTTGTGAGTGGTGGTGAGTTATTGGATGTGTAAAGTCACTCTCAATAATCCACACAAACTAAAATTAGGGAGCAAACCAAGATGCACGAAGAAACCAGCTTTATTGATACATTCGGCCGGAGGAGGGTCCACAGACATTTTTAATCACTTCTGAGTTGCTGAGAGCCTGTATACTAAACACATTAAATTGTCATATCCATTACAAAACAATATTCTATTATGGCCTATTTAAATAAAACCAAATATATATTATTTACATGGACAATCATTTTCTTTGAGCCTGCCCAAGGTACTTCCCTTTTTGCAAGACCTCATACCCCAGACATCATTGGACCGTGATGTAATTGGTTGGCACCTCAATATGCTGACAACATTAAAATAATGGTGCTTGTTAATGGTGTGGCGTTGGATGTTACACTTATCCACAACAGTCCAATAAACTTCGGTGGTAAAGGAGAGATCAAGCGTTGCCTTCAACAAAATAACTATCAAACGTACTCCTCTCTCATTATCTCACTCCAGGCCCGACTTTCCAGATAGTTTGCCCAACCTTAGACAGCTATAACTGCACTCCTTACGATACATGCTGCTGCTTGCATGGGTTTGATCTAATTGGATCACAAGTGTATTCATTGTAGTGAGAGGTTGGTGTATGAGACCTTTTGCTGTCAATTTATTCACCCGATTAATGTGTTCTTCCTGTGTGCCTTTAGCTGCTTTCACCATTCGGTGTGCTGTGGGTGCATCTTGCTAGTGTTTTGGTGGCAACGTTACTGTGTGCACCTGGCGATGGAAATGTATATTTCTGTCTGCTAGCAACAAACCTAACTCAAATGTTGCTTATCTAAAATTGGAACCATGGGAACGGGCTACTCGTGCAGTTTCAGCTATCCTCCCTTTTCTCTCAGGCTTTGCACTTGCAGTTGTAGCTATCTGCACACTATCATGAACCAACAAAAATGCCTATTAAGCTATTTGTGCTTTCTTAACTGTCTGCTGTGCAGGGTCTTGAGAATGGAAATAATTGTATTTCTCTTATCATTTATAATGCTGCTTTACATGTGTGTCCTACCTAACTGTGCGTTCCACCATTCACTACATTCCCTCTCTGTGTATTCTGTACCCTAACCCTGCCTATAATGTGGCAACCTAGCTCCCTATGTTGTGGCAAACTAACTCTATTCTGCTGTTGTTACATTCTACATGGCAGAGGGAAACACAAAATGGCACCTCATTCTAACTTTCTTATTCTATATGTTCGCTGTCACTTGGGAACAGGTGGGGCGGGGCCTTACGCATCACTTGTGCTATCTGCACCATCACAGAGGAGGAAGCAGACGCCCTGGTTTGTCAGAGGTAAATCAGCCCATCAGAATTGGAGTTTGATGAGGCATTACATTGCACCAGTGGTTGTTAATTTGACACTTGTTTCCATCGTCCTAAAGGAACGTTTTTGGGAATCGGTCACAATATAAGTAAATTTGCTCCACCCAAACAAAATCTCTGAATACAGACTCCCCGCCCCCCCCCGACAGGGCTACTCTCAGTGCATGCCTTCAGCCTTAGAAGAGTGTCAGGTCATATGACCCCTCTAACTCCTACTGAGTGCCTGTCCTCTAATATAAACTTCCTAAGCATTATGCTGTGCATATGCACATTTATGTGGAATTTCAAAGTGGTATGTTTGATCACAATAGACAGTGCTGTAAGTAGGATAAGAAACGGAGCGGGGCTCTAAGAAGAGGGGAGGCCTAATGAGTGGTGACCGTGGCCTTAAGCTGCTGTGCGTGCCCTAGTTAAGAAAAACGTGCACTTTCGATGCATTTTCGTACCAGGGCAAAGTTTGCCCTAGTCCTAATATGGATTAGCACTAGGGTAAAGTTTGCCTTGGTGCAAAAATGCATTGAAAGTGCATGGGCCTCATTATAAGTTTGCCGGTATGGTAGTAACGGCACTGGTAACCTACCGGTGCCGTTACTACCGGACTGGCAAACTACGAGTTCTGCTCGCGGGTGCCTTTTCGTGGGGTGTACCGGCACCCACGAGCAGAGCATGTCAAATGCACCGGCACCATTCACGAATTTGTGCCAGTGCCTCTGGCTTCCCCATTCCCATTGAGCCCTATGGGGCTCGAATGGGAATGGGGCAGAATATTTTTCGGCGCCCGCGAATGGCCAATTACCGGGTCCTGCAAGGCCAGAATGACCCTGTAATTGCCCATTCGTGGGCGCCGGAAATATAATTATACTGGTGGCACCCATGCCGGTTTTACCGACACGGCTACCACCAGTTTCATAATGAGGCACATCTGTTTTTCACTAGGGAAAATGTTGCCCTGGTGCTTATATCATGAACAATTGCACTTGTCACAGTGCAATGTTTATTGAAATAATGCAAACGTTGCCTTACTGCTAATAAGGTGCAACTTTGCACGTGCACTGGTGCAACGTTTCTGTAATCTGGCCCCAGGTAGACTTACATTTTAGCTGGTATCTCTTTGCAATCTTGATTGCTTTCATGTTGATGTGCAATGCATGGGAATGAAGGCAGCTTCTGGTTTTAGTGTATCTGTACATCAGATGCAAACCTCAATTTACCTCAATTTACCTCAACATTCAAACAAGCATAAATGTTGCTTGCCATTTTCATGCATAGTGGAGGGCATTTGCATGGACTCCCTATGCTAGTTAACATATTATACTTTATTTTGTGTGAGGTAAATATGTGCAGAACAGAATTATGTTACAGATCAGCACCTTGATGAAAATGGAAAGGCACTCCCTGCTGCATTAATATATTCTCATCACTCACACAAAAGAGATTGCACAGGTGTACGACACCATTCATTTAGGGCTAATCTCTTGTACCAGAGATGCAGTATTCCCTGACTGGGAATTGTGTCCCTTCCTGATGTAAATCAAAACCTCAGTTGTCTTAGAAGAGATAAAGCATGCGTACACTATGGCCCTCATTCCAACCCAGGTGGTAAGTTCCCTACTTTACCACCAAGGTGTAAACTCCGTTTACACCATGGTGGATGGCGGATTTACCGCCCCATTCCAAGGTGAGTGGGGCGGTAAATCCCCAATCCCCATTTACCCTTCCCCATTCCATTTTTGCCCCATAGGGCATAACGGGAGTGGGGAAGGCGCTAATTACGGCACCGTAAATTACGGTGCCGTAATTAGCGCCAAGGACGGTTAGCGCCTTGGTACTTAACGCCTGCTAAAAGCAGGCGTTAAGGTGGAAATCAGGCGTTAAGGGTTAACGCCGCCGATGGCGCCGTTAAACCCTTAACGCCTGGGTTGGAATGAGGGCCAATGTGTTTCGGGCTAAATTCAGGACACAATGGCCCTCATTACAACTCAGGCGTTAAGGGTTTAACGGCGCCGTTGGCGCCGTTAACTCTTAACGCCTAATTCACATTTTAACGCCTGCTTTTTGCAGGCGTTAAAATGCAAGGCGCTAAGCCGCCTTAGTGCTAATTACGGCACCGTAATTTACAGTGCCGTAATTAGCGCCTTCCCCATTCCCATTATGCCCTATGGGGCAAAAATGGGAATGGGGAAGGGGCCATTGGTGAATGGGGAATTACCGCCCCACTCACCTTGTAATGGGGCGGTAATTCCGCCATCCACCATGGCGGAATCGTAACCTTAGCGGCATGGACCATGGTGCTAATAGCACCATGGTCCTCCGCCAAGGTTGTAATGAGGGCCAATGATTTGTCTAGCTTGGTTTTTATCAGCCTTCATCAGGACGACAGACTCATTTCCGACCCTCAATGATAAAATATTCCCAGAGTTACCATGGAAATAGAAAAGGAGCTTTTAACAGAGCTCTCTTAACTCCTCTTATCAAGGCTTTGTTTGTATCTCTTTTTTTAGAAACATGTGTATGCTGTCCACACTGATTTTTTTACCAAACAAAAAGAAACATTAGCTCCCAGCTAAAGAGCAGTGACCCACTGTCTGTTGTTCTCACACCCCTTCTCCCTATCTGAATACTTCCTGTGTTGACTTCAAGTTCTTTGTTCCGCTTTCTTAAACCAACCAATGACATGATTGTGTGTAGCTTTAGTAAAGAAAAATCATAACTCTACCTCTTTCTTCCAAGATCAATTGAATAATGTTTAAAGTCCTGAATCCCAAACCCAAACCAAGGCAAGTGCATTGCTTGCACTCCTTTATGCCATTGAAGGTCTGGCATCTTGCTGCCTATACAGGCGTAACTCAAAATATCCCATTCTACTTTAATAGGTGGACCACCATCCATGATTTCACCCCATGTAACTTTGCTCACCTCTTTATAATATCTTTGCCAAATAATGTACCTCACTCTTCTGTAAAGCCCTACCTATCTAGTGCTCACCTCTACTTTTCAAGTTATGCTCTTGGTGTCTAAAAGATAAAACAATTAAATAAATGAATTATACTTATCATGTAGGAAACAGATAATCAGTGGCCCACAGGTACAAACTGTATGCAAGATAACGACACTGGCATCGACAGGGACAACACTGCACTCTCACCATGGTTAAGGGGCCGCAACAGCAAAAAAATACTGAACAGTGCATGGGGCCAAAAGCAGGCAGCCGAAACAGGTGCAGCAATCTGCTGGGTAGGCTGGTGGAATCTCTGGGCTGGACAGCGCAATTACTATGGAGACATTTTTGGAGAAGGCGATACAGGAGTCCAGGTCTTCCCTTGAAAAAAAAGTACAGACAATGGGAGTTGAGTCATCCCTGATTACAGCAGTCCTCAGTCACAGAAGCTGAGAGGAGCATGGGCATGGTGGAGGATGCACTTCTGGTGCTATGGGCCAGGATAAATGCTCTTATTGCAGCTTTGAGATCTCTGGAGGAGAGGGCAGAGGACGTGGAGGAATGATCGGGAAGGAGCAATATGAGGATTCTGCTGGTTGCAGAGGGCGATGAAGACCAGAGTATGGAACTGGGACTATTCTTGCAAAGACTGATCATGGACACCTTGAAGATTAAAGGACTTTTGAAATGGTTCTCAATCGAGAGTGCATGTATGAGCCTGTGCAGGAGACCTCCGGTGGGTGCACCTCCATGAGCCATTGTGGAGAAGCTCCTCAACTTTCATGACAGGGTTGCTATCCTACAGAATGCTAGACGGTGTTCGGTCTATAGATACATGATGTTCTATCCGGCCAAACTGATGCTGCTCGTGGAGAGCTGCTCCTTCTTTTCTCAGGGCCTGAGTGAGGCACGGGATTGGCTAGAGTCTAGGCCTTCTGAAGGTGCAGGGGCCCACAGTGGTTTTAGAACTGGCTCTGGCAGATTGAGCTTCACCCGAAAAGCAGCGAACGAACATGGTGGCTGACATTCCAAATGGGAGGATATGTGTGGGTGTGGATGGCACCCTGACATTCGAGGAAAGGTTGCGACCATGTCAGAGTGGCACCAAACAGGCAGATGGTCTGGTGGCTTCACGAAGTTGAAGGTGTGAGGGACAAAAAGGGGTTGGATGTGCTACTGCTGGGGTACTGCCAGTCTAGAACTGCCTGTTCACAGGGTGTTAGGTAAGATTTCCACAGGGCTGGTAAATCTTCCTTGCCTGGTTCAACTCCAGAACTTTTTGCTTTTCTAGTGAGATTTTTTCTATTAATACCTTAGTGAGTGGGAACCTTTTTCCACACTCACCTGTCTTTAACTCTTTTTATGGGTGTCATTTTTAAGACTCTCCATAGTGTCTTTTTAAAGTTATCATGTCTAACAACTTATTGGCAATAAGTGCCTGTTGTTGCTGGGTGGCCCTAGGGGCTCCCCGTTTAACTTTCTTGTGCTAACCTTGAGTGAAATACAGTTCCCAAGGGTAGAAAGGATCTTTGGATCCATTTTACATTTTATTCTGTGAAACCAGCACACCCCACCTTATGTGGAGTGCTGGGGAGATACAATGTATCCCCTTTCACATTTAAACTGTAACAATTCTGTTACAGTGACAAGCTTATCTTTAATGGCTGGTGGCAGTGATACCTTTTACTAATGTGGTGCACCTTTACCGCGTGCTGTAATCACAGCTGCAGTAAAGGCACCTAAGGGTGCTCATTTTTACCAAAATGGCCACTGTCTTCTTTTTCTGCCATTTTAGTGTTTCTTGTCGTTTCTTGTTCCTTCCCCTGACATTCAGGGTGGGAAAATCCTTTGTTTGAGTTTTGTCTTTGGTGGGAGTCCCCTGGACACCCCGCCCAGGCTCCAGTCAGTCTGTAAGCACAGGAAGTGGAGGAGGGGTCCCAAACTTCCCCCTCCTTTGTCTTAGGCCTTCCTTCAACTGGGTCAGATCCCAGTGGGGGATTGGCTGTCCTGATTGGACAGCCAAACACCCCTTTCTTGTAAAATGCGGGGAGAGAATGCAGAGGTTGTGTTGCAGTTCCTGATAAATACTGGAAACCTGGAAGCTGAAGTCATATCGACCACTGGAAAAGAAAACTGAAGAGGATGACGAAGGAAAAGCGGCGGGAATGATTTCCAGCGGCGGGAGAGCCTGCTTTGTAACAGGAGCCTGCTGCAGCCCTTCCTTCCAATCAACCTGGGGTCTCCAGAAACGACGACCTGAACCCAGAGCCTAATGAGACCCACTAGACTCAAGAAGACCTGCATTTTGAGCCATCCCACGGGTTGCTGCAACCTTGCGTTCTTGCAATACCCCAATACCCTTGGACCTCCAGCCACTGTGCGGTGCACGGTCTTCCGAATTCCGAATCTCGCAGAAACTTCGTGGGCATCCTGGTCAATCTCCAGAGACACGAATCAAGTCCAAGAAGTCCCCTCACAAGAGTGCTGGACCTTTTAAACGACGAGAATTCAACCGCGATGTTCTGTCTTATTCTGTGCTCCTTGAAAAGGCGCCAAACCCGCAGAACCGCATTCAGCCATGAGAGAAATCTTGCCTAGAGCCTTCTTCATCGATCCCTGCTGCAAAGTACCTTCTGAGGTCTTGTGTTCAGTCTCCAGGACAAGGAATCCAGTGACCGGGTATTTGGCTGCAGTCCCTGAAGTTCTCCTGCTGCAATCTCTTCTTCATTGCTGAGGTACTGTGTTGGCTTGGGTATATACTTACCTTAAGCCTGTTGGGATTTCTGTGTAGTCCTGGGGTGGTTTCTGTGATTGGGAGGCCCCTCATCCAGTACACCCAGTCCACTGCTAGAACCCAGCTGGGGTGTCTTCTGTGAAGCCCCTGGACCCTCTTCTAACCCTAGAAGTAAAAGTACTCACTTGTTTGCCAGTTTTCCTAAGGAAACTCTGACTTTTGCTACTAAAGAACTTATTCTAACACTGCCTGTTGGTCACTAGTCCTAGTGACCCCCCTTCTGCCACTGAGAACACTCATGCTCTAAGGGAAAAGACTTTGGAGGGATTGGGACTTCTGCCTAGAAAAGAAATCAAGTGTTTTTACTTACTTGTAAAGAGTTGGTTGGTAACTGTAATTCTAAGAGTGAACAGTTACAAAAGTTCTTACTGATCTTGGATGTGTGATGCACTATTCTTAAAAGTATGGTTAACATTGTTCCTTCCTTAGCCACTGTTTTGCCAGTCTAAAAGAAAGTAGATGTGAAGGTATTTTACTCTCCTGTGATTAGGTTGTGCCACTTTACAAAAGTAATGTGTTGGTTTCACCAGATTATTCCTGAAGGGTAATTGTATGAGTGTCCTCCAACTGTTGGTATCACCAAGTTAGTCCTGTTAGGATAACTGTATGAGTGTCCCCCAACTGGGTCTTGCTTCCCCTGACTTGCTGCTAGCCTGTCATTAATAAGTCTACATTAGGTTGTTGCCTACCTAGAATATCTATTCAGTAAAGTGTGACATTGGGTTTTACTTTCCCCTTCATTGTGAAGTTAAAGTAAGTGGGTTTTACTTACCTTGTGTTAGCTGTGTGCCATCCAAAACAAGTTACAAGAGTTATTGCTTACCTCAATCTGGGGTTCCCTGATTTCCAAAGCATCTGTAATTGTACATTACATCCATAGGTATTACTCACCTGGTATAACTGTGTGTTATGACAAAAGTAGTTATAGGTTTTTACTGCACCTAGAATAAGTGTTTCACTATTCACCAAAAGTATATTGTCCAGTTGACTGTTTATGTGATTTGTTCCAAGAGTCACTGTACAACTGGAAGGGCCTACTGTCCTTGTATTACCAAAAGTAATCTAAAAGTAACCATTGGTCTTTTACTCCCAAAGAATAGGCTTGGCCTATACTAAATGTGTATAACAAGGTTTTGACTTCCCTAGAACTACTGTTAGGTGTTCCAAATAAGGTCTATACTTGGGTCTGTGTACTTTCAAGTATAGTGTTGTGTTTTATATTGTGATTTCATATAATGTTTCAGTATTTACTTAACCCCTAGATTTATCTGGGCCTACTTGTATTTAAATAAATCCTTTATTTTTATAATACATAGTGTTTCAGTGTTTCTTTGGATCATTTGTATTACAATTTTCACTTGTACTGTATCTACTGCCCTCTCTCCCCCTAAGATAAGCCTGGCTGCTCTGCCTACGCTACCATGTACTCAGGTGGTACAGTCTTATACTAAGAGTGGAGTCTTGTACTGCCTCAGTTGAATGGTTTTACTAGGCCCTTAACTGGACTTCAGAAAAACTGTCCTAACACAGGGTCCATGCTGAGCAAGGGAATTGACACTGTAGCTGATACGCCAGCTTGGATAATATGGGGAGACTGGTGTTGGATGTCCAAGTGTTCACGTACCATTAATGGTGCCAAGGAGGTTACTGTGGGGTCTGCCTGTAGGCAGGGATTCTATTGTTTCTTGATGTGTGGATAGGGTGGGGCTTTGTATTCCTCTTGACTTGCTACAAAGTTTTGCCCAAGCTAGTATTTTACTTCTGACCTAGCCAGTACCCCCTTTGGTGGCGTGGCTTGGTTTAATGGGGTGGAATCTTTATTGGGGGTATTTCAGGGTGGGTGTTCTAGGACTCGTTGGAGGGATAGGTGTTTTCTCTACTGGTTGGTTTTGTGGATACAGGGATGGGGCTGAGGGGTGGGATTGTTCTTATTGTGCATGGTGTTTTGTTAGTGTTTTTTCACAGGGTTGATGGTGATGCCTCAGGCCACAAGTGGGTGGATTACATGACATGGTATTTCCTTATGACGGCCCTGAATGTGGTTAGTTGGAACATGAGGGAACTCAATAATGTGATCAAGAGGAGTAAAATACACACAAGGCAGGCCTGGCTGTCTTACAGGAGACCCACCTTAATACACAGGGGTTGGGGACTTTCTGTGCTAGATGAAAGGGACAGGTTGTCGGGACCACTTCTCCTCCTATGACAAAGAGGTCCTTGTGTCGGTTAGGGCATCTACTGACCTTACGATCAGACAAACACTGGTGGAGCAGAAGGGAGGTTTGTGGGGACCTATTTGGGTGTTCTATATTTTGCTGGGCACATATATACACCCATTGTGGAACAGGCTAATTTTTTTTTAGAAGATGCAGGATTTGATAGTTAAACATCGAGAGGATTGTGTGTTGTAGATGGGTAATTTTAATGGTTTGCTTAGTAAGGAGTTGGGCACCAGAAGTATGACAGTATGACCTTTGGGGGTGACTCCAAGACACTGTTGAGGATATCGTCTCACTTATGCGCGAGGTATGCATGGAGATTGAAACACAGTGAAGAGCATAGCTACTCACATTATTCTGCAGTCCACGGTTCTTCCTGGATAGGTCCCTGTCCGACCATGTGCCCTTGCTGCTGGTGATTGTATGGTGGGGTCGTATACCCCCCATCCTGAGGTGGAGATTTCACAATAATATTCTATTGGACATGGTATTTAAGTCTTCCCTGGGGGATAAGATGCAGAAGTTCGTTGTTATTAACTGGGTATCAAAAGCATGTAGATTCACTGAAGAGGAAGCTCTGAAGATGTTCATTGGAGGGGAGTTCATATCTGCAAATATCAGGGTACGCAGGGCTCTGTCGGCCATGGTCCTGACCCTTGAGCGATCAGTGGTGGCCCTGCAACAGTGACTGTGTAGACAGGAGGTGCTGCGCACAGAATAGTTGACAGCTATAAATGACCTGCAATGATTATGCTGGATGTGTAGCGAGAAAACACTCATAAGGGGACAAGGCTGCAGACACCTGACATGGCTGGTCCATATGGAGGGGGTCAATGCCCATGTCTCAGGGTGAGAGATGGGAATGGGTGTCTGGTAATGGAGCATGATGCGAAGTATTTCGTGCATTTTATACTGACCTGTATGCAGTGAAGGGAGGGTTTGATGGAGAGAAGGCAGCATCCTAGCTGGATGAAGCTGAATTACCTAGACTAACCTTGAAATTGACTGTCCTCTTAGGGGGGACATTGGAGGTGCATGAGGTGGAGTGGGCTTTTTAGAACTTGTGCCTGGGTAAAACCCCCGGAGTAGATGGCTTGACAGTGAAGATATATCGGCAGTACAAGGAGGTACTTGCCCCAAAATTATTGGTGGTCTTCTTGGAAGCCAAGGAGCTGGGTGCACTACCTGGGACTATGCTGGAGATGTCGGTGGTTGCACTCCCTAAAGAAGGGAGAGATGGCACGGACTGCACTTCTTATAGGGCATTATCAATGATTAAAGTGGATGTAAAGATTTTGTGTAAAACTCTGACTCTTTGACTGACGCCTTTGATGTAGGTCCTAGTGCACCCGGATCCGACAGGGTTCATTCCTGGTAAGAGTGTTATGCATCATTTAAGAAGGCGGTTCTTGCTGGACAAATATAGGTTGACAAACTGGCAGTGGTCATTTTAGACTCTCGTAAGGCCCTTGATTCAGTTTGCTGTAAATAACTGGGGCGACTTGGATTGGGTTTTCAATTCAATGAATGGGTCAAGCTTCTTCATCAGGGTTTGACATCTGGGGTCCAAGTCAAGAAGGCCATATCTGGCCCTTGGTGGGTGCGACAAGGCACACAACAGGTGTGCTCACTGTCACTGTTGATCTTTGCGCTGGTTATAGAACCACTGGCGCTGGTGATTTGCAGGAGGTTCAAAGCTGTGGGACATTTAATAGGGGGTGCAGGGACATTTAACATTTGATAGTGGGGGTGCAGCACTGCATTTCCTTGTATGCTGGTGATGTGCTCCTGCACGACCTGGACCTCGTGGCTAACCTCGAGGGAATTCTGATGTCCGTTAAGGGATTCGGGACACCGTCGGGCTGGTTGCGAATCACGCCAAATCTGCAACCTACACCATTCCGGCAGGGGTGGGGGTGACCTTTCCTACTTATGGATGGTTACCCCTATAGCAAGTTTCAAGGACCTCAGTATTTGGGGGCGTGCAGAGTGGGAGTGGGTATATGAGAAGAATATTGAGCAGGGCGTTGATAGCCTTTGGTAAAGTTGCTAAATTTTGGGAGCAGTTCCCATTATCAGTGATGGGATGGATGGCACTGGCAAAGATGATGACGAATGGCACTGGCAACGATGATAGTGTTTGAATATCTAAAAAATAGGACTGGGTGGTTTTCGTTCCTGAGTGTGCTCAATCAAAGTTCCCCTTCCACTAAAGTGTCAGGAAAATAAAAGAAATCACTTTTTTTTTTTAAACACCAACTATCATTTTTGAATCTATGATTGATTAAACAGAAGTAATGAAGTTACAAAGTTTGAATGGATTATAATGTAAAATAACCCTGGAAGGGGAACTTTGCGTGAGCACACTCAGGAACGGAAACCATTAAGTCCTATTTTTCAGATATTGTTACAACCTTGTGCCAAGGCTAAGGCTACAGGGTGGGCTCCCATTGAAGACTTTGACAGGATTTAATATGAATAAAAACAATATTATTATTGGAATACATCAGCGGTGCCCACCCCATCTCCTGTTCTTTGCAAAGATGATAGTGTTGCCACAACTGCTGTATGTCTTCCAAATGATGCCGATGCCCATCCCAGTGAAGTGTTCCCAGGTATTACATCTGATATTCTCTAAAATACTGTGCAGGGGGGAAGTCTGAGGGTTGCCCTAGTCACCATGCAGTTGCCTGCTGGTGAAGGCAGAATCGGGGTACCGGATTTCAGGGCATATTATTTGTCCTATGTGCTATTGCATATGTTGGACTGGTTTGTTCACCCACATGCAAAGCCACTCACCGACTGGACTGAGGTAGAATGCACTCCACAACGCTTGTTGGAATTACTTGCCATGCAGAAGTGGGAGCTTAGTACACTTCCCTCACCAGTTAGTGCAAGGTAGTCGCTTGTCTGTCTCATTCTCCTTCCCACCCCCCTTCCATCCTTATTATTGTCAAAAGCTCTTGCAGTATCAGAAATGTTGCTAGGCCGAGTATGATAGTTAATTTCTCATTCTTAATGTATCAAGGACTTGTAAGAATGTCACTGTAGTCTCCGTTATTCTCTCTGTGCCGTGAAGCGCTTTGAAATACATTGGGCCTCGTTCCGAGATGGGCGCAAAGGGATACCGGGCACCATTAAGGAAATCGGTGCCGGTAATCCCTTTGCGCCCTACTATGAGTGAAATCAGAGCCAATAACAGTACCGCAAATTGTGCTACCATTATTAGCTACTTCCCCTTTCCCAATGGGAAATGGTTTGGGAATGGTGAATGGGGACTTAACGGTCCTGCCAAGGTCAGACTGGACCAGTAGGTCCCCATCTCACCAAACCAGACACGGTACCGGTATGGGAGGTAGTCATGGCGCAAATATAGCGCCATGACTACCTCCATACTCGGAATGAGGCCCATTGTGTATGGGTGCTATATAAATAAACAATCAATCAATCAAACCATACGAACTTGGTGGCAGGCTGCAAAGCTCTTGGTGCAGAAGCTCCCTTTCATGCCAGAGGTGCTGCTGACCAGGAACAGGCTGCACTATGCCATTATAGAAAAGGACCGAGGTGGGATAGACGAAGTGGGTGCGGGGGTCGGGTTGGGGTGATTGGTATGTAATGTCTATAGGGAAGAAAGAGCTATTATGTTCCAGGAGTCCAGGACGTCCCATCCGAGTGTACGCCTTCATTTCTTAGACTTTGTGAAGCTGATGGCAGGAGTCCGAACTCTGTGGGAGGGGTTTCCTGGGAGACCTCGGCTACACGGGGTCAATGTGACACTGATACAGCTGATAGAGGGCGGCAAGCCCGTCTCTGAGATCTGTGCTGCTGACAGACGCGAAAAGGATGGGGTGGCGATGAGGTTGAAACGGAAATGGGACGAAGACATGGGGAATCAGTTCACTGACACGGAATGTTCTGGCATGAAACGCGGGTCTCCAGAAACATGCGGTCTGGCAAACGTGTCCGTGGCTCAGGAAGTGGAGAACTGTGAGTGAGCAGCAGATGGCCCTTTAAGCCTGCAGTTCACAGGTCCAAGTTGGTCAGTTCTGCATGCAATCTTGAGAGGTTTTGGGGGGCTTTTCGATGGGGCTTTTTTTGTACAGAATGCACTGATCCACGCTCAAAGGGAACAAGTCTTAAGATCACACTGTCAACTCAAAGTGGAGTGTTGCAGAAGACTGCAAAACAAGCCGCCACTGGGCACATATAGCGCATAGTGCTCAGTATATGGTCTGTTGGCCTTGGGAGGATTTTAGGGTTTGAGGGAGGCTCCAGGAATTGCAGAATCTGACCATTCTCGCACAACACCACCGGAGCTGCCTTCCAACATTCGCTCCCATCGTGTAGTGGGATTTGTCTGCGATGTAGTAGATTGTGTCCAAGAAAACCATTTCGAGTGTCTGTGTGTGACTCTTGTTCAGAGACATAGTGCTTTCTGGAGGTTGCAGTCATGTCTCGCGTCCAGTGGAATAAGATGCCAAATTACATTATTTCAGGACTGGCTCGTGGTGACATAGATTTGTCTAAAATGATGGCCATGGCCATGCTAATCCATATGGCCATTCCCACTGAGTTCCTGCCCCTCCCTGCCCAATTCACCTCCTCATGGGAACACTTAAGCTTGCATTACTCGAGCCTTACCATCAAACTTTAAACCTTAAATGCCTGCCATTGTTTTTTCAAAATCGTCTTCTAAGAGTTAATGGGCCTCATTACGCGTTGTGCGGAATGGGTTTAATGGCGCCGGTAATGGTGCCGGCGCCGATAAACCCACTCCGCACTAGTACGAGGTCCCCTCGCGGGACCCGCTCTAGGTCTGTTTTTTCCAGACGTCAATAACGGGTTCCTTGAGGGAACCAGGGAGCTAAAAACGTGCCCGTAATTGACGAGCTAGTTGTTAGCTCCCTACCCATTCCCATTGAGGCCTATGGGGGCTCGAATGGGAATGGGCAAGGACCGGGCCTGGGTTCCCTGAAGGAGGAATTACCGGGTCCTCCAAACTCGGAATGGCCCGGTAATTCCCCATTCAGGGAACGCGGACCCGGACACGATTTTGGAGGCAGTCATGGTGCTAATAGTGCCATGGCTACCTTCAAAGTCGTAAGGAGGCCCAATGACTTAATTGGATTTGTAAACCCGCTACCTAATTAATTAAAGGAGAGTTCCGGGACTTTTTTTTTATTGTCCCTACGGGTCGGCCATGTGTTTGTAAGCATAAATCGGTAGATCGTAGGAAACTTTCCTATGGACCTTACCCGACTTTTCGCCCATTATCGCACTCGAAATCAGCCTCCATTTTGTGATAATCCTATCATTCCGCCGCATCGACCTGGCTCACCTGCCTTTGCGGCACTAAATCAAATCCCCCGCCCCTGAGCCTGACATCAGCAGACGCGTACTGCCCATTTCAAGCACGTCTCGTGTCAACAATCGCTGCGCCTCAGCTATTGACGTGTTGCCATGGAAATGGCAGGACGCCTCTTTCCCCAATAAGTATAAACAGACCGTTTCACAACACACAGCAGCAGATTTTCGATTCCATTCCTCTCTCTGTGTTACTTTGAGTATTCTGTGACTCGTTTCAGTGCTCTGGTCAGCTACCTTCGCCGCTTGTAGCCCGTGTGAACACCTGTACCATCTCTGTAAATTATTTTACTATCTTTACCGCACAATGGCCACAATAATGCCGTATATGTACGAGCCCGAGTACACCGAGGAAGAACTACTGGAAAGTCAAGCACGCGAAAACGATGGGGATTCGGACGGCAGTTGGGAGGACCAGTCAACGGATGAAGAGCCTGGACCATGTCGCATGGACGGCGTCTCCACCTGGTGCACGTGCAATCGGTGCGAGCTAATGCCAACTGAGGAGGAGAACTGCTGCTGCCGTGAAAATTCCGGGTGCTTGGCCTACATTTCGGAAAGCGAGCAAAGTCTGCAGGAAGGCGAGCAAAGTCCGCAATGCATCACCGAGCTGCCAGAGTTCAGGGAAGCCTGCCTCTCACGGACCGTGTTGAGGATGATGATGGTGCTTATGCACGAACTTCGCGGCACTGTTCGTCCGCGTAATCCGAGTAACGAGTAAGTATACTCTGTTTGTGATGTCAGTGATGCCACCACTATTTCATGGTCGTCTCCCACATATAAAATTACATTTACATATCATTCGAACGCATGTAAATTTGTTCCATATAGTGCATTTTCTAGATATAATTTTTTTCTAAGAAAAATGACATGTGTTACCTGAATCGACATTGATAAGAAAGTTTGGTCAGTTTAATACAGTTTGCATCTTTTTTTTTCACAGGTGGTACAGGCTGGTGGCCTATCGTTGCTTCACTTGGTGGCTTCACGGGAGGCTCGGACACCGCGTTCGGAGAGTAATACCTGCCTGTGCGGTACTTGCCATTAGACAACATTTCCCCAGTGACAGTGGACAATACCGCGGATTTTCCCTCGATGTGCTGCAACCTCAACTTTACAATGTGTAATGTTTATTATTTATGTTTAATTAAAATCTAAAATAAAGCCCAACATATATTTTAACAATGGTTGTTTTGATTTTTTAAATGAATCTAGTGTATATTCTCCTGGGAGGGTGAGGTATTTATAAACTCACCCCCCTGCATTCCATGTAGTAGATCCTGCAGCCATCCTCTTACATTCAGTTAGATGGCCTCTCCTTGGTGAGGCCCTGCGGCAAACGGGTCTTGTCTGCACGACCACCGCCCCGATCCACCCCCCCGCCCTATCAAAGGCAGTTCGCACCGGGGTACTTGTGCTAGCAAGTGGAGCTGTCAGGGAGCGATAAAGGCCAAGAGGTGCCAAAGACCATGTACACTTCAAAGTGGTCTATAGAGCATGGGTTGTTGTTCCCAGGTCTACCTCCAGACCCCGTGTCTCCTGCCAAGCATCCCCCCTCACGCTGGACGGCCCCCTGCAGACCGCATAATGCCACGACATATACACGTCATTCATTCACAAACACACCCCTGTTTCGAATTCTTTATAACCCACTTCATATTTCTAATGAGAACTTCTTTGCGCTTTGCTAGTCAACCCGTGAAGGTGCTGGTTATCTGCTCTTCGTCTCTGTGAACTTCCGTGACCACTTTGAGCAAACTCGTCAGTTTGCAACCTGTGAACTGCTCCCTGTTCTACGACAAGAAACTACTCTGATCCCTGCATCTAACTGTTTGTTCGTCAAGGTAAGTCCATGTACCATAATCATTTTGCGTCCAATTTTTTAATTTATATCTATTTGCTAGTAGTCATCAAATTGCATCCATGTTTTCTTTTCGTTCACGACAGTACATGCAAGGAACTAGTCACATGTTCTGAGTTTAGTCAAATTACTTTTTCTATTTTTTGAAAGTTATTGAAATACTTATCCGCATGTGAATAACATGTATAGTTCCAAGAACCAAAACGGACCTTGCATTGAACCTTTTATGTGTCATTTAATGTTTTAACACATTGGTATTCATAGAGAATTGTTGATCTTTACTTTTCAGAACTTTCCATAATGCCTGCCTGTTCCATTGGCGGTTGCCCTTCGAAGACCCATAACAAATCTGAAGGTACTATAATGCATGTTTTCCCTAAGACAATAGATCAGATAAGAGAATGGGTCCGATATTGCGGATATCCAGCCTCTGAGATAGAAAGTAGAGTCCTAGAAGTCTTTGCGGACAAGAGGGGTGATCGATACCGCATCTGCAGCAGGCACTTTAGCCCAGACATGTACTCCACATCATTGCTAATAAGGACGAAAACACCGCGAGCGAGGCGAAAATTGCTCTCAACCGCTATTCCCACTCTATTCGTCCACATCCCTCCACTGGTGAGTCAAGTTTACGTATTTATCTCTCGGCATTGCGGTAGTGTGTAGCATTAGCTAACAATAATTTCCCCATTTATGTACCCACTCAATATGAAGGCTGAAGATTCTCCATCCGTGTCGTTATTGCAGTCATCAGCCACTTCAAGCGCCTATCGGGTAATCTTACTTAGCTATTCTGACACTGACTTGTTTTAGGCATGTAAATCAATAGTTTTAATTGATCGTGTAATTATTTTACCTAATGGTACACCACAGTACTCGTCCTCTAGTCTTTGTTTTCAGTTATAATTATTGTTATCCAAAATAATGCAAGTACTGTCTTTCAGGGAGATGCTGAGGAGTCCAACGCATTGACGACAACCGTAGATGTCACTCAGATGCTCGAGGTACGTTTCAGGACAGTTCCATCGATGGAGATCATCAGATCTTGCATTCTTGTAGCGTGATTGTTACACACAATGTTTCTTTCGTTTTTAGCCATTGATATGTCCTTCTGTCGTCGCCCTCGTATGTGTCTTCTTTTTTCAATATTGTGTTCATTACTAATGAAAGTCCTATGTTTCAGGGAGTCGATGGAGCATTAGTCCAAGAAGAAGGGGGAGCGTGCAGTTACGGGTCGGCGCAACAGCTTGCAGAAGTGTGCACCGCAGTTACAGCGTCCCTTGATGTTCTTATGCATTTCGAGGTATGGATACTGACAGATCGATCAAGCGAGATCAAATGACGTGATTACATCCGCTATACTTCCTTCTTTATTAACGCAAGTACTATGTTTCAGGGAGCTGACGGAGCTTCTTCAACAAGAACATCACCCCTAGTAGTTGATGCAGATCTCTGGGTGGTGACACTTCCAACGATGGAATAAATCGAATCATATTTAGATATCCATTATTTATTTTAGACAACTGATCAAAGATTGTGCAGGTCTATTTAGATGAGCTGTTGACGCCTGCACAAAGTTTATGTTCTTTTTAACAAAATAGAAAACCATACTAATGCAATTACTGTGTTTCAGGGAGTTGCTGAAGCGTCATCTTCAATAATATCATCAATGGAAGTCTATGCGGAGCCCGAGGTATGGATCTTGACAGTTCAATCTAACTAGATCAACAATGCGTGAACTATTGTCGTTTGAATGTTCTACACAATGCGTTCATTCGTGTTTTGCTATTGAGATGTACGTATGGGTATTGGTCCCCAAGTACATTTTGTGTTTTCAATATTATTATACATACTAATGAAAGTTCTATGTTTCAGCGAGTCGATGGAGCCTCAGTGAGTGATGGATGTGCTTATCATGAAAGTATAGTCGTTGCAGCGCGAGAGGAAGTGGAGACATGCACACACGAGTCGGAGCAACAGCGTCCAGATGTTGAAGTTCGAGGAAAGAAAGTTTCAAAGAAAAGAAAGCAAAAGAAGGTTAGTGTCCTGTTCACTATATTATGTTGTCTTTCACTGTCAATAGTTCAATACTGTAAGTTGTGTTTAAACTGAACATCCCTTTTCTAATCTGTCCTCTAGTTGCGAGTGGGTGTAAGAACTAGATCTACACAGACAGTGAAGCGAACGAGAGATGTTGCTTGTCAAACCTTTTGGCAGGGACTTGAGACTGGAGATGCATCGTGCCAATGGGAAGAATATGAAGTGATTGACAACGGAGCTATACCACCACCAGCCATTGATAGTGAATGTCCTCCTGGTAGTTTGGATGCAGTCGTAGATCAATTCACAGAATCCACACCCGCAAAAAATAAGAGCACGCGAAAGTTGAAGACATTGTTTTTTTCTCCCATCTCCGGACAAGGAACAGATGTTGCAATGGAAGAGAATGAAGTGGACGACAATGAAACACCATCAATATCACTCAGCATAGCGGAAGACGATATCAGAGATTGTACCTTTCATGCGAGTGACATGTCCTCAACGTTACAGGCCGAACCAGCTGGGATGCAGAGTGACAGTATAAGGAAAGAGGCCAAATTCATTGTATTCGATAGCTGTTTGATGGATATTATTATGATGATGAAATGTGGGCATTGGGTTGGTGGGGAAGTATGTGGGGAGCCATTGATTAATGTGACTCGTGCAATTCGAGGCACTAACCTTAAAATACATGCCACCTGTACACAATATCATCCGTTCGCATGGTCTGCACAACCCATGCTGGGGCAACTGCCAGCAGGCAATCTACTTTGTGCAGCGGCCGCACTTTTTAGTGGTTCAAGTTTTAAAAAGTTACAGTATTTCTTTCAGTTTGTGGGAATCCATTTCATTGCGAAAAGTCAGTTCTACAAATACCAAACCGATTATCTATTTCCAGCCATCAGCGAAGCTTGGAGAATGGAAAAAATGTCAATGGAAAGTACATTCGCGGGCAAACGCTTCAGGCTAGCCGGTGATGGACAATGCGACAGTCCAGGATTTTCAGCCAAGTACTGCACCTACCACTTTCAGGACATGGAAAGTAAGAAAATTGTGAGTTCGGTGGTCGTGCAGGTGTCACAAAGTACATCCTCAGTGGCCATGGAGAAAGTTGGCTTTGTAGCATCATTGCAAGAACTACAATCGCGGGGAATGGTGATCGACCTGATAGCCACGGACAGACACGTTTCAATTGCCAAGACAATGAGAGAAGAGTACAAAAATATAAATCACCAATTTGACGTATGGCATCTTGCAAAAACAATCAATAAAAAATTGTCGGCTGCAGGAAAAAAAAAAGATATGCAAGGTATTTCACAGTGGTCCAAGTCAATCAGCAACCATCTTTGGTGGAGCTCAAAAACATGTGAAGGGTCGTTGGAAATTCTACTGGAAAAATGGCGGTCAGTAATGTTGCACTGTAGCAACGTACATCGATGGTCGACAAATGAGCATTTCCACAAATGTGAACATGGCCATTTGTCCACAGAGGAGGCACGGAAGAAGAAGTGGTTGATTCCTTCATCACCCACTCACAAGGCCATTGAAAAGATTGTATTTGATAAAACTATAACAAGAGATTTGAGGGGACTCACGGAATTCTGCCACACAGGAGATTTGGAGGTGTTCCACAATATGTGCCTAAAGTACAGGCCCAAAAGATTGCATTTTGGCATGGAAGGCATGAAAAATCGGACTCTTCTAGCGGTCTTGGCACATAACCATAATGTTGGCCGTCAACAAAGTAGGACGACCGGAACTTTAGGGACGCTTCGCTACAATAAGGCCTTCACTAAAAGAAGTAAACAATGGGTGATCAAACCAGTGTTTGAGGATATGCAATATGAGTTTATTGAGAGACTTATCGTAGATGTCCTCGATAGGCACATACATGGAGTGGTGAACGAACCTATGCAGGGGACAACTGCATTGCCACCCAACATTGCCTCTGTTCCATGTCCACCTAAAGCAGAGCTCATTGAGAAATACACATCACGGTTTAAATGATTGTAATTCGATTGTCTGTTCTCTCGAGTCTCCTCATGTTGCAGGCCCATTGCAATTAAACCAAACAGTAATATAAATCATTTTTACAAAAATTATAGAATGTTTCCGTATTACAAACACATGGCCGACCCATAGGGACAATAAAAAAAAAGGCACGCAGACAAGATGCCCTTACACTAACTGGAGCTAACTAGAAATGTGTGCTCGCTCAAAGTGAAGGTCAGCTGCTTTGATGTTTTGCTCGGGTGGCGGAAAGGCCCACGACCCAATATAAGGTTCTATTGTGATTTGACCTTGACAGGCCGGGACCATCCTGAAAGACTAAGAAAAGATAATGAATAAAATTTCAGAAACGAAACGATGAGCCACGTTCATTAGAAGAAGTAACGTCGGCAAAGAAGGAGTGGTGTTTCGGGTCTGCCCTACACAGAGACACAATGGAAAATGCAAATATAATGTAAGTAACTTTTGATGAGTTTATACCGCAATTTCATTACTATACAGTGGCTTTAAAGACGGGTTCAGTTGTACTTGTTCGTTCTATGTGGCATAGTGTTTTCTACCGCGCACTATCTGGAGGAGAACCATCTTCTTTTACTGAAGCACCTCAAAACCTTCCTCTTTGCTTCTGCTTTCTCTCTCCCTCTCCCCTGCTACAACTGGTCCACTGTCTGCGACCTCGGTCCTGGGCCCTTCCACTCTCCACCTGCACTGCCTCCCTGTCAACCCCTGCACTGGGGGACTGTCTCAGTATCCTACAGCCCCCCCTTCCCAGCACTTGTTCTGCACTTACCTTGCACTTGCCACCAGCTGGCCCTATTTATTTATTATTTTATGCTACTTACCTTGTACTCCACTCCCCCCCCTCCATGCCTCGCCACGCCTTTAAACACTTGTGTACACCCAGTAGCGCTGTCCTCGCTATGAAATGAATAATTTTAATAAGGATCTGATGGTGAGACTAATTTCATTTTTTATGTTTTTAGGTACATCATTCACTACTGTCTGTGTCACGAGTACCAGACACCGGCGGACGGCTTCTACAGCCGCCAGTTGCTTCTCCGCGTGAACAACGTTACCACCCTGACCATTTTATGGGACGATCGCCAAGTACAAGTATGCCCTTACGCGGTACTAACGGTTAGATGCAACATACCTACCGTTGTGGTGGCCTAGTGCCTCGTTGTTGGAACAGCCATGCGATTATCAGTGCGACAGAAGAGCTTATTTTTATCGTAAACCAACACCCTGTGTACTGCACACGAACATCGCTTCCCTCAAGACGAACTAATTTGGATCGAGAGCAAAGAAAAATGCAAATCGCTGAATATTCTCTAAACATTTGATGTCCAATAAACGTACTTTGCCAAATGTACAATCTTGCCGTTTGCTTTTAAACCACGGTTTCACATTCCAAATTGTGGTGCTGTATTGTGAGATGCTCTAAGACCCTGTGTACAGCAAAGGACCATCGCGTTCCTCAATACGAACTTTTTGGAACATGAGCAAATAAAAATGCAAATCGCTGAATATTCTCTAAACATTTGATGTCAAATAAATGTACTTTACCACATTTACAATCTTGCGGTTTGATTTCAAAGTACAGTTTCATATTCCGAATTGTGGTGCGCTGTATTGTGAGCTGATCTGTGTTGATTTCCGGGGTCTGTGTGGAGTCGCGTAGAAGACGCCTGGGCGCGTTTGCCTACGCAGCTCAGTCACGTCACGGATAGAGGCGGGGAATATGAATGTTTTGATAAAGTCTGTTTCAGGGGCGGGGGATTTGATTTAGTGCCGCAAAGGCAGGTGAGCCAGGTCGATGCGGCGGAATGATAGGATTATCACAAAATGGAGGCTGATTTCGAGTGCGATAATGGGCGAAAAGTCGGGTAAGGTCCATAGGAAAGTTTCCTACGATCTACCGATTTATGCTTACAAACACATGGCCGACCCGTAGGGACAATAAAAAAAAAGTCCC
The DNA here is from genome assembly GCF_040938575.1 of Ambystoma mexicanum. Lineage (NCBI taxonomy): Eukaryota > Metazoa > Chordata > Amphibia > Caudata > Ambystomatidae > Ambystoma > Ambystoma mexicanum. The sequence goes on along the minus strand of NC_090924.1, from coordinate 1,106,418,984 downwards.
GGAACTATCCTTTAACATGTATTAACCAAGTCTACATTCAGCTTCTCGATATGTAAGCACTGTGTCCTTCACTCAAGTCCTGTTAAAAACAAGCTGTAGTAAAGCCAATAGTTTTGTAGTGTGTATAAGTATTAGGCATTTGCAGGCACTGCTATTAGATGACCAGGTATTTGCACCATTTTGCCAGTTAATACCACTACGGCTGTTCCTAGCAAGTGCCTTTCCCATGCCTATACACAAGCCCAAAATGTTGGCAGTGCCAATGCTTGTTTAATTGGCAAGATAGTTCCCGGATGAAAGCAGTTTTGCACTTTCCACCAATGGCACCACACCCTTCCAAGGTCGAGATACTGACAATCGTTACATTAAGTTGATCAGTGGTAACAACTAAAAGCAGAGCGTTTCGAAAAGGTAGGAATCAGTTATGAAGCACTATCCTAAACGTGAACTTTTTTTAATTTCGAGTTGAAGCAAGGTGGGTCGGTGAGAGCCTTGCTTCCTGAACGCTATTGTGCGATGACATCCACACATCTCTACTGTGGTTATCGCAACCTTCTAGAAAAGCGCGCGCGTGCATGCCTAAAAGCTCCTGCGCTAAAAGCCTGTCTTCTCTTCTTGCAGGTCAATTTGTTCTTTTTGCTGAACATAGTGAGAGTTCTGGTGACGAAGCTGCGAGACACTCACCGGGCCGAGTCCAACATGTACATGAAAGCTGTTCGAGCCACTTTAATCCTCGTGCCTTTACTCGGAATTCAATTTGTCATTATTCCCTGGAGGCCAGAGAACCGGCTCGCTGGAGAAATATACGATTACATCATGCATATTTTAATGCATTACCAGGTACCGTGTTTATGTGAGTGTGTCTGTGCTGTTCAAGGCCTTGCAGTCCATAACGTCTAGCTGGATGATGACCGAATCATTGTCACACACCCACATACAGCCCTTCGGATGTCTACATACAGGAGTAGGCTGCAGTCATCTGACATAGTGCATAGTCATTTCAGTAGCATCAGAATGCAGAATAGTTTACATGCACTCTGCATCTGAAACCCGAAGTGCCACCATTATATACAATCGACCGGCTCCTAAAGCGGGTGTTTTCGAAGCCTGTAAGTGTGTTTGATATGTATTGCTAGAGTCCACATATTCGGACTACAGACAGATAAAGACTTGGGCCTTTTCTGCTCTGTAAAGTCGCCCGCACAGCTGGCCTAATTACTCCCATGGAGTGGGTTTCAGGAGCCATCCTCAGAGAATGATGCAATAGACTTAGATGTTCAAAGAAATGCTACACCGACAATGCGAAGTGCAAGAGCAGCTCGCCGTGTTCATGCACTGACTGCCAATTCTGCGTAATTTTGTAATTCTCTTGGGGTCTCGGAACTATTTATGGGGGAGTCTACTGAGTGAGGAACTTCTTGAGTGGGGATATCATAAGGTGTACTCTCGCGACCCGTATGTTAGTGCTATTAAAGTTGGCAATGGTTTTCTTATTTTATTATTTTATTCTTGTGTCGCAAGGATGTGGGTCAACACGGAGACATAGAGTCCCTCAGCTCCGTTTGTAAAGTAAGCAGTAGTTTGTTTGTGCCTACACCTCTTTGCGCCAAATTTCTGATGTAAATGAATAAAAGTACGTAGTCAAGTTTCTTCAAGTATATTTTCTTAATTTATTTGATATATGTTCTGCCCATATGGATGACACGTGTTTCGGCGTTCCATTGGCGCCTTTTTCAAATCCGGGCTGAATGCAAGCGTAACATGTAATAAAACAAAACACAAAATATAACATATGAAATAGCATTTTAGCATATTTTATAACACATTTAGTAGTTAGAATAGTGACTTAGGCTGTGTAGTATATCCTTTTAGCATTCTCAAATTGCATGAACACCTAAAAGTGCAGCACCTCTTAGTTACCTCAAATGGTTAAAAATAAATCCATTACAGTGACTATGTTAGTTTTTTAAAATTAAATTTGTGCAATCCGAAAAAGAAGTAAGTATGGGATGGCATGGACCTAACAATTTTTGGCTGTCAGAAAAGCATGTGAATTTGTTTTCTTACCCTTATTGAATGTAATGCGAATCTCCCTTTCCTTATTTCCGGGAATTAGTTTTTAGTTGAAGTGTATCACGGTAGTTCCAGGGTTAAATCCCACCTAGAACAAATTTGGTTGTTCTGTTATGCTAACATTGGCCTTTTAACCTTCTATCGGATTGATTCTTTATGCATGATTCCCTAGCATATATTTAGACACATTTTAAACTCTAGTAAGCATGACTAGTAACATCTTTCTCATTGCATTTGTGTAAAAAGTGCTATTCATATTTACAATCCTCCAATCGCATTACATATCCTTGGTCTCATGCATTCTGTTACTCTAGCGGTCACTAAGAATTACTTTTTCAGTTACAATGACTGGTAACCGATTTGCTCCCCATTTGTGTTTACCAAAACACCCTTTCGCGTGAGTTTGAAATCCCAACCAAAATATATTTTGTTTATGCCACTCGGCATCAAGCGTGCTGAATTCTACATTGAGCATGCTTGTAGCGGTGGTCTTTCCACCCCTTAAAAGTGCTTACCTACAAAATTCTCTTGCTCATGCCTCAAGCATTGGGGGTCCTGTTATGGTTCTGGCAAATCCGCTCTAATGAACTCTCCTTTGGGAATGTTGTAGATAACCGGTTTATGGTGGCAGCTAGTCGCATACAATGTTGAATTGACTTCCGTCTCTTTTCTGAATGTTTTTGTGTGTAATTGTCCAGTGGATACAAAGATGGTTAGATCCAAAAAGTTAATTTCCGTTTTGCTGCTTTGCCCAATAAATTCTAGGCCAAATTCATTGTTATTTGCTTGGTTTAGTAAAGACTCCAGTTCTTCCGGTGTACCGTTCCAAATAATTAGTACATCATCGATGTACCTTAGCCATTTGATTATTTTGTTCTTAAACTCAGGTATTTGGTATATATGTAGGTCTTCAAACATTCCCATTACAATGTTGGCAAGGGCTGGGGCATATTTAACGCCCATTGCGACTCCACGTATTTGTCGAAAAAACTGATTGTTGAAAATGAAAACATTGTTCTCTAAAGTTGTCATGAGCATTTCTTTAAGCATGCATGCAGAGTTGAAAAATGACGCAGATCTATTTTTGAAAGTATAGTCCATTGCCTCCAGGGCCAATTCATATTTAATAGATGTATATAGAGCCTTGACGTCCCATGTTGCTAATAAGTATGTATCTTGCCACTGAATTTCTTCTACAATTTTAATGGCATCTGTTGTGTCTTTCAGATATGCCTGTATTTTAGGTACTCCAGGTCTTATTATATTGTCAATATATTCCGCTATAGGTTCTGTCGCCCAACCTATGCCACTTACAATAGGCCTTCCTTCTGGGATGGTGTCATATTTCTTGTGAACTTTCGGAAGAAAGTATATGGTTGGAATTGTAGGTTTATTTACCCGTAGGTGTGTCTGCTCTTCATCAGTTATTAGTCCTTGCTGGTGCCAGGCATTAATAAGGCTTGTCAAATCTTGTGTTATTTTCGGTATTGGATTTCCTATTAATTTCTCATAGCATTCTGGATTTTCCAAGTGGTTCATAGCCATCTTTATGTAATCCACTCTATTCATTATTATAATGTTGCCACATTTGTCCGCTTCCTTGATAACCAATTGATGATTTGATTGTAATTTTCTTATGGCAAGAATTTCATTTGCTGTAAGGTTTTTGAGATTAGCTTGTTTTTTATTTGTGGTCTTTTTCTTAAGTAGTATAAATCTTGTGTGACGGCTCTGTAAAATGCGTCCACCATGTTATCTGGTGATAGCTGGGGTGTGAACCTGGATTTGGGTTTCAATTCTTTCATGGAAAAAGGAGTTGGCTGTATTTCTAACTCATGAATGGTTTGATGTATTGGATAGTCTCCTGGTTCTTGTAAGGATCGTAATAGGTGAATACCGCTTAGTTCTTCTATGGTTATATCACTTCTAGTTATGGTTTCAGATGTTTTTTTCCTTTTTTCAACTTGAGTCGCAAAAAATGTTTTAAGTTTTAATTTCCGAACAAATTTGAAAAGATCCACATGTATTTCTATGGGTTCAAACTCAGTTGTCGGGGCGAATGATAGGCCTTTATTCAATACATTAATTTCATCTTCAGTTAGTATTTGGTTCGATATGTTCATCACCAAGTTATTTATTTCTGTTGTTTTTTGGCAGCTTCTTTCGACGCCGCCCGTGTTAATCGTCGATAGGCATCTGAGCCGTCTGGATTTTCTGGGTCCTCCTGATCCTCTCTTACCTCTTCTCCGACTCGTTTCTGTGAGGTGTCTGGTGCTTTGCTGATCTGAAAACGGACTTGTTTCGTCTGAATGTTTCTGTTTCCTTGTTTGTATCTTTTGATTTGATTTAGAAATCCTTGTCCCTTCGGTTTTGCAGTTCCTAATACTGTTTCCACGTCATTCTCATTTTCGGGTTCTTCCTCTGCCTCTGAACTGGACGGTGAAGTGTTGGGAGTAGTCTCTCTTGATGTTGGTTTGATTTTATTATATTTCTCTTGGAAAGTGTATTTTCCAAGAGAAATATAATAAAATCAAACCAACATCAAGAGAGACTACTCCCAACACTTCACCGTCCAGTTCAGAGGCAGAGGAAGAACCCGAAAATGAGAATGACGTGGAAACAGTATTAGGAACTGCAAAACCGAAGGGACAAGGATTTCTAAATCAAATCAAAAGATACAAACAAGGAAACAGAAACATTCAGACGAAACAAGTCCGTTTTCAGATCAGCAAAGCACCAGACACCTCACAGAAACGAGTCGGAGAAGAGGTAAGAGAGGATCAGGAGGACCCAGAAAATCCAGACGGCTCAGATGCCTATCGACGATTAACACGGGCGGCGTCGAAAGAAGCTGCCAAAAAACAACAGAAATAAATAACTTGGTGATGAACATATCGAACCAAATACTAACTGAAGATGAAATTAATGTATTGAATAAAGGCCTATCATTCGCCCCGACAACTGAGTTTGAACCCATAGAAATACATGTGGATCTTTTCAAATTTGTTCGGAAATTAAAACTTAAAACATTTTTTGCGACTCAAGTTGAAAAAAGGAAAAAAACATCTGAAACCATAACTAGAAGTGATATAACCATAGAAGAACTAAGCGGTATTCACCTACTACGATCCCTACAAGAACCAGGAGACTATCCAATACATCAAACCATTCATGAGTTAGAAATACAGCCAACTCCTTTTTCCATGAAAGAATTGAAACCCAAATCCAGGTTCACACCCCAGCTATCACCAGATAACATGGTGGACGCATTTTACAGAGCCGTCACACAAGATTTATACTACTTAAGAAAAAGACCACAAATAAAAAACAAGACTAATCTCAAAAACCTTACAGCAAATGAAATTCTTGCCATAAGAAAATTACAATCAAATCATCAATTGGTTATCAAGGAAGCGGACAAATGTGGCAACATTATAATAATGAATAGAGTGGATTACATAAAGATGGCTATGAACCACTTGGAAAATCCAGAATGCTATGAGAAATTAATAGGAAATCCAATACCGAAAATAACACAAGATTTGACAAGCCTTATTAATGCCTGGCACCAGCAAGGACTAATAACTGATGAAGAGCAGACACACCTACGGGTAAATAAACCTACAATTCCAACCATATACTTTCTTCCGAAAGTTCACAAGAAATATGACACCATCCCAGAAGGAAGGCCTATTGTAAGTGGCATAGGTTGGGCGACAGAACCTATAGCGGAATATATTGACAATATAATAAGACCTGGAGTACCTAAAATACAGGCATATCTGAAAGACACAACAGATGCCATTAAAATTGTAGAAGAAATTCAGTGGCAAGATACATACTTATTAGCAACATGGGACGTCAAGGCTCTATATACATCTATTAAATATGAATTGGCCCTGGAGGCAATGGACTATACTTTCAAAAATAGATCTGCGTCATTTTTCAACTCTGCATGCATGCTTAAAGAAATGCTCATGACAACTTTAGAGAACAATGTTTTCATTTTCAACAATCAGTTTTTTCGACAAATACGTGGAGTCGCAATGGGCGTTAAATATGCCCCAGCCCTTGCCAACATTGTAATGGGAATGTTTGAAGACCTACATATATACCAAATACCTGAGTTTAAGAACAAAATAATCAAATGGCTAAGGTACATCGATGATGTACTAATTATTTGGAACGGTACACCGGAAGAACTGGAGTCTTTACTAAACCAAGCAAATAACAATGAATTTGGCCTAGAATTTATTGGGCAAAGCAGCAAAACGGAAATTAACTTTTTGGATCTAACCATCTTTGTATCCACTGGACAATTACACACAAAAACATTCAGAAAAGAGACGGAAGTCAATTCAACATTGTATGCGACTAGCTGCCACCATAAACCGGTTATCTACAACATTCCCAAAGGAGAGTTCATTAGAGCGGATTTGCCAGAACCATAACAGGACCCCCGATGCTTGAGGCATGAGCAAGAGAATTTTGTAGGTAAGCGCTTTTAAGGGGTGGAAAGACCACCGCTACAAGCATGCTCAATGTAGAATTCAGCACGCTTGATGCCGAGTGGCATAAACAAAATATATTTTGGTTGGGATTTCAAACTCACGCGAAAGGGTGTTTTGGTAAACACAAATGGGGAGCAAATCGGTTACCAGTCATTGTAACTGAAAAAGTAATTCTTAGTGACCGCTAGAGTAACAGAATGCATGAGACCAAGGATATGTAATGCGATTGGAGGATTGTAAATATGAATAGCACTTTTTACACAAATGCAATGAGAAAGATGTTACTAGTCATGCTTACTAGAGTTTAAAATGTGTCTAAATATATGCTAGGGAATCATGCATAAAGAATCAATCCGATAGAAGGTTAAAAGGCTAATGTTAGCATAACAGAACAACCAAATTTGTTCTAGGTGGGATTTACCCCTGGAACTACCGTGATACACTTCAACTAAAAACTAATTCCCGGAAATAAGGAAAGGGAGATTCGCATTACATTCAATAAGGGTAAGAAAACAAATTCACATGCTTTTCTGACAGCCAAAAATTGTTAGGTCCATGCCATCCCATACTTACTTCTTTTTCGGATTGCACAAATTTAATTTTAAAAAACTAACATAGTCACTGTAATGGATTTATTTTTAACCATTTGAGGTAACTAAGAGGTGCTGCACTTTTAGGTGTTCATGCAATTTGAGAATGCTAAAAGGATATACTACACAGCCTAAGTCACCATTCTAACTACTAAATGTGTTATAAAATATGCTAAAATGCTATTTCATATGTTATATTTTGTGTTTTGTTTTATTTCATGTTACGCTTGCATTCAGCCCGGATTTGAAAAAGGCGCCAATGGAACGCCGAAACACGTGTCATCCATATGGGCAGAACATATATCAAATAAATTAAGAAAATATACTTGAAGAAACTTGACTACGTACTTTTATTCATTTACATCAGAAATTTGGCGCAAAGAGGTGTAGGCACAAACAAACTACTGCCTATTTATGGGGGAGTGTTGGCTGATGGTCACCAATCACTAATACATGCATAGGATTTGACTACCCAGGTGGATTGCTGGAATTAGCCCTGTGAGGAATTCGACCACCCACATGACGGCCGTGCGCTCACCTGGTATTTGGATGATGGTACCGTCCTCAACAAAATGTGTGGGGCTAATCCACACACATTTTCCTATGCTCACACCACACCAAAATCATAGACCCATGGACACCGCCTACAGGTACCGTCCGCCCCTGTCATATTTAGCTGAAATGTGACAGCAGAGGAGGGCACTGTCATCTCAGGGAAGGGGGAGGACCAAATGCCCCCTGCCATGGTCAGCCTGATTAATGAGCAAAGGTTCCATGGAACCGCCTGCACTTTTGTTAGACCCTGCAGCTGGTGGCAGCGATTAACATAGCAATAGAGGGTACTTCAAACAGGCCCCAAAGGGGTCTGGCTGCAGAGGATAACAAAGGAGACAGGACACCCAACAACCTTTCACATGCTTACATATTAACACCATGCCCCATGCGCAATGCCCTGTAGTATTGTCAATGGTAAATATATGAATCTGATTTAGAACCTAAGGAGACCAGACAAATGTAGAGCTTGCAGTGCACTCTATCTTACTTGTATACGTTTACACGGTTTTGTACAGACTAATTCATACATATATGTTACAGTCACAATATGCCAAACTTAAAACACAGTTCCCTTGTGTCAAATATACTAAAACTCATATTCCATTGTTTCCACAGATTGAGTGGCCTGACATTCAAAAACATTGTCCTAATACCAAATCGTGTATGCTAATATTGATACATATATCTCAGTATTCACACATTGTGTGTTTAATTGTTAAAAACATTGCCAGACGGGGCTGATAGTATTGCTGCACGGTTCCATCAGCAATTGACAAATTAGTCGCAGTGCTCATCCAGAGTACGCACAAACAATTCCCGGATTGGCCCAGTTAACAAGCCAATTATTCATTGAAAATAAGATGTAGGTGATCCACCTCTGGTGAGAAGGTTGCTCCACCACTCCATACCACTAATTTAGCTATTACATGTTTACAGTAATAATTTCGATCTCCATTTGACAGACATCCTGCCAGGGTAGCCGTTTGAATTCATTCAGTTTTAGTTACAAGTCATACCAATGATTTCTGTTGGCATATAAGTTCTAACGTGAATTAAGGTGACAGCCACCAAGATTTAATATTAAGGCTTAACCTCTATGAGCTACTCACCCTGGTCCGGTGAGTATATTAAGGATCTGATTAGACTTGGTGTCAACATTCAATTCGTATACTTACAGTACTGTAAATCAAGTAAGACAGTAATAAGGATTTAGTACCAAAATAACATAGTAGTTACATCCTAGTTATCTGCCATACTGGAGATAATGTAAATTCTCACCTGTTCACGGTTGGTAGATTTCTCCCCCAGTTTAGTTATATAGACGATTCAAATTAAATAGTAAATCCTATAAAGAGAATAAAGTGATTGATGATTCCCTATTTAGTTTTGTTACTATAACCCAATGCACCAAATTATATTGTACCAGTCTTACTTAGTTTCTTCTAAAGCATGTTAAGTGAATATATGCAGTTTCTGCAATGTCAGTAATCCCACTGTAAAGTAGAAAGTCAGCATTCATTATACTGATCCCTACATTTTGTTATATTTACTTTCCTCTGAATTGCAATCCCAATTAATTAAATTAAAGAAGTCTACCACCCGCTAGGGGGACCCCATTCATAAGATACCCAAATGAGGTTTGCAGAAGCCAGAGAGTCTGGTCTCTCAGCATCTTGAAGGGAGACCTGCTGCTTTAACTAGGGGCCACCCAGGGAGATCTATTAACCAGAGAGACTCTTTAATCACAACAGACAGGAAGATAGGTAGGACCTAGTATACACAAGGGAGTTAGCCCAGATCTTTTTTGTTAAGAGAAGATTTCTGCCATATTGTTTCTGGGGCACCCCATGCTCCTGTTTAAATCCCTTTACCTTTTCCTGTTGCAAAGCACTCTGGGTATGGCCTCACGCATACCGAAAATTGTTGGTAGGGAGCCCAGGATTGGTTCACTAATGTAGGCTAAGCCTGCACCAATAACTGTGACCCACTTTGCTTTAAAAGAGGGATGGTGCCCCTCTTTAGGCAGATCATCTGAACACTTTTCAAGAAGCTGCAAGAAGAACTCATCCTTGGACCCTGACTGAAGATAGAGTTTGCCTTAAAGTTTCCGCCAGTTAAGGCGGTATTACCCAAATTGTTCGAACACAATTGTTCGAATTACCGAATTGACTGGAAGTCGAGGGTCCGAATTGACCTTTGCACAATTGACCGCACATATATATATATATATATATTGGTTTGGTAATATATATATATATATGTATATATATATATATTTATATATATAATGGGGGTTGCGGGGGGTTTCCCCCGCATATATGTAACAATTGACCTTCACAATTCGGTCAATTGTAGTTCGAACAATTCGTATACATCCGTAACGGCAGGTCCGGAGAATCCAAAAGGAAAGCAAGATCTCTCCCCCTTAACATCTCCCAGGGAACAGAGGGATAAGAAAACTCAGAGGACCCCCCAGCCACCTCAGAACCCGTACCCAGCCATCACACAGCAAGCCCCACTAGTCTGTGCAGCAAGCACCCTGGACATGGAATGACAGAAGGTCTCTGAACCCGAAACTAAGGACAAGGCAGCTCCCTGCAACACACTCCCAAGCTTAGGGCTGTCCACCTTAATGGACGACACAAGCCCATTGAAGAAGCTGGGAGAAGTGCAACAACAAGCATGTAGCGCCACCCGCCTTAAAGGACATTTTCAAACCAGTCGAGTTTCTCGATCCGCAATGGCCTGCAGAGTTGTCTGCTGTTAAGCATCTAGCTAAGGCCATCTAGCCGCAGTCACTGAAAGAAACCTGAGATGTCTCAACCAGTGATTCAGAACCGCCGATCAGCACTGAGACAATGAGTGCGGACCCTGAGTCGCTGTGAAGGCCAGCCTGCAGCTGTTGTCAAGCTTCACTCGCCAAACCTTCTTGCTGCCTGATACCCACTGCTGATCCTTCTCTAACTGCGTGGCGGAGGCCTGCAAAGCGCCCTGAAGCCGAGTCAGCCATGCCAAGCACCAAGAACAACTACAGCAAAAGGTGCATTGTGGTTCTCTCCCCCTGGTCCTTCCAAGAAGTCCCATAGAGACACTTTAAGACCCTTTCTCCCTTTTTGCTTAAGCCAAGAAGCCTTTAAAAAAACTATTGTGGTTATTAAATATACCAACTACCCTCCTGTCAGTATCCAGAGTTCATCCCTTTTCCTTCTTAGAAACTGTCTGTCCTCTGCATTCCTTTACAGCGTGGGTTGTAGGAGTAGTGTTATTAGATTGTCTGTTGTGATAATAATAAAGTAGATATGTTTTATATAACATTGACTGGACACTCCTTTTATCTTTGCATAATAATTGTAGTTTTTGCTGTGTTGTAAATAACCAATGATCCACGACCTTTAGAAGAGATAAGCCTGCCGTTGCGTCCACATTACCAAAATTGGACAGGGAGGTTTATAATTGTAATTGTATGTTTCTTTTTGGATCCATTCTGGTGTATTAGAGGAGTGGGGCAAAATGTTGAAAACCATAACGTTCTGCTAGACCTAACCAATATGTATAGTCACGCTGTTCAACTGTAACCTTAGTAACAGCTTAACATGCCATTCTCTGCACTGTTGTGCCTGTTTCTATATACTGTCAATCCTGTTCATTGCTATGCCTGTTGCCAAGTGAATACTCTGTAACAGCGCCACAATGCACCATGGCCGATGTGCGCTTTATAAATGCAAATAAATAAATACATAAATTGATGGTTCACTCCTGGACCACTGGTACCCAGGAACTTGATTTGTCACAAGCCCTCCACACATGACATAACTTAAGTCACTTTTACAATGAGAGGCCTTAAACATTAAATGTCTGTGTAGTCCCCTTTCATCATTGCACTACACGGCACCTGTGGTCTGCCATGGGTTCGCAGGCACAAGGTAAAAGTGATTCATGGCAGGGGCACTTAGTACTATATTCAGATGAGAATCAGGGTACACTTTCTAGATCACCGGGTACACCCCCTCTACTTCCTGTGCTGCCAAAAGTCAGGTCCTTACTATGTTATGTTGCCTTGGTGCATTTTAGAAAATCCACAACCGCACACCCATAGGCGTGTTGGCAATATCCAAGAGTTAGGACCCAACAACAAATACACTACAGCCACAGGCATCCCTAGGGAGTAACAAAAGGGGGCACATGCACCCCACATTTTATGTTTTGCCATATTGTGTGTTCTGCCCCCCACAACCTGAGGATAAACGGGTGGAAGTGGACTGTGTACTCTCTCGCCAGTGCTTGGAATGTCCATGACTCATGACACTCTGGGCCCTGGAGAGAGGCAGAGAGACATTGTGGAAAAACAACACCCTGTTTCAATGTGTTTTGGCATTTTGGGCCAGTCACATTGAAAGGATGTGGGTCTTCAGCAATCTAGATGTGGATTGTCAACAACATCCAGCCAGAGAGTGTCTCCTAGGTCACTAGAGCAGACTTTTGATCTCCTGTCCTGTTCACATCACCAGCCAGCCCCATGGCGGCAGCAGTCTTCCACTGAACCAATCATCAAGTGTCTATCCGCTGGCTCGGCTGCCCCAGCTGAGCTCCAAGAAGAACCATAACATAGGAATTTGCAAAGTTCGTGCTTCCACTTGCACTGAGTGCTGTAAGTAGGAAGAGTGCACCAGATCATGACTTCATGATGGGGACTTAGGAGGTTGTCTACTGAGAGCGCTGGTGAGGTGCAGAATCTGTGGGGATCACTTAAACTATCATCACTCCTTGTCTCGGGAGGATAGCTCAGGGGCAACATGCTCGCCTTGGAAGGAAGTCGACACGGAGCACCATAGCTTCGATCTCTGGGTATTAAGCACGTTATAAATAACCTATCATCATCATCCCTTCATCCTCCCACCTTGCAGTTTTATTTTGCTTTCATAGCTTGTGCTGCCTAGCGATTGGGCTGGGTGGAGGGAACATATATGCTCGCCATCCTTGCCCACAGAATATCCCCAACAGATGCAGATAAATATACACCCACATCACCCACATCAAATGCATATTCTAATCTTACAGCGAAAAGAAGGAGTGAGAAAATGCCCCCTATTATCATCCCCATTCAATGCAGACATTTTAAAGTGCATATCTTAGCTACTGCCTCAGCGTTTTTCCTCCATGAAATTGAACTTGCATGAGAATGCACAATGTGGGTGAGTGATGTAGCTGAGAGACAAACCCAGCACTCCTTTTAAGGAGGCGAAACCCAATTGGTTAGTGATGGTGAAGTTGATATTACGCCATCCACTGGTGCATTCAAACTACAGGACTTGATGGTTCCTTGCATCCTTTGTAGTATATAATATGCATGGATGTAACTGTACTGGGGTACAAATAAGAATGTTGTATTACTGTGTGAAATGCATAATTGAAAGAGACATAAAATGGGGGGAGACCAGGACGGCGTGCGTACCAAAATAACATACTTTAATATAACTCTGGCTGTTAGTCTTTTGACATAATGTCAGCTTTGCAAATAGTGTACCTGCCATAGAACTGGAATTGTGAGGAATTGCCATCTGTCAAGGGTGTGCTTTTTATTAATAAATAACATGATTCAGGTAATTCCGTCTCTTAAAGGGAAATCTGCTGATCAGATTCCCTTTCATAAGCTCTGTGCCAAAAGCAAAGTGTGTACGTGTGCCCTGCCTGCTGCATTAGTCGCCTGATCTGCAGCGCCTGCTCTACCAATGGCACAGAGCAGGTTCAGAGGTCTCAGGTGCCATATTGACAGCTGCAGTGACAGCCAAGTCTCTGCAGCACAAGGGATGCATATTAGGTATGCACCCTGTTCCAAAATACACATCACTATAAGGATGGTGTTCCAAGGTAGAGGCACACTCTGTCCCCTAAACATCTCCAGGGGCCATTGGGGCTGAACTGCTGATGGAACAAGACCTCAATTGTGGACAACCTGTGGGATGGTTTAACCCACTTTATGCTCTGCTATGCTGTAGCACTGTGTTATGATGGTGCCAGAAACATCAGAAATGGCTGCAAAACTCTTGTGCGCGCCAAAACCTATGAAAATCACCCCTTGCAACGCCCAAAAAGGTGGCTGCCCATCTGCCATGCATGTTGTCAGTGGTGGAACAGAGATCTCACTCCTGGAATATGACACTGGGCTCCACAATAAGTAAAAATGGAGTACAGAAGAAAAAAAGCAGTGTTGCTAAATGAAACCCCAAAATCTTGCTTTAAATCCTTTTTTCTTTGTTACTGAAACTGCGGAATGCCGGTGCAAAAAACACTGTCAAACACCCAAAATTCTTGCTGGGTGCTACAATTCACTTAGTTTAAGAAATCATTGTGAACTTGCAAGGTCCTGAAAAACTGAGAGCATAAAGAAAATTCCACAGCAAAAGGGGCTTGTCTGTGGATCTGTCAAAAATCTGGGTGTAATACCATGGGCCGCCTGAATGACAGCTGTCAGGAGCCGGCCTGATTAAACTTTAAACATGTATATAAACTGAAATCAAATATTTGCAATCTAAGAGGCCTGTTACTGAGAGTAACCTATGTTGTAATTGTTTTGATCCCATGGTTTAAAACCTTGAATAAGTATTCTAGCTTCTATTTTGAAATCCCAAGTTTGGGGAAAATGCAACAGAATTAACAATTAAATCAAGCCTGGCTAAGAGCTAGCAGACTGGAATATCAGGTTTCTCCACAGAAGGATGGCCTTTCCCCCACCAGGAAATCACACCAAAGTGATAATTATAGGGTTTGGAAAGAACCTGGTCTACAGAGGCAAAAGGGAACAATGAACAGCTGCCACTAAGATATGCCGAGTGTGAAGACAGTCGTAAATGGCCTCTGCCAAGAGGAAACAGGGAGGAGACTGCTTCTAAACTGTAGGGAGACAGAAGGAGGCGGAGACAAACAACCATCTGTGGCTGAACCTTCACAAAGAATATTTTTTTAAAAGACTTATGATTTACCAGTGAAAATTGTACAGAAAATAAAAGTAACAGATTGGTAAATCTAAATTTTGGCTGCACGTTTCAAGAGGCGGCAACATCGTGTGGCATGTTCTGGAAAGAAACGGCAGAAAATGTGATTTTACATAAAATGTATTTTCGCTAGAAATCTGAAACTTTATACATTTATGCCCATGTTAAACCCGCACACTTGTGGAAATTTGCTTATAAATTGGACATTGTGTTCCTGATGAAAAGGGCAAAATTCTGTGAAAAGAAGAGACAAGATCCCACCGCTACGGGTTTGGAGGGATAGCTGCATATAAAATATGTAATCTGTATATGTGATTCTTATAGAGGTTGCAATGTGTAAATAAGTATGGTGCCAAAAGTAGATTTTGTGTTCAAGGGGGCAGGGTGGATCCTCAGCCTCATAAAATCACACCATAAAGGTGACACACTGTTTTTCTCCTCCTATCAAGGCAGAGAGGACACTCTGACCCAATCAACTATCAAAGGGGTGAGCTTAGGATAAACCAGCCCACACACTCCTTTATCATAGCATAAATAGAGACAGCTCACCACTCAAATAGACAGACAGATTCACTCACTATCCCGATGCTGGCGGAGCACCCTGCTAATGAACTTTACATCTTCCTTGCTCCAGACTCCAGAAACTTGGCAATGCAGAAATCCATTGCATAGCTGAACCATTTTCAGCTAGGCCTCAAATTCCAGAACTAGAACCCCACAAACCTAAGGGGAAGCATCAAAATACAGCCGGGCTTTGCTGTACTGCTTGCCTGCTGAAAGAATTATCATCAGAACCAAAAAGGGCTGATTCAACCGAGTCCTGTGCTGTGCTGTGACCAGAGTCCTTTGCAGATCCAGTCCAGTCCTGTGCCATGCTGTGACTAGAGCACCTTGCTGATTGCAGAACCAATCCGATGTGCCAAGGTGTCTGTCCTAGAACCAGATCCCATTCCCTGACCAGAATCTTGACGGACCAGAATCCTGACGGTTCCGTTTAAAAACATATCTAGTGAGTATCTATAGAAATAACTGTGTCACTAGCATATGTACCTTGCTTAGTTAATCCCTATCTTAAACCAATCCTTTCATGTCGTCAGAACCTGTGTTGTTAGAAGTATTTTTGAATTGTCTGAACTCTCTATTCAATCCATCCTATCTTCCTCTGTACTAGTATTGCTAAAACTATCTCTGCGCTGATCTTTTCTCATCTGAAGAAGGCGAGTCCTGCAGGCAGTCATGCTGATCAAGTGGCTGTGTTCCTGTGGGGCATTCATTTTGTTCATAGTCATCCTCTAGTGTAAGAAATCCTTTTTGTCATGTTAAAAGTGCATTCCTGTTTTCCCTGCTTGCGTCGATCTTGAAAAAATGACCTCCACTAAAATGTCCATAACTCCCTCGGTTTTTGTGCTAGAAACAGAATTTCAACTTCTGCTAGTAGTTAACTCCAACAGCTTTAGATCACATCTAAAACCACATTCCAAGTCCATACGGTTCTCCCGTAATCGTGATTATCGCACAGTGACAAGTTAGCCACGAATTTCGTTTTGGGGGAAATTTTGTTGACACGTGTAAAACAGCTTTTGATTGCTTCCGACATGAATTTTAAGATTTCAATTTGTTTCTTGGTATTAAATCATTTCTTGTGTTTATGTGCAACTATCCAAAGCGGCTTCCATAAGAATGTATACAATTTCAGCGATTTTGGCCATATTTAGTGTTTTTGCCCAGCCCATTCTAAGATAACTTTAAAAGCCATTCTGACAGCTTGACAGTCAATTCCGTTTTTCTCTTGTGTTTGCTGAGGGAAAGTGGGATTGATATTTTGTTTGAATTCTGCCATTCCTGAATACCTTCTCTATCGTCCTAGCTCTTTACTTTGCCTATTGGGGGTTGAGAGGGGTGCAGGGGGAACCTTTAACCACAGTGATATCTGATCTGCACACACACACACAAAA
Source organism: Ambystoma mexicanum (assembly GCF_040938575.1). Taxonomy (NCBI): domain Eukaryota; kingdom Metazoa; phylum Chordata; class Amphibia; order Caudata; family Ambystomatidae; genus Ambystoma; species Ambystoma mexicanum. The sequence goes on along the minus strand of NC_090924.1, from coordinate 1,106,402,308 downwards.
GTATTATTTTTGTGCTGAATTGTTTTGCTCACTACTACTCCTTGTGTATTAAATAGATTATTCTGTATTACATCATCCCATTGATGATTATTGTGTATCCATTAAAACATAGTGTGATTAAATTGTAAATCCATAAATAAATATTTTAACTTTGCAAACCAGCCTGATTCCTGGTTCAGTGTGACCAGGGGGGGGGGTCCAGGAGAGGGGTGTGATGTGAGTGGTACATCGCTCAGAATAAAGAATTTTTAGACAAAAATAAATAAGGATTTCAGTTGTGCATTACACGCTAGGCGTTGACTTGGATGTGTGCCGGATTGAAATCACTTACAGCTTCGGGGATCGTCCGGGATCCTGAATTAGACATACCACTTGTGGCAGTCTAACACAGCGTGCTAACTGACAGTGTATATACACCTTGTTGGGCTACCATACTGTGCTATACTGTAAAAGCACCCTTCAAAAGAAATACTCAAAGGAGTTGGGCCTGTTTAGCAAAGTAAAAATAACCCTGAGATAAGTCAGAATGAAATTCATATTTCCAGAATGGCGACCCTAGTAGAAATCAATATGGCAAAAGAACACCCACTGCACAAATTGTTTGTCAGGGGTGAATGGGTAGAGCAGGATGAGAATGTCTGGCTGCAGGAAATCAAACAAAAAATCACTACCATAGAATTAGATACATGGCAGGACCAGGGTCCATTACACCAGGCACTTAGTGAATTGTATATGGCCCCAAATGTAAAAGAAGAGCAATGTAAAATTGCCAAAATAGCGGCTTACCTATACCTCCACATTGGATTAATACAGGAAAAATATGCCAAAAACCTAGATCTGGCAAAGAGACAAGTACAATCCCTAAAGAAAACCCAAACTGATTTGGACTCTCCAGAGCAAAGGCTACAAAAGAGCTAAGATTCAGAGAGAGAAACTAGACAGTACCTGACAAAAGTAAAGGAAGATCTGGATCTCCTGCAGCAAGAGAAGTTAGACAAGATACCAAATTACTGGCACTGCAAAAAGTGTGTCAAGAAAGGTTGGACTCTTTAAAACAGAGCCAACAAAAACTGGTGCAACAATTAACGTTTAACAGAGCCAGTGCAGAACAGCTCCACGTCTTACAAGACCAGATAGACCAAGTAAAAGAGGAACATAACAAATTGATTATCAAAGACCTTGAATCCCAAACAGAGTTTGTTGAAGAGCGCCAGAAAGTTGGGTCATTTAAAAAACAAAGGGATGACCTGGCTGCACAGAGGAGTACTCTAATTCAGGAAAGGGATGCCTTAGGCAAGGAAGTCAGCCATTTAAAAACCAAGGTGGAAGAAATTCACCTAGCCCTTCAGGGACTGGGTGAACTCAAAATGGACTATGAAAAGCTTTTAGAGCACACCAGGAGGGTGGAAGATGCTCTGGCAGAGAATGATCAGGCCAGTAAGGACAGGACTCAGGAGGTGAGTCTCCTGCAGCAAAAGTTGGACAAATACTCCCAAAGCAGACAGAAAGCACAGAGAGACAATCAGGCTCTCTGTGAAAAAAATGACAGGCTCCATAGATGGAAAGCCATGCAGGAGCAACTAATAGAGACCAGTAAGGCTTTAATAGCAGAACACAATGGTCAGATTCTTTCATGCATGCCATCAGGGAGTAAGGTCTGAGAGGGATGAGGTCGGAAGGGAGAGGGAAACCCCTGAGCATAACCTCAGGAACTCTGTTCTCACCAGAGACTTTAATCCTTTCAATTCCATGGACTCTGCCACCTCCATGGCCACTGGCTCACATGACCCAAGGGCAATGGGGTTGGTAGACTTCAACCCAATGGGAAATATGGAGCTAATAGGTCAGCACCTCCCAGAAATGGATGGGCGGGCATCTATGTATAGGTTCCCAAGTAATAGGGTCATCTTCTCTGATCAGGGAGACTCCAGTGAGGGGAGAATCAGAGAAATGGATCCTCAGAAATATAACTTACCAAGAGATCAGGCAGTGAAATTTGGTGGGGAATTCCACGAGACCAGGCCCACCAAGGGCATACTAAAAATCTCTTCCCAGCTAGGACAGTGGGGGGTACTCAACCAATCCTGGGAGCAAGTAAGAGTCAGAAGAGACTAGGCCCCCACATTCTGCCAGCCATTCCCAAGCTCACAGAATCCGGGAGTGTCTAGAAGACCAGACAGCCACCTCTGGTAGCAGTGCCTCTGCGTCAGAGGGTGAGTGACCAGGACTAAAAAGGCCAACAAACTTAAGACGGCTTTACTCAAGGATCCCCTAAAAGAAAAAGCTATTAGGAGCGTCATCACGCCATACCTCAAAAATGCCAAATATTCGGTTTGGGAGCACCTGGAATTATTTGAGCAGATGATGGAGACTTCCCATCAGAAGGACAGCCAAAGTTGTATTCAGTGATTAAAGTGGACATTTTCTCCTGAGTACTCCAGCTTCTTTGCGGGGCTGGAGGATCAGAAACATTCCAGATGGTACACCTATTGGGCGGCCATCCTGAAACATTTTTCCATTCATAGGAACCCTCAAGAGGCTCGTAAGGCAGCCTACAACTTACAATGTGGGGAAGACCAGGCCAGCAAAAATTTGTTCAGGAATTGAAACGAGCCTTTGCGCAGACCACTAGAAGGGTGCGCACTTACAGTAAGCAAATTGTGAACACCATCTTTCATGCTCTCCCTGAGTACATTATGACCCAGCTAGTGAGGGACTTTCATGAGAAAAGATCACTAGACTGGGTCAATGAACAAGCAACGTGCATCTATGAGGTACAGAAGCTGCTGGAAAGTAAAAATATGAGCAAGAGCCCCAAACCAACCAACACACCTGCTGCTGCTAAGGTTTCGGAGGTGAAGATTTCCCCCATTTTAGATCTGGAGATGGGGTGGCCTAAAAAGCTTCCCGCGCAGAATCCGACCAACACCAAACCCAGAAGGCCCCTGGGCCAACCCAAAACGGGGAGCCAGGGAGGTAACCCCACAAATGGGACCCCTAACTCCCTGACTACATCAGCCCATGCTACAAGGGAAATAGACCCATCCTCTGCTATGTGTGGACTCCTCCAGCCGAAGGGGGGGATCCAACCAGGCAGCTGGAAACTCAGGAAACTTCCCTCCTCACTTTCCCCAGGAGGGCAGTAATCCCCCAAATGCCGGTCCAAATTTCTGGCCCGGGTACCCGCCTAACTTCAACCCCCAAAACAACCCTTCTTTCTTTCCCCACTTTTCTGAGCCCAGACAGCCCAATCTGGGAGAGGGGAGGCCAAGGGTGGAGGGGTACCCAAACTTTCCTAACCAGGGATATTATGTGAGAATGGATAGTTACCCTTCCCAGGATCAACCCAGGGTAGACCTGAGGACCCCATACCAGGCAGAGCGGGTGTCCCAACTAGAGCGCCAGGTCCAGAACATGGCACAGGATCTGGGTCGCATGCTGAGGGCTCAACAGAACCCTCAGATGAGCATGGCGACTCAGAATTCCTCAAATCCAGGGTCTGGTGCTCTAGAACAATGACGTGGGAAGAACCCCGACAACCCACCGGTTCCCAGGGAGGAGGCACAAGGGGAGGGGGTGTAAAGCCTTAGAGGAAGCTTCCGTCCCCACTTGTGAAAAGCCCCTAGAAACCCAGGAACAGGAACCAAAATCTCCTACCCCCGAAAGTCTGCAACCCAAGGAACAGAGGGTGGGTAGGAGAAATAAAGAGACTAAAAAGGCCCATTTTGTGGAGGAGGTGAAAATCTTCCAGTTTGAAGGAGAGGGATCCTCAGAGGATCCTGGGAAATGGATATTCTCCTTCAGGGATGGGGGAACTGCTCCTAAATAAAAGTGGGTCCCAAAGGATCCAAATCCAGACTGGCTAGATGTGGAGACCAAGTTAAAACTGCCCATCATCAGTACCCAGAATGACAAGCACGAAAATCCCCTTGTGCAAACCCATTCTGGTGACTGCCTCCAAAAAGGTGGGGGGCAGCCCAGAATCAGAACCAGGGGAACCCAAAACTTCCCCCTTATCTAGCTGTCACCTTTTTCTGACAGGTTCCCAAGATCCCAAACAGAATCCTGCCCAAATCACCCCTCTGTCGGTATCCAAAACCAGGAAATTAACCCACTAGTTGGCCAAAAATGTGGATTATCTTTGCCCCCTTGAGGAAAGGAGGGAAGATGTTATTCCCCGGTCCAAATACAGGAGGAATGTACAATTTTGGCACTGGTGGACACTGGATCCCAAGCTACCCTTCTGTCAAAAAGGGCCTTTGATCAGCTGAATTCGAGAAGGTGGGAGAAATACCAAATTCCTCTCACCCCTCTTCCTGGGCAACTTCAGAACTTTGACTGGAAGGAAATTCCTGTCGAGGGGACTGCGGATTTAGACATTAAAATTGTGCGACACAAGGTGAAGCACCCGGTCATTGGCATTCCACACTGGAAGGAAACACTCTGAAATTCTACACAAATTCACAATCAGAAAATCCCATTCTTATAGACCAAGAAAATGAGAAACCAGCTCAAAGCTTGGCTGATATTCAGAAAATTGGAGAGCAGTTGTACATCCCTATTCAGTTAAATGAGGGGAAAGACTCTGTTCTCGCCCGAGTATGTGTGAACAACTGGCTTCATTATCGAGGCCATGTTCCGCAAACTCCCAAAAGATCCAGCCATTCCCACATTTAAACTGATAGACAAATGGGAAATGGACCTGGAAACACCCAATTCCAAACATATCCTACATAGCAGGTGTATGCTCAAAATGTCCAAAGGCAACAACAGAATAGTCCATAATTGTTGGGTCGTGCGAGATGTCCCTGCTGCATTTTATTTAGGCAGTGACATTCTCAATCGCTTTGCCATTAGTTTGGACCTAATCAACTTCATAGCTTGGTCCCGATTAGCGGGTAATCCCATGGACTTTGATGACCCAGAGAAAGCATTTTGGTCAGCTCAACTGCTGCCATATGCAGTTGAAATTCAGATTGGAGAGAAAGTCACCATCCCAGAATGGACCCGACGATTCTCACTGGAAATAAAAATTAAAAGAGGACAGAAACTGAAAAATCCTGACACCTATGTCCATCTTAACACTAATTTCCAACAGCAAGGGTTGGGGGTAAACCCAACACCATTAGTCAACACAGAACACAACACCATTCCAAAAGAGGTGGATAACAGTGACCTAAAGAGTATCACTCTGGGCGCAGGAACCATTATTGGAATGGCGGTTGATGACTGACATTTTCCCATAGATTTAGGTAACAAACTGTTAGGACCAATCCTGAGGACTGTTTTGACATTGATAGCGATGATGATGCAACACCAGACAGGATCTTCACCCGGCATGGGGGGAATTTCCTGGTGTACTCTTCCTGCCCTTATAGTAAGGAAGATGTCACCTGTGACTTCAGGAGGGATGAGGTGATATTTCAAGTCCACGAGAACTGCCTTCCCCACCTGAAGCCATCAGTCCAAATCAGCACTCTGTGCAGGGACTTCTCCACCCAGCTGGAGGAGGCCGCTGAGATAGCCAAAATGGAAGTATTTCCAGGATTCAGGCAGATGGTTGAAGAGAGAGTCAACCTAGCTGATGCCTGTGAAACTCTGGAGCAAAAGCAAATATTGAAACACGTTTTCTTAGATTTTCAAGATCTCTTTGCGGTGGAATCATATGACTGTGGTCACACCGACATCCACACAACAACAATTCCCACAGACCCTGGTAGGACTCCAGTGTTTGTGAAGCAATATCACTTGCCTCTCACATCAGTCTCTTGCTGAAATAATTAAGAACCTTGAGTCCCATGGGATAATTTGTCCAGTCCACAGCACCTTCAATAATCCGGTGCTGGGGATTTTGAAACCTAACGGCATGTGGAGACTCTGTTCTGACCTAAGGGAGCTCAACAAACAGGTCCATACTTCCCGATGGCCTCTTCCCTATATTGACCAAGGGCTGGCCCAGATCCAGGGGTCAAAGGTATTCACTGCAATTGACCTGACCAATGGGTACTGGACTGTACCTGTCAGTAGGGAGGACCAATACAAGCGGGCCTTTACCTTTGGTGGGCAGCAGTACACTTGGAGCCGGACTCCCTTCAGATACATCAACTCAGGCAATTAATTTAACATCTTTCTATATAAGGCCATGCCTGACCTGTGTGAAAGGGGTAACCTGGCCTATGTAGACAATGTTCTAGTCAAAAGCTCAACTGTGGAGGAACACATAGCTGAGATCCGTTATGTCCTGACACAGTTGAGGGCTGCCGGAGCAAAACTCTCCTTTCAAAAGGCACAGTGGTGCAGAACCCGTTTTACTTTCTTGGGGCATTAGATAACTCTTCAGGGTCTCTGTCCACAGGAAAAGAAAGTAGAAGCCCTCCTGAAAATAAAAGACCCCACAACTCTGTGGGAACTAGGATCCTCATTGGACTAATTAATTACAGCAGAACGTTTCTTGAGGACTACGCAGAGATCACAAGACCCCTGATCCATCTTTTGAAGGGGGGGTCAAGTGGAAGTGGGGTCCAGAAGAAGCCGAGGCAGTAAGACAACTCAAAAGAAGCCTCTCACAAGCACCTTGCCTAGCTTCCCCTGTCAAAAACAAGGAGTTCTTCTTGGAGACAGGGTTCTAAAATACCTGCTTGACTGTAGTATTATATCAAAAGCATGACAAGGTCAATAAAGTAATCTCCTATGAGAGTAAGACTTTATCCTCTGTGGAGGAAAAATTAAACGATTGTGAGAAGGCACTCCTGGCAACGGTGTGGGCATTGAAGAATTACTGCCCGTTTATCCAGGGGGAACACATCATAGTGGAGACTCCACACCAACCTTTGAAATATCTTCAAAGAGACAGAATCCGGGCCGAAAATGTGAGTAATTCCCGAATTACTTCCTGGATTCTGTCAATGCAAGGCTTTCCTGTGGAGGTCAGATATGGCCAAAACAAGAAGTGGACCCTCGCGCAAGGTCTGGCTGACTTGCATGATTGTGCCAGAGAAAAATGTCTCGAGGACGAAAGTCTTAAAATCAAGGACAACATGGAGGCCTACCTTAATTCCCCACACAAAGGCTATGATGAAGACCAGTGTAGGGGAACGCCCATTGTCTATGTGGATGGGTGCTCCTACCATGTGAACAACAATGGGGAAAAGGAACTTGTGGCCGGCATAGGGAATGCATGGGTGAATGATGCCCCAGAACCCTCCGCTGGGTACAAAATCGGTCCCCGAAGTAGTCAAGTGGCAAAGGTGATGGCTGTGCACCAAGCCATCCTATCTGCTGTCCAACACCAACTCCACAAACTGGTCATAATCACTAATTCAGATTATGTACAGAACGGGTTCGTGGAGCACCTGGTTAACTGGAAAACCAGAGGCATGCTATGTGCTAATAACAAACCATTGAAACATGGATTATTAATACAAAATATTGATGATCTGGTCACCTCGAATGGGATGACCATCTACTGGAAAAAGATCATGGGTCATTCTAAAGTAGGGGGACTAGACAAAACTGGAAATGACCTAGCTGATCAGCTGTCCAAAAATGGAGACATTGAAGGGGATCTACTTGAGATCGAGTCCCTGTTGGGGAAATCCAGGTCACTGCTATCACTAGGTCCCAGACAAATGCTCACAATGAACTCTCAACTGCACAATGGAGTAAGGAGACACCATGTGCTGATTTGATTACGGCTCAAAAAGCGGATCCAATAATTGGTAAGTTTTATCAACACATTGAGGACCCTGAGAACTTTCTCCTGACGGTTACCGATTACATTGGGAAAGAGGACCTCAGAGTATTGATGAAATGTCCAAAAATGTTCCGAATCCAAGACGGTTTGCTGGTAAGGAGATCCATAACTGGCCCTGATCAGTGGGTAGTCCCTACCTCATTCCGAAGCCTGATGCCAAAAGAGAGTTTGCATACTGGCCACACATGGGGCAGGACCTCAACCAATACTTGAAGGGGTGTCTTGTGTGTGCACAATTTCAGCCAACATCACTCACAGACAGTGCTCCCCTCCAAAAGAGGGGAATGACACTCCTTGGTCAGATTTACAAGTCGATTTTATCGGGTCTGTGATTCACTCCTCTAGGGGGAACAAGTACATGTTGACCGTAACATGCTTGTTCACTAAATGGGGGGAATGTCTCCTGGCCCCAAATTGCAAGGCAGAAACAGCAGCTGCCCTGATGATCGATCACATCTTCTCGTGTTTTGGACTACCCCAAAGGATTGAGTCAGACCGAGGTAGCCACTTCACTAGCGAAGTGATGACAAAGATATGGGAGATACTTGGGGTCAAAAGGAAACTACACATTGCCTACCGGCAGCGTCTAGTGGTGAAGTTAGGCGATACAACAAGACTATTGTGAGCATATTAAAAAAGTTTGTGGCAGATTCTGGGCCAAGTTGGGACAATAGAATACCCCTTGTACTGATGGCCATCATATCTACCCCTTCTTCTGCAACAGAAATATCTCCGTTTGAGCTGATAACTGGATGAAGGATGGTGCTACCCCAGCATCTGCTCTATAGAACCCAAGAGAAGACCTTGATAAATGCCTACACAACTCATGAGTATGTTGAGAATCTGAGAAAACACCTTCAACATGCTTTTGCCTATGCTCAGCGGAATCTAGAAAGATCTGTGGACAGTATGAAGACCCACTATGACCTTAAGACAACTAAAAAAGAATACCAAGTAGGAGACCGGGTCTACTTGTACAATTTCCAAAGGAACCAAGCCAAACACCGCAAATTCCTCCCAACTTGGCGGGGTACTTTTGAAATTGTAGAAAGGATCTCACCAGTCGCCTACAAAATCTGCATCCCCAAGGGCATTTTGGCAGAAGGGGAAGACAAATGGGTCCACATCAACCAGCTGCAGAGTTGCCATCACAGGCATAGTTTGCGGAAAATAGAGGAGCCAACCGGAAACCCAGAGGGGGACATTCCGGATACCTAGAAGAATTCACCTGTTAAAACCCTTAGTAAATACAGGCAGGGAATATTATGAATTGTATTTCAAATGTATGCATCTGCCCCACTACATGAGCAGTAGTGGGGAGATTTCCCTAACCATGCTCTGTTCTGTCTCACATATATATAACCAAAGGAAGGAGACACATAACTCTCTTTAGGTGTGATAGTCAGGATATGTCCTCTAGACAAGGTGTCAAAACAACATCATTTAAAACCAATGAAGGTTACATCTAATGTACATAAATTTCAAACAACTTAGCATAAAAATCAATTTTTAATTAATTCAGTATTAAAAAAAACACATATCACGTAAACATGTTAAAAAACATTATACAAAATACAGGAATATTCTATATCGTAAAATGATTCCACCTAACAACAGTAAAAGTCATGAATCACTTATTTCCCCAAACAATGGTGGCAACTTAATTCATCTTATTCCCCACCATATTCCAGTAGCCCGACTTATATAAGTTTCTGTCCTATATGTTACAAATCACTGGACATTCTTCAGGGGCCGAACAGTAGTGTTGAGCTTCAAGTGGACCTTTTTCCCATTCCCTTCACACCAGATTATAATATCTAAGGACACATGAATAAACACACATTACCACATGGGCATCTTTGGCTAACAAGTAGACCTAGCCAAACCCTAATCACCCATAGGGTAGAAAGATATACAATTTATTAATATACCTGTCGTCCGTCCGAAGAATTAAATGTCTTCTGACTCTAATAGCAAAACCAAATCTTGCTCTTCACCTCTCTAATAGACAAGGCATTCGAAGTGTAAGGTACCTACAACAAGTACATATAACATCTTAGTAATGGGTCATCTAGAACAGTAGGTCACACACAACCCTCTCAGATCTCACAAATATAAATAGGGCTTACCCTGCGGTCAAGGACTTTCAATTCTCAATCTTTCAACAAATCTATAGTCCACAATAGTTCTGAATCTCACATAAATCTAAACAAGAAATTAACACCAATGTCAAAGCGGAGCCCATATCTGATCAAAATTGTACAACATCGCACAATCCCTTACCTTTAACTAGAGTAACTGTGTTCTTTCACCACACCAAAAATTACTGTGGATGTCTTAGAGTAGCAGTCAAATGCCTCCACGATGATCAAATATCACAGGTGCGGTCCACACTTTGATCTATAGGACAAAGCACACAACCCGAGGGTAGCAAAACCAACCCCGGCGGCCGAATTAGTATCTCTCTAATTCCAAAAAACCAACAACAGACGACTGCTCATGTTTGCCTGTTCACTCATCACCTACCTTCACTGAACAAAAATACTTCGTATGAGCGCTGGCATGCATTCACCAAGCAAAACGTGTTTGTGCTGGCCGCAGTGCCTATTAATACAGGGAAACGTCCTTGTTTCCGAGCGCCGCACAAACTAACGTCATCATGTTATGTACAACGTGATGACGTCGCGCGTCGCAATCACCCGGCAACGCATCAATGCCCAAAACCGAAACAAAATAAGCTGGAGCGCTGCGTAACATCACTCCGGTTTGTAATTACAAACAGCAAAGACTCAGCCGCACCTAAAAGTGAAACCACTCGGGCATCAGCCTGGTCACATCATGAAAGTGGCCTGTCTGTGGATCTGTCAAAAATCTGGGTGCCGTTCCCTGGGCCGCCTGAATGACAGCTGTCAGGAACCGGCCTGATTAAACTTTAAACATGTATATAAACTGAAATCAAATGTTTGCAATTTAAGAGGCCTGTTACTGAGAGTAACCTATGTTGTAATTGTTTTGATCCCATGGTTTAAAACCTTGAATAAGTATTCTAGCTGCTATTTTGAAATCACAATTTTGTTTTAAGCTAAGGGAGAATGCAACAGAATTAACAATTAAATCAAGCCTGGCTAAGAGCTACCAAACTGGAATATCAGGTTTCTCCACAGACGGATGGCCATTCCCCCCACCAGGAAATTACACCGAAGTGATAATTATAGAGTTTGGAAAGAACCTGGTCTACAGTCGCAAAAGGGAACAATGAACAGCTGCCACTAAGGAAATGCAGGGTGTGAGGACAGTCGTAAATGGCATCTGCCAAGAGCAAACAGGGAGGAGACTGCTTCTGAACTGTAGGGAGACAGTAGGAGGCGGAGACAAATAACCATCTGTGGCTGAACCTTCACAAAGAACATTTTCTTTAAAGACTTATAATTTGCCAGTGAAAATTGTACAGAATATAAAAGTAACAGATTGGTGAATCAAAATTTTGGCTGCACGTTTCAAGAGGCGGCAAAATCATGTGACATGTTCTGGAAAGAAATGGCACAAAATGTGATTTTACACAAAATGTATTTTCGCTAGAAGTCTGAAACTTTATACACTTATGCCCATGTTAAACGCGCACACTTGTAGAAATTTGCTTATAAATTGGACATTGTGTTCGTGATGAAAAGGGCACAATTCTGTGAAAAGAAGAGACAAGATCCCACCGCTACGGGATTTGGAGGGATAGCTGCTATATAAAATTTGTAATCTGTATATGTGATTCTTATAGAGGTTGCACATGTGTAAATATGTATGGTGCCAAAAGTAGATTTTGTGTTCAAGGGGCCAGGGGTGGATCCTCAGCCTCATAAAATCACCATAAAGGTGACACACTGTTTTTCTCCTCCTATCAAGGCAGAGAGGAGACTCTGACCCAATGAACTGTCAAAGGGGCGAGTTTAGGATAAACCAAGCCACACACCCCTTTATCATAGCATAAATAGAGACAGCTCACCACTCAAAAAGACAGACAGATTCACTCACTATCCCGATGCTGGCGGAGCACCCTGCTAATAAACTTCACATCTTCCTTGCTCCAGACTCCAGAAACATGGCAAAGCAGAAATCCATTGCATAGCTGAACCATTTTCAGCTAGGCCTCGAATTCCAGAACTAGTACCCCACAAACCTAAGGGGAAGCATCAAAATACAGCCGGGCTGTGCTGTACTGCTTGCCTGCTGAAAGAATTATCATCAGAACCAAGAAGGGCCGATCCAACCCAGTCCTGTGCCGTGCTGTGAACAGAATGCTTTGCAGATCCAATCCAGTCCTGTGCCGTGCTGTGACCAGAGCACCTTGCTGATTGCAGACCCAATCCGATGTGCTAAGGTGTCTGTCCTAGAACCAGATACCATTCCCTGACCAGAATCTTGGCGGACCAGAATCCTGATGGTTCTGTTTAAAAACATATCTAGTGGGTAGCTATAGAAAGAACTGTGTCACTAGCATGATGTACCTTGCTTAGTTAATCCCTATCTTAAACCCATCCTTTCTTGTCTTCAGAACCTGTGTTATTAGGTGTATTTTTGAATTGTCTGAACTCTCTATCCAATCCATCCTATCTTCCTCTGTACTAGTATTGCTAAAACTATCTCTGCACTGATCTTTTCTCATCTGAAGAAGGCAGGTCCTGCACGCAGTCATTCTGATCAAATGATTGTGTTCCTGTAGGGCATTCGTTTTGTTCATAGTCATCCTCTAGTGTAAGAAATCCTTTTTTGTCATTTTAAAAGTGCATTTCTGTTTTCCCTTCTTGCACCTATCTCGAAAAAATGACCTCCACTAAAACATCCATAACTCTAAAACCGCATCCCAAATCCATACGGTTCTCCCGTAATCATAATTATCGCACAGTGAAAAGTTTGCCGCGAATTCCATAATTGGGAAATTCTGACACGTGTAAAACAGCTTTTGATTGCTTCTGACTTGAATTGTAAGATTTCAATTTGTTTCTTGATATTAAATCATTGCTTGTGTTTATGTGCAACTATCCAAAGCGGCTTCCATAAGAATTTATACAATTTCAGCGATTTTTACCATATTTAATGTTTTTGCCCAGCCCATTCTAAGATAACTTTAAAAGCCATTCTGACAGCTTGACAGTTAATTCCGTTTTTATCTTGTGTTTGCTGGGGGAAAGTTGGATTGATATTTTGTTTGAATTCTGCCATTCCTGACTACCTGCTCTCTCCTCCTATCTGTTTACATTGCCTATTGGGGCTTGAGGGGTGTGCAGGGGGAACCTTTAACCACAGTGCTATCTGATCTGCACACACACACACAAGTATTATTTCTGTGCTGAATTGTTTTGCTCACTACTACTCCTTGTGTATTAAAGAAATTATTCTGTGTTACATCACCCCATTGGTGATTATTGTGTACCCATTAAAACATAGTGTGATTAAATTGTAAATCAATAAATAAATATTTTAACTTTGCAAACCAGCCTGATTCCTGGTTCTGTTTGACCGGGGAGGTTCCAGGAGAGGGGCGTGATATGAGTGCTACATCATTCAGAATAAAGAACTTTTAGACAAAAATAAATAAGGATTTCAGTTGTGCATTACACGCTAGGCGTTGACTTGGGTGTGTGCCGGATTGAAATCACTTACAAACCACATGGCTGGCCAGGATCTCACCATGTTGCAGCACCCCAAGAGGTGTGTGACAGCCTCCCATGTTTTGGGAACATCAGAAAAGGACTCATTGTGTTCCTGAGACCCTGGAGTTGAACTCACCACTCCTGAGATCTAAGATAGCCAGGATTCCTGCCATTTACCATTGAACCATTCATGATTTGAATGTGTTCGAACCAGATTGTGCCACCGGGACCCTACGGGGATGCCTTTGGCACTTATCACATTTTGAACCACAATCCTCCCATTCAAACAAGTCTGCCGCTGCACTGAGCTGGCTGAAGTTTGTTGCTTCCTCAACAGGGCCAGAGAAGTGCCACTGCATCTGCATTGCGTGAACCACTGTTCACCCGACCAGCTTCTTTATCACTGGTAGAGTTGATGACCAAACCACCACTGGTGTTCTTCCTGAACCACATCTTTCGAGCCACATTGAACTGCCTCACCTGTGCATCCTGTCAGCAGCCCATCTGTCGCAGAGTCTCAGCTGTTGAACTGAACCTGGTGACCTCCACAAGCCCCATTGCTCGAGCCACTTTGAACCGCAGCCTCCTTTCAGTTTGACCATGCTTCGACACCTGCTCACCGCTGGCAACTGCAACTGACGAATCTAAAACAGACTCTGAACAGCGCTGAGAAGCCCGGTTTGCTGTTGTCGACCTGTCAAAACATTGCAACTTTTACTGTTGGCTGGTAAATGCCTGAGTTCCCCTTGTGAATTTCAGGCTGTAGAGACTGACTAGGCACCTTCATCCCTTTTTGCAGTCCAATAACATATCCTTTCAAAGATTGTGGTTTCTATGGCATTTTCTCCCCTGTCTCATTACCAGGAGTGCTGCAGCTATTCTATCTTTCCATATTCTGTTTTCCATCTACAGGGGTCGTGGATTTTACAGTGTTTTCTAGTTAGTTATTATTGTACATGGTAATGTTGATATAAAAAAAAATATCAAATATATATATATATATATATATATATATATATATATATATATATATATATATATATATATATATATATATATAATTTTGGTCTTTATACTTTGCTGTTTGGGCTGCTAATGAACCATAATTACACCCCTCTTGAGAGTATATCCTTCCCTCTGCCACATTGCTACAAAAGGAGGAGGAGAAGGAGGTATAGCTCTTAACTGTGCCTGTTTTACCTTTATGATTGTGTTGTCTCCTGATTTGTAGAAGTGTGGGGGCAGAGTGGGAGTTTTAGCCTCTACTCATCCTTGTACTCCTGCAGAGCAGAAGCCAACTCGTCACAGGAATGAAATAATGCAATTGCCCTAGAAAGTACTAAAACATTCAGTCATCCTCAGATTGACTTGCTCGTTGGTTGCAGACAAGTTTGCTGCGCATACATAAACCCACTGAGATATCCACGCAGTGAATTTGGAACTCAAGCCCAGTAAAGTGTCAGAGATCATGAATTTCAAATGGCACTAAGAGTGTGAGGTTCAGCATGCCCTGAGCTAGTTAATGGGTCCATAAAAGTGCTTAATGGTCACCCTTCACCAACCCCGGTCCTTTTCCCATCCCCATGTAAGAAAACAGTGCAATGCAGATTTATTGCAGAGCACCTTCTGCTCTGAACCCAGTGATCGATCTAGGGCCCTTTAAGACAAGGTAGCAATACTTTGAGATGGATAAGGGATGCAGAAGTTACTCAAACATCAATAATCAAACCGACTCAGGAAGTTGGCAAAGTTAGTCTGTTTTATTTTCAATTGTCTAAAACAGGGAGTTACAACAGACATCAACGGACATTCGCTCAATTTCTCTTAGAGCATTTCATTAAAAAAACAACGTTTATAGTCAAAACTCATTATAAGTGACATCACACTATGTGGCAAACTACAAAAACCTACTTGGGGATGTGATTGGGAATATCTAGGTATAGCTTCCATGCTGACGGGGGTTGCGATCGGGTCTCTACTGTCAGGTGGACAACTAAGCCCAACCCAGGTGCACATCATCTTTTGTGTCATACTAATGCTCAACACTTCATTGGTTATACAAGCTATAGGGCTCTCTAATATGTGGCCCCCTACCATTGGTTTGGCAACTTTGTACCCTTCTGGAAGAATCCACATGCTAGCAGCACGCAGGCTACCATTCCAGGTGCATGGTCTGTCGGCATGATCATGCCTTCCCATCCAATTAGCCCCACATCTGTCATCACTCTTGCAGTCTGCCAGTCAATTAGGCTTTGAATGTGGCCTTGTAGAGGCTCTCTGCTCCTTAGCAATAAAGGGAGTATCTTCTTGGTTTTGGTGTAGCTTGAAGCATTGTCTATTTTGATCTGACCATGTGACTGGGAGACTGCATGTTCAAGCCTTTTGCAGCATTTAATTCTATTTAATTATGAACTCTTGACACCTTCAGTGTTTTTCTATTCCATTTCAAACAGAAGTTTGTTTCTTTGTCACGTTCACTGTGACTACTGGGTGGACACCCAGGCTTACGGTGGCCTTGTATTCTTGGTGCTGGGTCAGCCAAGCCTTTCTTGAATTTCTCTCTCACCATCAGTAATTTTCCAACTACACCACACTGAAAAACTCTTTCCAATCATGGGGTTCAGCCTTGCTTAAAGTGCTCTGTGGAATATCTAGGTTCTATACATTTCGACGTATTATACATTGGTGCATCGCCGTAAAGCTATTCACTACAAAGCCAGTCTTAAGATCACTTTGTCTACTTACTTTACTGCGTCTGTACAAGTGTAAACTGATTTACGTATTCTTCAGTATTTCTGTAGCATGAGCATCTTCATCTCAAGCCCCAAATGTTGCTCATCTTTACCATCTTCTCTTCAGAGCTTATAGATTGTCTATAATCTTCTGCTTCGTGCATCTTTTCCAGCTGCGTCATTTTCTGCTTTGCATGAAGTCACCAATCTTCTCTTTTACTCATTTTCACACTTCTTCTGGGACTTTATCCAAAGGCCATTATTTCTTCGTGAATCCATATACAGTTTTCTTAATCAATACCTTGTTTCCATAATTCTCTGCGGTACAGGCATCCTTACTGGAACTGCATGTGTTGCAATTTCTGGCTCCCAACATATAGGCAGCATGGGGGCAGAGCCTTTGGTGGGGGTACTTGACTCCTCCTCTACACTCCTCCCTCTGGGCGATTCATCAACCACTCTCTTATTACTCTTCACATCAAGACATAATTTTCTGAAGATATAATTCTTTGGGACCCATATCTTTATGACTCCTTTCAAGCCTCCTTCTTATTTCACATGCTCATCAACACTCCAGGTCATAAGCATGCATTGTCCATTTGGGCTGCAGTAGATCCATCTCCCCACATACCTCTTGTGTGTCTTTTTGGTACAGGAACTTTGTTCCCTCAGGTGGATGGATGCTGGCCTTTAAGTAGTCACTGATTTCTTCATTTGTCAATCACAATCTTCATTCTTACTGCTTTCTTTGCAGTCTTCTTGCATTGTGCAATTATTATCCTGATCACACAAAATCCAAACATGATCATCCCAACAGGGCTCCAAGTAACTTGAAAATGTTTGCCATCCATTGTGGAACCCATGAGAAGATCAATCCAAACCAGATGTTATCACCAATGTCTTCCACTTCGTCTTCCTTCTTGACGTGAAGGTTTGTCAGCATTGTTACGGCCTCTGCTAATGTGCCATTCTCGTCATCATGAGAAGGACGTGCAACACGATTCTCCAATTTTGGCACAAACCCCTCCATCCTTAGCTGTGATCATGTCCAGGACATATCTGTTCTGAAGAGTCATCAATCTTATGGCTCTCAGCTCCTCTTTAATAGCATTGAATCCCTTTATGGTGATGTTGATCGTCTGTAAAAGCTCCCATCTGGTTATTTGTAACCATTAGTATTTGCATCCATCTGGATCCTGGGAATGAAGATTATCGTGAATATTATTTTATGTTATTTTATTTATTTGCATTTTTAAAGTGCTCACCCGGCCCGGTGGCAATGAGGCGCTGTTACAGGAATTGTTTTTGTTTTTTAGTTGCGTAATTGTTTTTTTTTTGTCTCAGTTGCATATTTATAATGCACTTAAATACCCAGAGGTTTCTAAGCGCGGACCGGGGATCGAACCTGTGTTGCTTCGTGTCGTCTTGCTTTCAAGGCAAACACGTTGCCGTAGAGCTATCCTCCCGGGAACATTGATGAATCTTAATAAACAATCTGTGTTCATATGGGATGGAAACAAAGGTTTCTCTTGGCTTGGCTGAGAAATAATTCTCCCTCTTCATCTGATTAAGGGGCTCAACAGATCTCTTCTTCCATAGGTGAGCATCTGCTTTGGGAAATTCACAATTTTCAAGTCACTCTTTGCAATCACTAATGCTGGAACATGAACAATCACTATAGAACATAGTCCTCCCCAATCTCTGGGCATCTTCATGTAAGCTCTGGATCCACAGGCCCAGTAGTGATCCTTCATTCCTGGCACATCAAAGATTCGTCCACATTTCTGATTTTCTCCAACTTTTGTCATGCCATTATTTCTGAAGTATAGTTGTGCTCTAGCCAAAGGGACTATCTGCAATGGACCTACTCCATCTTCGACCCATGTCAGGAGTTTTGAAATGTTTGGCCATAAAGGTTTGTATAGTCGTTCCGCATTTTCTACAGTTGATTTTACGCTCCCTGTGTTGCATGTAGTTTGCATATAACCACTCCTCCTTTACATCCATCTGGTGAAAGCACTGTTCCCCAGATCTTCATCTGGCCTCTTTCTTTGCATCTTCGAACCTCTTCATCAGTTATCCCTTGACAATTGAGTCATCTGTTGATTTCCCATTTGATTCCTCCTCCTTCATACCAGGTTGTTCAGATCTTATGATTGATGTCTAGTGTGTGCTCTTGCTCTTGTCTTTATGTCTTGCACATAGTCATCTTCATCAGGTGCTGACCATTCTGTTACCCATATCAAAGACAGTGTTCTGCCCTGTAATTGACTTTTGTAAGGCAGAGTGCAAGGTGAGTGAGGCAATGAGCTGTTTGAACATCTATTTCAATAGCTATGACTATCCTAGACTTCCCCATAGCATAAGGCAGGAGTGCACATACATAGCAATCGTCCACAGAGGTACTCTTTCCCACCTCTTTCATCTGCTGATACCTCATATTGTCCCCCAAATGTGATGTACTGTCCAAATAATCATTCAAGTAATGGTCATCCTCCCTTACACTTCTCTTAGGTCTCTGTTTCATTCTTGCCAAATAATTCTCCCTATAATGACGAAAAATTTAATAAAAAACAGATCTCCCTCCAAAGAGGAGCTTTGGGTCTTTTTTCAGTGTTAGTTTCAATTTGGCTATCCTCTCTTTGAGCAGTGCGGGGGACCGGAGGGGGGTCTGTACTTCTACTCTCTGTTTGGTAGAGGAGAGGCACAGAGGACCCCTGCCAAGATTCTCTATTATTGGTACGTGGTCGAGCAATCAAGGACTAGCTTCTCAGGAGGTGATGCAGGCTGGTTCTTAAGTACAGTGTAGTCCCCAAGCAGCCACAAAGGAATGTCCGCACAGTGTATTGGTTAAAACACAGTCTTTATATAATTACTATTCAAGGTTATATACAATATCATGATAACTCACTTTGTACTCGGTTATCTATAATGGCAAATATACAGTTCTACGTGGTACCACAATTACTATTAGATCTTTTTAAAGTGCATCAACTGTACGGTTAAATGTCACACAAATCAGTTTGTAAAGGAAACCAACAATAGATATAAGAGGAAAGCAGTTTGTTAGAACAAATTCAAGAATACTGGTATGATACCTAGACACAGTTTTGTGTGGAGATCCCTCCACCTGGGCAACCTGTAGAATAAAGATATATCACAAGCCCAGCCCATATATTGTTCACAAGAGACTTTCCAATAGTTCTGCAACCCCAAAGTGCCTGGCGTTGTAGCGTTCCTCATTGGGGAATCAACGGCCCTTCTTGAGTGACCTTCCTTTAAGGCAGGAGTCACGGGTCGTAGAACGTCCGACGGAGAACAGGGTGAGCTATGATGAGGAAGTGGCACCTTCTTTCCTAGCAGTGCTCGTCGACGGGGAAGCGTAAACGTTCTGCAAGGAAGAGGCATGCGGGGCACCTCGATGTCGATAGTTCTGGACTGCAAAGAGTTTCAAGAACTGTGCCCCAGCAAGGGCGTCGAGTCGTCTGTGTCTCTGTGGTCTTTGGGTGGCGGGAAACCCACCGACGGATGCTCCTCGGCGCGTCAACGGTCTGGCCTTCTCCAGCGGGATCAGACGGGCGATGATGCAGACGAGAGCGTCCTTGGATCGAAATTTCTTAGGCAACGGGAGCACGGCAATGATGGACAACAGTCCAGGCACTTCTCTTTGGGATTTCGCAGCGGACCCCGTCTCCGGTCGGCACCATGTCGTAGGTCTGTCTACCAGGGAGCTTTAGCAAAGATCAGCTGGTTCACGATGGTCCCTCGTAGCTCGGGAAGAGGGCGCTATACCAGGTCCTCTCTGGGTCAGTCCTTGGAGACACAGCAGCTTTCAGATTGATGAAGGAGAGCAACAGCAATTCTTCTCTTCCAGCAGGGCTTCAAGGTCAAGCGTCAGTTTCACTCCAGTTACTCTTCGTAGTTTGGACTTCAGCTCTGAACACTTCTGAACATGATTCCTAGCAGTGAGAGGTCCCCAGATATACTGTTGATCTCCCATTAATTCCGCTGGGTCACACTCAAGCATCCAATCACTACAAAGGGCATTCAGCAGTCTGTCAACCAATCAGGCGCACAGTGCATTCAGGCCATTCTTCTCCATCCAGACACTAACAACACAGAATGTGGATTCGGACAAGTACCACACCATTCAACACTACACACTGCATTCATACCAGTTTCGGGCAGGGCTGTCTTAGTCATTGTGTCAAGCACCAGAAACTAGACATACACAAAAAGAAGTGCATATTCGTCACACACTCCATTCACCCAGGTTCCACCCACAGGTGTACCCACAGCACAAGGTCATTGGGAAGGCTCCAGCCAGTCTGGTCGGCACTTCCCCACACTACCATTTATGGAACTTCCACTCAACAGCCAGTCAGGGAGAACGGACAGAGTCAGTGCTTCCCAGGACTTCGGGAAGATCAAGGTAATAGGCGATGGAAAGCAAGAGGCCACGGGGCCATCTTGTCCCCATCAGGAATCTACTGATTCCAATGGCTAGGCCTGGGCATCCCAAAATGGAGGACGCTCAGGGCACCAGTCAATTCAGCATGCAGCTGCCACCAGCCCGTACCCTGCTCTGTGGTCCACACACAGGTGCCCAAAAACATACACACTGGGCACAGAGTTGTACCCCCACCCATGGGTGCCATAAGGGTATCCCAGGGGTCTGTTCACCAAAACCAAAAGAGAGAGCTGCACCGCCAGGAGTCCCACATGAACTGCTGCACGGAAAACACGACAGAAGACACAATAAAAAGCAGTAAAGGACAAGGATATGGAGGCTCGGTCCCTCCGATGCATTTCCAGCATCACAAGCAGACCGGTGAGTCTCTTACATACTCCATTTGCTTGCGGGTGATAAGCAGAAGAAAACTTGTGCTTAATGCTCAATAATAAGCTAATTTGTTCAAAGACCTCATTCACATAATGGTGGCCATTATGTGATCTCAGCACCTAATATATTCCCCATCTAGGAAATACTTCTCAGACTAAAAACTTTGCAGTGCCTGTGGCACCAGGGGGTGCATGGACCGGCCTCGATCCACCTAGAGAAGGGGCACACCACCAGTATCATATACATGTATCTATTACAGACATGCAACATATCAACATAATCAATATGTAAATGATGAAAAGGACCATTTGGTTGAGGAATTACTCCTCTGACTGTTCACAGTGTGTGCCCAGCAGTAAACCTTTGACATACGATGCAATTTACTACATAGAAAGCAACGTGTTCTAACAGGTTCGGTACGATCCAGTCCTCTGCAATGGTTGCTGCAAGGCTCTTCTTAGCAACATGCGCAGGGTAGTGTAGCTGTTCTATCTCCACCTTTAATAAGGCTACAGGCATCACCGGTTTACCAGTGCTGTCTTGGTGCCACAGTGCCTCTGAAGGGGATAAAGAACACCGCCTCCGTGTTCACCTTTCTTTCTCTTCCTGTGGGGCTTCACCCTGAACTTCCATGAGTTGTGTCCTAGATAAGTGGTTAAAACTTTCATTCACAACCATTTTCTCTTTCACATCAGGTGTATCAAAGCTCATTATGTCAGATGAATATGCAACCCTTTTTGCCTCTTCGTGCACGGCTTAGTTTCTGTGCGAAATAAAGTCTGTTCTCTTAGTGTGCGCTGTGCACTTAACTATTGCAATCGCTACTGGGAGCTGTAATGCCTTAATAAGCCTGTCCAATGAGGCAGCGTGTTGCACTAGAGTGCCCTCTGCTCTGAGGTAGCCCATCCTTTTTTAACGTGCTAGCCCTGCGTGTATGTACCATGTCACATAGTCACTGTACACTGTTACTTCCTGGTCTGCATGTTTCTCGGGCACGACAATCAGCGCCACTAATTTGGCAGCATGTGACGGTAGTCTTGTACTTTACTTCAAATTCCCCATTAGCCTTGTGTTTTACCACAGCAGCACCTGAATGTCTCTCTCCATCAGTTTGATTGATCCTTGAAGAACCGTCAATAAAAAGAATCTCCACTGCTGCTAGAGCATTTTCTTTCACTCTTGAGATGTCGTCATAGAATTCCTCATAATTAGAATGATCATGCACTTGTTCATCCTCTGCCAGGGTTTCAGCTACAAACGTGGCAGGGATAACCATTTTACACCTGACTATTTTGATCACTGTATTCAATATTACCACCTCATAAGCAGAGGCACTTTGAGATGTCAGTGTACCTTTAGGTTTCTCCAAAACAGCAAATAAAACATGCTAGACAAATAACATCATGAACACCCCATTACTATGGTTGCAGACTTCTCAATAGCGAACACGGCGGCTGCCAACAATTGTGAAGAAGTGACCCCTCATTACTGGGTCCCAAATCCCACTGTAATATGCCAATGGCTTGTACCCCCAGCGTAGTTCTTTGCATGAGTACTGCTGTCATAACTGTTCCATTTGTATGCAAGAATAAAAAGAACTCCTCAGAAAAATTAGGGATTCCCAAAACTGGTGCTGTGCATATTTCCTTTTTAAATTCATCAAAACCCTCCTCCATTTCCTCAGTCCATTCAATTTTTTCCTGATTCACCTGTGCCTTTTTCAGAGCTTGCAACAATGGCCTTGTGTAAGAACTATAATCAAATACCATGCTCTGACATTGTTGCACAGTCCTAAAAACGGTTGCATTTGCTTTATCATGTGCAGTTTTGCTGTTTTCAAAATGGCCTCAGCTCTTTCAGGTGTATCCTTCTTTCCGTTATGTGATATTAACTGCCCTATGTACAACACCTCATCTTGGCAATAGTGCAATTTCTCCATGTCCTATTTATATCCTTTCTCTGCTAAACGAATCATTAGCTGAATAGAATCTCATCTGCACTCCTCTTCCGATGTGCTGCAGACCAAAATGTCATCTACGTATTGCAGCACGACACTTGGCAAATCAATATTGCTTAAGTCCATCTGCAGGACCTTATTGAAAATTGACAGAGACTCAAAGTACCTCTGGGGCAAACGTGTGCTTTTCAGCTTAGTCTGACGGAATGTAAATTACATCAGATCTTGACATTCCTTATGTAACGGGATTGAGAAAAACACATTTTTCAAGTCAATCACCATGAAATATCTCGCCTCAAATGGGATACTACATATGATCGTCACAGGATTTGGAACTGGTGGAAACTCTGTCTCTACAATCTGTTTAATTGGCCTCATATCTTGAATTAAATGCCACAACCCCCTTTAGATTTTTTGATAGGGTACACTGCGGTATTGCATGGTGACTCTGATGTCTCTAATATGCCCTGATCTATCATGTCTGATATAGCCTTAAAAATGTCCTCATCTGCCTCTCGAGACATAGGGTACTGTCTTGCTTGAGATAAAATTGTTCCTGGATTCAGCTTAATCTTGACTTCTCCCACCCCTTTTAATAGGCCTACGTCATAGGGGCCCAGAATCCATAAAGAAGTTGGCACTTTCTCCATATCCTCATCCAAAAATGCAGGAAGCTGCTGCATATTCCTCACTTTCTGTGGCATCTCTCATCTCTCTGTCCTGATCCAATATGTAATGGTCATTTCAAACACTACTTAGTCATCTGATGGGTCATATCTAAACATATCCTCGTCAGTGATGTCAGTCAATCAGTATTCTTCGCCAATAGCAATCACTGTTCTCCATGGTCTGCCATCATCATCAAACCCTTCAAGCATGGCCAACTCCCATTGCACTACAGCTGCCTGTAAATCTAAGGGAACCATCTGTCCCCCTCTTTGTCAATGGGAATCTATGGCCTGAACAAGAATTCATCAGGTATTCTCATAACCTTGCCCACTAAACCAGGTAGCCATGTTAACAAAATGCATGCCCCATAAGCCTCAAAGACTTCTGGCTCTAGTGGCGCTCCTCACATAGCTATTTGTCCTGTAAATGCCATGATAAATTTGCCCACGTTTAAATAATGTATTCCTGGCGTTGAACACACTATGCCTTCATCAATGAAGGAGATTTTCATATTTAGCTTCATCATGAAATCTCTACCCAGAATATTAACTGGTGTCTGTTTTGAATACAACAATGGAACAGACATGTCACATTCTCATATAGAGACTGGCAATTTCTCAATAAAAGGAACTCTACTCGTAGCTCCTAAGAACCCTTGAGCATTCATGGCATTACTCGATAATGAACATTTTCCCTTTCGTATACATGAGCGAGTCGCCACAGTATCTCCTAAAGAAGAAAAGGATTTGCCTCCTATTGTGACGTCAACCCTTGGTTCCTCTTGAGGATTAGGCATCACAGATAGTACTGAACACATCAAGTCACCCGGTGAGTTGTCCCATTGTGGGTACATACCTAATCCTGTACCTGTAAAAGAATTCCCACCCATGACAATCCTAGGAGTTAACACCTGTCCTGTGTTTGCGCTCTGCTGTATCTGCATTGGTGCGTGCTGTGACTGACCTTGTGGCCGATTAAAAGGTGCTTGCTGTGCTTGCAAAGCCTGCTGTGCTGACGGTACCTGTGTTTGATACACTGTCTGACCTTGGGTAAAGCCGACCCTACTTTGTGGGCTATGTGATGGAGGATAAGCTGTTCCCCCCTCTTCAAAATTGCCCATTCTGTACATACCCTTGCCTCCCACATGTTTTCGCATTTGCCCTGTCATTCCACATGTCCAACATACAGGAGGGGCTCTTCTAACTTGCCCATCCTGCATGCCTTGATTACCGCCTTGATTATTCTGAAAACCTCCTTGATTACTCTGGAAGTTTCCCTGATTATTCTGAAAGCCTCCTCTTCTGCAGAAGCCTCCCCTGCCTCTCAGCATAAATCTGTTCCCTCCTTGATCAAACTAACATTGGTTATTCACCTGCGGCATACCTGATACTTGCTGTGATACTGGCCCTTCTCCACTAGTCAACATCGCCCCTTCTATGGCATACTTCAACAGTTTCTTTTGCATTACCTTCCTCGAGCTTCCTACCATCCTCTATCTCTCTCAATTTTTCTCTTGCAACAATCGGCAATGATGGGCAATGGTCAATTGTATTTCTGGCCATGGTTTCGCCTCCATGCCCACCAGCTTCTTGCACTGTCCCTGTACCTGGTCTGGCAATCTCTGACATAATATATGATAAAATACAGGTATAGATTTTCCCCACGGCTCACAAGTTTCCAAAGACCACTGCTTTTGAAAATGTTGAATGTAAGCAAGTAGATCCTCCCCTTCTTACATCATATGTGCCATTATAGCTCCCATATCTGACGCATCAGGATACTGTACTCTGAGCGCTCTCCAGACTGCCGCTCTACAATTATTGAATGGTATGCCATCATGTGCTGTGTTCTGTGCTGTGACACTTGCGTATCCTGCTATCATCCAAATGTCATCAGCCCTCTCCCCAAAGATAGCTGCTAGAAGACCCTTAATGTCCCTTATCGCTAACATGTTTCCTCCTGTCATTTTTTCTAATTCATAGATCCATTTTCCGGCACCTGAAGTTAAAGTTGGGAGTTTGCTCCTTAAATGATCCTTATCCATTTGGGGCCACAGAATATACTGCGGTCTGGCCCCTCCTTTTTCTAACAAGGGAAGCTGTGAAATCCCAAAATCGCAATTGGCTTCCATTTGTCTGCCTTCTTCCTGGTAATAACCTTAGTCTGCTCACATATGCTGGTGAATCCCATCTGACACTATGGGATCGTCCTTTAGGTTGACCTGGCCATGCCACAAGCTCTGGCATCTGTGGTTTGGTAGGTCCAAATCCAACCATCTAACCTCTTTATCTGCCATAAAACATCCCTCAGAACCACATGCTCCCTCCTTCGCACGGAAGGTTTCCCTCTTCATCTGACATGTCTTGTCCCCAACTCATGTGGCTGTCCTCTTTCTCGTCTCTGTTCAGAGTCAGCACATCCAAAGACAAAGCTCTATGCTCAAAACTAAATGAGCTGCCCTCCTTACCTCATAATTAGGAACTCTCAAATCAATCATCTTTCCCTTTATTTTTTAATTTACCTTTGTCCTCATCTCGTGATGACCTTTGTCAATTTTATCTCTTATATCTCCTATCTCAAAATCCTCCTCTAGATTTACCCGAGAGGGCCCTGGTATCAGTTCTTGTGACCGGAAGAACTGCTTCCTCTATGTCCTCTCATGCTACTACTGGATTTGGCTCTCTTCGATCTTTTTCAATGCAATCATCTCTTAGCTCTTTTTCAATATGATCAATATCATGCTCTCTGTCTTCTCTTTCTTTCCATCTCCTCATCAAATGCCTTTTGGTTCTTTGCTTCATCTCTGGCCCTCTCTTCTTCCTGTGTTTTTGTGTCTCCCCTCTCACTTCCCCTATGCACATCTTAGTCTCTGCGTCTTTGCATTTTTTTCTCTCTCAATTTCTGCTCTTCCTCTCTCTTCTTTTCTAGCCTGTCTCGTTCTTCGATTGCTCTCTGCCTGTTATCATATTTTCTTTGTTCTTACGCTCTTTTCTCTTTTCTTAGCTGCTCTTCCTGATACAGTTGCACTCCTCCTAGTCTCCTCTTCTTTTTAGCCTTGTCTTCTCTCAATGATTTTTCCCATTCTCTTTTTTATCTTGCTCGTCTTGATCTTCCCCTTGCTGTACTTCCTCAATGCTCTTTCCATCAAGTTTGAGCAATATCTGATCGCCCATCCATTCGTTCTGTATGAGCGCTATCTTGTTAGTTTTGTCTTTTTCTCATTTCCATCTCTTAATTTCCTGTTCTATATCTAGAGTCATAGTCGGTCGTTTACTTCTCTCTTTTCCCCGTGGGGGTTTAGAGATCACACCCCTTTCTGGAGTTTTTTCCAGACTTTCGTCACTGCTATACGCAGGCGGATCATGCATCAGATTACTATACCCTGCTGCTGCCTTAAGCTCTCTTAATTGATATACTCCTTTATCTTTCGGACTATCCTCATTTTCTTCAGGTGCGGTAGTGAGAGCAGAAGGATCAACACCTCCCTCTTTACACTGGTTAAGCATCCAGTCTTCAGGAGGCAGGTCTTCCTGTTCCTCCTGGTACATCTTCCAAAGCTCTAGGCTAGCAGACCTTTTTTCTAACTTCTTGCCTGTGTACGCTGCGTGCAGGTATGTGGTCATGTGTTGCAAAACTGCTTTTGCCAGTGATCCCCCTTGTGGCCATGGC
Source organism: Ambystoma mexicanum (assembly GCF_040938575.1). Lineage (NCBI taxonomy): Eukaryota > Metazoa > Chordata > Amphibia > Caudata > Ambystomatidae > Ambystoma > Ambystoma mexicanum. The sequence goes on along the minus strand of NC_090924.1, from coordinate 1,106,375,040 downwards.
ATGAACATTTTATCTGCCATGCCCTTAACCCATTCTGCACTATATTAAGCATAGGTGCGTGTTTTGGCAGCTGTTTACGCAGGTGCTGAAGTGGAGTAACATCTTCCATCATGACAAGTTACAATCGACTGTCAATACTTACCATTGTTTTAGAGACAAAACACTTTTTCAGAAAAATAACACAATATGAGCATGCATCAATTGTTGCAGCTCCAATCCTCTATGTCTCACTTTACTTCAGTTTACCTGTTTAGTCAATACCTTTATCAACTAAATAAATAAATTATCTATCCTCAGCCTTTTACCACAATCTATAGGTTGTTGCTCTTCGACATTTCATTGTTTTCTTTTAATACATATAATACATACAATATACACAAAGACAGACGGACTGGCCAACACACATACAATTCCACGAACGCTCCTCGTGGCTACTGTAACCCCTAATAATGACTCTGATTGGAGTGTGAATTGTTTTCATTAACAGATCTATCTGTTTGTCTCCTATATATCTATTATGGATTTTAAAACAACTCCTTCTGTACGTCCTTGACGTAGGGGTCTGGGCTTATTTATGGATCATTCCTCATCCACCAAATACTTCTACTTGACGCTCTTCATCATAACCTCAAATACCCCTCCAACCCTTTGTAACTTACTCCCCATTATCACTTTCCCCATTTAATACAAATTATGGTTTGTCAGCTCCCTCAATCTACTCGCCATTCGTCTTCCAGCTTCTGACCCTCGGGATTGTCTCCTCCTCCTCCTCAACCAGCCACTTTAGCCTTCAGTCCTCTCAGCTGCCTGTAGAAACCAGGAGGGGAATTCTGTGAAAGAGGGACCCGTACCACCTATCTTTTAGTGATTTGCAAGTTTTTACTACTGGCCGCTATCTACAGGGAGCTTCAGGTTCCTCTATCTAAATGGCGGAGGACAGCTGATATTTCAAAGACCCTTAAAAGCCTACTGGGTCGACGGAGCTCAAACCATCATCTCTCTGCTACCACGTGAACCCAGTGACCTGGGGCCCTTTAAGTTGAGGTAGCAATACTTTGAGATGTATGAGGATGCAGAAGTTACTCAAACATCAATAATCAAACCGACTCAGGATGTTGGCAAAGTTAGTCTGTTTTATTTTCATTTGTCTAAAACAGGGAGTTACAATGGGCATTAACGGACGTTCACTCTTTTTCTCTCAGTGCATTTAATAAAAAACACAATTTTCATAGTCAAAGCTTGTCATAAGTGACGTCACACTACATGGCAAACTACAAAAACCTACTTGGGGATGTGATGGGATTACAGGTAACATCTAGGTATACGTTCCATAATGACGGGGGTTTTGATTTGGGCAACTAAGCCCATCCCAAGTGCACATCATCTTTTGTGTCAAACTAATACTCAACACTTCATTACAAAATATAGGGCTCTCTAATACGTGGCCCCCTACCATTGGTTTGGCACCTTTGTACCCTTCTGGAAGATTCCACACGGTAGCAGCACGCAGGCTACCATTCTAGGTGCATGAACGGTCGGCATGATCATGCCTCCCCTTCCAATCAGCCCCACATCTATCATCACTCTTGCAGTCTGCCAGTCAATTAGGCTTTGAACGTGGCCTTGTAGAGGCTCTCTGCGCCTGAGAAATAAAGGGAGTATCTTCTTGGTTTTGATTTAGCTCGACCCAATGTCTATTTTTATCTGACCATGTGAATGGGAGACTGCATTTTCAAGCCTTTTTCAGCATTTAATTCTATTAAATGATGAACTCTTGACGCCTTCAGTGTTTTTCCATTCCATTTCAAACAGAAATGTGTTTATCACGTTCACTGTAACTACTGGATGGCTCACGGTGGCCTCGTTTTCTTGGTGCTGGGCCAGCCAAGCCTTTCTTGAATTTCTCTCTCACCATCAGTAATTTTCCAACTATGCCACACTGAAAAACTCTTTCCAATCACGGTTTTCAACCTTGCTTAAAGTGCACTGTGGAATATCCAGGTTCTCTACATTACTTAGTATTACACATGGCGCATCACCACAAAAACTATTCACTACGTTTTCAACCCTAAGATTGCTTTGTCTACTTGCTTGTTATAGACAGCATGGGGGCAGAGCTTTTGGTCGGGGTACTTAATTCCCCTTCTACAGCTCGATTGCTGTGGAGGATGCATACATGTAGGATCAGTGCACCCACCATATGCAGTTCAAATTAAGTGTTTTTTTCTACTGCTGCTTCTCCATGGGGATACCACATGAGCCAACATTTCATATTCAATATTGCAACATGGGTTGGTGGGTGTTGGGCGCCCTATTTGCCAACTGTCAGTAATCGATCCCCTCCATCTTGATTGTGGGACTTTTAGCATGATTTGGGATGCATACAATGATAATAACTAGCAGATTATAGGCCTGATATCCAAAGCATTTTACTGTGGGATTTTGCCATTAGAAATGCGTAGTAAATCGGGCCCTATGTGTGCCGCACACACATACATGAGCTTCAAATGTTGTGCTCAGGCATGGAGGATTTGCAGAAGCCGGCCGCATCTCACCACTCTCACAGCCTCTGGTGATGATTGGGCCACCTAGCATACCCTTTTTAATGACACTTTTGCAGGAGACATTCCTTGTGCCCTGCAGCATACCTTGGTGGCTGGAGGCACCATGGACTCGACTAAAATCAGATTTCTCACACGCCATGACACACAGTTTCCTAAATGCAGCTGCACAATTTGTCATAAAACAGACTGAATCGCAGCGTGAAAACTTTATTTCCATAATATCTGTTTAATTTCTTTTTTGTGTGTATGTGCACACTCTACTAAATTGAAATTCAATGTTTCCATTGTGCTGAAAATATTTAATAGGACAGTGAGGTTTTGGTGATGACTCTTAGGGAGAATGGGTTGTTTCTGACTAGCTATTATTTGGATCTGAGCTATGAGTCATACCTCTGATTAATGTATCCCGTCTCTTGCTTGTCGGGTGCATATTATTCGGTAGTTGTTTTTTGAGCAGAGCCTCTTAACAACGTATGCTATGCCTCGCTTGTATTCATTTGCTGCAGAACAAGCTGCATGTCTGTTTTAAGCAGTGAACACAAGTAGGGATCCTGATCACTAGTATGTTATGAAGGGAGATGAGTCATCACGAGTTGTCCCAAATCAGGTGTGGAAGGCTCAGCCAGTCTTGGCTTTTAGATGGCTTTCACTTTGCATTAAGTCCTTGTGGTTAAGGGTTTGCGAAAACAAGCAGCATTTCATTGGGCTTGTCATTTCATCCCAGAACTCTTCCTCCATACTACTGGCACAATTGCCTCTTGTTGTTCGGTATTTCCATGATACAACTGTTCATGAACGATTTTTAAAAGTTTTCTAAAGCCCACTGCCTTGATGCAGAGTTCTTAAACAGATACATATTCACAGTACCAATGTCTCTAGGTAAGGATGAGAATGATTGTATTGGACAAGGCTTTGATTTTGCCTCTGTTATGAGTGGGAAAATAAATGGCATGCAAGCACGGGTTCAAAAGGAGTTGCATTCAGCTGTCTATGATAATAGTATGAATCACCATTTAAATTTAGCATTCATTCATATAGTAAAGACTGTACAGGTGGCTTGCATTGTTTTATTAAACTGGAAAAGATCTATGTTTTCTGCAGTACTTCTGTCATGCACTTTATTTGTATGCATGTGCAAAAAGAAATGACTAAAACTCAGTCAGTACAATTTACTAAAGAAACCCCCTCTGGATCCCGACAGCTATCCAGGTAGCTATCACCCCATCTTCCCTTCCTAGGAAAAATCATCAAGAAAGCAGTAACCGCATAACTGCAGCAACACATCAACACCAACACTCTCTTCCAAACTCACCAATCCAGGTTCAGACCCAGATGCAGCACTGACACAGCAACCATACAGGTGGTCGACAACACCCTCAACATCCTTGACGATAGACACCACTGCCTCCTGTTTCTACTCGACCTCTCGGCCACTTTTCACACAGTAGACCACCAGATGCTTACGGACACCCTACATCGGAACTTGAGGATCAGCAACCTTGTCCTATGCCGGCGGTTGATTCAGATGGCCTCCTCTAGATTACCAATGCTACCTGTCATCTGTGGAGTCCCGCAGGGTTCATCATCCCCCCTATGATCTTCAATCTATACCACCGCTGGGAGCCCTCCTAACTACACACATCTACATCCACCAATCTGCTGATGACACACAGCTATACCACAAAATCCACTCCATCAAGGACATCCACAGGCTCCAAACCTGCCTCTCACTGATCCAGTCTGGGAAGTCCTGTGCATACTTGAAGATCATCCTCTACATGACCGAATTCCTACACCTCACCAACAACACCAAACACCCAGACATACAGACCTGGCGATCAACTATGAACTCTGAGGGCTTCACACCAGAGATCAACGTCTGTGCCAAGTTCCTAGGGTTTCACAAGAAGAAACACCTCTCCTTCAAGACACACATAGCTAAGAAAACTCAGACATCTTGGTATCAGCTCTCCCTCCTGCAGAAAGTCGAAACCTTCCTCCCTCCAGACAGCTTTAGATCCACCATTCAAGCACTGGTCCTATCCCTCCTGGATAGGGGCAATGAACTCCTCATAGGCCTCCCATCCTCCCTCCTTGTGCCCCTGAGAAGAGTGCTACACATGGCCGCATTGCTCATAAAGAGTCTACGCAGATACAACCACATCACCCTGGTCCTCATCAACCTTCGCTGACTCCCACTGCATGCACAAATCAGCTTCAAGTCTTGCTGCATCATCTATAAGGCAGTCACCCTCAAGTCACCCTGCTACCTCAGAGAGAAACTCAGCATCTCCGTCAGACAGTATACTACCAGAAGCCAGGACGCAAGCAGACTTGAAATCCACAGCTGAAAAAAGAAAGAAACAGAAACAAGCCTTCTCTGCCTGTGCCCCACGACTATGGAACCTCCTCCCCATCAGCACCAGACTCGCCCAGACCCTCCTACAATTTAGAAAAGAACTCAAGACGCACCTCTTCAGTGAATCTCCTCAACAACTCAACACCTAGGGTATCATGTCGCCCCTTACACCACCTGACTCACTACACGCTTACCACACCTCTGCTCGCCTCCACCTGGTATAGATGTACCCCTCCTTTGTGCCCTCTGTATCCTACCCCCGCTGTATATCTGTTCTGTTGTTACCTCTGAAAAGTGCTCCGTTATGCATCTGTACTGTTGCATAACTCTGTAAAGTGCTCTACTGCTTCTCAACGTTCGCACTCAATAAATACAATAATAATAATCATAATCATACAAATAATAATAATAATAATAAAGCCACTGAGTGACACAAGATTAAAATGCCAACATTCCACTTGCAAAGCTGTTTTCGTGACACTAGAGCCTCCCCTGCAAACACTTAAGGCCTGATTTACTAAAATGTTTTTCAATAGGATTTCATCATTGTTAAAACGCTTTTGTAAATCAGGCCCTTAGTATAATAGCAGAAGGAGCAAATTAAGAGAGAGCATTTGAAGCAAATGCAATACACTAATCCCTTGAATTTCCGCTTCATTTTTACATTGGTACTATTTGGAAAATTTTGATGTGGACACACTCTCTCCAACATGTTGCAGGTAAGAGTTTAGACTTGGCATTAGCTGCACTTCTTGTACAGTTACACAAGAGCTTAAAGATGTGTGCAATGAAGATCTTACTCCTGTCACCTTACCACACTCACTAACAATAGCAAGAGAGCGGCCGATAGATAAACTTGCAAGAAGAATCGAGACGGTGGGCAGGTACCCCTTTGTAGAAATCCCTGCTTGGTTTCCAAGGGCGCTCCACGGACGGAAGGCATAGTGGCGTAGTGGTCAGATTGGAGGAGGAGTCGATACCGAAGGCCCCGTGTTGATTATGGATGTAAGTATACTAAAAGGAAATGGCAATGTAAAGGGGTGGGATAGTGATGTTTTTATTAAGGGGATTTTTTGTGTAGATACGAGAACACCTAAGTAATTCTATTTCAAGAAGACATGTCAAATGCCAATTGGACTATTAAGAGACAGAAAATGCACAGTCAGGACTGTGAAAGGTGACATCTTAAATCCTTTATAGGGTAATACAATTGGAGGCGCAGAAGTATACCTCTTACTCTAAATAGATTATAAAAAGGGAAGGTGATCACACAGGGTACTAATGTTTATAGGGTTATTGTTTTAAGTATCATTTGTTGTGTGAAGTTTTTAGAAGTAAAAAGCTGTAAAGAGGGGAAGTGACGTTGTTTTTAGTTAAGGTGTAGTAAACGATTGGCGCCAATAAAAAGACAGATAGGATTGAGCAGCGATAGATGGTGCTTGCTCATATTTGTTGTTTTAAGACTAACAGCCTGATTCATGGAATTTTTTGTGCGTAAAACGCACATTTGTGCCCCTTTCTGCCCGAAAATCCCTGTTTGAGGTATGGGGATTTTTGGGAAGAATGGTGCACAAATGTGCGTTTTACACGCAAATAATTCCATGAATCAAGGTGTAAAAGTGGTGCCTAGATATAGACAGAGATTTTATCAACGATCTGGTAAGTATCAACAGTCAATTACGACTTGTCATTATGGTGGACACCCCTCTCAAGCATCTTTGCAAAACACTACCAAGACATGCGCCCAAGCTCAAACAGTGCAGTGCAGAATGGGTAAAGGATACAGCTGACGAAATGTTCATGCCATGGCCACAAGGGGATCATTGCCGAAAGCAGTATCACAGCACATGACTACATATGTGCATGCTACGTACACAGGGAAGACATCAGAGAAAAGATTGGCAGTTTTAGAATTTTGGAAAATGTACCAAAGGAGAAAGAGGATCCACCACCGGAGGAGTGGATGCTTAATCAGAATAAAGGGGAGGGCATTGAGCCCTCAGATCCTCTTACTTTGCCCGAAATTAAGAGCATGGATACAGACTAGATAGGAGTTTATGCTTTAAAGGAATTATAGTAACCTAACGTATGAACCCCCCGCTTATAGTAGTGACGATAATCCAGAAGAGAGCAAAACGAAGATGCCTATAAGTTCCCACGAGATAAGGAAGAAAGAAACGAGAGATCGAATATATCGACAGAGATAGACCGAGAATTAAGAGATGGCAAGGAGAAATGGATAATGCTGATGAGTTAACGCTCGTACATAATGGGAGGACAGATACTGCTCAAGTTAGATGGAAAACAGCATCGTGGAGGTTAGGCAAAGAGAAGACAAGGCCGAAGAAGAAAAGAAGGACAGGGAATGAGAAAAGAAATTGAGGGAGGATGAGCAAGGAAGAAAATGAAGGGATTGACGTGAACAGATATATAGAGAAGATCAAGAGAAAGATGAAAAGCGGGCAGATGAACAAAGGATGTACGACACAAGAAAGAAATAGATAGAAGAAAGAGATAGGAGAGAACGAAAGGGAGAGGAAGAAGAAGCACAAAACATGATGGAAAAAGATTACAACAAAGGAGAGAAGAAGAAGAAGAAGAAAAAAGACAGGAAGTGAGAAGGGAAGAATGAAGGCAAGATGAAGAAAGAGCAAGAAGGGATGCAAGAAAGTGGAGGCAAGTGGATGAAGAGATAAAACAGAAGAGAAGGATGCGAGTCCTAGATGCCAGTTTCATTCTTAAAGAATGAATAAGGCCGAGCAAGGAAATACTACGGGATAGAACAAAAGAGATTCTTCAGATAGAGGACACTAAAAACAACGAGAGTAGCACTAGAAGAGGAAAGATATGATGCAGAAAATATTGGAGAAAGGCTTGATAAGATATATTAACAAATAAGGCAGGACAGCAAGTATGGGACTCAAGGGAGCGGTAGCCGATCCCCAGTGAATCAACCATGGAATGAGAAGGAAAACATGTTTAGTGATAAACATTGAGCACTATCTTTGAGCAGACTAAATTTAGACAGAGAAGAAGAGGATGATAGTCACACTAGTTGGGGTCTAGCAATGTCAGACGAAGAAAGAGAGTCAGGTCATGAGACAGAGGGAGAGAGTGTGTGCACCCCCTTGGAAGTCAACAGATGGACAAAGAGGTGAGATGGTTAGATCTGGAACACCCTAAGGAAAGAACACCAGATCCTATACCAAATCCTGAGCTTCCCTAAAGACGATTATGTATTGAGGGTGGAGAATCTCCACCATATGCGAGTAGGCTGAGGCTGTTACCAGCACAAAGGCGAATAGGGAGGATTACCCATGCATTGGTTAAACAAATAGTGGGATCCGATTATGGGATGGGGCTCTCACAGTTCCCCTTGTTAGAGAAGGGGGTGGCAAGACCGCAATATAATCCATGGCCCCAAATGGATAAGGATCATTTGAAATGCAAGCTCCCTAGTTTGACTTTGGGGGCTGGGAAATGTATTTACGAATAAGAGAAAATGACAGGAGGAAACATGCTGGCCATAGTAGACATAAAAGGTCTATTGGCAGGTGAGAGCTGACGACATATGGAGGCATGCGGGATATGCGGGTGTGACAGCACAAAACACAGCGCATGATGGAGCGCCATTTAATAATTACATGGCAGATGTTTGGATGGCTCTCAGAGTACAGCATCCTGATACATCAGATATCGGAGCAATTATGGCACATAAAATTAAAGAAGATGAAGGCCCTATTTCTTGCAGATTTCATAACACCTAGGGTGGATTCCAAAATGCTCAGAATGGTAGTCACAATACTCAAGGAGGGTTTGCCAGGATGCCACCCCCAGTATGTTGGAATTGTGGGAATATTGTGTGATAAGTAGGAGCCGAGGGAATGCTCAACATATGGAATGGATAACAAAATGGATAACTTTAAAGAGAGGGAAAGCTTATCCATTGCCATACAGCCCACAAACACGAGATGGATTTGCCCACGATCACATATCCTATCACTCACAGGTAATAATAATAATAATAATAATAATTATAATAATAATAATATTGCCGCAAGTACAGCAGGTACAACAGCAGGGGCCATTACAAATGCACCCACCACAAGAGCAGTCACAACAAGCACCTATGCAAACCCAACAGAAGGTGAACATGGGGCAAATACTGACACTTAAGTTGGTGGGAGGAAATTCTTTTATGGGGACAGTGATGAATTTGTACCCTCAATAGGACAGCTGACAGGATGACTTGATGTGTTCAGTACTATTGGTAACACCAGACTCCCAAGAGGAACCAAGGGTCGATGGGACGATGGGAGGCAATTCATTTTCTTTTCTTGTGGACACTAGGGCGACTCGCTCTACTATTAGAGAGGGAAAATATCAAATGTGATGTATTGTCATGAATGCTCAACGGTTCTCTGGAGCTATGAATTTAGTTCCTTTTACTGATAAATTACCTGTTTTTAAAGGGGAATGTGACATGTCTGTCCCCTTGCTATATTCACGACAGGTGCCAGTTAACATCCTGGGAAGAGATTTGATGATAAAACTTAACATGATGGTTTCATTCATTCAAGGAATAGTGTGCTCCACTCCAGGAATACACTAGTTAAATGTGTGAGAGTTTATACAGGCGTTTACAGGACAAGTGGCTCTATGAGGGGTTCCAGTAAATCTGAAAGTATTCATGTATGGGGTGAACATTTTATTGACATTGCTACCTGGATTAGTAGGGAAGAGTTTGAGAATACCTAATGAGTTTGTATTCATACCACAAGTACCCATGGGCAAAGAAGAAGGAAAGACTATTCCAATTGAATTGGAAGCAGCTGTAGTACAAGGAGAAATAGCAGTGCTTGAAGGGGTAGATGATGAAGGCAAACCATGGAGGACAGTGACAGCTCTCAAAGAGGAGTACATATTGACTGGCATAACAGATCAAGATATGTTCAGAGATGAACATATCGATGACAAGGCAGTGTTAATTATAAGCAGTACATGCTGGATAAAGATTGAGACAAGGGAAGTACCACAGCGAATGGCGATATTGCAACACCGACCAGCATTCTCTCAGGAAGCCTAGAAAAGATGCCAAGTGTCCTTTGGACTACGCGCCCACCTGATGGAGGCCTATTGAAGGGAACATTAGAGGTTATAATACAACTCAAGCCAGGAGAAATTTTGCCATGAGCAAAACAGTACACCATGTCTCGAGAAGCTGATGAAGGCATATTTGAGACTATTTCAGCACTAATGAATCAGGCAATACTAGTACCATCGGAATCCTAGTGCAATACTGTGGTATACCCCATTAACAAATCTAAAGGCGGGTCATGGAGATGTATCCAGAACTTGTGCCCTCTTAATCAGATTGTAGAAGCTGAGTTTCCATGAGTTCATATTCCTGCAACAATATTATGTAGCATTCCAGTTAATGATTACTGTTTCACGTTGATCGATTTGAAAAATGCCTTTTTTATCCCTTTGCATAACGACTCACAAGACCTTACTTCCTTTACACTCAGACAAAAGAAACTAAAACATACTTGTTTACTTAATGAGTATTGTGAGTGCCCATCGATCTTTAACAGGGTCCTACAAATGGATCTAGGTAACATTGAACCCAAGAGTGTGGTGATTCAGTACATAGTTGACATATTAATTTACAGTGAAACAAAAGATGAATGTAGACAAGACTCTATTGGCAAACAAGAGATAAAAGGTAGACAAGGAAGAATTACAGTATTGTCAGGAAGAAGTGTTGTACATAGGCCAGTTAATTTACGTGAAGGAAAGAAAGTGACACCTGAAAGAGCTAAGGCTTTCATGAAGACGCCAAAGCCAAATACAGTGAGGCAAATGCAACTGTTTCTGGGCTTATGCAATTATTGCAGGGCTTGGCTGTTCGACTACAGGACGTATACCAAGCCACTTTTGCAAGCACTAAAGAAATAACTAGTTGGTAAAGAAAAGATAGAATGGACTGAAGAAACGGAGGAAGGATTTGAGAAATTAAAAAGAGCAATCTATAAAGCTCCAGTTTTAGGGCTTACCAACTATGGCAAGGAATTTTATTTATGTTCAAACACTACAGCAGAACTCACACAAAGAACAACATTAGGATACAACCCTTTGGCATACTATAGTGGGATTGTAGACCCAGTTATGATGGGACATTTCCCATGCAAAGACTCTTTGACTGCAACTGCATTTGCAATTGAGAAGTCCACAAGTATTACCATGGCTGTTCCATGACTCTCTACCTAGAGCATGCCTTATTTGCCATTTTAGAGAAACCCAGGGGTACATTGACATCGCAAAGAGTTTCAGTTTAAGAGGTAATGATTTCAAACTCAGCCATCAAGGTAGTGAGGTAGAAAATAGTGAACCCAGCCATGTTTGTAGCTGAAGCTGTAGAGAAGGTGATCATGTGCATGACTGTTTAAATTATGTCGAATTCTATGATGATACTCCTTGTGTGAAAGAAAATGCTCTAATGGGAGGGGGAATCTCTTTATTGATGGATCTTCAAAAATGTATCAAACTAGTAGGCATTCAGGCTCCACAGTTGTAAGGCACAGATTAAATGGTGAATTTGAGGTAGTGCCGAGTGCAAGACTACCATCTAATTTTTCAGCACAAGCAGCATAATTGGTTGTGCTTATTGTTGTACTCGACAAACACAAAGGACAGGAGGTGACTGTGTACAGTGACTCCGCCTACGTGATGTCAACCATACACGTAGGGCTGTCTTGCTGGAAAAGGAGTGGTTTCCTCGATGCAGACAGCACTCCAGTGCAACATGCATCTTTATTGGACTGGCTCATTAAGCACTGCAACTCCTAGTAAATATAGCGGTTGTAAAATGTGCAGCACGTACAACACGAACAGGCTTTATCTCTCATGAAAATGAAACTGCAGACATAGAAGCCAAAGGAGTTGCATATTCTTCAGAAATGTTTGATGATGCTGAAAATACTAAAGAAAATGTGAATAGAAGCATGCTAGTACGAGAGGCATTTAATATACTTGCACAACTAATAGCGATTTAGGGTAGAGCCCCACAAGAAGAGCAAGAGCTATGGAAACGTAGGGGTGTTCTTTATCCCCCACGGAAGCATTATGGAGACAGGAAAGCACTGGAAAGGCAGTGATGCCAGCAGCATTTTTGAAGGTCGCACTTGAGCAGCTGCATTACCCCACGCATATAACCAGAGAAAGTCTTGCTGCCACAATTGCAGAAGACTGGTTTGTTCCCAATCTATTGCTACATGTTGCACAGTTCATGGTGAATTACATTGTGTGTCAAAGGTTTAAAGCTGGGCATACAGTGAGGACAAATAGAGGAGTAATACCCAGACCAAATGGTCCGTTTCGACATATGCATATCAATTACATTATATTAGTGGTAGTGTGTCCCTTCTTAAGGTGGATTGAAGCCGGTCCGTGTGCACACCCTGATGCCATGTACACAGCAAAGTGTTTAGTATTTCCAAGATGGGGTGTGTGTTAAGTAACAAGATCTGATAATGGACCACACTTTGTTAATGGGCTATTTGAACAAATAGGACTTCTATTGAGCATGAAGTTTTCTTCTGCTTATCATCCACAAGCAAACAGGATATGTGAGAGACTCAACCACCTCCTCAAAGAGAGGATAGCCAAGATCAACTTAACTTTGAAGAAGGGATGGCTATATTGCCTACCCCTAGCCTTATGTGTCCTTCAAAATCAGCCAGGTACAGACCATGATCTTACTCCCCATGAATTAGTGACAGGGCCTCGCATGAGGACACCTCTTATGCCTTCATCTAGATTCAGGAATGATGCCCAGAGTGTAGTGAAGGCTCTTAGTGATGAAATGCACGATAAATTGACGTGTATGACTACCTTGTTTCTTTCATTATAGATCAAGTCAAGCATCGGAGGGAGGGGTCAAGGAACACGAAAGAGGATAGTCCAGTAACCAATCCAAGTGAACTATTGCCACCGCCAAAGTTATATGTTGGTGACCAGATCCGTTTCCCCGCAAGAGGCACAAGTCTAGGTTTAATGGTCCCTTTTGTGTCGAGGAAGTCTCCCCTTCTGCAGTTAAGGTATTGGGAAGAAGAGCTTGGCAGCATTTAGGAGATGTGAAAATCTACAAAGGCAAGACCCTCCTGCCAGCACCCGTTGAACAAGGGCAAGACAAGAAGAAGAATTTCTGCATGTGCAGATTCGATCGATGGCCAAGAACAAGGTCAATATAATAGTGTGTGTTTTGCACATATTTCTTTTGGACTGGAATTCATTGAACACTCTTTAAACTTGAAGCAGAAAGTGCATAGACCTGCAGAGAATCCAGAGGTTGAACATGTACTTTTTAGAAAGCAAAAATTGCATTAATACTATGCCTAAATGTCTGTTCCTGATTAGAAATTGTAAGAGAGATCAATACCCAGATTCATTTTTAGGAGAACATTGGTTTCAATGATAAATATATGATACCCGTCGACAGTGACACACATCGGCTTATAGTTGCTAGTTTTGTGTTTATACTTCAGTCCTACCTTGCTCATGTTAGGAAAGATGTTAATATTCATACCTTTTGACATGACCCTAAAAATGGCCCTGTTATACGAAGACTCTTACTCACGATTATTGAGCAGATTCTGCAAATACAAATGCAAAATTGAACTCCTGTATTAAAAATGATTCATGAAGAGGATAATGTCATTATAGAAAGAGCTTGAGTTCAACAAGTATTGGGATGTCACACCAAATGTTTCTCCAGACTTCTCTGCCTTATGCACATATTCCTGTGTATTCTCTTTATCTTTCTCTATCTCACATTTTGAAATCTCTATTACCCTGATGGTCCCATTGAAAAAAGAACTCCTATTATTTTTCCAAGTATGAGTACAAATGATAATCATGTTTTTAATCTCTATGGGCATGTCAGGTGATACAAGAAGAAGATAACCAGGAGATAAATACCTATCTTTATAATGCAGCTCACCGGGGGAATAATATGTGGTATCAGCACTGAAAAAGGTGGGGGAGAGAGCATCTGATGAGAATTGATATGTCTGCTGTTTCATCCCCTATGCCATGAAAACAGTAAAAACCTTCATTTCAAAAAAGATGTCAGCACATGATGCAAAGTCCCTTAGTCATATAGCAGCATGCACTCCTAGAGGATGGTTTCAAGGGAGCTGGGCAACCTTACGATGGAGATCAAGACAGTCATTTCCATATCAGGATGATTACATCAAGACAACACCTGCCCTGAGGACCACGGGCGAGCTGGTGTGTTATCAACAATTAAAATAAATACATAAATATATAAACACAAATGGAGAAAAGCCTTGATGGACAGACAGGATGCTCGTGTATCCTGCTGCAGGACAAGACAAGGTGATTGTTGAAGAAATTAAAAGAATGAACTGTTCTGACATGACGGAAAAGACTGGAATGCCTGTAGGCTGGGAACGTTTGCAACTGCTGATCTATGAACGAGTGAGTAAAAACAAAGGATCGGAAGATGGAATGATGTCCTGTGCAGCTCATCTGCTGAGGAAGGAAGCGGTGCAAGGAGTATAGAAAGTGAATGATGAGTGTCTGAAGTCTTGGACCAAGTACTCCAAACTGCTGACGTGGGTAGAAGATGTAGCACGCCCCGTGTCTGTAGTCCCATTGGTTAATGCGACAAAGTGCTTTCAAAGCAAAGGAAAGCATTACGTTGGACATAATAAGGGGTTCAAAAACACCATTGACGTTCCAGGAATGAGGAGAGGGACGGCTGTCCTAATGGATCGATATTGGCCTGCGGACCCAGAGCATATATGAAGCTAACCAGGAATTGGGGAGGAGTGTGTTTTTAGGAATATATCCATGTTCCAGGATTGGTGATTCCACAGAGTGACCTGAAGATTGAAGAATTTTCAAAAGTAGACGGTCACCTGAGAAAAAAAAAACAGTCAATAGAACTCCGGCAGTTGCAGAGATTGAATTATTTCCCACAAACATCACTAATGGCTTATGAAGAAGTTCCTGATGAGCACATACTGTTCAGCAGAACTGCAATGATGTTCACATCCATGTTCATGCCTGGAATCCAAAAAGTGGTGAATGCCAAATGGTTACAGATCACCAGGTGGGAGCTGCTGCAAACAATCAAAGCCACTATAAAATGATTTAACGCTGTAAAAGAAGAGCTAAGGGCCATAAGGCTGGTGACACTCCAGAATAGATATGTCCTCAACATGATTACCGCAATGGAAGGAGTTGTTTGCGCCAAGATTGGGCCATCATTTTGCACATTCATACCATCTCATGACGGTGAGACTGGACCTTGATGGAGGCCATATCAATGTTGACTGATCTGCACATACAAATGGTTGATGAGACA
Source organism: Ambystoma mexicanum (assembly GCF_040938575.1). Lineage (NCBI taxonomy): Eukaryota > Metazoa > Chordata > Amphibia > Caudata > Ambystomatidae > Ambystoma > Ambystoma mexicanum. The sequence continues at coordinate 1,106,359,724 of NC_090924.1, read as the reverse complement.
GAGGCCATTGGATGACAGTTGGTTTGCACTCATGTTCTCATGGATTCCTTATTGGATGGCCAACCTATTCAAGTTCCTTGGAGCAATATTGTTGATAATCATATTTGGAGTCTGTATGATCAGAATAATAATTGGACAATGTAAGCAGATGGCAAAGAAAGCAGTGGGATGAAGAACATAATTGATGCAAAGGACGGACCCGAAAGACAAGGTGCTGACCGATGATGCCATCAGAGACTAGATAAGAGCTAGTATTGTGGAACCTGAAGGAATGAAATTCTGGTATCCAATGGATCATAAGAATTACATGGGACATTTGGTCTACTGTACCCCTAATGGACAATACAATCACATGACATGGAGTGTGGATGAACACATTAAAACAGTGGTTACCCTGGGGGAGGCAACAAAGATATGGACACCCAAGAAACACTTCTTCAAGAGAAGATAAAAAGAAGCAGAAATGCCTGAGGAGGTGGTTGAGGACTTGACCAGAGGGGGAATGTATAGGAGCAGCTGTATACATCTGCAGGAGATCCTGCCCCCCTAATATCCCTGTATTGGAGACATGAGACTGTGCCTTGCCTGACACCAGCTATTGTACCAATACCGCAGCAAGTCTTTGGAAGGAGTTACCCATGGAAACAACCCTATCGAATGTACCTCCAAAGTGATGACAGCCTACAGGTGGAACTCCCTGCAGGAATATGAGAAAGAGCTAAGTACATGAACTGATGAAGTCATAAGAAAATATGCTCAACATCCCGAGATACTGACTAAAGACAATATCCTAGAGGACAAAAAACAAAGTAAAAAATCGAGTAAACTAATCAACTGGAAAATATGAAGATTACACGTTAACAAAGTGCTGCAGAAAACAGAAGTTCAATGAATGTACAGATGTTGAAACGCAAGGTAGATCAAGTCATCATAGAGGCTAGCTATGAGTAGTGAATAGAATGCAAGCGAAGCTGCCCTTTTATTGAAACTGAACATTGGTACCATGAATTAAATAAGCCAGAAACCATGAAGGGGTCATGGAAAAGCTGTGTCGGAGCCGAATAGCAGGCTCATGGAGCTGTGTGGTGAGGCTGTCTGGCCTGAAGTCAAGATCATAGAAATCGAGGTCAGCTATCTACTCTGAAGAAGAACAAGCGTGCGGAGGATGAATCTTCTCACGTTACGGTGCAAGGTATAGTGCATGAAGAGCATAGTTTCAATGTTTGATCCTTAGGTGACACTAACAGGGAAAGGGATTGGGTCACTGGTTCATAGGTTCCAGAAGAGGTTAAAGGAGTTATCTTACAGTCTCGAGACAATCCAGGACAGAGCTGATTTATGAAACCAAGCATCCTGAATAGTGAGGAGGAAAGATGGGTGGTTAAGATCGTTTAAAGTGGGAGCGATGTCCAAAAGGATGAGTGTCGAAGAGAGTTTGGAGTTGCAAGTATCAGAGAGAAAGTTGGGGACATGCAAGAGTGTCAACTAAGTGGAGGGAAGCCAAGATTAAAGTGGATCTGTAAGGCCATTAACCTCAAGGCACTTAGTGACCTTGTTCAAGAGCATCTGCTCAAGGACCTTCAAATAATGGGCAGGAGGGAATCTGGGCAATAGTTCACTGTGATGATTGGGTAAGCAGTGGGCTCGTCAGGGTGGTGGTCATCCAGTTCTGAATGTTATTGAGTTGATCATCTTTTGTTGTTGTGTGAGTGTCAATTATAGTATGGGACTTGAATGCTTCAAGTATTTCCACAAGGGTGTCCATTTGAAGCTTCTTGCTTTATCTGGGTAACTATGGAGATACTTTGGAGAGTTTCGCAAGTGCTAGCGCTTTAGAGAAAAGGGTGTATGTGATATAAAGATGTCCTCCCCAAATTAAGAGGGCTAAGAAGACTGTGTATGACTGCTGAGTAATTCTCTGGAATCCAGGTTTCTGTGAGTGATAAAGAGTAGTTCAATTTGTGTATTTGCATAGAAGATCATGGATGGTGAAAGAATGTTTGTCTATGGAGTGACCACTGATAATGAAGTGTCTTTTAGTACCAACCATTCCTATGTGTTCCCTTCCTGGAGTCAAGAATGTATTGATTCATTCAATAGTGTATCTTGATCATATGATTACTGTTGGTTATTGCCTTCAACCGCAAACAAGGTCACTAGTTTTTTTTTTGGATCAGGTAGATCCTGGTTCCAGGGATCCCTCCCTCCAGGGAGGGATGGCTATGGGATGCTGTTTAGAGGTATAAGACATGATCAATGGTGACTGTTGGAGGGCCTGCATCCTGAAGTTATTCCAGTGAGTTGAATGGATCTAGCAGTAACAAGATGTTTGCTTCAACGTTGGTGTGGTTTCCATTGTGTTCTATTACTGACATGAGGCAAGAGCTGCTAGTTGGTTACAGGTAGAGGAAGGTGAGGAGGTACATGGAGATGAAGGTTTCTTTGGAGGCAGCAAAGGGCATTACAATCATAGGGGGAGTAACAGAATGAGGGAAGCAGAGAAACTCTGGGGCGTGAACATAACAGGAGAGTGGGAGGGAGGGAAATTTGGCAGCAAGGGATCGGCAAGCAACAAGAAGAGGATAAAGTAGGGGGCAGATCACCCAGTCTCTGGTAGTGTGGGAAGTGGAGGGTGTGTGGAGCTTGGTGATAGGGAGGAGGCATTCATTTAAAGGAGTGTCTTGAGCTCCGTCCTGAACTGTAGAAGTAAGGGGGCCAGTCTGATGGTGACGAGGAGGTGGTTTCAGAGTTTTCGAGGCATAGAGAGAAGGCCTGTCTTCTATTTCTTTCCTTCCTCAACTTACATAGTTCAAGTATGCACATGTCCTAATGACTGGTGGAATGTAGGCCCCCAGAGCTGCTCACTTTCTCAATGAGGTAGGTTGGGGACTTCAGGGTGACAGTTTTGTAGATGATGCAGCTGGATTAGAAAATAATATAGGCTTGTAGCGTGAGCCAGTCCAGCTTGTTGAGGTCCGGGTGATGTGGCCGAATTGGTGGAGTGCTTTGTTGAGTCGCGCTGCAGCAGGGGTGCCAGGGTAGTTGTGGGACTTCCAAAAGGGAATTGCAGCAATCCAGGTGGGAGAGGATCAAGGCTTGGACAGTAGATCTGAAGTCGTTTACTGGGATGAAAGGTTTTTTTTTTGCAGTAGATAAAGTTGGTACCAAGCCGTTTGTGTCTGTCTTGCTAAGTGCTGTTTGAAGGAGAGGTATCAGCTGATTTTTAACCCAAGGGATGTGAATCAGGTGGCCTGGTGTGGTGTGAAGACCTCCAGACTAGGGGAGAGAATTTGAAAAGATAGTGGTTGTGCAGAGCCAACCAGCATGTTGTCAGGAGGCAGACATGGGTAAGCATCTGGGTAGGTTGTAGAGAGTGCAGGTAGCAATGTTGAGGAAGGATGGAGAAGTGATGAAGGCTTAGGAGTAGACATTAGCTGTAGTTAAGTTTGCTGAGTATGAGAGTTGAGTTTAGAAGTTGTGTGGATTGGTTAGTAAAAATAGACACATTTTCCAAATGTTGAAGAAGTTAATACCTGGTTATCCAACTGGTCACTTGGCCACTCTCCCAGTGGGATGGTAGATAGAAGCCTCAGGACACGCCACTACCAGAGTTTGGGTGCTTATCACAACAGAATGTAATCAATGTCCTCAATGTCCTCAATTTCAGTGGCCCCACCTGTCCTCACCCTCTCTTAACAGCTCTGGCTGTGTTTTCCCTTCCACTGGTACCTCTGCTCTTCCGTCACTTCATTCATGCTGGCATTTACTCCCAGCATCTGACATTGACTCCAGAGCAGGCCACAGGCCTATGAGATACATTGGGACCAGGGAACCTACATCAGAGCTATTAGCCTTCTTCATCAGAGAGTCTGCTATTCATTCCAGGGGCAGTGCTCCGAGGAAGCACTTCACCCTCTCACAGGCATGGTGTCCAGAACTGACAGCTATTCAGTAGGCTTTGTGGGAAGTGGGAGTTGAAGCTGACGTAGAAAGCCACCATCTTTTCTGTGTCCCCAGGTGGCCTAAGAGAGATATTTGATTAGTTTTTCTTTATGTCCACCTGTGTAACCAATTATAATACCTTAAGTAGAACATCCTTTCCTTAGGATGCTAAGAAAACATAATGATATGATATGATATTTTATTTATAGCATGCCTATACACAAGTGTTTCATGGTGCGACGAGGCATGGGAAGTGAACAAGCGGGAACAAGACAACAATCTTACTAGGCCCAGTGACAATGAGATCGCACAAGTGCAGGGAGAGGAAAGGGCGAGAAGTGCAAGGGGAAGGGGGGGAGAAGTGGAGGACATAGGATCAACAAAAACAAGCATCTTTCTCTACAGTGCTATCCCACAATTTATATATGCTCTTGCAAGAATGTCCCACTGTAATGCACAAAGGGAAGTTTAGCATTGCTACTATCTGAGATTGAAGGCTGATTCAATATATGTGTCCAAAGAAATGTTCATTGTGTCCCTGGTGAAATGGCTGCAATAAATGTACGGTGTGATGTGAGATGCCCTTCTTCCAGAGGGGATGACACACACAGCAAGGACACTCTTAATAAGAATTTTAGTGAAAAAATGCTGATGTCCTCTGGAGCTGGGGTGGCCCTTTGGAGCAATGCTTAATATTGCAAACCAGAACTTGGCAACGTTTGCATATTTTTATTAAACACAGCACAGCTCTGTTTATTTGTAATACTTGGTTTCTGAAAAGACCAAGGGATCACAGTGTATTACCCCACGCTGGCAAGGAAGCACAATTGTTCAGACTTTCATCAGAGGCAGAAAATATCATAACATAATATAATTACAAAAGTAGGTGAGACATCATAGTTTGGCCTTAACAACTAACCACATAGAGTTTTAGTACAAGACCAGCACATGTGGTTAAATCACTTTTACAGATATTCCTTTTCATGGGCCTTTAAACCCGAAATCAGGAAAAGGCACTGCTCGCTCAACAATGGCCTCTCCATCAAAAGATGTCAATAACTATTCTGGCTGCGTTATCATAGGCGGAAAGGCCTCCATTCCTCTTGGAAGTACATGGGACTTCGGAATGGGTAATAGCATTAGAGACAGCTCGTAATTAGAGGTAGGCACCACTGACGCCACTAGTGCTAAAGGTAATTCCATCCACGCTCAAAATCACTAAGAGGCCCTATGCAGTATTCTGTCTGCATTTTCACAGGAACACAACAGAGGTGATGGCTGGAATGTTTAGACTTACAGAAAGGCAAAAGACCATATGCAAATCAGACTTGGTCCCACCCAAACAGGGCGGTCCAGCCCAAACTGCTTCTTCACATCCCTTCTGCACGAGACCACAAGCATCCCCAGACATGTTTCAGCCTCATTAGGCATCCTCAGTGAGGTACAATTCGGGCTGGTCTGCCCTGGTGCCAAGGCTAATTTGCATATGACCTTTTCCTTTTCTACAAAGGCTTGACAGTCTGAAAAACAATGATATGGGAGAATGCTGAGAGCAATCTCAGAGTTTAAGATTAATCGTAAGCCTTCCAGCCATCACGTCTTTTCTTTGCGTTTTCACAGGGACACAATCCTGGCGTTGGTGAAAAGCAGACCCTCCCAGACTATGCACCTGACCCCCTGAGGCAGCCTTCAGCAGGAAACACTGTGCATCAAATGATGGAGTAGGAATGTCAACCAGATCAAAAACTATATGCAGAAAATATTTTCTAAACGAAAGACACATACCTAAAGCATGACTATGGATTCTGGCTGCAGTTTGCAAATCAAATGTTATGACGGTGTGGCAAGATACAATTGCTGATGGGAGTTGTAGTCCAAATCATGACAGGATGCAAAGGTTATGAACACTTAGGAAACAATAAACCGGGACACCTATGCATGTCTGCATAAAGCAACTTCAAGTGGAAAGATGTAGCAGCAACATATCTGTATACTAAGGGAATGATTTTACATAACAGCTGAAATGGGTAAAGAGCCAGGTAACCGCCGAGTGCTCGCATGAAACTCAGGCCTGCAGTACAGGATATGCTGGTGGTAGAAGTGGACAGTGGCATCTCATTACATGGCCATCTGATAGCGCGAAAGAATTCAGAAACCTCCGCGTGGGCACAGAGTTGAATGACCTTCAAGGCCGCATGCAGCTCCTGAGGATAGCCGAGCTACAGCGCGAGGCAGGAACAGGAAATCACAGCACGCACACCACCAGGGAGATAACATTGGGAGCAGGTCATATTCGGGGGATGAAGGTTCGTGATTTGATTTAATAGATTTTGCATAATACAATTAATTGCATTACTTTTTCAAGCAATTCTCGGAACTACCTAACAAAAAAAAAAAAAAGGAAAAATGAATGCAGCCTCACCAATGCCGGATTGAGAACTTTAGTTTCATCATGGAACGCTAATGTCCCTAATTAATATATATATATATATATATATTTCAAAAAACAAACAGCTTCTGCAGAAACTATTCAGGCGAGCAGCACTCCACGAACAAGAAAGTGTTTCAATGATTCTAATCATCACGGAAATCCAACAGCAAAACACTGCATCTTCGGTTGTGTGAAATATAACAGCCTTTATTTTAGAAATGCAGCAGATAAAAAGTGTTCTCCCAATGCAATATATGCTTTGCCAGACGGCAGCCTGACGCGTTTCACCACTAACCAGTGGCTTGTTCACAGTCACTCATCACCCATAGAGTGTTTGTTTATATAACAGACACTCCCCCCACAGTGAAAGACATAAAAAAGGTGACTTAAAGTCTTAAAAATAATGGCAATTAGCCATCTTGGCTTGGGCTACTGATTCGCATTACTGAATGGTATAAACACATATATAGATGTTAAACATACCTTTTCGCCATTAAAAGACACATGCAAATACGATTGGTATTTTAAATATGAGTATTCTTAAAAACCAACTTATAGTATATGACATAAACCACAATTATAAGGGCAATACGGAAACATTAAAACTCCTATGTAAGTAACATGGTGTTATTTTTCCTATTAGATGCATAAAGGCAGAGGTAATAATATAGATCTGCCTTAAGTATTTACAAAGCCAAGAAGTGACTGCTTACGCATCTTGCCATGTTATATATATATATATATATATTCAATACCTGCTCCAAGAGGCCTTAGGTGGAGTTTATTACTGGTAAATTATAATAGTAAAGAAGAATTAGATGCAAGCACCAGTATGTTTGTATACAATGGTTTTAACCGATATGTTTGCACATTGATTTTGCCTATACAGTGGTTTTAAGTGGTGCAAAAGCGAGTTGCTGGGGCGTTGCAGTAACTTTTCAGTAACAACAGCTTCATTTTTGTGACAACAGATGTGGGAGAAAAGTCAATAAAAGGCTTTCCACATGTTTCTCCGGAATCCAATGATTCTTCTACATGTGACGTCTACCAGCAGTATGCGCTCGTGCCTATGGGTTCACCACAGTATGGGGACATGCCACTGGCAGATCCCTGCAGGTTGGACATTTTATTTATTTATTTTATTTGTTACACGCCCAGACCCTGGGGTATCACGGGATGGTTACAGACAGTTTAGGCATATGTAATACTATTTTGTATGGAAAAATACATATATTATTTACAGGCAAAGGATCATACATTGTGTTCATGGGCAATAATACATATGTTATTTGCAAGCAAGGGGTCATACATTGGGTTCATGGTCAAGAATTGCATAATCAGAAGGTGGCCATGGTGCTAGTATTGGTTGAATAACCAGGTTTTTAGCAGTTGTAGGACAGGACATCATACGGATTCTCTGTGTAGTGGCACTGTTATGATTGTGTGGTCTTTCCAAGGTGAAGGGGTACTACCCCTGACCCAACCTAGGGAAAAACACCCCCGCAGCCAGTGATCTGGACCTGCGTTCATTCCTCAGCAATCTTCAGGGATGCTGATCATTTCAGGTGTGCAAGGTTAAATCACATTCAATAGGTGTGACACGTTCAGGTAGCAGTAGTTTGTCAAAGCAAGGCAGAAAGAAACCATTCCCCATTAATCAATGCTGCAACCACATTTGGGGGATTTACCAGCAATGTGGCATTCCTTAGTCAGGCATGGTTCTCCCCAATGCTGCCACTCTGGAGTCCGGAACTCTGAGCACTATGCTTTGGCTATTGTAGGGCAAAGAGCACAATCCCAGTCCAGACTTCACCACAGCCCATTAAGTACTCCTCAAAGGGCACTTTCATATCTCAGAAATCATTAGGGATGCAGCGAAGTTCAGGTGTTCTTGGTTAAATCCAATTAAATAGGTTCAAGGATATCTGGTCACTGTAGTTTGCCGTAGTCAAGCATAAACCAACTCTCCCCATTGCTCAAGAGTACATTCTATGTATTTATTTATTTATTTGAACATATATAGCGCAAAGGTATCTATGCGCTTGAGCTTAAGAAATTGGTTACAGACAGATAATCCACTTGTACATCCTTAGTTGGTTTACAGGCATAGCATATTGTCCAGTGCATAATTAGAGGTCGAATAACATATTTAATTCAGGCATAAACATACATTATCATACAATAATTCATACGATTAAAATCATTCCCACTCATAAAACCATTCCATACATCTACAATATTTAAAGGCTTTACTATGCCTCGGAAAAGGAGAAATGAAAATGAACAGCAAGGTTTTGAAAGGCTTCACAGCAGAACGAAGAACAGTATCCACTGGATGGATGCAGAGTCCCTCAAGATGTAACATTGCGCTCTGAAAACACTTGTGTACGAGTGCGATATAATTAAAACAAATAAATAAATAAAATGTCATATCTAACATTGTAAAGGTCATCTTCACAAGCATTGCAGCATGCATGCAGAGCATCAGTCATCCACATCCATACGAAGCGATTCAGAGAGTGCAATGTCTGCCACTAGGGCTCACAACTTCTTCAGTATCCTTCTCCAATCCTAAAATGAGACTGATATTGGAGTATCTGCTTTGGAAATTGACAAGGCCTCTTTAGTAAAGAAAGATGGCTTCCTGAAGCCCACCAGTCACAATGAATTGCTTAGAACTTCTGACATATGTTGTCGACATCAAAAGACACTAGAACCAAAACTTGTTTATAAGTATGCCAGAATAACTGCAATTGAAGGAAAATCCCAAACATGGGAGAAGTTGAAGACTATGCAGTATGCGGATGTTATAATGATGACTATGTTTTGTTTCCAAAAGACAATGGCCCTCATTACGAGTCCGGCGGTAGCCGTGCCGGTAAAACTGGCAGGCTGCCGCTGGACCCGTAGGGAGTTACCGGGTCCGGACTTGCCAGAATTACCAGCATTACAGCCCTGGTGATCCGGTAATTCCGGAGCCAGCATTCCGCCAATGCCCATGGGAATGGGGAAGTGGAAACACCACCACCATGTGGTAATGGTGCTGGTGTTTCCGCCTGCGTCTGTGGCCAGTGACGTTACACCCGCCAGGTCAAACCTGGCGGGTGTAACACCACAAGGCCACAGAACTCATAGTTAGCTGGTCCGGAAAACGGTGCCGGTAAGGTTTTACCAGCACTGTTATATCCGGACCGGCTACATTGTAATGAGACCCACTTTCTCTCTGGGAGGCAGTGTTATTCCCATTTATGGAATTCTACTGGAGTTCAGGGTGGCCTGAGTTTTGGGGGAATTGCCATTATAAGTCAGCAGATATTCCTTAATTATTCTGGCAGAAACATCTCAAGCCAAGTGTTGGATGTTTTTCTTCTAGTTTACCACCAATGTTGTAATGTGGCGGTGCAGTAAAAATATTGGTAATTCTGGTTCCATCATTAATTTACTGAGTCTGCAGTACTCAGAATGAGGCCCATTGTAAAACCCATTGGGCCTCATTATCAGTTTGCCGGTCCCGGAACTGCGGTAGCAGGAAGCATGCCGGTACCATAGTTCCCGGACTGGCAAACTACTACTTTTGCTCGTGGGTGCCTTTCTTCCCGCCAGGTCGGACCTAGCGGGAAGAAAGTCTCCGGCTAGCACAGCATGTCGGATGCACCGGCATCATTATAAACGGTGCCGGTGCAAATGACCTCCCCATTCCCATTCAGCCCTATGGGGCCGAATAGGAATGGGGAGCATCTTTTTTCTGGAACCCACAATGGGCAATTACCGGGTTCGGTAGGGCTGTAATGACCTGGTAATTGATCATTCACGGGCGACAGACATTTTCAGAAGTTAACTAAATATGCTAATTGCGTGGAAGGCAACTCCCAAATCCAATGATAAAAAATCAATCCAGGAAGCCAAAAATGAACGCACAAGATGCGACAAAAACAAAAAAATTTTACACACTGCCCAGGAAGGGGAATAATCAAAAAGGCATTCATCATGGCTTCATGAAATGGCTGTATTTATAGTAAATATCAGAGGTAAAACATCAACAAATGTTACAAGTTACTGACAAATTGCGAGGCTGTGATTGGCCTACAGAATTTACACTATAGATGAATATATACAGTGCCTAGCCCTATTGACTTATCCTACCCCTGTGACCCATGCCAGTACATCACTCTATTATTTAATTGACACTGAGATCATCTTCCTTCCCATGATGCTGATTGGATGCTATTCTTAATAATGTGTATCTTCTGAACTTAATTATTGGATAACTGTTCCATGTGGAGTATTCGTGGATTGAGTTACTTAATAGATTTCAATCAATCCTAGTGTGAGAGGTGACAATGTGGCAACAAAAATGATAACTTTACATCCTTTCTTAAAGACATAATTGGTTGGCTCCATCTTACCGTTCCCACCATTATGAACTGTTCAACTGACCGTTAACATTGCAGCTCTTCATTGGAAACAATACTCACTTCCCCTTCCAATATTTCCTTTCTCATAGCTTGTGCATGACTTCATTTACTGTGCATTTGACCTTATAAACTGGGGGCTAAGGTAATTGCAGACTTCATTCCTGTGCAATGATATGTTTGTATACATCAAAAATAATATAAATGTATTTCTGATCAAATCTATGGGTTGTTAGGGTTATTCATTAATCTCCATGATAGACTGTCAGTGCCTAATTTATTCTACTCTGCTGCAATAGTGTATTGTGTGGTTCTTATCTTGGAGGTCGAGCTTCTTTCAGTGAAGTTTTCCCCACAGGGGGCACTGTTGCTTCTTGATTGTGCGTTCTCTAAACACCTGCTTTTTACTGCTCATTATTTCATACCCACCAAACTGTGACCTTCACTGTGTTAACTTTCAATATCCAAGCAAGGGACATAATTGGTAAAATATCTTTTGAACACAGCCTTGGGAACCTGGTTGAGCAGATGTGTCTCAAACAATCAGTGTGCAGTGTCTGTCTCTTAGCTCAAGGGTCTGTTACTTCTTTGTTGCCTTTGCATGACCTCACTGTCATAATTCAGGGCTTAAGAATGTCTTTGCCTACCTGTCTTAACCAATCACTGCACACCATTAGGTCTTGCTGTTAGAAGTTAAAGCTTAGTGTGCTTGTGGTGTTATATGTGTTAAAGATATGGGATTATGTGCATGAATATGGTCTGCCCCTGGTAGCTTATCTGTCCCTGAGGTACACTGCTTATTGAAGCATGGGTATTGTCACATTGTGGGCCTACAAAGAGAAATTATGAGTGAGTAGGGCTGCTTTCTTTATAGCCTTGCTGTTTCTTCAAAGGGGCTTGCAAACGTGTATTTCTGTGCACGTTGGGGCTGTTGGATATACTTCCTAATACGCTTTTTAGAACATAAACGAGGTATAGAAGGGTTTATTGCCCTTTCCCAATGTATGGCCCTCAGCGTTTCCTCGTGTGTTTACACGGGGACCCACATTTATCCCGTGGTAATGGCCCCTTCCACGATCTATAAGCCTTCATTATGATCACTTACCACAACTTTGCTCTGCTGGCATATTTCTCCTGTCTCTGTCACAGTGCAGAAATGTCCCATCAAACTTGTTTTCAAAGTAAAGTAGAACGTTTTTGGTGTGGAAAGGAGAATTGCCAATAGCTGACCTTTGCCCGGAATGGCACTTTGACCTTGCACTGCTAGACACTAGTGGGTCAGTCCTGTGCATTTTAGTTTCATGCTCATGGAGTAGTCTGCTTTTGCCCAAAATATTTCAGAAAGCAGACATTGAACTTTAAAAAAGATGAGCAATACTTTAAGGCTGGTATCCACACATCTATAGATTGTGTTCAAAGGACGGCTCATTGTATGAGACAAGCGAAAGCAGCATGGGGTGCGATGATGGGACGTTCTGAAAAGTACAATCCTGCACTTTCCCGGCTTCCAGAGGACGCCCATGAGCACTGGCCACCCATCCAAGCTTGTATTTTGGCTTTGTAAACTTTTTGAAAGCAAATGCTTTCTCACAGCGGAAAACGCTGCAGGTATACATTCATGAGGTCAGTTCTGTGCCTGGACTTTGCCTTAATTCGCTGCATGTTACCGCTCATTTACTGCCCTCGATATGCAGAGTCCTTCGCATCTAACGGCAAAGCCCCATTCCCCATAGCTTCATTCTCACTCGTTTTATATTTTCCGCAAGTATACACTGCACGGCCCTCCTTGTTTTCACATTGTTCTTTGGCCAATGTAGTCTGCCAGCCGATTGTCTTTCTAACATCATTATTCAGAAAATCATATCAATTAGAGCCCGTCCCTCATACATATCTTTATGTTTTCGACATATTTGTCATGTTTACAGAAAAACTGAATATCATCTGTAGATATTACCTCCATGCCTGTAAAATACTTTAAATAAATGATTCGCATTCACTGATTGCAATTTTGTAAATTTAAATCCCAATCATGCTATAAGAACATATCAATATGATTAGTTTTTCTGCATATTCCCAACTTCTTTTCTCTGACCTATGATGATTTGCCACCCTTAGTTATATTTTCCTGGGAGTCTGATTAATCAGATTTCATAGAGGTTTTAATGTTTTTTATGATACTGCACAATAAGGTGATAGATAATAACTAAGTTCAACAAGTCATGCTTAAATATTGGTGCAACGGCACGCCCTGCCTCATTTATTTCTTATACATTGAGAAGATGCCAAAAGCTATTGCCACTCTGAGTTTGTCATTCTAGCCACCATACAGATTTCTGGCATATGAAACAGGACCCTGCTCTCTCACAGCTGCATCAACATAGCAATGTGAGGACACATCCTATCTTGCCGGGGTTTCATTCCATGCAGATGTCCATCATCTAGGATGGAGGAGGCTGAGACACATGTTCAAGTGCATGACGCAATCTTTAGAAACTATTTACGCGTTATATTGGTGGGTGGTTAGAATACTAGTTCATCACTGTCCCTATGTCACATAAAAGCACCCGCAGGGGCCTAATGTAAATATTGAAGATCATAGGGGATAGTGTCACACTAAGCCCGAGTTCTCACCTGTTTGCCTTTGGTAATCTTCTTCTTTGGAGGTCTTTCAGCGGCCGGGATGTCCGGGATTTATTCAGGTAAGGGCGGTGGTCTTCCGTATCCAGGGTGGGGACCATAGGCAGTCTCGGGAGGAGACAGGAGTTCAGGGTTCTGGGAAGGTAAGAATCAGGTAGTCTATGTCTGGGATGATGCACGGAACCAGGAAGGGAACAGCACAGCTCGCAGAGGACAGGGAGACTGCAGCGAGTGTGGAAGTAACAAGTGGTTTCCAGGAAGGATGGAAAGAGCGGCCTCAGGCGGAGGCGAAGACCACGCTAGCACTTCAAGAAGGAAGAGGAAGGGAAAGAATATCAGGTGGTAGGTTCTCCAAGAAGGAAGGAAACAGCAAGCACACTAACCGCAAACTCGAAAGGGAGCGTTGAGACGTGCAGAGCCGCGGGGGCGTGCCCATTTTCTAGGAAGCCAGAGATCCTGCGTAAATGCAGAACCGCTGCATGTCTGAGCCAGCGGCCATGTTGGTAGGATAGCGGCTCCAATGTTGTGGTGCACCATGGACCAGGAAGTCCAAAACGGGCGTAAACAGCGAATTATGACAGCATGTCCCCTCCTGAACCTTGTCCCACCAGGTTTGCCTGGATTAGTTAGATGGAATCTCTGCACTAAACGAGGGGCATTCATGTGGGAGACAGGTTCCCATGTCCGTTCGCTGGCAGGATATCCCTTCCATTCCACTAAGTACTGTAGCCGACCTCTTCTATATCTAGAGTCACAGATCCTGGAAACTTCGAATTCAATCTGGTTGTCGACAATCACAGGTTTAGGTTGATGAGCTGATCTGGTGGATTGAATATAGGTTTTGAGCATAGAAGTATGAAAAATGGGATGAATCTTCTTCCAGGAGTCCGGTAACTGAAGTCAATATGCCACGGGGTTGATAACCTCTTTGATAGAAAAAGGCCCATAGAATTTGGGGGCCAGTTTATTAGGTCGTAGATGTCGAGGCAAGAGTTTGGAAGAGAGCCAGACCTTGTCACCAATTCCATACACGGGGCCAGGTCTCCGTTTGGCATCAGCATGTCTTTTGACATCCATCCTGGCCTTTTTTAATTGTTCTTTTACATCCTTATGAATAGTGACCAGTCTGTCAATCCAGGAATCAACCAACGGAACCGGGGTGGTATGAGGTAGGACTGTTGGCAGGACAGATGGATGGAAACCTTGACTGCAGAAGAAGGGGCTAGTCTTGATGGTAGAGTGATCAGAATTGTTATCGGCAAATTTGGAAACTGGAATCAAAACCGACCAATCATCCTGGACCTTGGCTGAAAAACACTGCAAATATTGTTCTAGGGTCTGATTCACCTGCTCTGTTATTCCATTAGTCTGGGGGTGGTATCCAGAGGACAAGGCACGTTGAATACCTAACATGTAACATAGGTGTTTCCAGGATTGGGAAATGTATTTAGGACCACGGTCTGAAATGATCTTGGAAGGAAGACCATGTAGCCTAAAGATGTGATTCAAAAATATCCCTGCCATTTCTTGAGCTGTTGGCAATTTGTACAATGGGGGTGAAGTGAGCCATGTGGGTGAATAGATCGATAGTAACCATGATCGTAGTGAAACCCTTGGAAGGGGGCAATTCCACGATGAATTCGGTAGCGATTACTTCCCAAGGACGTTCTGGCACGGTAGGTTGATGGAGAAGACCTGCTGGCTTTCTATTATCACACTTATTTTGTCTGCAGATAGGGCAGGCTTGGACATTTGCCCTTACAGTGTGGATCATGTTAGGCCACCAGAACTGTCTCTGAAGGAGACGAAGAGAATCGCAGTAACGCCTCGATGCCCGGAATGGAAGGTATCATGACAGAGGTTTATAACCTTGGTTCTCAATTCTTGCGTGGGTACTGCCAGTCTCTTATCTTTGAATATGTAGCCTTCTTTAGCGACTAAAGTCCATCGGTTTGCCTTGATGTAATCCTTCCAGAGATCAGAAGGTGGTGTTGCCGCATGGATATCTTCCAATAAGGAGTTGGCTTGGGCCACATAAACCGTGTCGGGAAACATCTTCGGAAAGGCACGGGCCTTAACCGGCACGTAATCAGGGCGCCTGGATAGTGCATCAGCGATTACGTTATTAGTGCCAGGAACATGGTGTATGCAAAACTGATACTGAGCGAAGAAAAAGGCCCAGCGAGCTTGGTGACTGTTCCTGCATTCTAAGAATTACAGGATCTGCAGGTTTCTGTGATCAGTTCACACTTGGATGGGAAATTTGCAACCCAGAAGTAAATGGCGCCACTCAGTAAAAGCCTGCCGGATGGCAAGCAATTCCTTCTCCAGAACTGAATAGTGTGTCTCGCTGGGAGTCAGTGTTCAGGATAGGTAAGCGATGGGATGTTCCGTCTTATCATCAGATTCTTGTTTTAGTACAGCCCCAATTGCATGATCTGAGGCATCAGTTTCTACCAGGAAGGGTTTATTGATATCCGGTTGTGCCAGGATGTGACCTTGAGTAAATCTTCGTTTTAACTCCTGGAAGGCTGTCTCTTGAGCATCTGACCAAATGAAGGGAATGTCTTTCTTTGACAATGCTACTATCGGGTGTACAATATCTGAGAAACTTGGAATGAATTTCCAGTAAAAATTGGCAAGTCCCAGGAAGGATTGGATCTGTTACACTGTTGTAGGGGCTGGCCATGAGCGAACGAAACCTAAATAATGAACAGTTTGGGCATGGAATATGCATTTTTCTGGTTTGACCAGGAGTTTGTTCTCTCGTAGATGTTGTAAGACTTATGTCACGTGTTCCTGATGTATCTGGGAATCATTGGAATAGATCATCATGTCATCCAGGTATACTATGACAAAGAGAAACAGCACATCGAAAAAACTCTGTCCATGAAGCGTTGAAACACCGCACGGGCGTTGGCAAGACCAAATGGCATTACCAGGTATTCAAAATGCCCAAAGGGCATCCTGAAGGGAGTTTTCCACTCATCGCCTTCCTTTATTCGGATGAGATGGTAGGCGCCCTGTAAGTCGAGTTTGGTAAAGATTACACCACCCCGGACAGCTTCCAGTATGTCGGAAATGAGCGGCAGGGGGTAACAATCTTTAAGGGTGCATTGGTTAAAACCCCGATAGTCCAGGCAGGGTCAAAGTTCCTTGGTGTCCTTCTTGGGCACGAAGAACAAGGAGGCTCCGGCTGGAGATTTAGAGGGTCGAATGGTTCCATTGGCGAGATTGGTATCCAAGTAGTCCCGTAATGCCTTTTTCTCAGGTTCGGAAAGGATAAACGTTCTTCCAAATGGTATCACTGTAGAATCTTCTTTATCGATTGCACAATCTTCTGGTCGATGAGGTGGTAAAGATTGGACAATGGCTGTAGAAAACACATCTGAGTATTGTTGGTAGATCTTGGGTACTTGGGCAATGTTTGAAATACGAATGGATGGTTGTTCGAGGGTCTGGGGTTCCATAGATAAAGAAGAAGCGAAGACAATAAAACGCATGTGGGGTACGCGTATTCCCTGCACACACCCGCAATACGCGTACCCTGCTTGCACTAGCAAAATTGCGTGTGAAACTCCCCACGCACCCCCGGAATTCACGTACCCCGCTCGCACTAGCGAAATCGCATGTGAAACTCTCTGCGCACCCCCGGAATTCATGTACACCGCTCGCGCCAGCGACATCACATGTGAAAGTCCACGCGCACCCCCGGAATATGCGCAGGCAGCCCTTCCACCCTGACCATGCCCGCAGGCAGCCCATCACCCCAGTCCATGCTCCACAGGCAGCCCATCACCCTAGTCCATGCCCTGCATGCAGCCCATCACCCCTGGGCATGCCCCGCAGACTGCCCATCACTCCAGTCCATGCCCCGCAGGCAGCCCACCACCCCAGTCCATGACCAGCAGGCAGCCCATCACCCCAGTCTATGCCCCCGCACCATGCACTTGGGAGCACTGACTCATGTCCCCCACCCCACCCTCCAGTGACGGGCACCTGCCAGCAGGCCCGACTCATGTCCCCCACCCCACCCACCAGTGACGGGCACCTGCCAGCAGGCCCCGACTCATGGCCCACCAAACAACATGTCCTAACAAAACAGACCCATGGCCCTAATGCCAACCCAAATCCCCCCTGCTCCCCAGTACAAGCACACAACCATCCACTGCACCCACTCCCAAATTACCCATGCCATGAGAGTCTTAAAAGAACCACCATGGCCATGCATAAATGTACAACAGAGCCACACAGTGGCAACACATGACTGAGGCAATGCTCATAGAGACATGCACAAAACCAATGAGAGTACACAACACCAATAATGAAGATATAAGAAATGTATTATAAAACTCAATGAAATAACATCATGAAAATCCAAACTTGCAAATCAATAAATAATGAAAGCAAAAAAAAAAAGTGGTCCATTGCCAATGTCCATGTAAAATACATAAAAAAATAAATAAAACCATTGATCCATGGGATGTCCAAAGAATGAAAGTATTTACAAGCCCGGAACTATATACAATGGAAGTCCAAAGGGTCCATGATCTCCAAACAAAACGAAACCTACAAAAAAGTCCTATGAACTATATACATAAAGTGGAGCAAAGTCCATGAACTCCAAAAAAAATGATAAAAGAAAGGAAACCTAACCCTAAAGAACTATCTACAAAGGCGGCGGGCAAGCTCTACGGATCACTTTTTGATGTTCCGGGCCAGGGCATCATCGAACTCCACGTTGAGGTTCCGGAGGCGGGCCTCTTCCCTGGCCTCGAGGTCTCGCAGAGATGCAGCCATGGCTTCCTCCAACTCCCTGCGAGTTGCCTTGAGGCACTCAGACCGCCTCAATGCCGTGCGCATGGAGTTCTCTGCCCTGACCATAGTAAGCCGTGCCTCCTCTGCCCGCCGCCGCTTCGCATCTATCTGCATCTATCTGCTGGCCCAACCGCTGCCACACGGAAGACACTCCCAATCCAGGGTCCTTCTGCCCTCCGGCCGATGCCTGCCCCTGTGATGTTGATGGCCCCGAGCCATCACCGCTCCCACCCTGAGCATGCTGCTGCTGTGCATGTGCCCTGCCTGTTGATGCCTGCACGTCGTCCTCTTGCTGGGGTCCAGTTGGTGGGGTGGCCACCCCTGCTGCACCTCCGACTCCGACTGCGGCATGGATGTGTCCTCCACCAGCCTGGCCGCTGGTTCAGGGGCAGCTCCACAGGGTGCCCAGGTGATACTTCGGCAGGAGGATGGCATGGAGGACGACTGGCGCATAGGGGGTTGAGTTGAGGAGGGGGTCGCAAGACGATACAGCACACGGAGGAACCCAGCACCGGTGACCTGTCCTAGTAGGCTCACGCGGTCAATGAGGTATTTGAAATTACGTGCATTGTCCTCACGAGAACTCTGCATGTCCCCCCAATAACACGTTGACGCAATGCCACCCCAGCTAGGACAGGCTCAATCCAGTCATGGATTGCCACGTCCGCAGGGAGAGGAAGTCCAGTTGTTGTTTGCACAACCTCTCCCTGAAAATGGGTCTGGACGAAGTCATCCCTGCTGGTGCGGGATGATGCAGTCACAGGATCGGGGACAGGAGTAGACACAGGCACCTCTGCGGTGACCTGTGCTGCCTCCTGTCCCTGCCCCTGGACTGCACCACTAGAACCAGTGGAATTCCCTCCCTCCAGGCCCTGTTTGTAGGCCTTCCATGGCCTCCTCCTCAACTGAACCCCCCACCAACTTGGATGACTCTGTGCCATCTTCCTCCATAGGCCCCTGTGGGGGCTTAGCTGCCCCTACTGTTGCTGAGGAGACCACCTCCAAACACCGCCTCTTGGACGTACCCTCGGCAGCTGCAGCCACAGACGTGGCACCAGACTCCTCACTTCCCGAAGAGATGACAACCTGGGAGGGGAGCTGGGCCCTGTGTCTCCGGCTGGCGGTGGGATCCCTGCCACTGTGCTACACAGCACCATCTCCGCCCTCTTCATCAGTTGACGCTGCAGACAGGGAGAGACAGAACACAGGCATCAGGGCACTGTACAATGTTCGTATACACACATGACAGTTGCACATGAATGGCATTGTAAAACTTCACAGATGGCATCACACTGCCCATAACACATATCATTTGAACCCACACACATGCACAAATCAACTGGAATGGTTCATCAGGCAGCAGCATCCATACACACACAACAGCATGAACATCCAAAGGTCAGGCAGACGTCACAAGCAACACGGGGAGTGCCAAACACATGCACATACGCCACCAGACAGACATGCATCTGTACATCTCCACCACCTGTCACAGTGCAATCACCGGCAACTATGTCACATTTGCCAATTGGCTCACTACATGCCTGTGTCACATGCATCCATGGCCTATCACAGTCGCACACATGTCAAACACACACACACGCACATGTGCACCATGCACGTGCATGATGGTGGAACAAGCATCCATGTGTCAGACCCCAATCATGGCATAGTGCATACATAGAAATGCCAGCATGTGTGCATCTCCATGTGCATGTGTGCATCATGCTTTGGAACACATACACCATTGTTGTGCATCACACATGACTGGACTCACATGGGGCAGGCTCATGTCCCTGCACATACACATCTATACATGGGTCTTTCCAGACATATGTCCATGCTGCACACTCCTGACACACCTCAACATGCACTGTGATCAATCAGTACACATGGACACTTACCGCTCGACTCTGGACGGGTCTGCCACTCAAGGACCTGGAGGTGAAGCGATGGGCATATGCGTTCCAGGAACCTCATCTGGTCCTCGGTAAGGCGGACCCGGCACCCCTCTGCATCCGCTGCGTCCAAGAGGCACTAGGCCTTCCTTAGGGTCCTAGACCTGAAGTCCTCCCAGCGCTTACGGACATGTGGTATGTCACGGGTTGCCACCCCCTCCGCGTTGATGGCAACCACAATGTCCGTCCAGATCCTTCTCCATCCATCCTTGTTGGTGCGTGTTCTTCTGAAGAGGGCATCATGATGCACCAGGACTTGCTCCACCAGGATGCCAACCTCTCCTGCTGAGAAGCTGGAAGCCCTCTGCCTCTCTGGCTGGGGGTTGCCAGTGGTCTCAGATGTTGTTTCCCCCGACATGGCAACCCCCGAGGCATGTGTGGGTGGGCAACTGGGTCCTGGTTCTGGGCTGTGGAGCGATGGAACTGCAGTCGGGAGTCTTCTGCTCCAGCAGGGGTGGTCACAGCAACTGAACCCCTGCAGATGGCTGATGTGCAGGCACCAAATAGCAGGGAATGTGGCCATCAGGCAGGCAGGCAGCAGCAGATGGCTGGTGGGAGTCGGCTTGGGACTCTGGGGGGCAGGAAAATGGCCTTCTGGGCAGGAGTGTGCTCTTCCGTGTGTTGTCGCGTTGCCAGCTTGATATGGAGGAATTTTGCACGTGAAAAAAAAGCACGTCAGCGTGTAATTTGAGGAAAGGCCTTTAGCGCGTAAGCGCGTATGTGATGTAAGATGCGCGGGCGTTTCCCTCACCACAGGTGCATCCACACGTGCAAAAAATCACATCTATGTGTGAATGCGTGTAATTCGAGCAAAGGGCCTTAGCGTGTAAGTGATGTTATGCGTGCGGGTGTTGCCTTCAGCACGGGTTAAAGGTGAGTGCGGGCCAGGAGTCCACTGTACATGCTGTTCGTTTACTCTGCTGGAATCACACTCGATTACTTCACAGCATCTGAAGTCCGTACCTCTTCTTTTGGCGGGGTGTTGCCTACACTCACAAGCGCATGTGTTTTTGATTATTTTTTTTCCACGCAAGGCAGGCGGTGAGTCGCGCATGCTATTATTTCCCACTGTGGTTCCTACTGTGCAGCGCGTACCATTTTTGAGGTCATAGTAGACCGCGTGTTCCACGTGAACATGTTTTTTGTGACCCTGGGTGTCACACCATACTGCTGGAGCTAAAATCCATGCATGTGGGCTACCGGGGTCGTGTGCACATATTTTTATTTTTTTATTTTTAATTTCTTGTTCTTATATTTTTGTCGATTTTTTATTTTTATTTTTTTTTGTTTATTTTCTTCATTTTTGGGTGTGCCTAAGCATTGAGTGACCCGTCACATTTCCCCAGGGGTCACAGACAGCCTTGCAGGTGCACTGGGGTACCTATTCCATCAAGTACCCTTCCCCCTTCTAGCCAATTGCCCTGGACAATTGTTGAGTGAACCTCCCACAGCCTATTTTC
Organism: Ambystoma mexicanum; assembly: GCF_040938575.1. NCBI lineage: Eukaryota > Metazoa > Chordata > Amphibia > Caudata > Ambystomatidae > Ambystoma > Ambystoma mexicanum. The sequence goes on along the minus strand of NC_090924.1, from coordinate 1,106,338,066 downwards.
CATCTGTGCCATGGTTGGGAGGCCACCAAAAGCTAAGGGCGGCAAAGCTGGACGTCCTGCCAGTGCTGGGCGTGGTCAGGCACATGGGCGCGGAGACCAGGGAGGACATGGAGTCCAGGGTAGCCAGGGTGGCTACAGAGGGGGAAGAGACAGGGGTGCTCCTCTGGGGCAGGATGTCCAACCACATGCTGGTGTAGACATGCCACCACCCGCTGTGGCTCCTGGTGATGCAGCTGTTGCATCACAACCTGGCGCCCGTATCACCCAACAGCAATTTCATCTGCTGTCACAGGCCCACCGGTGGTGGTAGCTGCAGGTACAGATGTGGGCACCTCCACCCAGGCTCTGGGTCAGCCAGCGCATGTTGCGTTGCATGATGGGGACTCCGAGGACGATTTCCATCTTGTCCGGAGGTTGGGGCCACGTGTGTCCACTGTAGCTGTGACTGTGGCACACGTGAGTGGGGCAGTTATGACATCTGCTGACCCAAGCAGCCAGGTGGTGGTAACTGCATGTGCAGATTCAGCCAACACCACTCTGGCAGTGAGTCAGACCCAAGCCAGACATTCTGTCCTCATACCAACACCCACTGCCTTGGTCCAGTCCACCAGCGCCACTGCCCCCTCTGATCAGGGCCACATTGCCCACTCAGGGTCAGTACCACCGGCCAAAAGGAGGAAGCGTGCTCCTGCACAAGAGGCTGGGACCCCAGACATGCCTCCGGCCTCCAGCACGTCAAGGAAGAAGCCTTTCTGCAAGCAGGAACTGGACTTCCTTGTGGACTACATGTCGGAACACCAATGCGATATGCTTGTGTGCCTACAGTGCCATACAACGCATCACCAGAGTTGGGGCCACTGGCAGCATGTTGAGCCATCGGAGTCCAGGTGCGCATGGCTCAGGACTGCTACAACCGTTGGAATGACCTCCGACGCAGTGCAAAACAAAAGCGTGCCTCCAATTATTCCATGTCTCTGGTGACTGGTGGTGGGCCACCAGTGTTAGGGAGAATTCTCTGTTTAGGCTGAATTTCCTAACCTAGTGAGTCCCCCAGCAGCTTTGCTGGATTTCTGGAGTTTGTTTTTTTCTCCTGCCAAGAGTGAGACTCTTTTTCTCCCACTCTTGGACATGATTTATGGTGTTCCTTTGACTGTTTATGTGTTTTATGGGCTATGGGGTCCTTTACTCCATAGGGTCTCATGTGTTTTTACTATGTGTGTTACACAGCACCCTTCGTGCAGTGACACAGGGGTGTCATAGTGACACCCCACCATAGACTCCATACCCTGGGACTGACTACTGTCTCCCAGGGCATGTAAAGTCACCATTGGATTAATATTAACAGAAACCGGTACAAACCATCATATTGTGGATGTACTGGTTGGGGCAATTCGATTGCCCCGGGGTCTGTTAGTCGAGGGGGCACGTCTCCGTCCCCCCTTATCGAGTTTTGGATGGTGGCAGTGGATACTACTTTTTATATTTGACCGCGAATATATCCCTATGGGATTTTCCCATTGTTCGAGGCTACCAACTTTAATTATTTAATTCTCATAGCCTCGAACATACCGCCGGTTTATTTATTTAATATTAATTCGCCGTTTGGTATTTTTTACCAGGACATGATTCTAAAATGGCATTTGTGTTCTCTTCTGTGACTCCAACCCAAGTCAGGCAGTTTGTTCCACTTTTTGGCAGGCTTCTCCACAGAAGCCTCCAAAAGTGGTGCCACTCTGTCTGGGTACAACAGGGGGTGTGGGAGGGGGTTTAGGCACCCTGGACTGAGTTACCTTGGTAACTCCAGTCGCACTCTTGTGTGATTGGCCCAAGTGGTGAGCTGGCCGGCTCACCACTTAGCATGTTTGATTGACAGCTAGGCTGAGTGAATGGGGGTGTGCTGCATAAAAGCAGGGCTTTGGGGACTGGAACTTCAGAAGTCGCCACAGGACCTGAGAATCCGACGAGAGAGAAGCTGAGCCGACCTGCTACGATGACACCACCGGTGGAGCCCTGCGGAACCGACTCACCACTTCCCGACGACAGAGAAGATCTCCCGGCTGGAGAGTCTTGTTCCCCTGACTGGTGGGCACAACCAGTTTACCTTCTTTTCCTCACATCCCAGGACGTCTTGTGGTCGAATTGCCCGTGCCAAGCACCCCGGCAACCAGATAGCCACTTACCACTGGACCGGGAATAAAAGGACTGCTCCTTTTACCTGAGAACTCCGCGGCTGGTTTCTTCCCTGGCAGTGCAACGGACTCCTGTCTTCCTCCCCGACAAGATCCTCTCTTGCCCCAGATGAAGCACCGACTTGCATCCGCTGCCAGGAACAACTGCCCCCGCTGGAGTATTCTCATCACTTTAAGGTACCGTGTCCGCCAGGCCTCCCTTTCTAAAGATTGCTACAAGGTAATAATAATCCCTTAAACTTCTGGACTGGGCTGGCCGCCTTGACCATCTAACTGGTCCCTTTCTTTTGGTCCAACTCTTTCTGAACCTTTTCAAGACTTTTGTGCACTTCAACCTTGTGACCTTGGACACATTTCGTTCTGATCCTCTTAAAGTGGATCCGGCCTTCTGAACTCTATTGTCACGGTTTTACTTTGCCTTCCTCTCTTGTTGTGTTCTTGTGAAAGTTTTGGGATCTGTTTCAAATTATACACTGCTTTTCTCTCCCTTTTTAAAAACAAATTATTAGAGTGCCATCTGCGTTAAGCGCTCACCGCTGTCTGAAGTTAAGTGGGGCTTTATTTAAGACTTGTCTAATATTCTTTTAAGGGAGTGTATATCTTTTAGTGTCCATGTTTTTGAACTGCTTAACATTAGTGCCTGTGTGTTTTACTAGATGTCGTTTTAAATAAATAATTATATCTCTTTTACACCAAGCTCTGGTCAGTGTTTACTTGTTCTACTGTGTTTTTTTGACGTATTGTGAATACTCTGAATACTGCTTAACTCTTCTTGAGGGAAGTCTGACTGCTCAGCCACAGCTACCAAGTGAATCTGTGTGGTACAGACTGCTACCAAGTGGCTTTACTGCCAAACACCTGTAGTCTTAAATCTTTTGCAGTGGTCCCAGAGGGAGCTGCACAGGTTTCTGCCTAACGTGGTTACGAGAACCACCATAGGAGGATGAACTCACTCAGCATGAGGAGATTGCTTCAGAGTTCATCCCAGAAGAACAAATCCATGGAGTGGGAGAGAGGATGGATTATGATGCATCATCTGGTGAGTATTGATGCATGTGACTCAATGACATGGGTGTTTGGCATGTGTGTCCCTCCCAGCTACAACTTTCTGCAATCTCCCTCTCTACCTGTGGTGTGCACCAGGGGTCTGACCTCTTGGCCTGACTATACAATCAGCACCTGTAAGTTACAACCAACTCATTTACAGGCTGCCCTTGGCCAACTCTTCTCCCTAGCTTATTTCTGATATCCTCATTGCCATTTGCAATTGGTGTACTGCAAACGATTCTGTCTAAATGCCAGCAAGACTGACATCCACCTCATCGGTACACCTTCATCATCCTTTCCCCTATCTCTCTGGGCAGCCCCACTTGGCACCACTTGGCCCTCCTCTTACCTCCACCTGCAAGGCCAACAACCTTGGGGTCACCTTTAACTCAACACATTCCTTTTCCACACACATTTCTGACGTATCTTGAGGTACACCAACTTCTTCACATCTTCAGGGGTACTGTGCCTTCCCTATCGTTCAACTACACGCTCACAGTCTCTCATGCTATGTTTTACTCAAGGTTGGAGCACTGTGACAGGCTCTTCAAATATTCCACCTGCATTCACAATCCACCCTCTACCAGCAATCCAGTACAGGACTGCAAGACTTGTCCTTGGTCTCATGCCCTTGGATCCTACATTTCCAGCTCTGTAATCCCTTCATTGCCTACCAGTAGATGCAAGGATGATACTTCAGCCCCTCTGCATTGTGCACAATGATTTTTTGATACTGGGTGGGAAATAGCTGTAACAATCCCTAAGCAAATTCCTCTCCCCTCTTGAGTCCTTTGCTCCACCACCTCACACTCCCTCCAGGTCAGTTGTTAATTGAATAGATAAGCTAGGGGCAGATATGTGGGTATGGCTGGGTACTTCCTTTGGAACAGCTAAGTGGGCATGTTGAAACTTGAGGAGAAACATCTCTGCTTCCAGTAGCAACACATGACCTTCCTATTTGCTCCTGCATTAGCCCCTCTTCTCCCCAGCTGAACAGTTTCCTCTGTTGGCACTGTGCACTTGCACACACTCTGTCCTTCGGGCCCAGGTACCTGCTCCCCCTGCCTCCCTGCTGCACTGCCTCCATGCCTCTAATTGCAATGGGTCCTGTGTGTGTACCCATACAGTCCCCCACTCTTCTTCTGCACTCATCAGATATGCCCTATCCAAATTGTCTTGCACTTGCCACTTGCTGGCTGCACTGCCACCTTTTGATTGCCTATCTATAATTGTACTTCATTTTCCTACTTTGGTCTCCCCTGTTTGGCACGTTCCCCTTCTCCCCCTTCCAGGGTCTTCAGCCCTTTACACCTTCTCCATGCAGTTGCGTGTTCTCAATGTCACTGTGCCCAGTATGATAGTTGTTTTGAATTGCTTTTCTCCCTTGTCCCACTCCCTTAGCTTGTTTGCGATCTGAGCCACGTGTGTACGAGTGAAATCTTGATGAGATGTCATATCATGTCATTTACATCCTTTGTCCTTGGTGCAGTGTGTCTCACTCTGACTGTGCTGATGGCAGTGGGTCCCCATGAACATGTGTGCACAATCATGTTCCATGTGCATTCCATGTATGTCCCTAGGTGTCCTTGACCACCTGCTCATTGTGGTATGTGTCCAGAATGATCCAAGTTTCATCCCATTTGGACAGCCATGTATTGCTCACTTTAGGTCTGTGTGTCATCACGCACAACTTCAGGCTGTCCAAATCTGTATCATGCACATGGCTCCCCCTGTTACCGGCCCACTGCCTCTTTTCAACTGGTGTTGTCTTCTACATGCATGGGTGTACTATTGATGGTTTCTCATCTGTCCTCCATCATGCCCACTTCTCATCGGCTGTAGTGTCATTTGAATGTCAAAATGCAATATACGCATGTCTACACTGACTGGCAATGCACAGTTCTGTGTGGAACATTTCATTGCCATGCAATGCATCCCTGCTATTGCCTAGAGGGTGGCTGTTTCACAGAATCCATGCTACATGGTGCATGTCATTTGCACATGATGGCTGCAATTGCCGTTATACTGCTGTCATGTTTGGAGATTGCCATCACTACATACATGTTGATGTTTTAAGTTGAGGGGCTACAAATGCAGTGCACCACACACACCCACTCTGGTGCCAAGTTAAGCCCTTCCACATGCCAACACAATGCTGCTGTGTGGTGGTGACCTGACATGCATGTACCCATGTCCCTCCTTTCACTGTATAGAAAGGAACTAGTGTAGGCGCCTCCTGTGACACATGTACTCTGCATAGTTAATGGTAGTTGAGTGCTGCACATGAAAATGTATGTTACATGTATCATGGTGTGTTTTGTTAGATTTCTAGCTGTGGCTATTTGTGTGTTCACACATGCTTATGCTAGATGCCATCCCTCTGTTTTGGCATTGAATATGTGCCTGCTAGTGGTTGTGTGTGATGCAGGTGATGTGCAACATGCAATACATGTGCTGCCCTCACATTTTTAACACATCCTTTTATGCTTTTGGGATACCCTTGCATTGTAATGCCACTGGATGCATGTTGGGGTTTGAGTTGTCTGTGACATGGCTGTTTCAGCGTTTGGCTGTGAATGTTGTGAAGTGTATGTGTGTGGTATGTGCTACTGACATGTGTGTCCTTGTTTCTTTTATTTATGTTGCAGGTGATGGCGCACTGGCGGCAGAGGATGAAGATGTCATCCCAGACACGGTGGTCAGTTCACATGACCAACCAGGCACCAGTTGTGGTCGAGGGGTGGCAGCCCACGAGAACCCACAGGTGCTCCAGGCCATCATGTCCAGAGCTGACTCTGAGTCAGGCAATGATGTATCCTCTGACCACTATGTTGAGCCGGATCTGCATCATGACGTGTCCTCATCGGTAAGTGATCCTGTGTTGGATGATATTCTGTCTGCGACACCTGCAGTAGGGGGCCAGGCAGGGTTGGAATGTCCGCCTGTGGTGGTTACGGGTGCACGGTCACACTCAACACCAGTTGGCCATGTTCCTGGGGCATCAGATCGACAGAGGGACGTAGTCCTGCAGCCGCAGGCAGCACCATCTCAGCAAGGACCACGGCTCCTTGGGCCCAGCAGGTGTGGTGTTCGGCAACGCGGTGGCCATGTGCCACCGAGGTCAACTGAGTGGGAGCGTTCCATGATTGCCATAGCACAGCAACAGGGGGGAGTAGTTGGGATGATTGCTCAAGGTATGGAAAGTGTGGCCCATTTCATCCTCCCCTCTGTAAGGCAAATGTTGCTCCGGCAGCGGGCTACGCAGTCCATGTGCCGCTCACTCAGGCTGGGCATGGCGGTGTCTGACAGGGCGTGCCGGGCTGAAATGGTGGCTTTGCGTCAAGCACGTAATGCTGAAGCAGAGGCACACCGAGAGGCCCTGAGGGTGGAACACCAATCCCTCCAATCTATTCTGGCTGCGCTCTGGATGGACGAGAGTAGCTGGACAGAAGACAGGATGGTGCAGCATGAAAGAACCATCTCAGCTGAACTCCATGCAATCCGGGAGTCGCTCCGTTTGTCATTTGAGGCCATGCAGGCAGAATTCCGTCTCACATGTCAGTCCTTGCAGGAGGAAGCACGTGTGACACGTGAGGTAATGCATGCTGACCTCAGTCTCATTGCCAGCCAGGAACTGGCTTACCAGACCTGCATGCTTGCTGCCATTGAGGGGCAAGGCGCGGCTAGGTGTGGTGAGTCAACTGAGCCACGTCCACCTTCTGATTTCCATCCCGAGGGTGACGATGACAACCTATGTCCCACATAGGTCAGGCCGTGCAGGTGCTGAGCCCAGGGAGTTTTTTTCTTTTAATCTCAACATCTACACATGTGGGTGTTGATGTGCACCCTGTACCTCCCCCCACCTGGGTACCTCCCCACCCCCCAAGTCATATATGGCCATTTTTGATATTTTCTTCTTTTTTTCTTGCAAATTTCTTTTTTGTTTTCCAGCAGTATTTTTTTTTTTTGGGACCAGCAAATAATTTATAATTTGTTTATCCTGCATTATTTTTTTGGTTGAGTTTGTTTATTCTTTTTTTTATTTCAAAATGTTGTTTTGTTTTTATGTGGTTTTTCTTGCAAAAAAATGTGTTAAATTGTTTTTTGTTTTCTGCTGATTTTTTCTTTATTGAATTTTCTTTTGTCTATTGTGCATATATGTGACAGTGTGGTGCTTTCTGGCATTGGAAGGCATCCACTGTGTGTTGTAGCTGGGCCCATTCAGGCTTATCTTGTGTATGTGTTTTGCTTTGGGTCCTTACACATATGCTACTCCTGCTTCCCCTTTCCATGGGCTCGCAAGGATGGCTCGGTGTAACAGCATATCACACATGGGCATTGGGCATCCGTCATATCAGTGGCCAGCCTGCAGTCCTACTTGTGTGTACACCCTTGTGGGTATTCCGGAAGGATTCTCCAATGCATGTCAGCACTTCACTTTGGTGAGTATTATGTTGACTGTGCATTTCATCATGTTGCTTATGATGGTTGTTATGTATTGACTGTCTATGTTCATGCACTTCAGGCTGTAGGTGGTACCATGCACCCTTTGGCTGTGTACCACACACTGATGGTGGGAGGGGTCTGTGCGCTGACAATGTTGAATTGGGACACTTTCCCCACAGTGATTTTGATATGCCACATGAGGGCTGCTCGCTGAGTTATCCATGTCACTACGCATTTCTACGTCCACCCATTCCTTGCTTGCACCACTTTGGCCATGTTGCAGCCCTGGCTGCTGTTTTGATGTGCCATTTGAGGTATGACCGCATTGCTCATGATTTGATTGTCATGTTTGTGTCCTGGACCTGCTGCCCCCTCCCATTGGTTGCACTTGGCCCTTGTGACAATCCGGCCAACCAGAATTCTGGAGCCTGCCACCACTCCAAAAGCACACAATGGAGGCCCTGTCTAGCCCTGTCCACCAGCCCTGTCCACCAGCCTTCTAGGTCACTTGATTGTCCCCCAATCTCCATCCCCTGCCAGTCTCCTTCTGTCTCCCCCCCTTCATCATCACATCCCCTACCCTTCTGCACCGTCAGGTTTCCCTCTGCCCCCTGTGTGTGCTTTCTTTCCCCATCTCCCCCTTTATGCATTTTGATGATGGCCCCCTTCTCTCCTCCCTCTCCCTCTCCACTACCCTTTCCCCTCCTCCTTGTCCTCTGTCTGTCATTTTCCACCACTACCCCAATTGCCATCAGGCATGGTGATACGTAGCCGCTTGTTCTTTGCAGACATTTGCCCTTCTGCTTCGGTCCATCCGCCCCCTACCTTCACCTTTTTTCATATTATTTTGGCACTTATTTTTATCATTGGTCCCTCCACCACTGATTACAGGTTGTCTGTTCCCCCATTCCCTTCACTGTTTCTTCTCCCCCTCCCCAGCACTATCTTGATTCTTAGTCGACCTATCACAGTTTGTCACTTCTTTTGTTACTCTCCTCACCTCTTCCCTCCTCTTCCCTCACTCCCCTCCCTATGTGACTCCTGCACTGTGACTAATGCTGTCAGGCATAGCATTGTTGATGCTAGTTTTGTTTTCCAACATTCCCTCCCTAGACGCTCTCTTAGTGTTCCAGGAACTTGTAATATCTACTTTGATTTGATAGTTCATTTTCACATTGTGGACTGTTTGAAGGACATGTAGGAATGTACTGTTCTTCTCCCTTGTTCCCTCCCTCATTGATGCGCTTTGATGAACTTTGTGTGTAGGTCGTATAATTAATTTCTATGATTCAGTGATGGGTCACTGTCTGCCATTGTCGATGTGGGTTACTCTGTACATGATGTTTTCTGCTGGTCAATGGCTGATGCTATGTTGTGCTTTATTTTGAGGTGTCAGGGATGGGTGTGGTTTAACACACAGGGGGGGTCCTTGAGTGCAATGTTCACATGTGCTGTGTACAGGACACTAGGACTCACTTCATTTCACATGCATGTATTCGATGCATGTCCCTACTGACAGAAACACTTAGGCAAGCCCCCCCACCAACTACAATGACACCATGCACACACATGCACCCAGATTGCCTACTCAGGGATGCTGTGTCCCGACAATCCATGTTCACTTTCAAGACATTGGTCGTGTACAGACATGACAGGGTACTATTTGGTTGAATGCACTTTTTTCAAATAATGTTCAAGGGGTTTCCCCAATGCAATGCACACTCATTGTGCTGTCCAGTGAGCTGTGTTTGACATGCCAATTTTCAATTGTCCAATGTGCATGACAACAGGTATTCTGACTTTTGTTCCTTGCACCACTGGCGGCATGCATTGGTGCCACCGTTTTCAGGGAGTGATGTTTTAGTCAGTCATTTCTTCAGATTCCATGTCAGGTGTAATTGTCTGGTGCCTATTTACATTTCTCACGTGGCACTTCATGACTACTGTGTCATGTGTTGTGCATATGGTTTGATGTTTTGCCGTTGCATACCATGGTATGGTGTGCCAGACGGAGTTCATGGGTGTTGGGAGGGTTTGGGTGGCATACCAGAACTTTCATGCCCTGTTTAGCAAGGGGGGCAGAGACACCTTGCATGTGTTCCCTTTGGTCACATGGGAATGGCTGTGTTTCATTAGCTAGGGATGCACACAATGTGGATCTTCTATGGACACATTCTCAGGGTGGTGAGGTAGTGAGCGTTAACTGTCCCTTTCTCATCATCAATTGTGACCTGGTATGTGCCAGGCATGTGTGCACTCCGCAGGGGTTGGAGTTTAGGTGACAAATGTGGCCACAAACTGGGTACGGGCTGCCTCGCCACATGCCCTTTCCCCTCCCATGCGCAGTGGCCGTGCGTGTGGTTGGGGATGTGGGGGCACCACCATGTCCACCGGTATGCCATGCCGTGTTGCAACGTTGTGCAGGACACATGCTGCCACAATGATCCTGCACACTTCTGGGGATGCATATAGTAGCTGTCCACCAGAGCGGTCAAGGGAGCGGAAGCAAGACTTGGTCACTCCGAATGTGCACTCCACTATGGCCCTGGTTGCAATGTGGGCTGCGTTGTATCTTACCTGGGGTGGTGTGGTGGGGTTCCGTATTGGTGCATTATGTAGGTGCTCACAGTGTAGGCACTGTCGCCTGGTAAGGTGATAATGGATGTCATTAGTTGGGTTTGTGTATTTGTCTGTGTGTGAAATGCATGCATGTGCACAGGCATTTGTACTCACCTATGAGCCATGTGTTGCCATGCTTCCCAGCTTCCAGGGCCCAGATGACATTCTGAATATGAAACTATCATGGGTGGACCCTGGATAGTTTGCATAGACAGAGGTGATGATTCCCTTGGCATCGCATACCACCTGCACGTTGATGGTATGCCAGTGTTTGCTGTTTCGATAGATGTGCTCAGTGGCCCTAGGAGGACGTAGGGCCACATGGGTGCAATCTATGGCACCAAGCACTTTGGAGAAGTGCGCCACCCTGTAGAAGTCCAGGACCACGGCCTGCCTTTCTGCGGGTGTTCTGGGCATGTATATGTGCCTGCGGACTGAGGGGCACACAGTGATGATTGCCAACACCTGGTGTAGGTAACGTGACTGCATGGGCTGTGAGACGCCCCCCACTATGGCAGTTCTCCGCTGAAATGACACAGTGGCCAAAAAATGCAGTACATTGAGCACCTTCTCCATGGAGCACCGGGTGTGTGATGTGAGTTCATCCTCCCACTCCCTGAGCAGCTCTAGGATGATATGAGGTAGAAGCCTATACCTTCCATAGACCTAGTTGTCAGGCATCCCAAAAAGGCTTTGTCCTGGGCAAAAAAATGTGGGGCCTTTCTATTCTCCTCCTCCAGTGGTGTCCCACAATCACTACTGCGAGGAACGGGACATTCATCGTAGCTGTATATGCTTGTTTGTTGTTTGCGGGTACTTTTATGTATGTGTTTTGGCGTGCGTGGGTCTTCCCTATTCGATTCCATGAATACGTGTTGTTCACTAGCATGTGGGCGATGCGTGAGTTTCCCAGCGGTACTTCCCACGTTACGCCTACATTTTCACGTGTTGTTCCGCATTCCGCGTGTTCCGCCCCCTTTTTAGGTCTGTGCGTGAGAAGTTGTACGCTTTCCCCATTCCTGTTGCGTACACATTTGGAAAGCCGCAGTGACATGTAAGGTAAGTGCAGATTTGGCGCACATCCCAGGAAAAACAGGCTTTTTCACGCTTGAGCCAGCTTGCACCACAAATTTCGGCGCACATTTATTCCATGAATTACCCCATTGTAGTTAAACTGTGGGCACCAACAGATAAAGTTACATTTAAAAACAGGCCATATTATCTGCCCAAATTCGTGAAGGAGCCCGGTGCTATGGATAGGATGCGTGCAATGCTAGAGAAGAGAAGCCTGGATTCTAAGTGGGGAGTCAGAAATCCTGAAGCTGTTTGTATCATCATATTACCAGATGAAGATTTTGGATATCCCAATAAGCACATCGGGAAAGGAAGGATGATCTTGAATTAAAAGGAACACAATGGAACGAATACAGATATCCCCTGAAAAACCCTGCAACCAATGAGAAAAAGTTACAAGAAGGTACATGGACACTATGTCAACCAACATCATGCAGAAACTCTCACACCAAACATAACAAAGTCACAATTGAAAACTAAAAATGTAAAAATATGTTGGCTGAGTATACAACAAAAACAGACTTGAAAAAAGGTAAAAAGAATCAGTGATCAATATAAAAAGTGGCACTGGGCATGAGCAAACAAGAGTCACCACCCACTTCCTAAAGAGTCATAATTGGAAGGGGCAGGAGAACAATAGAATTGATAACAAACCAACATTGTGTTTACATTTCTTGAGTAGTGAACAAAAACAATTACAGAGTTTCAAGCAGCAACTAGCGATCCTGGTGCCAAGTGCCAAGTGCCTTAATAAGGAATCAAAATGCATTGGAGAGTGGACAGAAGATCTACTGGCAAGGAGGATTACAGTCATACATGGACTGGGCCAATTCTGAGTGGTACATATTCTCAAACATAGAGGGGAAATAAAAGAAGCGAGTGGCCGTAAGTGCAGCAATAGACAATATACAGGATTTCTGGGTGGGTTTTGATGAGCAAAAGGGCGAGTGTTACTTCAAGGCAAAGTAGGTGGAGTTAAGTGCTAATTTAAAGGAATGGGATGTTGTTGTTTGTAGTGTTAAGGGGAAGGTTGATCCAGTGAACGGGGCCCAGGAGGGAGGAGTGACACCCAGAGGGTGCACAAGTTATGCAGAGACAAACAGATGACGCAGGTGATGGAGCACAGGGTTTGAAGTGGAGATTAGTACAAGATAGACAATAGGTAGGGTGGGAGGAATTCAATAGATAGAATTATAGATGAGGATATAACCTCCTAACGTGGGGACGGTGGGAAGGGGTGAGGGAGAATCCGGGTTGATTGTAGATGAGTTGTCTGTCAACGTTGAAGGTACAAAAATAAACATTTTGTTTTCTCATCTAAGTCTGGGTGATCATACCGTAAGCACCACCCTTACTGAAAACCTTGCCATCCCCAATATCATAATTACACCACTTAGAATAACCACTACTTTATCTTGTCTCACCTTGACGTACCCTTCCAGATCAACCCTCCAAAGATCACCAAAACAGCCTCTTTCATCAACATGAGACCTATGAAGAGAGGCACCCCCGCTATCTTTGCAGAAACACTCTTTTCATCAGCACTGCACACCGTCGGCCCCAACACCTTTCTATGATATATTTCAACTCCAAAACGGGAGGCGCAGCCGTCCCTCAGTGAAGGCCTACAGTCAAGGCCAATGGATTGTGTCTCAGCCAGTCCCATTCAGCATCCAGGGACTGACATATGCATGCCTGCTAGATGCAATGTTAGCATAACATCCACTTTTGACTCGGAACACCAGCAACCTGCAAAGATGGCTGCCGCTGACATAGTGACCCCGCCTGCCTCCCAGCCTGCTCTACCATGTGTGCCCTGCGATTGGATGGAGCTCCCAACACCTGGAGCCCTGCCTTCAAGCCGAGAGGTGCTGCCAGCCCTCAGTGAACATCTACAGTCAAGGACAATGGATTGTGTCTCAGCTGGCCTCTGCCAGCAGTGCGACGATGCACCGTATCATCTACACCATCTGTCAGACCCACAGCTCCCCGCTGCACAACCTACCTCCACACGTAAGCCTATTGCGATTAGTACCATACATGCTCAGGCTTGCGCACTGTCTGCTACGTATTCTTATGTATCACCGATCTCATTACCACAACCAACCACATTCCTGCTCCAGCTATCACCATGGCTAGATTACTGCCCTGTCAAACCCTGCCACAAGCCTGCATCTCCACCCCCTTGCTTTCCACCATTGACCGTGTCCCCAGTCCTGCACAACTGCTGCACATGCCCCTAGCACTGCATTCATTGAACAGCAAATCCCTGCCGTCCAGCCTCTTCCTTCCAGCTTTAACAGAGATAAGCCCCAAGACAGCAGATACTTCACAGACCGCTGCCTCCCCTGACACTTACATGGCACACTCAACTGCTCTAGCACAACCCTCCTGGCCTCCTCTAACACCTGATAGTGTGCCCACACTAACCTACAAGACAGTGCCTGGTCAAACTTCCTTTCCCAAGCCAGTTCCTTCACCATAATGCTAAACAGATGCCTTGGACCCCAAGCACATTACACAGACCTCAACACATTACGCCATCCTTAGTACTTGGTGTACATATACACTACCAGAACCGACATAAACCTGATGGCCATCCACGCTCAGCTCCAACAAATCGGGCAACCCCACAACAGCACCCTTCAGAGATGCAAATCCCAACATGGAACTAAAAAGCACCTGCAACCTGGTCTAACTAGGCATCCCTCGTCGCAGTCCACACAACCACTATGGCACCAGAAAAAATCGTGCCCTGACTCAAGGTCAGAACACAAGCTGCAGCAAGCTGCTAGACCTACCACACTGACCTGGATCACACGAATCCCTGAGATCAGCGTCCGAAATGCCAACTTCCAAGGCTTAACATCTCGCTGTAACATATATCCACCACATTTCAACCTTCCACACTGGACCGTGGCCTATGCTACTGTCCTAAGCACAGCGGCCATGTCACCTTCTAGGGAAGCACAGCACACCCAACTACAGTCCGCAGCTGCTTCTACCCTCACGGCGCCTCCCTCAAAATTATCCTTACAATGTACCCTCCTCGACACAAGATGAATCACTGCCCACCCCCACAAAATCTATGACTTCATCACAGCAAATCTATGACTTCATCACAGCAGACGACTTGGACATCCTATCTTTAATGCAAACTTGACTCACCCCAAGGCTGGCCAATCTCTTTCTGATGCTGTCCCTACTGGCCACGCATCCTCCGTTGCAACAGAGCAGAAAGAAATGGTAGAGGAGTGGCGTTTATTTCTAAGGACTCACTTACGTAGTATGCCTCCGGTTCGATTACTCTCCCTAACTGTGAATCCTTATCCGCTAAGCTAAAATGTTCACAAACCACCTCCCTCACCATCCACCTCATTTACTGCCCACCTGACCCCATTGCTACCTTTGAAGATGACCTCACCCAGCTCATTACTACTAACCTCAAGCCATCTACACAACTCCTAGTACTGTGTGACCCTACTGATACTGAAGCTACCTCCATATCTGCCTCTTTGACAGCTCTCGGCTGCAACCAACTCATCTCGGAACCAACTCACTCACACGGTCGCCTCCTCGACTTGCTGCTTGACCACCGAAGCAAGATCTCCATCCACTCTAACCAACCATGCCTCTGGTCATACCACCAAACTATCATATTTACCATACCCTGCACCAACAAACGCTCTACGTCAGAGCCAATCCCTAACACCACTCTGGCCCGCAGTCCACACAACCTGACTAGTAGAAATACCATCCAGATTATCAATGTATTGCTCCCCGCCACACATAATTGTCCATACCTACTAGAGCACTACAACACTCTGCAAGGCAATAGACCCCTGGTACCCCTCAAAGCTAGGAAATCTAAAAACCCTGCCCATCACAACTCTTGGTTCATGCCAGATCTCTGCACTACACGAGCCGCTAAAAGAGCATCCGAAGCTACCTTGCACAAAACCCCTACTTCAGAAAACACAAACCACCTCTCAAAGCTGTCCCTCCACTACAAACAGCGTATCCTTAGCTTGCCAATGTGAAACTTTCACCATCCTCCGGGAACTGTAAATGCCTATCTCCCCGCTGCCGCTATCATGAAAGACAATGGTGTAGCAAGATCCAAGAAACCTTCATAGGGAAGACCTTCCACCCACCATGTCCAGCCCATAGAGACAGCCCTCTGTTCAAATTCCAAAGAATCAGAACTACCTACCTTGCTAACATTATTGCTGGGCTCAAGCCATCCTGCTGGACGGGGGAAACATTCCCAGCCTCCCTGGTCAAGGATTGCGCTGAGCCCCTATTCATCGTCCACACTCATTAGTTCCTTCTTCACAGCCTGCACTGTCCCACCTGCCTTGGAAGAATCACAGGTTTCACTGCTCCTCAAAAAACTCACCCTCGACCCAGCCAGCCCCAATAACTGCCGACCCATAACAACAGTTCCCTTCCTCCTGAAAATCAGGAACAGAGTGGCCTATTTACAATTCCAGGCCTTCCTAGAAAGCCGCCACATCTTGGGGGCCCATCCGTCAGGGTTTTGCCAAAGCACCGAAACAGCTCTCCTAGATTAAAAAAAAGCTTGATCACGCCAATGACTTGGGCACTGTCTCACATCTCCTACATCTCAACCTCTCAGCAGAATTTGACATAGTAGACTACAAGATCCTCTGTCAAATCCTTACCTCTGCAGCTTACTTCTCCACCAAAGCCATAAATTGATTGCCTCCTTCCTATCTGGCAGATTCCCGAGAGCTTTTGCCAGAGAGGCTAATGCCACACCCACGCCCACATCCTGTGGAGTACTCCAAGGCTCATATTCAACCACCTCGGCGCAATTGGAATCTCCAACACAAACTACGCTGATGACACCCAAATTGTCATCACCCTCACTAGCTCACTGACAACTACCCCAGGGACACCATCAGAATCAAAAGTTCTGGATGGCCTCACATAGCCTCTGCCTCAATGATGAAAAAACAGAACTCCTCCTCATCAGGCCCCCTGCCCGCCTGAACAGACTATTTTAGGTGTACAAATCTTTCATCATTGACGGCCACAAAATTGCTGTCACTTCCTCCATCAAGAGCCTTGGCGTCTACCTCCACTCTTCACTGACCATGTGCCGAGTCAACAAGATTGCCTCTTCATTGGGCTATGCTATCAAGTTCATCAACACCAGAAAACCTTTCCTCACTTCCGCGAACCGACTTGAAGTGGCCCAGGCACTTGTAGGATCAAAACTAGACTATTGTAACGCCCTGATTTGCGGCACCTCCGAAAAGAACCTCCGCAAACTACAAACAACCCAACATAATGCCCTCAGGGCAGCATTTGACATTGATAAATGAGACCACATTTCGGAGGCCAGAAAAGTTCCCCACTGGCTCCCAGTCAAGGTAGAATCAACTTTAAGATTCTGTCCCTCACCCACTGTTGTCTTTCTAATGATTCACCATGCTACCTATCACACAAACTCAAAACTACAAAACCTTCAGAAAGCAGCTCAAGACTCTCCTATTCAACTGCCCCACCCCGTGTTTTCAATGACACTGTAACTAGCGCCTAGATACCTATGGGCTTTGCACGGTGCTATAAATGTACAAATAAATAAAGAAAATAAATACGTTTCCCTCAATTACCCAGTTCACATGATGTTTTCGTCCCAGCCATCAGGAAAACAATCAAATCTATAACAGAAAATGCTAACAAATTTTTTGATGGTAAACTTGTTCTCCTGGGAAATCCACACATAAAACCTAAACTTTGCTGGCTAAAATCCAAGGACAATCAATTAAAAAAATAAATGTGCAAGTCATATCAGAGACAGCCAAACAATTATCAACAGAAAAAGTACTGCTTTCCTCAAAGACCCCTCCAGCGAAGATCAAAACACACTTGCAGCGTTCTTTCAAATCTACAGAAAAACATAGAAACCCTCTCGAAACACTTATTATCTCAAACAGAATACCTGCATACCTTATTCTAAGAGACACATTTCACCATCAAACGGCATTTTGAACAAACCTAAATCTACGTAAACCCGTCCGGTAGCTTTACCTTCAATAAACTTCAATCGCCTTCTCCGCATTCATGCAAATCTTTGTACTTGAGCAGGTAAAGTGGTAATGAAAATGAACTCCTTATCAGAACAGATCCTCCCATGTCCTGCCACCAGGATCAGAGATAATATAACCACCCTCACCGATGCAGCCGCAACTTTCATTAACAACTCCTGCATTGAGAAGCCTACCAGCCTACGGAACAGTCTGAAAAGAATCACCATCTCGCTTCTCAAAAAGCCCACATCAGACTTTAATATTCCAGCAAACTACTATCCTATTGCTTACAAATCCTTGACTGGCAAGATGCTATCGAAAATGACTACATAGTCACTGCATAACTACAGTGAATCCCAAAGCCTTGCACACAATCATCAGGCAAGTCCAACCTCAGTCCAACAAGAGGAACCAAACCTACACTCATGGGTATAAAGGAGATGCTTGACAAAGACTCTCCATGTTGACTATTAGCAGCCTTTCATACAGTTAGCAAGTGTACTCTGCATACCAGGTGCCGTTTAGTGGTGGCCATTATAGCATTATGGGAAACACGTTCAATTGGATTGGCCCCTTCTTTAACAATAGAGTCTCCCAGTTATGATTTGACAATTTCTCTGCCACAGCCACCTGCATCACTTGTCACATCCGCGAAGGATTGATATTATCATCTTCAATGCCTGTATGCCACCATTAACTGACCTCATCACCCTCTCGCCTACACCTTCCAAACGTACCCAGATGATACCCAGATCACCTTCAAACTGGAGCATCATAGCAACTATTCCCACGCTATCTCTGTCTACCTCCTTTTGGTCTACGAATGGATGATTGGCATTAATCTATGCATCAATGCTGACAAATATGAAATCTTGTTTCCAGGTGCACACAATCCCACTGCCTGTCTCTTTTGCTTGGGCACCATGTGTGAGCCCCTACAGCTCCTGCCAGCCATGCCAGACACTTGGGGATTATCTTTGTAGCCAATCTATCGCTTGCCAGAAAAATGCAATACCTGGGGAAATAATGTCACTTCATAAATAAATACCAGCGTACTTCACTCACTGGAAGTGTCTAAGAGCAAGGTCAAACACCCTTTGAGAATAAAGTACACGTTTTTTGGGGGGTGGTGGGATGCACAAGCTCATTTCATCACCTGTGCCATGAAACAGATATCCACACATTTGACTTGCACATTTAAGGGGCTGTGTGGCAGCACCAATCATGAGATGGGCAGCCCCCTTGCATATAATTAGGAGTGCGCTCCAAACACTAATGTGTGACAGGCTCCCAGCATCCATATAGATCCTGGGAGGTCCTTTTACAGTTATGGATCTTTGAAGGACTTTCCTACATTGTGAAATGATAAGCATGGTTTTTCAAAAAATGATTGCTCCTTTTTAAGGATAGACATGCAGGTGGGATAGCACCAGTTTATAAAGCAACTGTTTGGTTTACAGTGGACATACATGCATGACCATGTCATGTAATGTTCAACCCCTTGCACCTATTCCAGTTACGTGCAGGGAATGTGACTACTTTCTGCACATTTTAAAGAGCCTCCCATTTGTGTATTTGGCATCACATTGACTTGTGCAGGAACACCTCCTTATTGCCATAAATACACACATGTGATGGAAAATGGCATCTATATCTAAATGTATGCATCTGTGATGTGCACATTCAGACACCCTTTGAGAATACGTTGCATGTTTGTATTTGCACTTGTGATGAGATGAGATCCTCCCATCACTTGAACCAAAAACCTTCGAGAATCTGCCACATACTTTCCTAAAATTCATATTGATATTGAACGTTTTTTAACCAAATTGAAACCATACTTACCTACGGCTCGAATTGGGTTGAGTTGATTTGAGCAGAATTGGATATTCGGGGACCTGGCTCGCCTCTGCTCATGAACAATCTCTATGCAGACTTAAATGCTTTGAGCTGATTAAAATCTTTTGTTTAGAGGTTTGAACCAGCATTGGAGCCGCGCACTTCAAGGCTTGCCAATCCCTAGTTCTCTGTTGACGTTTGGAAACCTGCTGGCCCTCCTTTTCTAAGATCTTGTGGTTGCATACTGCTCGGCCTCTGCCCCCTCTAGAGCTTCAAGGAAATCCCATGTTGCCCTTATGCACTCATGTTCTATCACACCCTTCCCCCTATCATTAACAGGATCTCTGGAGACAATTCCTTCTCACACTCCTTATTTCTTCCTCATCTTCCATGTTTTCTACTCTGATCCTTAAATAGTGATGAGATGTTACTGATTGTTATCTTTTTCCCTACGCCATCAACACTACTGGACCTGAATCCCGCAAAGACTGTTAATGATCTTGTCCACTACCCATTCTCCTTGGTGTGTCATGTAGTGAGCTCACTTGCAATGGGAGCCTTACAAATAAAAAATACATTAATTTATTACATAACTATTTCATTGAAGACCACAGTTGACCTAGTACACTGCTTTATTTCCATGATAAGATTCCTTTTGTAGCACCAACTAGATACAACCACATTTTAGGGAATCTAGCTGAAAACATTGAAATCAGTACGGCCACACCCCGACTCTGCCCGTTGCTATCCTAGTAAGTCTTGTTAGTTTACCTAGTTGAATTACGAGATGGACGACAGTTAAGGATTGTAAACCACTGAAGAGCATTTTAAAGCATGCACTAGGTGGATGATATTCTAATAAACCATCCAAAGCATCCACTCTAAATTGTATTGAGGTCATTCAAAATGATGCATCTTTGTTAGGCTACACAATTAGCTGAGACAAATGGCTTACTAGAAATCATTGTAGCTAACCATAAAGTCAAAGGTACAAACCACAACATGGTCATCAGATACAAACTAAACGGCATTTTTTTAAATTCTCCCACTGGATGAAGGCACTCGTGTGAGAAGCAAGATAAAGAAATGGATAAAGGAATTGTGTATGGGTAAGCAAAAGGTACAGATGCCAAGTGTATTTGCAGGCCTTTTGTAAAAAAATAATTTCTGATGGGAGATGGGTTTGCACTGAGTCCATCACCCGTCAGACGGAGAAATAAGAAAACTATAAACACCCTGGTAAATCCCGGGGTGCAAATAGCTTTCGCACCCCGGCAGGGGTCAGACATAGCATTTAACGGCCCGCAGCCCTAGCTGAGCCCATGCTGGGGTTTGAAAGCTATGAACAGTGAGTGCCAAAAAATAAAATGGGCAGAGAAATTAATGCAGACAGTGGGTGATATCATAATAGACAAAAAATGCACCACTTTCAAAAAACTGTAGGAAAGGTTCTGAGTGAAGGATAGATCTATTGAGAAAATTATGAAATTGAAACATTTCCTGACAGTGAACTTTACACCTGCTGTAGAAGGATGTGGGTAGATGTCTAGTGTCAAATCTTTATCGTCACATGATAAGACAAAATCACTTGTGACTAACATCTGATAGACTCAAAATAATGGTAATTGGGATTTTTTTTTCTTTCCTCTTTATTGTGCATTCGGTTTTAAATACGAACCTTAAACACATTTATTACAACATCATTTCATTTAAGATATTATATTTACACCTTAAAATAGATAAAAGAAAGAATAAAATTAGGTTAATATAAGATGCTCATCAACAAATCGCCATTACTCCAGAGTTAATTTGTCTCATTGCCTTCTTCTATGTGTGATAGGCTGCAGCGTTTCTCACCATCGATTCAGCACCAATCACGGAGCTCTAGAATTGCTCTGATTCGATGTAAACATCAGAGTTTGTAAGTGTATTGTAGCCCTTCCAGTATTGGAGCTTTATGGCCAGGCAGATAGTTAGCAGATGGCTGCTCTCCTCCAAATATTTGGAGCACAGTAGACAGGTGTGCTCTTCCACTGGGATACCCTTCCAAGCACAAATACATTCAGCTGTGGGCAAAATATTCAGTCAGAGGCATAGGATGAATCGCTTCAGGTTCCGTGGGTAGGACTTTTTGAAATGGGGTTTCAGTGCATCCGATTCAAATGCCAAGTTTGAATATTCATTGTATCTACATTAATGTATCTATAGACAAGGTGGTCATCATTTTTTATTCTATCCCATATCTTCGACTGCTTCTTTAAATTTACTCCACCCCACAGCAGAACTAGTTAATAAAGAGAAGGGGAGGTTAAGGGTGTCATGGTATGTGACTGAAGACTGTCTCATCTCCTTCATGAATGCATTTTCTGTCAATCCCACTGGCCTCCTCCCCACTAGGGTCATCAAGAGATTGGGGTTCACATATGGGGACATCAGTTTGCAATAGAACAAGGTTCTTTGTAGATACCAAATAGATTTCAATGGTACCAGGCCGTACTGCAGTCTCAAGGCTTCTACTGGAACTGATGCAGGAACATTTATAATGGTTTGTAGAATTTTACCCTCAGTTTGGTGCAGCCAGCCCGCTTGTTTTAGTGGGAGTACCTCTAAACCGTACATTATGCTTGGTATAATACATGCTCGGTATTTTTCTACCATGCTCTCAGTGTTATGGCCGCTCCGGTTGGCTATGTAGTGTTTAACGGCCAGCCATTTGTGCCAAACTGTTGGAATGAGTATATTGCTGACATGTGTTAGTTGATTTACCCTTTATTGAGAACCGCAAGTATTTATACTCCTCAACAACGTCCATCTTATTACCATTTGGTTTCCACAAGAAATGAGATTTTCTGGGTATTCTTCCTACCAAGCACGTGACCTTTGTTTTTGCTGCATTCATAATCATGTGGTTGTCTTTTGCATATTTGCATATTGGGCTAGGGCATCCAACAATCTTTTCAGACCATTCGGAATGGTGTCGAATATAATTGTATCATCTGCAAAGGTCATGCTCAGCACTGCCAATCTATTTATTTTTGGAGGAAAGTTGTGTGCTCGACTGGGAGCAGTGTTCATGTCAGCGGCATACAGGTTGTAAAACAGGGGAGCTAAAACGTACCCCTGCTTTAAGCCCCAGTTTGTCGGGAGGTTTTTACTTACGATTCCTTGCTGGCTCAAGCAGACTGACACCAAAGTGTTTACATGAAGCAATGTGATGGAGTGTAGCAATTGATCTGCTATCCCCCAGCGCTCAAGTTTCCTTTTCCCCTCCTGGGTCTCAACCATAAGATGGTGCGAAGCACAAATATTGGTGCTAATGGTGCTGTATGATTTTCTGAATCCTTTCTGGAAGGTTTTCAGGAACCCCTTTTCTTCCACCAATCTGGTGAGAATTTTTAACAGTATAGTTGCAAATTTCTTTTCACAGATGTTGAACATGGTCAATAATCGATAACTGGCAGCATCAGCTCTGTTGCCTTTTTTGAATTCTGGGACTTGGATCGAGCATAGCCAGCTGTCTGGGTATTTACAGCTTGTTTCAATAACACTATATAGATTCATAAGCATTTTTTCCCATAATTTAGGGTTAGCTTTGAACAAGAGGTTAGGTATGCCATCGGGGGCTGGCGCCCTTGAGGCTTTTATATTCTTAATAATATTTTCTATTTCCTCAACCCAGAATTTGGCGAGGCGTATCTGGCCATACTTTCTGCCCCCAGCTTCCTATCTATGTATAGTTCTTGTATATACACAGCCAAATGGAACAACAAAAAATGGATCTTGGCGAAATGAGATCAGAGCATTTGTTACAGATGACAACACCAACTCTTGCCAAAAATATATATATATGTTTATTTATATGTAACCTTCAAAACGTTTTTGTTCTTGACATCCACATTTATACACCACTATTAATTCCATCATTCATTCACACTCTCACTCTATGTATAAGTCTTCTACAGTAAGGGTAATACATCTGCCTAGAAACACATATATTTATGAAAATCACAACACTTTTTCATTATTTCAGTAAGTGTAAATACACAAAATCAAATAGCATCTTGCTTGTTTGATATGGCTCAACATATGTTATGGTCGTCAAGGGATAGGCTCCTAAATTGGGCCAGTAGATATAGGTGACCTTCTTCAGGAGGCGAATGGTTCAATTACAACCAATCCAAAATGTCAATAAGAAGGGGATGTCATCAAACATCAATCTACAAAATAAACAATATACAATTCATCAAAGTTCCGATCTCTTATTTATGAAGACACAGATATATCTTGTGTGTATATCTCAGTTAATGTATATACAGATTGACGCTCAACTCCCCGCAAAATAATGGAGTCACCTGTCAACGGTGAAATTAATCCTACAGTGGTGGTGGATTACTCAGCACCTAAACTGCAGCGGAAAAGAAGGACAAGGCATCCCAATGAGCCTACCTCCTATACAACATCAAGACTTATAAACTTTGTATTTGGGTGCTCTTAAGACACACTGGCCCTCATTACGACCCTGGCGGAGAACCATGGTGCAATTTGCACCATGGTCCATGGCGCTAAGCTGCCAACTCCGCCATGGTGGTTGGCGGACTTACCGCCCCATTCTGACCTTGGCGGGGCGGTAAGTCCCCAATCCCCATTTACCCTTCCCCATTCCCATTTTTGCCCCATAGGGTATAATGGGAGTGGGGAAGGCGTTAATTACGCCACCGTAAGTTACGGTGGCGTAATTAACAACAAGTCCCGTAGCGCCATGGATTTTTCCGCCTGCAAAAAGCAGGCGTAAAAATCACCATGGCGCTACGGGAACTCGTAGTCAGGCGGAAAGGTACGCCATGCTTTATGCCGGCGTAAACCCCTTTCAGCCAGGGTCGTAATGAGGGCCACTGTCCTACCTGATGAATAGTTCAGGTATGGGGGTGTCCTGCAAATGAATCACAGTTTCCAGATTATTAAATCTGTAGAGAGGACGTACTTGATCGTCTATAGGATACAACACAGAGAGTATGTGTAAACCGATCTGTTGCAGAAGATCACAGATTGTGGTGGGTTACCACCGCTTTAATCACCTCACCAAGTGTTCTTCAATACAAAAACATGAGGTAAGGTGATTAAAGCGGTACGTGTAAGCCTATCTGTTGCAGAAGATCACAGATTATGGTGGGTGACCACTGCTTTAATGACCTCACCTCGTGTTCTTCAATACAAGAACACGAGGTGAGCTGATTAAAGCGATTGAATGGTTTTACATAAATGTGGATGTCAAGAACAAAAAGGTTTTGAAGGTTACATATAAATAAACATGTATATTTTTTTTACAAGAGTTGTTGTTGTAACAAACGTTCTGATCTCATTTCGCCAAAATCCATTTGTTGTTGTTCCATTATATGTAGCTTGTAGGATCTGCGGTAGTTCAGGCACCCCTTATTTTGAAACTATACACATACACAGCCAAAGCCATCTCATTCACTGGGTTCAGGTAATTGGGGCAGAGAACTTTGGGATATTCGTTGAAACGAGACCAGAACTTCCGGAGGTCATGTGTTTTTAATAGGGTGACAACTGTAAGCCAGTTTACGCTTGCCAGTGAGTTTTTATGTTGTTTCACCCTATTATTTGGTGGGTGGAAAATTGCTTTAAACTGCTCTCTTTTTGGGTGCTGTTTTGCCAATGATTGTTACAGATTGCTGCTCTATCTTGGCCTAGCTCGATTTTTAGTCTGTGGATGACAGCATCAAACTTGTGGCTATATGGAAGTGAATTGCAAATAAGCTCGACAATATACAATCTGATGGTCATATGTGTGTCAAGTTTATTTGATTATATATGGTGATGTAAAATATCATGAGATTAATGTTGAGAAAAAATTAGTCTGCATGGCAAACTGAAGAGTTTGTCAAGGGACTGGAAGCAGTACTGCATCCAAGCTGTGAAATATTTATGAATAGGCTGCAGCAATGATCAAGTAATTCTGATTGGAATCTTCCTGCTCATTAGCATGGGCTAATGAGCGGTGTGCTCTATTGGAATCTTAGATTTTACAATTGCATGAAAATACCATGTAGACATAAACCAAATACTCTTCAGAGAGAAAGTTAAGAAGCAAAGTGAAGATGTTACCTCTGTTTTGCAGCCCTCGTACATGTTGGAAAGGCAGCAAAATGTACTAGAGCATGAAATGTGTAAAAGCATTTTATGATTTACGTTTATGCTCTGACACACTACAAAATGAACCCGTAAGGGTATTATGTATGAGTGTAGTAGCGTGTGAACGTACAGCAAATTAGCATTTGCCCTCTATATATGGCACATTAATGCACACGTATATGACATGGGGGAATTACATATGTGAGTATGAGTGTATGGCATATGACATGTGACATACACTCATGGTATCATATGAGTTTATATTTATGGCATATGTAGGGTTAAATTTGGGTAGGGTTGGCAGGGGGTAGGGGCAGGTAGGAGAGGGGTATGTTAACTTGTCATTAAAGGAAAACAACAAATGAAAAACGTTGTCATAGAAGAGTAGAAGCATTAGACTTCAACAAAGGTAGCAGGCGCCCCTCTCTCTCGGCATGATAAGCTTTTCAGTGGTTGTTAACCACATTGAGAGTTCGTAGCCATCTTCTTTTTGCTCACTGTACCTTTCACAGATGGGAAATATCCATTTGCATATCAGTCTTTGTCCTGCCCACAGGGGCATTACAGCACCGAAATGCTATGGCAATTCCTCTCTGAACAAGTGTACCAACAACAAACCCATACACGTGTTTCAGCATTAGACAACAAAATCTGGTTGATGGAATCACATAGTACCATTTGCAGAATAACAGTAAGTATATGGAATTTCAGTGTATGGCTTGTTGGTGTGTTGCGTTTGAGTGTATGTCATATGGGCATGGCTAATTAGTGTATGGCATATAACTATGGCATATGGTGTATTGCATTTTTCTGTTCATGGTATATTGATTGTTTGATATGTGAGTCTATAGCATATGAGTGACACACATATGAGTGTCAAGTGTACAAGTTATGTGTTTCTGGTGTATTAGTAACATCATGTGAGTGTATGCTGTGTGAGTGTATGCTGTGAGAATGTATGTTGTGTGAGTGTATGCCATGTATGGCATAAGAGCCCTTGCTTTAAGTGTGCACATTGTAGAGTGTGTGTTGTAAAAGCTTGTGGTGTATGTGTAGTGTATGTTTGTGGCATAACATTGTGACCTGCGAGGGTGTGGCACATGAGAACATGACATCAAGTGCATGGCATGAGTGTGTGTTGTGTAAGAGACTGTGCCATAAGAGCAAATGCCATAGTAGTAAATTGCATAAGAGAACATTACATAATATTGTGTGGCGTAACAAAGTCTTTTGTAGGAATCTGAGTGATAAATGTGTGTGCTCTAAGCATGTATAGTGTAAGTGTGTGTGGAATGTGTATGTGTGGAGTAAGGGTATGTGGTGTAAGGTGCATTACCTGTTGGGGTGTAAGTGTCTGATGTGAATCTGTGGCATATGAGTAGCGTGTGGGTGTTTGGTTTATAGTCATAGGAAATGCACAAGTCTTATACACCTCTTTTACATCTGAAACCTCACATTAAAGTGAGGTTTGAATTTGATGTGAGTTTTTACACATATAGGCAGCATATACAAGTTTTATATTTTGTACATGTCCTTAATGTATATCTGCTTTTTGTCTCATATACATGTGAAAGCTGACATCAAAGTTATTTCTGACATTGATGGTGAGTTTTCAAATGTATACTAGCATGCATGTACAAAATGTACATTTTCTACACTTATATGTACAGTTCACATAGAAGAGGCACGCTCATTCTGCACATTTCTTTAAATCTCCTATAAGTATGAATACTTAAACTACAGTGAGGTCAAACTTTGATGTGAGTTTTAATATGTGCATGAGGCATGTAGGAGTTTTAACTTTTGTACAAGTAGGCCCCTTACACCTCTTATACAACTCACAGACATATGAAATCTCACATCAAAGTTAGCCCTGACTTTTATGTGAATATTTATATGTACAGTATTGTACCATTACAAAATGTACATTTCATGCACTTACGTGAACATAGAAGATGCACATTCATTCTGCTTGTGCATGACATATAGATATATCTTAAAACTCAAATATTTTAAAATTCACCAGGCTACATTTATTTTCTGTGCACCAATCCCTGAAAATATGTATGTATATTGTGGGCTGCATTGACCAACTCAGCAGAATTCCAATTCATAACCAGCTGTGCTTCTGCAGTCAACAGCAAAATGGCTGTGCTGGCTCCTTGGAGGACCATTGCATCAAAACTGCAGGGCACACCGAGAAAGGTGCCAGTGTGTTCTTGGGTGCACCCAAAAGAAGCGAATCAAAGCAGCGCTGCTCTGCTGCTTGCAAAAAGTTCCCATTTAAAAGGGAATATTTTGCACTGAAAAGGATACTGCCCTGATGCTATTTTCATCTACTCCACACCACATTGCTTTTATCAAAAAGACTGTGCCATGCCCATCCATATCCACATTGTGCTTCAGCAGAAGAAAGCATGATCTCTGCATGACAGGCTGTGTCAGCCAAATCTGAAAAAGGCAAAAGAAACTTTACTTTCAGCCGCAGAAAATGCTTAACATTTGAGTCACAAAATGTCAAAAAGTTCAGGCTTCAAAGAAATCCTAGCTCTCTGGGCCAAAATTATTTTTAGTGCATCTGTATTTCAAAAAAATTGCTGCATACAAGAAACTAACTATGGCTACAGAACAATGTGGGAATTCAGATGGAAGAGAAAAACCAAATTTGAAAGGTCATGCCCTTATCTAGCAATTTTAAGGGGTTTGTGCTGTGAAACATATGTGGGAGGTTCTATTCAACAGGCTTTCTTCTGATTCAGAACAAAAATAAATCAAATAAGGAATTAAATTGCATCGGCTCCATGGGGTTAATCAGCCCCACACAGGTTTCTGCTTGGGGTTGCTAGCAACAGAAGGCCCCTCACAGTAGATTCTAGGGCACACATGATGATCATTTCTAGATTGGCAGACTTTTGTCTGGGCTGAGGCGTCTTACAATAGAACTTCTGGGACACCAACCTGTGAAGTGGAGAAGTGGCAATACACATGCAATCAAACTGGGAAACCTGCATCCCCACCCTGGGCTGAAATGACAGTTGGTGGTAGCTGAGAAAAAAATGGACCAAGTGAAGGACAAAGGCCCGCCAAATTTGTTTCCAAAGATGTTTTTATAAATAAACTTGTAAGACTTTTATCTTTGCAACAGGACTTTGCAAAAATGTAAAAAGTTAGTGTAAAAGAAATTTTGCAGTTTTTAGTTTAAGATGTTGTAGCGTTCACTGCCATATGAGGAACAGAATTGGCAAAGAAGGGGCCAGTCTAAGGAAAGTGTACATGATGCCACCTTGAAATTCAGAATGACATGCCTAACAATAATCTATGCACATATATAAAGTTATAGAATTCTAGGCCGAATATTTCTTACTGAAAACGATGAAAAATTGTTAAACAGATGAAACAAGGTCCTACAACTGTGAGAATTGGACTTCCATGCTCGACATAAAATATGTAATCTGCCCATGTGATTTGTTAAGATGCCACAACTGTAAAGATGTGCGATTTATGGCAAAAATGGGTTGTGGAAAAAATTACTGTGGGAGGTTATGAACATAGTAAAACCACATCATAAAGCTGATGTCAGGTTTCTAAGAGTCCAATCAGTTAACAAGAAGGCAGTAAAAATCACCCCTGTCAAATCCAGTTGTTTAGGGGCGTACTCAGCTAAGCATGTCCTACCATATAATTCTGTGATGTCACCATGCTTTATATAAAGGGTGACTGACAGAACACTAGAGACACACTCTCTCCTGAATTTCCAGTACCTGGGTTCCTGATCTTCTACATTCATCTTGCCAGATTCCAGATTCCACTGCAAGGCCAAAGCATAGCTGACCCTACTCCAGCATGGCCAAAGCATAGCTGACCCTATTTCAGCAAGGCCTTGATATAAAAACCCCACTAACCAAGGGGAAAAACTGTGGCACCTTTTGTGGGAGCATCCTGTGACCCGAAAAGCTGCTTGCTTGCTAGCTGCATGCCTGCTATACTTCTGCCATCCGGCTGTAGTGCTATCCAGTGACCAGAATTGGCCAGCTGTTTGGACTGTGAGTATTTCCTCATCCCATAAAAACACATAGCCTATCCCATATTGACCCTTTGGGCCTCATTATGACCCCGGCGCTAAACCATGGTGCTATTAGCACCATGGTCCATGCCGGGGTCCGCCATGGTGAATGGCGGAATTACCACCCCATTCCAAGGTTGGCGGGCGGTAATTCCCCATTCACCATGGGCCCTTCCCCATTCCCATTTTTGCCCCATAGGGCTCAATGGAAATGGGGAAGGCGCTAAGTACGGTGCCGCAAATTGCAGCACCGTACTTAGCACCAAGGTCCCTTTGCGGGTTGGATTTTAACACCTGCAAAAAGCAGGCGTTAAAAACGCCAACCTGCAAAGGGACCTCGTAATCAG
Source organism: Ambystoma mexicanum (assembly GCF_040938575.1). Classification (NCBI taxonomy): domain Eukaryota; kingdom Metazoa; phylum Chordata; class Amphibia; order Caudata; family Ambystomatidae; genus Ambystoma; species Ambystoma mexicanum. Next base: position 1,106,308,230 of record NC_090924.1, on the reverse strand, counting down.
GCGTTAAGGGGTTAACGGCGCTGCCACCTTTTGCGGCGCCGTTAACCCCTTAACGCCAGGGTTGTAATGAGGGCCTTTGTCTTTGTTCCACTCTTTTAGCAACCCTATCCATGCCTTGGTAATTTGTCCAACTGTCAGAGTTCTTTGTGCTTCTTGTCTGTGATTTCCTAGTGCTAGCGCCATTTTTCCATTCACCACATCTTGTAACTCCTTAGCGATATTTGGAATAATTGAAATTAATTCCTATATAGATCTAAACGCAGGGTGAAAGGGTTAAGTTGCAAATTAACCTGGGATCCTACCGTGTCTTTCTTGAACAATACAGTCCTAATAATCTAGTTTAGTAAAATCTGTTCTGTTCTTTTTCACAGCTTCATTTTACCAAAATCGAACCTTCTTTTATCTTGCAAATCTCATCCAAATCTTCTGCTACAACCATCCTTTCACTCTTATATTGTCCCTGTGATGTGCATCTATTCCCCAGCCCAGAAACCGCATTCTAAATCTGAGTATTTCACCCGTATTTCATAAAAAATCGTTTGTGTCATTTAAAACGGCAATTTGAGAAAAATGCTATGTGTGTTTCGGCTGCATCATGTTCTTACAACTTGTTTTTGGACTGTGTGCCTTTTGGTGAGAACTTGCTTTGTGATCGCCAGTGTTTATATACTACTGCCATTATGAGAAATCATATTTGCCTCATAGATTTAACCTCACATTAATTTTTTATTTGTCAATTTCCGAGTGTCATTTTATGCTATTGCAAAGGGCTTTAAAATCCGTTGTTGTCTCTTATTTTATGAGAGAAGGTCGGATTTTGATGTTTGCTGCACAATATCCCTGACTCCCTTCTGCTTCTTTCTGTCTATTCCAAATTCGATTCACAGGGGTTTGGGAGGGCATTACAGGGGGAAATCTTAACTCAGGTGCTATCTACCCAAAGAGAAAAAGTGCTCCTATTCATTTGTGCTTTGTATATGTTGTTGTAGAAGGTTAACCAAGTGCATTGCTTCATTTTCCATTATAATTATCACCTCTTTGGTGATTGCTGCCAATATTAAAACTTGTATGATTGTCTTTGAATTTTAAAAATACATGAATATTGCATTCCCACCAACCGGCCTGGTTGTGACCCGGGTATTTGAAAAAGGGTTTGTGAGATGGGTTGTGTGCCATCTCAAATTGAATTCATAGAATATAAAGAGAAAGCATTCCAATTGTGTGCTACATACTAGGCTAAGACCAAGGTGTGTCGCCCAATTGAAATGCTTAACAATATGATAAAAATCTCAAACATCGAAGTGGCCAGTTTTCAGATAATTCAGACATTTTTTTCTATTTTCTATAGGAAAAGGCAGCATTAAAGGTTATGCAAAACACAATTAAGGGGCGGGAGCCTCTAAAATTGACTGCAGTAATTTTCTGAATTGTCCATGGAAGTGTTCCAAACCTATAGGGAAAATGTAATTTTCTGAAACTCCTTACATCGGTCCTCACTTGGCTTCTGGGGTCACGGGTCAGCATTGTGGGCTGGGCACACATTGGTGCATGGCTGTGGTACTGGCAGGGTTGCTGTTGTGTGATGTGATGTGGCCATTTGTCAGCATTGCTTTGGATTGTGCATGTTGCATGGGGGTACCTGTAGTCATTTTTGTGTTAGGAGTTGCTACTGTATGTGTTCCTCAGCTTCTGCATCCAGGTATGCCCAACAGGTGCATGCTCCCTGGACTGTAGTGTTGCATTGGTGCGGGAGATGGGCAGGTACGACTTTTGCATTCGCTTGTCATACCATGCTTTGTGTAGTCATTGGCATCCTCCCACCCCCATTTGGTCAGGTGCTTCAAAGAGGCACGCGTGCAGGCAATTTTCCTCACCCACTATCTGCGTCAGTTGTTCTCTGTGCTTCTCCATGTATCCTGGCATTGTTTTGCTCTGTAGGACCATGGAATCGTGGGTGGAACCGGTTTAACGGGCACAGCAGTGGTTGATGTACAGGTCAGGGTCTCAGGTCACCTGTACATTCAGGGAGTGGTAGTGCATCCGGGAACAGTACACTGCTTTGTGAGCCTGGGGGGCCACCAGTGCAACATGGGTGCAGTCCAGGGCTGGGATAACATTTTGCATTTGGGCAACGGCATAGAACTGTGCCTTCATGGCATTGACTTTAGCTGGGGTGGTAGGCAGTGAGATGTGGCGTTGCACTTGCTGCAGGAGGGCTTCAAGCATCTGGGTCTACACTGTACATAATGTGGGATGTGCCATGCCCTGCATAATGCCCACTGAGTGCTGGAAGGTACCAATTCTGAGGAATTGTAGGATGGAAATTAGCTTCGGCAGTGAGTGCACAGCTATCCGGATGTTGATCCTGCTACCTATGTCATCCTGTATTGTTCTCAGTTATGGTCTCCCTGTTGAGGCGGTACAGGGTGACCAACTGCCTATCAGTGGGGGCCTGACCTTGGGGATTGGTGCACGCCTTGCTTGGGCTCTCCGCCTCCTCCGTCCCCCTGTACTCCCTGTGCCCCAGACTGATTGTCCTGCATCTCTACTTCCAGGTGCAGCATGAGCAGCTGTCTGCCCCAGCTCATAGTGGCTAGTGGCAGCGTGGTGTTAGTAACAGTGTTTGGGGTAGGGGTGTGCCTTATGTGGCCCTCTGGATTACATTGGGATCACCTGTGGGTTCATTTCTGACACCTGTGTTAATTTACCTCCAGCTGGAGGTAATTGCACCATAATTATGGCGGTATTTGCACCAGTTTTCAGTGCTAATACTGACGTGTATGGACTTGTGATGTGGCTGTGATTGCGCTTAGTGTTGCCGGTGCAGATACTGCTGGCTGTAATGGCGCCAGCTATAGCAGCGCTGGCTGTACTTGCGCCGGCTGATTTTACAGTCAGCAGTATTTGCGCTGGATCCTGAGCGGTATTGGCGGCACTAATTCTGTTGCCCCAATTTTAGGGCTTACCACCCAACTTGTTAGGAGGCCCTTTGTCTTACAGGCTCTGCTACTTATGCAAAGCTATGTCAACACAAGACAGACATTTCCCAAGGCTGCAGATAGCTGCATATCCGGTTTCCTTTTGTTTCACTGTAAATACATATCGTAAAAACATGTTGGATTTTGGAAAATGTCTTGCAAGGCGAATAGGATCCTCACATTAGACCAAAAACTTGCTATACACAATATAATGATGTTCTATTATATTTTTAAGAGCATCCATGGTAAACATATATATGTAATGACATTTTGTAAACCATGTGGTTCTTTAGATGAAACGGAAATGAATACACCCTTTAGTTTGTATGCACTTTATTTATATATTTTCTGCTACATGTATGTGTTTATGTTCACATGGATATGTGCCCTGCCATTGTTGCTCAGCATATTAGGGAATATGAATATTAACTCTTGCTGTATTTCCTGATTTAAAATTATCTCCCTATTGCGCTCTTGGATATTATAGGCAAAATCTTTGCCACTTGTCTACAACACAAACTCACTAAATGGGCCTCTTCTAACAATCTATTAGATAAGCGACAAACAGGCTTTACTACAGATGTCGGAACAGAAATTAATCCTTTCATTGTAAATATACTTAAGCTTGATACAATGAAAAATAAGGGGAAAATGTTTGTAGCTTTTATAGATATGCGGCAGGCTTTTGACCAAATTAATCGCACAATTCTATGGAAGAAATTAATATCATGGTCATGTCCTGCGAACATTCTCCACCCACTTATGGCTTTATATACAGGAACTTCAATAAAAGTCTGCACTGATAACAGAGGCACCATGACGAAAGAAATTCCAACTACCCAGGGAGTGAAGCAGGGTTGCCCCTTGGCAGCTCTTCTGTTTAAGTTATATATTGCTGACTTACCGGAGGCGTTTGTGAGCATTCGCTGTTTTCCACCGAAAGTAAACAACCAACCAATTAGTTATGCGATATATGCCAACGATATTGTATTATTCGATCAAACCGAAATCGGACTACAACGTCTACTGCAAGCGTTGGTTTTGTATCTGCAAACCAATGGTCTGGAAATTAATGCAGGAAAATCAAAGATAATGTCCTTTGGGTCATTACAAAAAAGATCGGTGGAGAATTTCAGCTGGTACGCATCGGGAGAAAAGATTGAGGTTGTACAAACCATACGAGATCTTGGGACACAAATAAATAACTCGATCAGAGAACAAGCCTGGATCTTAGATCTGAAGCATCGTATGACAGCTTTTACTCTCCAAGGCAAACGCCTACACAATGAATTTGGCAAATTCACCCTGATTCCGGTCATGACCTTCTATCGTCAAAAAGTCATTCCTGCCTTGACCTACGGAGCAGAGGCAGGATTAAATATCGATAATCATATCTGGGCAGCTCTGGAAGGCCAATTCTGGAGAGGAGTTCTAGCCCTTCCAACCTCTGTTTCCATTGTGGCAATAAGGCATGAACTAGGCCTTGATCCTTTGGATGGCCTGATTCTATGGAAGTCCATTGCCTTGTTACGCAAAATGAACTTAAACACTGTCGCTCCAGCATATGAAATCCTAAAAGAAATAGAGGCCTCACATTATCCTGGAATGTTACATATCTGGGCGACGAAAATCAGAAAGTCTCTGGCAGTCATGGACATCTCTTGGGATACAGTATGTAATACACCACCACCAAAAAATGGAGAATTGCGTGGGGCGATGTCTTCATCACTTAACCTAGGCATGATCTGCAATAGCCTAGACAAGCTACCGAAATACTTATCAAGATGTCCTTCAAGATATCATCGTAATAAGTTTCTAAGATTTCGGCTAAACTTATACAAAACCAAAGAGATGATGTACTTGAGACATTATAAAGAAATAGTTGACAACAAATGTAGGTTCTGTAAAAATGAATCAGAAACACTTAAACATCTAGTCACTGAATGTGGCTATGTGGTGACTCAGCGTTCATTTTTTCTTCAACATTTAACATCATTTTCCAACAAACTGATGATCTATGGCATATGTTGGTAGCTGGAAATAATGTTAAAACAGTCTGTGCCTTGGTAGACTTTCTTGATGACATCTTGGAGGAAGACTTATGCTATGTTAAAAAATAAGCCTTTTATCGGAAAAAAACTGCAGAATGATGAACTTGTATGATAGTGGATAAATGAGAAAGATATGTAATTAAAGTTGTGTAAATAACTAATTGTTACAATAAAAATAAAAAAATAAAAAAAATAAAAATTATTTAGGATTAATGTGCGTTTATGGATTATATCCCATTAAAAGATTGCACTTTTCTGTGTAAAACATTATGAGAATGAATAAAATAAATATATGTATTATTATAAAGAGGTGAAGTATGGGGTCAGGGGTATAACAGAGTCAGGGAAGAGGGAATGGGGAGGAGAAGACTGGAACAGCAACACTAGGCGTAGAGGTGTTCATGTGCAGCAGTGAGAATGTGACAAAATCGCTACTGCTCTGCAGGAGTACAGGGCTGAATTGTTGCTGAACCACCTGCTCAGCCTCCCACTCCTACCAACTAACAGTGATCCCAATCTAAACGGTGAAACAGGCCCCGTCATGAGATAAAACTCATTCACCTTTTGTGGTAATGTGGAACAAGGACAGGCTATGCTATTACGTGAATGTGATAACAGTAGTAACCCAAAAAGCAAGACAATTAAGACTCGAAAATAAAAGAATTTTCATTCAAGGTTCTATGAAAGTATATATTCTTTAATGAAACAAGCTAATATGCAATCAGCGATCTAGAAAAACACACAAAAAACACCACTGTGTAAATAACACAGAAAATGCAGAATATCACACGGCCACACTAGTGGCAGTGTAGTTATGGTTAAGTTGCTGTTTCCATAGGAAGAGCACTTTTTGGGCGGCCTATAACTCCGCTCCCCCTGGACGAATCCTCACCAAACTTTGCAAATAAAGTATATGGGCCAGTCTGAATTTGTTTGCAGAGTTTGGTGATGTTTGGTCCACGGGGACAAAAGTTATAGGGGGGGTCCCAAAACGTCTTTTTTTCTCATAGACTGAAAAACTTTGCGCACGCCTACTGGTCAAACCGCTGGACGGATTTTCACCAAATTTGCAGCAGGGGCAGGGGCCTGGTACCTGAAGTGTGATTTGGTAAATTTGGTGACAATCCATCCAGCAGTTTCCTTTAAAACGACCCAAAATTATGTATCAAAAAATTAGTGATATCTATGTCCTCTTCGCGGTCACACTTCCCTGTTCGCTCCACGGACAATATACCGATTGGCTAGGGGGTAGCGTCATGACAGCAGACACGCAACGTCTTCGCTGATTGGCTGCAGCGAGCCGTGATGTGCGTCAGAATGTGCGGATGCGCCCAACCTCTTGGATCCGACGACAACGCGGCCGCAACCAGAGGTGAAATGCTGTTTCGGAAACTGTTTCGGTCTGCTACAGTGTTTGAGGAGGGCCAGAGAGTAAGAGATGTGTGAAATACTGTACTTGTTTAGGCGGCAGGTGTTAATGATGTACTCACCATGCCCGCCTTGTCCGGGATGTTTAAGTACTGAAAATGAGGGGTCTCATAAGGATAGTACTTCAGTCTGTGCTGTGCGCAGGCAACATCAAACCGTTCTAAGGACACGCGTGCTGTTAGCGAATACTACAATTGAGTAGATGCTGTAGTTCCTATTTTTGTTTGTATGGGTGAGCCTATAATTTGTACGCAGCCATGGGTGTGATATGCTGCGGTGGTTGTGGCCAGGGCCTAGAGTCTTGGGTGCATGGCCATAGGCCGTAGGCCATAGGGCATACTCCCAAGACGCTAGGCCCTGGCCACAACCACCGCAGTGTATCACAGCTATACCTACACCCGTAGTCTTGCTTATTGATTAGGTGTTTGTGGGGAGGAACTAGAGTCTTGGATGCATGGCCAAAGGCCATGTACACAAGATCAAATTTGTATGTAGAGAATTTATAAGGCACTATGGGTGCGATATGCTGTAGTAGTTGTGGTCAGTATGTAGAGTCTTGGCAGCATGGCTGAAGGCCATGCACCCGAAAACACAGTTATAAGCACTGCAGTTATAAGCCAGTATGGGTTTTATATACTGGACACCCATGCATTCACATATATATGGCCTTACACCCAAGACTCTAGCCTCCGGCCACAACCACTGCACCATATCACAGCAATAGATACACCCATAGTATCAAACATCAATTTATACGTGGTGGATTTACAAGCCACAATGGGTGCAATATGCTGTGGTGGTCATGGCCAGGATGTAGATTTTTGGACGCATGGGCTTTTTATAAGCAGTGAAGTTATAAGGCACCATGGTTTTCATATAGTACATTGATTGTGGGCAGGATGTACATTTTTGGCTGCTTGGCTGCAGGCCATAGGCCATGCACCATACTTCTAAAACTCTAGGCCCTGTGCACAACCACAACACCATAGCACAGCAATGCATACACCTGTACTATCGCTTATTGCTCAGATGGTTCTGGGGAGGGTGTACAGTCTTGGGTGCATGGCCATGCACCCAAGAACATACTTATAAGCATTGGAGCTATAAGCCACTGTACACCCATACATTGAAATATCATGACCATACTGTTAGGCGGAAACCTGTGCAGTTCCCTCTGGGACCACTGCAAAAGATTTAGGACTACAGGTGTTTGGCGGTGAACCCACTTGGTAACAGTCTGTACCACATAGATTCACTTGGTAGCTGTGGCTGAGCAGTCAGACTTCTCTCAAGAAGAGTTAAGCAGTATGTGGAGTATACAAGTCTTCACAGTAAGACAAGCAAACACGCAACAAGGCTTCAGTGTAAAGATATTAAGGTATTTATTTATAACGGAACATCTATAGAAAACACTATGGCACTATCACAGCAAACACTTCAATTACAATTACTCTACGCAGAAGAAAACGATCAATCCCGCTAACAATATTTCGACAAGTCTAGGTTCTACTGGTATCACTTATTTTCAGACAGAGGTGTATACCTCAACCTAGATGGCACTCTAATATTAGTTAGGACGGGAGAGAAAAATAGGCAGGTTATGAAATCAACACAGTTCAATACTTCACGGGTAAAATGCAAGGCAAGAAAGCAAGAACCACAATAGATCATAAAGTTCAGAGGCCAGGCCCACTCGGAGAGAGGCAAGGCGATATGTCCAAAAAGTCTCTAGTGGAAATGCAATCGAGTCTTATTAGCAAATTGTTATCAGCAGATTGAACCAGTTCAGAACATCACGCTAGAAAAAGCTTGGAGGCGACCCAACGGAAAGGCGAGGATTAAGACACCTCACTCGAACCGATCGAAAGGGAAGCCAGGCGGACACGGTACCTTGTTGTGGAGAGACAGCTCCGGCGGGGCAGTTGTTCCTGGTGGTGGATGCACGTCGGGTCTTTGCCAAGAGTAGAGATGATCTCGTCGTCGAAGAAAAGTGAAGTCCGGTGCACCACCAGGGAAGAGACCAGCTGCGGAGTGCTCCGTCACAAGGCACCACCTTTTGGTCGCGGTACAGGGGTAGTGGCTATCTGGTTGCTGGGGTGCTCTGCACGGGCAATTCGACCACTGCGTCCTGAGGCGAAGAAAAAGCAAAGGGGACTGGTTGTTCCCACCAGTCAGGGGAAGAGACTCTCCAGCAGGGAGATCTCCTCTGTCGTCGGGAAGTGGTGAGTCGGTGCAGCAGGGCTCCACCGGAGGTGTCGTCGTTGCAGGTCGGCTCAGCGTTACCCTCGTTGGATTCTTAGGTCCTGTGGCGACTTCTGAAGATCCAGTCCCAAAAGCCCTGCTTTTATGCAGAAAACCCCCATTCATTCAGCCTAGCTGTCAATCAACACTCGCTAAGTGGTGAGCGGGGAGGCTCTGTACAGAGGCCCGCCAAAAGTGGAACAAAGGGCTCAACCTTTGGTTTAGGAGTCACAGAGACGAACGCAGACGCCATTTTAAAAACCGAGTTCTGGCAGAAAATACCATCCGATAAACTTATTTAAGCTAAGTAGACCGGTGGTACGTTAGAGATTAACGAGGAAAAGTATCAATCTCCAACAATGGGACGAATCCCATAGGGTTATGTCCGGGGTTGAACATAACAAGTAGTTTCCACTGCCACCAACCAAAACTCAACGAGGGGGGGCGGGACAGTGCCCCCTCGAGTAACAGACCCAGGAGTAATCGAATTACCCCTACTAGCACGTCCACAATAAGATGGTTGGTACTAGTTCTGTTAGTAAATTTAGGTCTAGTAAAGCCAATGGTGACTTTACATGCCCGGGGAGACAGTAGTCAGTCCCCGGGTATGGAGTCTATGGTGGAGGTCCGCTAGGACGCCCCAGTGTTACGGCACATAGGGTGTGGTGTAACACACATAGAAAAACATATGAGACCCTATGGAGTAAAAGACCCCATAGCCCATAGAACACATTGACATTCAAAGGAATTACACACATTCATGTCCAAGAGTGGGAGGAAAAGAGTCTCACTCTTGGCAGGATGGAAAAAAACAAACTCCAGAAATCCAGCAAAGCTGCTGGGGCACTCACTAGGTTAGGAAATTCAGCCTAAACAGAGAATTCTCCCTAACACTCGCCCCCCCCAGACTAAGGGACAGGAGGATTTAATCCACTCCTGGATGAATCTCATACCTCTAGTCGATGACATACATCCTAGAGAGACCATCAGCATTTTGGTGGTGACATCCTGCCTGTGCTCAATGGTGAAATCAAACCCTTGCAGGCAGATCGACCATCTCAATAGTTTTGGGTTTTCCCCTTTCATTTGCATTAACCATCTCAAGGGTTGGTGGTCAGTCTGACTGACAAAAGTAGAACCATACAAGTACGGCCTAAACTTCTTCAGAGCCCACACGATAGCAAAGCACTCTCTTTCGATTGTTGCCCACCTTGTTTCAGGATCCTTCAGCTTGCGGCTGATGAAGCAAATAGGGTGCTCCCTACCTTTCCCATCCAGTTGACTGAGTACGGCACCTATCCCTACATTGGAAGCATCTGTCTGCACAATGAAGTGTTGGCGGTAATCAGGAGCTCTGAGTACTGGGGCTTGGCAAAGAGCCTTTTTCAGGTTTTAAAAAGCCTGATTGCACTCCTCGTTCCATTTAACCTTTTTAGGAAATCTGGGCGAGGAGATGACATTCAGTGGAGAAGCTATGGTCCCATAGTTCTCTATGAAGTTCCTGTAGTACCCAGTGAGGCCTAGGAAGGCTCTCACTTGGGTTTGAGTAGTAGGTGTTGTCCAATTTTGCACAACTTCAATCTTACTGAGCAAAGGCCTTTTTTCTCCACCTCCTACCTTATGTCCAAGATAGACTACCTAACTCTGTCCAATTTGGCATTTACTCGCCTTTATGGTCAGATTGGAACGTCCAAGAGCCTGCAAAACATCTCTTAGGTGGGTTACATGTTCTTCCCAGGAATTGCTGAACACTGCGATGTCATCCAAGTATGCCATGCAGAAGTCCTCCATCCCATTCAGAACCTGGTTTACCATCCGTTGAAACGTAGCAGGTGCATTCTTCAATCCGAAAGGCATTACCTTAAACTGGTATAAGCCAACGGGGGTAGAATGCAGTTTTCTCCTTGGCATGGTCTGTCAGGGCTATTTGCCAATAGCCTGACGTCAAGTCAAATGTGCTGAGGAACTTGGCGGCACCAAGTGTATCCACCAACTCATCTGTTCTTGGTAAAGGGTGGGCATCAGTCGTGGTGACTGCATTAAGAGCTCTATAATCCACGCAGAATCTAAGCTCTTTAGATCCGGCCTTTGGTACTAACACAACTGGGCTAGACCATGGACTAGTAGAGGGCTCTATTACCCCGAGATCAAGCATCTTGCTGACCTCACCTTTGATGTGGGTTCGTACGTTTTCTGACATTCTGTATCCTCTGCTTTTGACTGGCAGACAGTCACCAGTGAGTATGTCATGCTGGCCCCAAGGGGTCAAGCCTGGCAAAAGCGAGAACAGAGAGGCAAACTGATTCAACATGGATTTGCACTCTTCTTGTTGCTCGGGTGTCAGATTGGAGGAGAGATTTACTCCTTCAATTTGTTTGTCTAAGGGTAAGCCTCTGAGGAGATCCGGAAGAGCTTCACTCTCTTCTTCTTCCTCGGATGATGCTAGAAGCAACGCTCCTACATCAGGTCGTGAGACATACATTTGAGGCGGTTGGTGTGGAAGACGGTCGGAGCCTCCTTGGGATTGCCCAAGTCCACCAGATAGTTAACCTCTCCGAGTTTACCCACAACTCTGAAGGGTCCCATCCATTTATCTTGCAAGGCCCTCTGCCTTGTTGGGATCATAACGAGAACAAGCTGGTCTTGAGCGAACTCAACCATGTTAGCCTTTTGATCGTGCCAGTGCTTGACCAATGCTTGTCCAGCTTTCAAGTTATCGCTTGCTTCCGTCATCATGTGCGACATTCTCCTCCGGAGACCTATCACGTAGTCAGTCACTCTGACTGGCTTGGGGGAAGGAGCACTCTCCAACCCCTCCTTAATCAGGACCAATTTATTTATTTATTTATTTATTTACATTTATATAGCGCACAAGCAGCCCAGGGGCATTGAGGCGCTGTTACTTGCAATGACTTAGTTACATGGTACAGGTAAGATAGTGGTTGTTGACACATTGTAAATGTTGCAGGATGACATACTGTTGTTACAGATATTGCTTTTGATCATATGATACAATAAACATGGGGTAATCGTGCTAGCATGTCTAGCCTTATGTGAACAGGGTAGTCTTGTCTTCAGCGTTTTGCGGAAGGTGGTGAGGGAGGTCTCTCCACGGATAGTGTGTGGTAGGGCATTCCAGTGCGAGGGCGCAAGGTAAGGGAAGCTTGATCCGCCCACTTTTACTTTTTTTACTAGAGGCACTGAGAGCATGTTGGTGTAGGGTGATCTGGTTGGCCTGGTGGTGGAGACAGGGTGTATCCTTTGTGAGAGGTATGCAGGCGCAGTGAGGTGGATGCACTTGTGGGTCAATGTCAGGGCTTTGAATAATATCCTTTCTTTTATTGGGAGCCAGTGGGCTAGTTTTCTGGCCTCAGAGATGTGTTCTCTTTTTGCAATACCTTGGGCTGCCCGGAGCGCGTTGTTCTGTATTACTTGTAGTCTCTCTAGGTTTTTTTTAGAGGTTCCTAGAAAGAGTACGTTACATTAGTCTAGCCTAGAGCCGGTGATGGCTCTGGCTATGTTAGTGCATTTCTCTTTGGAGAGAAAGGGTCTGACTGCATTGATAAGTTTGGCATGATATGCCGCTGCAGAGACAATTACATTGATTTGTCTGTCCATGGATAGGCAAGAATCCAGATAAACTCCCAGGGTTTTGACAGAGTCGGAGACTGGAATTTTAATGGACTCAATGGTGAAGTGACTGAATTGGGCATCTAGATTCTTTAGGGTGTCGGGAGAGCCTACTAGGAGGAGTTCCGTCTTGTCAGAGTTGAGGCATAGACCGTTGTCTGCCATCCAGGCTTGGATGGTATTGTAAAGGTTGTTGAGGGCCAGGGAGCCAGTGTTGTAGTTACCTGTGAGAGTGATGAGGATTTGTGTGTCGTCGGCGTAGTTGGTGTATGAGATGCCCATGGCGTCGAGGATGAGGAAGAGGGGGCGTGTAAAAATGTTGTATAGCGTGGGGGAGAGGCAGGAGCCTTGGGGCACCCCACAGAGTATAATGGTTGGTGATGCGGCAGCTAAGTCAGGGAATACTTGCATGGTTCAGTCTTGTAACAAGGAGGTGATCCATGCTGTGGCTTCAGGGGAGAATTTGGCCGTGGTGGAGAGGTGGTGGCATAGGACGCCATGATCCACAAGGTCGAAGGCCGCTGAGAGGTCTAGGAGTAGGAGAAGTGCAGGTTTGCCCAAGTCTCTCGCATCGTCCATCTGGTTTTTCAAGTCAAGTAGGGCTGTTTCTGTTCCGTGTCTGGGGCGGAAGCCAGATTGGTGGAGACCAAGGAGTTTGTTCTCTTCAATGAAGTGTTGAACCTGCAGGTAGGCTGCTTTGTCCAATATTTTGAGGAGGAAAGGGACAGTGGTGATGGGTCTGTAGTTATTGGGGGAGGTGGGATCGAGCGTTGGCTTCTTTAGAAGAGGGCGGACCCAGGCTTCCTTGAGGGAGGCTGGGACTATCCCTGTGGTAAAGGAGGCATTTACAAAGGCTGTTAGGAAGGGAGCTAGCGGTTCTGCGCAGTCTTTGATAATGGAGGCTGGGCAAGCATCACCTTTGCAGTTAGAGGGTTTAATGTTCCTCATTATGTTGATGACGTCTTTTTCCTGAATGGGTTTGAAGGAGAAGGGTAAGGGGGGATCAGGGGCATGCAGTGGGACTGGGATGTGCTTGTTCGGCAGGGCTTGTTTAGTGGCTAGTATTTTGTTTTTGAGGAGGCCAATTTTGGATTGCATGGCCTTCTGTATTTCGTCACACCAGTCCTTGTCTTTGGTGAAATTCTGGGGGGCGGGAGTGGGTGTTTCGAGTTCTCTGAAAATGGCGAATATTTCTTTAGTACTGGATTGGGCTTCCGAGATTCTGGATTCAAAGGATTTGGCTTTGGCTTGGGTGATTGCCTTTTTGTATTTGGTGGAAACGGCTTTGAAGATCATCTTATCTTTTTCGGAGTGGGACTTTTGCCACTGTGTGAGTGTGGCTTTTTTCTCGTTGCAGAGTGAGAGGTGGTCCGGCGTGAACCAAGAATTGGAATGTGCAGTGGGTTTGGATTTTCGAGGTTTGAGTGGGGCAATGGTGTTGATGGCTGCTTTGATGGCAGTATCATAGGTTGATGCGAGTGTTTCAGGGTCTGAAGAGAAAGGTGGTCTGAAGGCTGGGCCTTGGAGGAAGGGCAATAATCTCTCCTTAGTGAGTTGGCGGGAGCTTCTGGCGAGGCAGGGAGGGAGTGGTTGGGGTGAAGGGGTAGCTGGGGAACTAGCGGTGAGGACGCTGAAGGTGATAATGTGGTGGTCAGACCATGGGGTAGGAGTGTTTCCAGTGATGATGAGTGGACAGTTGTGCTGTGCTATCCAGTCCAGCGTTCTGACTTGGGTGTGAGTTGGGCTAAGTATGGTTTTCTTGTACCCTAGCGCCTTGAGGGCAGAGTCGAGGGATTTTGCTGCTACGTCCTTACTATCCCGGAGCCCTAGGTTGACATCCCCCAATGGACCTCTGACGGGATGACCATAGAGAAGTTCGAAGGGAGAGTAACCTACTCCCTCCTGAGGGACTTCTCTATAAGCAAAGAGAAGGCATGGCAGTAGAAGGTCCCACTTACGCTTAAGGGGTTCTTCTAAAGCACCTATCATGCTCTTCATGGTTCGGTTGAACCGTTCTACCAACCTATTGGTTTGGGGGTGGTAAGCTGTTGAGAAGTTGTAAGTAACTCCACAGGTTTTCCACATGGCTTTCATGTAGTGGGACATAAAGTTTGACCTCCTGTCAGAGATTACTTCCTTCGGAAACCCGACCCTAGTAAAAATACAAAGGAGGGCCTTAGCCACAGCCAGAGCTGTAACAGTCCTCATAGGAATTGCCTCAGGATACCTAGTAGCATGGTCTACTACGACAAGTATAAACATGTTGCCTGAGGAGGTTGGAGGATCAAGGGGACCAACAATGTCAATCCCTACTCTCTCAAATGGGACTCCCACAACTGGGAGAGGCACTAAAGGTGCCACATTCTTGGAGCCAACCTTACCAGAGGTCTGGCAGGTGTGGCAGCTCCTGCAGTGTTTTTCTACTTCGGCCCCCATCTTTGGCCAATAGAAGTAGAGAGAGAGCCTTTCCTTAGTCTTCTTGAAACTCAAGTGACCAGCCAAAGGAATCTCGTGGGCTAACTGCAAGAACTGTGGTCTGTTCTCTTGGGGTACTACAAGTCATTTGTAGTCACCAGGTGCAGACTCGGTTGGTTCACTGTAGAAGAGGCCATCTTCCCAGTGCAACCTGTATTTCCCAGGCTCTTGCCCTTCAGCCTGAGCTTCTGCCTGGTGGCGAAGACCTTCCAGAGTTGGACATTCTCTCTGTCCCTTACTGAAGTCTTCCCTGCTGGGTCCACCTTCTGCCAGTAAAGACTGCAGCTCAGGATGGTCAACAGGATCCAGATCTCCAATGAGTTCCTGGCCTTCCATTAGCTCTTCCTCAGAGTCTAATTCTACCACACAGGGTTGTACCTCCCTCTCAGCCTCAGCTGGAGGTTGAGTTACGGGTGTAACTTTGGACAACCGCGGGGAAGTCCGTGTTGGCTGCACTGAAATGCTGGCTGCTGGTTTCGGGATAGAAGTCTTAGGTTTCCCTTTCACTTCTGGTTTCTTGGAGACAGCTGCCGACAATTCTAGTGGAGCAGGAGTGATTTCTCTCTTCATCATCTCCTGGAGAGTACCGCGCATGGTCCTCACTTTTGCGGGTCTTGTTAGCTCCTGTAACCATTTACTAGGAGGTCTGGGAGTATGCGATACAACTCCGAGAGTTTTCAAATCGTTACCCAACAGTACGCGTCCTGGTACCTCACTCTGTATGCTGACAGGTATCTTTACAGTCAAGTTGTTACACTGGATGAGAACTGGTAATTGGGGAAGCATCTGCACAGGCCCTCCAGCTAACTTGGTGAGGCGTTTAGGTGCCTAAGCAACATCCTCAGCCTGAAAAAACAATTTATCCACCACAGTTATGCTGGCCCCAGTGTCCCTAATGGCACAAGTCTCCTGGCCATTCACCTGGACACTGTCCTTATAATACTCTTTAGTATTATCGGGGATAGAATTATAGACATCTAAATTCTGTTGTTCCCACAACCCCAGAGATACTAAAGAAACGCTGGCTGAGAATCCAATGGGTTCGTCAGCTAGCAGTAGAAAGTTTCCACTTGCCATTTGGACTTCCTCCTCTGGAGCGAAGGCTAAGGAGACAAGCTGGACCCCTGAAGGTTTACCCTTACATCTGGGATCTCCTTTCACGTGGTCAGTCGAGCCACAAACAAAGCATTTACCGAACGCTTTTTGGAAGGGTGGCTTGTTCTGACCTCCTTCCGGTTTGGCACCAGAAGACACACTATTCTGTTGTGGTTTTCCCGGTTGCTTACCCTTCTGGTTTTGTTTGGGGCCCTCTTCGGAATTTGAGTTATTTGATTCTCTTTTGAGTCTTTTTTAGGCTGTTTTCCCTCATCCTTTTTCTGAGTTGCCCCAGAATCCTTATGAGTAGCCCTGTTGGCAACCCACAAGTCAGCGGCCTTAGCTAGCGTCCGGGAATCCAATTCCTTAGAATCAGCGAAGTGCTGTCTGAGCTCAGGAGAACAGGCATCATAAATCGACTCCAACATAAAAAGATTCTTCATACCCTCATAAGTGTTCACTTTGTAACCCTTAATCCATCCCTCTAAGTTTTTCAACCCTTCACTCACCCAGGTAGCCCAAGGGGTACCATCATGCTTTTTGAGGGTTCTAAACCTCTTAAGATACTGGGAAGGGGTCTTCCCGAATCTAGCTATCAAAGCTAGTTTCACACTTTCGTAATCCGTCTTATCCGCCTCCCCCAACTCCATTACCACATCAGTCGCAACAGGAGGGAGCCTAGAGAACAACCAGGGAAGTAAAGCATTCCCGGTGATGTCATGGAGCCCATGATTGTACTCAAACAGTTTTAACCAATCCAACACATCCAATCTCGGTTCATACATACCCACTAATTCCTTCGGCATCCGGGGTCTTTTGGGACTGGAGCTCCTAGAGGAACCAGAGGAGAGAGAAGCATTTTCCATAGACAACTTTTTCATTTCTAACTCGTGATTAAGTTCTATTTCCCTGAGTCTTAACTCAGCTCTCTTCTGCTCAGCCTGGGCATTCATCCGTCTGAACTCGAGCTCTTGGTTTCGTTCACATTGAGCCAAGAACCGTTTGTATTCTAATTCGAGCTTCATTTTTTCAAGTTCAAAATAAGCAGGGTTGCTTGTGGGACCTGGTATGGGCCCCGTAGGTACAGCTGGTAAGGCAGGTAGAGGAGCAGGGGAGACAGTTTTGTTAGCCTCTCCGTCCTCGTCAGCCTCTTCATCGCTATCATCAGAATTATGATTTAGATCAACACCATCACTGTTATCTACATTTGCTAGAGAAATTGGTTCCTCTGAACCAGTACCCAGACTTTGGTTCGCCAGCAATCTCTCTATTAGTTCTAACTTCTTGCCTCTTACAGAAAGATGCTCTTGCCTGCAGAGAGCTCGCAAACTCTCAGTATTTTCACCTGACAAGGATTCTTGACTGTAAGTTTCCATCGTAGACATGTTTGAGAAAGTTGCTTTTTGTGGTTAGTTATCCTAAAGCGTCGAAAAGCACTCTAAACTGTATACTCGATACAAACCCCACTGCTGGCCACCAGTGTTAGGCGGAAACCTGTGCAGTTCCCTCTGGGACCACTGCAAAAGATTTAGGACCACAGGTGTTTGGCGGTGAACCCACTTGATAGCAGTCTGTACCACACAGATTCACTTGGTAGCTGTGGCTGAGCAGTCAGACTTCTCTCAAGAAGAGTTAAGCAGTATGTGGAGTATACAATATAGGACAATTCTTCACAGTAAGACAAGAAAACACGCAACAAGGCTTCAGTGTAAAGATATTAAGGTATTTATTTATAACAGAACACCTATAGAAAACACTATGGCACTACCACGGCAAACACTTCAATTACAATTACTCTACGCAGAAGAAAACGATCAATCCCCCTAACAATATTTCGACAAGTCTAGGTTCTACCGGTATCACTTATTTTCAGACAGAGGTGTATACCTCAACCTAGATGGCACTCTAATATTAGTTAGGACGGGAGAGAAAAATAGGCAGGTTATGAAATCAACACAGTTCAATACTTCACGGGTAAAATGCAAGGCAAGAAGGCAAGCACCACAATAGATCATAAAGTTCAGAGACCACGCCCACTCGGAGAGAGGCAAGGCGATATGTCCCAAAAAGTCTCTAGTGGAAATGCGTTTGAGTCTTTGTAGCAAATTGTTATCAGCAGATTGAACCAGTTCAGAACAACACGCTAGAAAAAGCTTGGAGGCGACCCAACGGAAAGGCGAGGATTAAGACACCTCACTCGAACTGATCGAAAGGGAAGCCAGGCGGACACGGTACCTTGTTGTGGAGAGACAGCTCCAGCGGGGGCAGTTGTTCCTGGTGGTGGATGCACGTCGGGTCTTTGCCAAGAGTAGAGATGATCTCGTTGTCGAAGAAAAGTGAAGTCCGGTGCACCACCAGGGAAGAGACCAGCCGCGGAGTGCTCCGTCACAAGGCACCACCTTTTGGTCGCGGTACAGGGGTAGTGGCTATCCGGTTGCCGGGGTGCTCTGCACGGGCAATTCGACCACTGCGTCCTGAGGCGAAGAAAAAGCAAAGAGGACTGGTTGTTCCCACCAGTCAGGGGAAGAGACTCTCCAGCAGGGAGATCTCCTCTGTCGTCGGGAAGTGGTGAGTCGGTTCAGCAAGGCTCCACCAGAGGTGTCGTCGTTGCAGGTCAGCTCAGCGTTACCCTCGTCGGATTCTTAGGTCCTGTGGCGACTTCTGAAGATCCAGTCCCAATTCTTCACAGTAAGACAAGAAAACACGCAACAAGGCTTCAGTGTAAAGATATTAAGGTATTTATTTATAACGGAACATCTATAGAAAACACTACGGCACTATCACGGCAAACACTTCAATTACAATTACTCTACGCAGAAGAAAATGATCAATCCCCCTAACAATATTTCGACAAGTCTAGGTTCTACCGGTATCACTTATTTTCAGACAGAGGTGTATACCTCAACCTAGAGTAGAGATGACTCTCCAGCAGGGAGATCTCCTCTGTCGTCGGGAAGTGGTGAGTCGGTTAGCAGGGCTCCACCGGAGGTGTCATCGTTGCAGGTCGGCTCAGCGTTACCCTCGTCGGATTCTTAGGTCCTGTGGCGACTTCTGAAGATCCAGTCCCAAAAGCCCTGCTTTTATGCAGAAAACCCCCATTCATTCAGCCTAGCTGTCAATCAACACTCGCTAAGTGGTGAGCGGGGAGGCTCACCACTTGGGCCAATCACTCCAGAGTGCGACCGGAGTTGGCAAGGCAACTCGGTCCAGGGTGCCTAAACCCCCTCCCACACCCCTGTGGTAACCCAGACAGAATGGCACCACTTTGGAGGGTCTCTGTACAGAGGCCTGCCAAAAGTGGAACAAAGGGCTCAACCTTTGGTTTAGGAGTCACAGAGACGAACACAGACGCCATTTTAAAAACCGAGTTCTGGCAGAAAATACCATCCGATAAACTTATTTAAGATAAGCAGACCGGTGGTACGTTAGAGATTAACGAGGAAAAGTATCAATCTCCAACAATGGGACGAATCCCATAGGGTTATGTCCGGGGTCGAACATAACAAGTAGTTTCCACTGCCACCAGCCAAAACTCGACGAGGGGGGGTGGGACAGTGCCCCCTCGAGTAACAGACCCAGGAGTAATCGAATTACCCCTACTAGCACGTCCACAACAAGATGGTTGGTACTAGTTCTGTTAGTAAATTTAGGTCTAGTAAAGCCAATGGTGACTTTACATGCCCGGGGAGACAGTAGTCAGTCCCCGGGTATGGAGTCTATGGTGGAGGTCCGCTAGGACGCCCCAGTGTTACGGCACGTAGGGTGTGGTGTAACACACATAGAAAAACATATGAGACCCTATGGAGTAAAAGACCCCATAGCCCATAGAACACATTGACATTCAAAGGAATTACACACATTCATGTCCAAGAGTGGGAGGAAAAGAGTCTCACTCTTGGCAGGATGGAAAAAAACAAACTCCAGAAATCCAGCAAAGCTGCTGGGGGACTCACTAGGTTAGGAAATTCAGCCTAAACAGAGAATTCTCCCTAACACATACCCCCAACACCGTACAACCACTGCAGCATATTACATAGCCACGGTAGTGGCTGTAATTATGGTGAAGTTGCTGTTTCCATAGGAAGACTACTTTTTGTGTGCCTTCTAACTCTGCTTCCCGATGGCTCACCAAACTTTGTAAGAAACATTTATGGGCCACTCTGAATTTCTTTGGAAGGTTTGGGGATGTTTGGTCCAGGGGGGGAAAAGTTATAGGGCGTTGTCTAAAATGTCTCTTTTCCCCATAGACTGAATGGGTGAAGAACTGTGTGTCTGTTGACATGTGGCGCTTTCCCTGATTGGTTGTGGAACAGCATGAAGTACGTCAGCTTTCTTCGGTGCCCCCACCATCTTTTATTCATGTTTTGGTGTACGCGGAGATCGCCAGTAACACATACAAAACAAGACAGCATTGCACTTGTCACACTTATGAAATACTATTTCAGAAGGTGACCTTTAAAGGAATGGTTCGGTCAAAATTTTGTATTGCCCCTACGGGTCGGCCATGTGTTTTTAAGCCTAAATCACTCGATTTTAGAAAAATTTCCTATGGACCTTACCCGAGTTTTCGTCCATTAAACGCACACGAAAACAGGCACCAGGGAGCTACCATTTTGTGATAATCCTATAATTTCCCCCATCGCCCTGGCTGACCTGTTTTTGCGCAACTAAATCATACCCCCGGCCCCTGAGCCTGACATTATCAAAACATTCATATTCCCTGCCTCTCTCCGTGACGTTACTGTGCTGCGTAGGCAAACGCGCCCAGTCGTCTTCTACGCGACTTCACACAGAACCCGGAAACCAAAACAGATCAGCTCACAACACAGCGCGCCCCAATTCGAAATATGAAACTGTACTTTAAAATCAAACAGCAACACGGTAAATTTGGTAAAGTACATTTATTTGACATTAAATGTTTATAGAATATTCAGCAATTGACATATGAACTCCAAAAGTCATTTATTTTCTTTTATCTCTATCCGCAAATCCTTAAAATGTTATCGTGAGTCACACGCTGTTCCTTTATGGTACACAGGTTGTTGGTTTTCGTTCAAAGAGGCACTTTTGTCGCACGTTGAACCGCAAGGCTGTTCCATCAAGTAGGCACTAGGCCAGCATAAAGGTTGATATGTTGCTTCTAGCCGGTAGTACCGCGTAAGGGCATATGGGCCCTTGGCGATCGTCCCATAAGATCATCAGAATGGTGCAGTTGTTTACATTAAGCTGCAGCTGGAGGCTGAAGAAACCATCTGCCGGTGTCTGAAACTGGTGGCAGGGGCAAAACGGGAGTATGTACCTATTTTGAAAACATAAAATTTATAATTAGTCTCACCAACCGATCTTTATTAATATTATTCATTTTATGTATTACGGCCGAGCTGAAACTATTTGCTTTCAAGTATAGTACAATGGAGTATGTTCGGCTCTAAAATCAATGCGAAAACTAACTAAATAAATCGAGGTTGGTAAACAATGAGAAACGACTTTTTGTCTACATGCGTGTGGAATGTGGACCTGCATGCCCATGTGCCCGCTACAAGGATGATCCCACAAACCTTTTCAAAGCTCCTCATTCATTCATTTATTCATGCATCCATTCATTAATTCTTCATTCCGGTTTAAAAGCGTCTAAAGAGTTACTTACATTATATTTGCAATTTCCATTGTGTCTCTGCGTAATGCAGTCCGTAAATTCCACTGTGCTCTTGACAACGATTTTTCGTATACTGAACTAACATGAAACTCGGTCAAGTTTAAGAATTTTCTGCCTTATCGTCTCAAACGTTATTGCACCCCCAACCCCCCCTTCAAATGAAGTTCTTTCAGCATGGTCCCTGTCTCTCAAGGTCAAAAAACAATAGAACCTTATACTGCCAGTGCGAGTTATGGGCCTCTTCAGGGCGTGAGCTGAAAATCAAAGCCGCTGACCTTCACTAGAAATTAGCATACATTCTTTCTTGGCAACATCCTGTAGTAAAGCCATCTGTGAGAACTTGAAGTTTCGAATCCATCTATGTAGTGCGCCTCAATGTGCAAATGCGAACTGGCTTCTCTCTCATCTGCAACGGCTCGCTTGGCGCGTTCTAAGGCCCCAATTCTGTCCTCATTGTCTGCGAGCTTTGAAGCCCCAAAGAACCATAACTATTGAGACTTTTAATTTTTTGGGGAAGGTCAGGTGAAAGTATAAAGTACCGAGCAGTTGATTTGAAAGTGAGATTTATTGTTTGTTTGTTTTATTATTTGCAATACGCAAGCCTCCCCTCGGTTAACAGTGCCCAGCATTTATAAGAGATTGCGAAAATTAGTTACATCAACAAAAATGTATACATACACAAATAGACAAGGTCAGCAATATGAGGTGAATAGAGAGAGAATTCAAAGATGACACCCAGGTAGTTTGGCACCCAGGATGGTGAAGGTAGGGGTTAGGGTTAGCGTACTTTGTATGCACACTGTACAATAAAATGTATTTACAAAAAGACAATCGTATTACAATTATTTAAACCGGGATTTGTACTTCACAACCAGCTCTCCTTTGGGTGGACATGGCACAGTGGCAATGTTGGGTGGCAATGGATCAGTGCTCTGCACAGAAACGTTCAAAATTCCATATCTGCGCTTCTCTAATACAGCAACAATAAGGCTTTTGACAAAGTCGAACTCCATTTCCTCATAGACTGGTTTTATCACCCATTGCTTACTTATTTTTGAAAAGGCCTTAGTGTAGCGAGGCATCCTACATTCCCCTTAGTCCTAGATTGTTCACGGCCGAGATTCTTGTTATGGGCCAAGACGGCAAGTAGAGTCCTATGTTTCATGCCTTGTATGCTGAAATTCAAGCGCTTTGGCCTGTACTTTAGGCACATATTGTGGAACACCTCCAAACCTCCTGTGTGACAGAATTCTGTCAGTCCCCTCAAATCTCTTATCGAAAACAATCTTCTCAATGGCTTTGTGTGTCAGTGAAGATGGATTCAACCACTTCTTCTTCCGTGCCTCCACTGGGGATAAAGGGCCATGTTCACATTGGTGGAAATGTAGGTATTCTGACCAGCGGTGCACGTTGGTACAGTGGTGCATCAGTGACCGCCATTTTTCAAGTAGTATTTCCACTGACCCTTCACAAGTTTTGGAGCTCCACCAAAGATGGTTGCTGATAGACTGGGACCACTCTGAAATACTTTCCAAAACTTTTTTTTTCCCTGCAGCCAAGATTTTCTTATTGATTGATTTAGCAAGATGCCATACGTCAAATTGATGTTTAATATGTGGGAACTGCTCTCTCATTGTCTTGGCAATTTAAACGTGTCTGTCCGTGGCTATGAGGTCGATGTGCATTCCCCTCGATTGTAGATATTTCACTGATTTTATAAATCCTAGTTTCTCCATGGCCACTGAGGATGTACATTGTGTTACCCGCACGACCACCAAACTCACAATTTTCTTACTATCCATATCCTGAAAGTGGTAGGTGCAGTACTTGGCCGAAAATCTAGGGCTGTCGCACTGTCCATCGCCAGCAAGCCTGAATCATTTGCCTTCGAATGTACTTGCTAGAGACAATTGTTCAATTTTCCATGCATCACTAATGGCTGGAAACAGATAATCATGTTGGTATTTGTAGTACTGCGATTTTGAAATGAAATGGAGTCCCACAAACTGAAAGAAAGACTCTAACTTTTCTAAAACTGGAGCCACTAAAAAGTGATGCAGCTGCACACAGTAGATCGCCTGCTGGCAGTTTCCCCAGCATCGGTTGTGCAGACCATGAGAACGTATGATGTAATCTACAGGCGGCATGTATTGTGACGTTACTGCCTTGTTTTTGACGAGTCACCTGAATCAATGGCTTCCCACATACTTTCCCTCTGACGGAATGCCCACATTTCAGCATACTTATAATATCCATCAAACAACTGTCGAATACTATGTATTTGCCCTCTTTCATTAGACTGTCATCCTGCGTCAAAGTTGATTCGGCCTGTGACGTTGAGGAGATATCACCACATTTGAAAGAAATATTGCTGCTATCAAGTTCTGATGCGTCAGTGAATGCTGCTGCTGGTTCATTCTCTATCATTTCAACATCTGTTACTTCAACATTGATGGGAGAACACAACAATGTCGACAGCTTTTTTGGTGGCAATTTTTTGGCGGGTGTAGATTGTGTGAATTGATCTGCGACTACTTCAGAGCTTTCTTCAATACTTCCAGTATCATGTTGTTGCGGCGGTGCGGTTGTACTGTAGCAATGGTCCAATAAAACTTTGCTGGATTCTCCGGACACATTCATTTCATGTTCTGGCCATTGGACATGAGCATCCCGAGTCTCAGCACACCGCGTCTGAATTAATAGTTCCTCCCTAGTACAAATGGTCTGGCAAGCAACATCTCTCATTCGCTTCACTGTCTGTATATGTATAGTTCGTAGACCCACGGGTAACTAGAGGACAGATTGGAAAAGGGATGTTCAGTTTAAACACAAGATAAAGTATAGTACAATTGACTGGAAAAAAACATAAAATAGTCCCCAGCACAAAAACATTTCTAAAGTTATGAACTGTTTGTAACTAACCTTATTTTGGTTTCTTTTCTTTACAACTTTTTTGACTCGACCTTCAACATCTGAACGCTGTTGCTCTGATACGTATCCGCATGTCTCCCCTTCCTCTTGCGCAGCAATGACTATATTTTCGGTATCCGCATAGACAGCATGGAATGAGGCTCCATCGACTCCCTGAAACATAGGGCCTCAATACGACCCAGGCGGTAAGTTACTGCCTGGGTCGTACCCTTACCACCATGGTGTTAACTATGTTTACACCATGGTGGATGGCGGATTTACCGCCCCATTCCAAGGTGAGTGGGGCGGTAAATCCCCATTTCCCATTTTACCCTTCCCCATTCCCATTTTTGCCCCATAGGGCATAATGGGAGTGGGGAAGGCGCTAATTACGCCACCGTATATTACGGTGGCGTAATTAGCACCATGGTCCCTTAGCGCAGGTGTTAAAATCACCATGGCGCTAAGGGACCTCGTAATCAGGCGTTAAGGGTCGGTGCCGTTTACGGCGCCGTTAACCCCTTAACACCTGATTCGTAATGAGGCCCATAGTATTTTCATCACTGTGTATCAAAATATTGTTAGCGTAAAATGCACGTGAGGACGAACACACATGTACATCTCAATAGCCGAACACGATTTAAACATTGTGTGGAACAATCAAACGACAAGTATTCGAGCTCTGATGACCTAGTTCGATGGAGATGTCAGTATACATACCTCTGGCTCTACATGGACTGCCACGAATGATTGTATTGAAGAGGAGGCATCAGCAACTCCCTGAAACACATTACTTGCGTTAGTATGGTTTTCAATAACGTAAACATAACACACACTTGGGGTCGACGGCACAGGTACATATAAAGAGATAACCACAAATGTTGCATTATCTAAAAGAATCAGGGAATATTTAAAAATGATCAGATTTAATCGACTTATTTCTCCAATGTCTTTACATCTGCATCATCTAAATGTGATCTTGTGATTGTAGTGGAAGCTCCTTCATCTCCCTGAAACACAGTACTTGCGTTAATAGGGAAGAAAGTATAGCAAATGGAATCATGTTATATGATCACGCTCGATGGAGCTGTCAGTATCCATACCTCATGCCGCTGAAGAATATCTAGGGCTGTTGTCAATGTGGTGCCCACTTCCGAAAGCTGTTGCGCCGATTCGTATCCGCATGGTCCCGCTTCCACCGGAATTACTTGAATGTCAGGCTCCGCATCAAGTGCGTGGGTTGACGATTCAACAACAGCCTGAAACATAGTATTTGCATTAGTAAGGATTACAATATTGAAAACACAACACATGCTTGGGGTCGACCGCACAGGTACATATCAACGGCTAACCACAAATGAAACATGGTGTAGAACAATCAAACAACAAGTGTTCCAGTCCTGATGATCACGGTCAGTTGAGCTGTCAGTATCCATACCTCGGGCTGCTGAAGAACATCTAGAGCTGTTGTCAATGTGGTGGACGCTTCAGCATCTCCCTGAAAGACAGTACTTGCATTAGTATGGATAACACAAATTATAACTGAAAACAAACACCAGGGGACGACAACTAAGGTGTATATCAATTGGAAAGCACTAACAATTTGTAAAATAATCACACAATACATACAAACTATTACTTGACATGCATAAAACAAGTCTGTAGCGGAATAGCCAAGTATGATTACCTGATACGCGCTAGAAGTGGTTGATAACTGCGAGCACGTGAGGGAAGTAGAATGTTCTTGCTTCAGATTCAAGGGATAGTCGAGAAGTTGTAAAGGTAAATTATTGTTTGATAATGAAATGCCAATATTTAAAATTGCCATATAAGGAGACAGAATACTTGAGTAATGCGCAATATAGCACAGTTCCCTGTGCCCATATATAGATTTCGTTTGTGGGTTATGAAATCTAAAAATAATATATTGATAAATGTCATTATTCAAAAAGCTATACACTCATATCAATGTCGAAAGTATTACAAATTGGAAACAACACCTAAAATATCAATGAATCCATTCGGCTACCTACACACTACTGCAAGGCCTAAAGCTAAAAACGGACACTTGACTCACCAGTGGCGGATTGTGGATGAATAGAGTGGGAATAGCGTTTGCGAGCAATTTTCGTGTCGATCGCCGTTTGTTCTTCTTTGTTAACCAAGATGTGGTGTACATGTTCGAGGGAAAGTGCCGGCTGCAGATGCGGTATCGATCACCCCTGTTGCCGTCAAAGACTTGTTGGACTCTACTTTCCAGCTCATCCAGTGGATATCTGCAATGTCTGACCCATTCTCTTATTCGATCAACAGTTTTCGGGAATAAATGCATTGTAGTGCCTTCAGATTTAGCATGGGTCTTCGAAGGGCAACCACTAATTGAACAGGCAGGCATTGTTGAAAATTCTGAAAAGTAAATATCAAGATTATTATAAAACCTTGATGAATAAAAATGTCATAAAAAAGTAAATGAACCATACCATGCTGAATGCAAGGTTTGTTTTGGTCGCCGGAACTATACCAGTTCATCATGTGTGGCTTTGCTTAAGTTACAGAAATGTCTGTTTTGTCTTGCACAAAAAGAAACCATGCTTACATTATAGACTGGACCCCCGAAGGATGCAAGTCGATGACAATTGACACAGATGAAAATAAATAGATCTATTGATAGCATAACAATTGAAACTCAAGTCAATAGCAATGAGACCAATGACCATAGCTCTATTGGGTACTGTAATAGCAAATAGATTGAAATGTAAAAATGACCGAAATATGACTAGGATACATGGCCTTACCTTGACCAACAAACAGTTGGATTCAGCAGGCCGAGCAGTATGTTGCAGGAGAACAGGTAGATGGCCACAGGTAGCACACTGACGAGTTTGCTCGAAGCGGTCACAGATAGCACGGCGACGAGCAGATTAGCATAGATCTCAGTGTTTCTCAGGTAGAAGGTTCAGGTGTTGACTTGCAAAGCACAAAGATGTTCTCATGAGACATATCAAGTGGTTTATAAAGTATTAGAAACAGGGGTTTGTTTGTGAATGAATGACGTGTGTATGTCGTGGTATTATGTTTTTTGCAGGGGGGGCGGCCTGCCTCAGGTGAGGCCTGCCTGGAGACACGGGGTCTGAGGAGGCCATGTGAGCGATGGACCCTGGGCGTGGGATACCTTTTGAAGTGTACATTGTAAGAGGATTCAATTCAACACTACAGCTAAGTCAACGCCTAGTCTATAATACTGAATGAAAACCCTTATTGATATAACTTTATGTCCAGTTCATGCGTTCTGGATGACTACCCCTATATAACACCCCTCTCTTGGAATCCTCTTGACCCCACTGAGCCAAGAAGTAGTTCTGTTTTGCAAGTTAAAATGTTTAATTGATAATTTAAACAATATATATATATATATATATATATATATATATATATATATATATATATATATATATATATATATATATATATATATACATATATATATCACGCTTTATAATAAATTAATAATTGAATATCACACTTAATCTGATATGATAAAGATTAACAACGGAGAATCTGGCACTAGCACACTTCTTTATAATCACTAAAGAGTTGACATGAAATGGATAAGATAGCAACAATACTTTTATGGTTTCCAATGGATGCAATGTGGAATGAAATGCAGTACAGAAAATAACTTGATAGGATTTCAGCAAAAGACCATGTAATCACTTTCTTGGACAATTCACCCCCCCTTTTATGCAATGCAGGGAAATGGAAGGCAGGCACACAATTCTCAGAAATGCAATTCAAATGTAATTCAGTTCACCCAGCAACTTAGACTACAGAAGTTGAAAACACAGGCCCAAATGCTTTTAAATGTGCTGGCAATGAAGAAAAAAATATGCTAAAATGCTTTTAATTCCCTCTAGAGGTTCAGGGTGAGTGGTATCTAGTTAATATTAGCTCAGGCTCACTCTAGCAGTGATGCAGGGATAGTTTTTATGAGGCAAACGATTTTTTTCAGAGGGAAGCAAAAGCAGCTATCTTTTTGCAAGTGGAGAAATTTTCAAATCGCGGCAAAATTCGCGAATGCGTCTGGCACGATTACAGAGGAATTACATGGACTATCGATTTGGGGTCCTAGGAAAGCCTAGGATCTCAGCTTCCAGATGAAAGTTACTGCAAGTCTCTAGCACCAACGGTCACGGAGATATGAGCAATTTTGTGAAGGTCGTTTTTCAGATTTGAAATTTTAAAGTTCAAAAAGACAAGTGACAGCTAGCGACTAGAAAATGACAGGTGACAGTTAGGAGGCAGTTCTACTTAGATTAAAATAGATTGAATTATATTATTTTAACTAAGAGATTGTTTCTGCACAGTTCTACTATGTACTCACACTATATTTAGAAATATGCCTCGCCACGGATCTGGTCAGGTTTTGGACTGGACTCCGGTTCAGCTCTTTGGTTCTGCTAACATTGGCCTGGGTCAGCTCTGCTCTCTCTCTCTGGGTACAGCACTGCTTCTGGATTCTGGAGATTGAGGGATTTGAAGTCTGGATCTCTGGATGTTTATGGAGGTAAAGTATGGAATTTTGGCAGAGCTTCCAGCTGCAAGTGGAAAATGAATCTCTATTTGGCTTGCACTATCTGCTTTTATCTGTTTAGAATGTGGGTGTGTGTGCAGCATCACTAGACCCTACCCCTCTCCACTTGCCATTGGCCACTTCATCCTCTTCCACTTGATTGGGGAAGGAACCGTGAGTCAGAGCGATGTCATTTTATGGCTTGCAGAGAGGACACTCCCCTGTCAAATTGCACACAATCTATATTTGATATAAAAAGACATATTTGCACAGGTAAACATTTGTTTAAAATTACATGCACCCCTCACATATCACAGGAGGTATCCCCTGTTCAAACTTTGCTCTTCCTGGGGGCTTGCATTCAGAAATGGCAATATTTGCACCTTTTTAGTGGTTTTGCAACATCAGATTTTTCTCCAGATTTGTACACATGTACACGGCCTGTTCATACATACTCCAGTAAATTTTCATTTGTCTAACTTAAACACAGTGTCTGTAATATTAACAATTAGCGGGGTTTTGCCCCAGAACATCACACAAATTGGAGTTTGGGCTTGAATTGAAGGTACATTTTCTAAATTAAGGCTCTCAAGGTTATACATTTCTGTCATTTGATTACAAAGAGTTATCAGTGTTTTTGTAAAATATATATTTTGCTTTCAAGTCAGTTCTCAGAGTGTTGGAGTCTGCCTCCAAGACTTGGGTGGGTCAGTCACATGTGTCCTCTGGGCAGGCAGGCCTTTGTTGACAGGAAACAGTAAAAATCAACATATTCCTTTCAGAGGAGAGGGGCCATTGTGTGGTCTCTGGGAAGCTGAGATCAGGAGGCCAGGGAGCCACTTTGCAATTAATTAACAGAACCCTGTGATTTCCTTGGCTTCTTGTGTTGAGTTCTGAAGTGTCAAGAGTTCTCAGGACAGGCAACCCCTTTGAACTTTTAATTAAATAAGACCCCTTTCTTTGCACTAGACAGTTTTGCAAGACAGCTCTCCTGTCAGAGTTTAGACCGCTAGCGCCACCCTCAGGATTTTGTGGTTACTGCATCCATCCTTGGGATTTTTTTTAGATTGATTCATTTCAGCAAGTGATATTACATGGAGTATATTGTCCATGTTCAGGACATGGCATTGGTGTGTTTCTGCAGTAAAGTAATTCTGTGCCCATGATTTTGCCATATTTGACATTCAAGAAAAAGGAATTCCCAACAGTTATGGGTTTGCTTTTGGCAATCAGCATTGCCTCTCTGAGCTCACAATATAGGCGAAATGGGATTTTCCTGTGCATTTTCTGGGGAGCTCTGGCCATTATGATGTTTTCAATGCCAGTAATGCACAGTTTTGGTGGTAGGGCTTGGATGCATGGATAAAAACATCCCACAACATGCTGTTTGGCACCTTGGCCATTTGCGCCGTCCCTTGCCCTTATATGATGTTAAAGGACACGGGGCATCCATTTTTGTACCCCATTTCCAGTCCATTTTGGTGACCAGGCCTCACTGAGATAGTACAGCGCGCAGAGCACATGGCCCATAGCCTTGTTCCCACTCTGACTGGAAAACTCCAGAGGTATTTGCAACAGCTAATAAATGTAACACATCACTCTCTGAGATCACAGTCCTGCATGTGAACCGGCTTGAACCATGCACATGGCTTGTTCATCTCCACAAACGTGTCCTTGCCCATGCACCCTCGCCAGTGGAAAGTAACTGCCATTCTGACCCTGTGTCCCTGCAAGGTATTCTCTTCATGTGCCAGACCACTGACCACGCCATGATGGCCACCTAGCAGATCCCCAACTAACATTAGACCCCTACTGCAGTATATTGTTGCCTATCAATAACAAATGCCACATATAGGAGATTCTTGTGAGCAAAGACCCACACTTCAAACACTGCATTATAGTGGTCAAGACCCTTGACCTAAGGCCTCTATAATCCAATGTTCATTGATAGTATTGATATATGTGTGACTTTTATAGAGACATAACCGACTGAAAGACTTTGAACAAGTGTTATTTAGTGCATGCATTATTGATAATATATTTGGTTAGCTTAGATAGTGACCACCCCGCTTCACAGCGACCTGAACTTCACCCGTTCCGAGCACAGGTGTCTGACGTCCATCCTTGCATGGAGACACACTTGATTGATTTAAAAAATCGAAACAACCGTTGGTAAAATATATGTGGTGTTTTATTTTGTAGCTTATTTGTATGACACAAAAATACAAAAGTTTACACATTGTACAGTTCAGGTTGCAGCACAGCGAGAGAAAATCCCCTGTACTGACCACTGTCACTCGGGAATGTTTCTCTTATGGCATGAACGGCACAGGCGGTTATCACTCTTCGAACGCAGTGTCCAAGCCTCCCGTGAAGCCACCATGTAAATGAACGATAGGCCACCAGCCTGTACCACCTGTGAAAAGGAATGAAACACACTGTTTTTAAATGACCAAGATAATTTTAATAAACGTTTGTTGTCAATGACAATTCTTGTAACTAATGGCATTCTGCTCGGACAAATGCTATCTAAACACTGCACACTATTGAACGACTTTCATGCGTTACAATGATATGTATATGTAATTTTGGATATAGTAGAAGACCATGAAATAGTAGTGGCATCACAAGGAGAGTATACTTACTCGTTACTCGGATTACGAGGACAAACAGTTGCGCGAAGTTCGTGCATAAGCACCATCATTATCCTCAACACGACCGTGTGAGTCAGGCTGCCCTGAAGTCTGGCAGCTCAGTGATGCATTGCGGTCGTGGCTCGCCTTCCGAAATGTAGGCCACGCATCCCGAGTTTTCACAGCAGCAGCAGTTCTCCTCCTCGGTTGGCATTAGCTCGCACCGATTGCATGTGCACCAGGTGGAAACACCGTCCATGCGACTAGGTCCAGTGTCTTCATCCGTTGATTCGTCCTGCCAAATGCTGTCTGAAGCCCCATCGTTTTTGCGTGTTTCCCTTTCCAGTAGTTCCTCCTCGGTATACTCGGGCTCGTACATGTAGGGCATTATTGTATCCATTGTGTGTAGCACAAACTAAAATAATTGATAGCGGTGGTACTGATATCTGTCCACACAGGCTACAAGCAATGAAGGTAGCTGACCAGAGCACAGAAACGAGTCACAGAATACTCAAAGTAACACAGAGAGAGGAATGGCATCGAAAATCTGCTGCTGTGTGTTGTGAAACGGTCTGTTTATACTTATTGAGGAAAGAGGCGTCCTGCCATTTCCATGGCGACACGTCATTAGCTGAAGTGCAGCGAATGTTGACACGAGACGTGCTTTGGCGTTGTGAAATGGGCGGTATGCGTCTGCTGATGACAGGCTCAGGGGCGGGGGATATGATTTAGTGCCGCAAAAGCAGGTCAGCCAGGGCGATGGGGGAAATGATAGGATTGTCACAAAATGCCAGCTCCCTGGTGCCTGTTTTCGCGTGCGTTTAATGGACGAAAACTCGGGTAAGGTCCATAGGACATTTCTCTAAAATCGAGCGACTTAGGCTTAAAAACACATGGCCGACCCGTATGGGCAATAAAAAATTTGGACCGAACCATTCCTTTAAGGAGGGTGGGATGGAGGGAAGCATTGGAGGGACCCATCACTGAGGCCGAAATAATTGAAGCAATAAAAGCACTCCCCAATGGGAAAGCACCAGGCACGGACAGACTGGGGGCTGAATTCTATAAGGAATTCAGTTGCAAACTGGTGCCCAGGAACACACCGTCTGGATGGGGGCACTAGACACAGGTGAACTCCACAAAACCACCAGGGAAGCAATAATTACACTCCTGCTGAAATCAGGGAAGCCACTTGGGGAATGTGGGTCGTACCAGCCTTTATCCTTAATAAACACTGATGCCAAGATCCTAGCGAAGATTATAGCAACCAGGCTCACACCACTGATGCCATATATGGTACATGAGGACCAGGCAGGGTTTATAATGGGCAGGTCCATGGCAACAAATATAAGGCGATGTCACCAAATCATAGCCACAGTACCCCTCGACACCCAAGGAATAGCTGTCTCCCTCGACATGCGGAAAGCATTCAGCACTGTCTCTTGGCCTTTCCTATTCGGGGTGCTGCGGAAATATGGGTTTGGCCCAAACTTCATAAAATGGATCCAGATACTATATACACGACCTCATGCAAAGATTAGAATTAATGGGTCCCTTACAGACATACTAGAACTACTGGGTGGCACCAGACAGTGCTGCTCATTGTCCCCACTACTCTTTGCTCTAGTTATAGAACCCCTTGCAGACATTCTCAGATCACAATATAGCACATTCGGGATATGGCTTGAGGGCAAACTACATATTATAACACTATATGCGGACGATATTCTATTATATCTAAAGAACCCAGACCGTACATTGGGCAGGGTGCTGGCCGAAGTGGAAAGGTTTGGTGAATATTCAGGTATTCGCCTTAACCCCAAAAGTCGGAGATGTACCCGCTCACAGACAACACCACGCAGCCCCAAAACGTACATGGTCTTATATGGAGCCCAGTACACATTGTTTACCTGGGCGCTACTGTTGCCAGAACTGCCCAATTATCCCGGACATTGAACTATAGTGCACTGGCAGAAGCATTATGTGTCAAAATGAAGCGCTGGAACGTCCTGCCCATATCAATGATGGGGAGGATAGCGTTGATCAAAATGATAATATTGCCAAAGCTTTTTTATCTTTTTAGTACGGTGCCAGTATGGCTTGGCCGCGCTCTGTTCTCCAAAATCAACAGCACCTGCATAGCGTTCGTTTGGGGCGGTCATTCTAGACTGAGCTGGAGGGTACTAACTCACACATATCCTAGGGGCGGGCTGATGGCTCCCGACATGGAATTGTACTACCTAGCAGCGCAGGT
Organism: Ambystoma mexicanum; assembly: GCF_040938575.1. Classification (NCBI taxonomy): domain Eukaryota; kingdom Metazoa; phylum Chordata; class Amphibia; order Caudata; family Ambystomatidae; genus Ambystoma; species Ambystoma mexicanum. Next base: position 1,106,274,309 of record NC_090924.1, on the reverse strand, counting down.
GCAATATGCGGCCGTCTGAGCCACATGCTTCCTCAACCCTGGCCCCCCGCTCACCCCCTCGAAAGAGCGGAAGGTGACGTTAACTCTACAAAGGATGACAAGGCCTACCCCTAAACAATACAACACTATAAACCCATCCAAGGTCACTATCACGGCATGGGCCAAAATCGCTGACATATTTGGAGCCAGTAAGTTATACCACCCGAGCATGCCAATAAGGGGTGACCCCCATACACCCTTCTGCATAGAGAGTGAAGTGGCGTCACATTGGAGTGAAAGAGGCATCACACAATGGGGACATTTGTGCTGGGAAAAATGCTTTCTTCAGTGGGAGGATGTTAAAGACACTGTGGGAAACACAAATGCATATAAACAACAGTTTGATAGGGTAGCAGCCATTACACAACAAATATACCCATCAATTCTGAATGAACCCGAAATAAACATGGGACTAGGATACATATACACAGGAGGGACTCAGAAAATCACGGCCTCCGCTCTCTACAAAACTAAAATACAAACACGCCCGGTGGTAGCTCACACGGCTAGGGCCGGGTGGGAGCAAGATCTGGGGCAACTGATAGAAGACCAAGAATGGTCCCAGATTTGCGTACTAACCAGGCAGATATCATGCAATTCAAGATTCAAACTGATCCACTATAAAATAGTCCATGGGACTCACTATACGCAAGTAAAGCTCAAGCGACTATACCCTTCTCTCTCTGGCACCTGCCTGAGATGTAACTCTGAAAATGCTAATATATTTCATATGTTGTGGGACTGTGTAGAACTGAGACATTACTGGTCTGAGGTCTGTGGAGCTCTAGATAAGATGGCAGACCAACCGGTGGAATGGACACAACGGATATATATGCTGGGTGCGATGGGGAAAATGAACCCAACATGGCGAAAACTGCTCAATTTAAGCCTATTGTTAGCTAAAAGGGTCATACTAATGAGGTGAAAGAATGCACAACCGCCAACAAAGGAAGACTGGAACAGGGATATGATGTGGGCTAACGATAACGAAGAACTGTACATGAGCTGCCCCCCTCTAAACCCCCCTCTAAATCCAGCAATGCATGGGCATGGTACAGGCAATATTTGGCAGATTTAATTGACCTTGAGAACCCGAACACAGTAGAAAGCTATCCTGTATATGTTGTATGTTCGCTAAATTGAGTGTTCCAAATGTATGTGCATAACCTGTGTGCAATGATAAATAAAGTTGTAAAAAAAAAGGAGGGTGGGATGGGGTGTGGCAGCACAAACTGAAAAAGTGGAGTTTTCTTGTCACCAAAGCCATACGGTTAAATGTAAGTTGTTGCTCACTGTACAACTACCAATTAGTGCATCTGGGTTACAATGTTTTTGAAATAATATTGCCGTCAGACTGGCGTATTAAGTTTTGAAAACTAAGCCCGCCATCTGCACTGTTTGCTGGAAACAGTGATTCTGGAGGTGTATGAGAGTAGCGGTTCTCATAATTGGATTTCAATATGTTGTTGCAAAGTAAAAATGTATTTGGCTTCTGAGTAAAGGTCACATGAGTTGCTTTTTCAGTTGCACGCTCAATAGGCCCACGCATCCGAGTGAATGTATAAGGGGCAATTGTTTTTTGACCTTGAGCGAAAGGCAAACTTTAGAAGCAATTCAAGGAATGAAAGGTTTGAAAAAAATAGCAATTGATAAGCTTATGTTTTAAAAATGTTTGTAAGGCACATGCAATATCAGTCCACAAAGATTCTTTGGTGCGAAAACGTTGGTGTCTGACTTGGCGAAAAAGAATGGAGGCGGTACATATTATGTAAGTTTACTTTTCACCACTCTACAGCGACCCGCGTTTTTATTTTAAATTATCGAAACTCTACTTGTGCCAATCTAACTGAAGTATTATCTTTCTGCGCTTTTATATTTTTCCTCCAATAATGGAGAGTGCAGAGTTTCCACGTTTGCAGGGTATGACTACACTCACCCTTTTTTAGCATTAATATTTCTTGTTTGAAACGTTATGTTTGCCCACATAGCTTTCTGTATCACTTTGCAGGTTATTTTGGTCTTGTTTGAAATCACGAGATGTAATTTATTTTACGTGTCCATTCATTTTGCCTTCAAAACTCATTTATCGTCTTCCATTTTTTTTACCTTACGGCGCATGCAGAATCTTGGCGTTTGTAGCCTGGTACTATATTTACACATGGTTAATAGTAACATTTCACTAAAATGTCATGTTTGACCACTTACATTTGTGTATTACTTTGCACATTCTTTGTGTCTTTTTTGCAATTTTTTGCTAGAGGTTGGTTATTGACACGTATTTTCTGTTACGTTTTCCGCCCAGGTACATCTTGCCGTACTGTCCGTGCCATGGTTTCCAGTAGCCGAGTGCCGGATTTTTTGGACGCCAAATACAACTGCTAGTGAGCGGTTGCCTGTCCATCACAATTATGTGGCATGATAGCCCAGGCCAAGCTTGCTCGTTCGCTGAACTCGCTATTCGGAGCAACATTACATCATTTATGGTGCTGTAGGCCGAAGGTCATGGCGCCTTCTTGGAAATCACTGTGGAAACAAAGCGACTGCTTTAACCAAGAACGCATAATTTTTGTATGGGAAAAGACCAACGTTTGCCTCATCTTTACCATTTGCAATGACGCCCTTAGAAACATTGTTATCATTCAATTGAAAATGGGATTACTCCAATGGTCTCTGACAGGTTTTTGTTAAATAAACCTACTTTACGAACGCTAAAATGTTAACGTTTTCTTTTACAATACAGTCTATTATTTCAAAATGTAAGTTATTACGTTGTACATCGCTGTATGTTTATTTACAGGTTCTGTGTCTCGTCACGTACTTTCACAGGCTACCATGGAAAGGGAAGAGGGGCTATGTATGAAACAACCACTTTCCCTTTCTATGGTGGCCATCTTGAAAAGGGATTTTGTTTTGTAATCCGACCCTCTAAAGCCGCTACGGATTATAACCAGTAATCCTATTTTTTAGTAGCACACATTACTGCTTTGCAAATCTAGACTATTACTGGCAAAGATTATTGCGTCTATGTATCTTACTGAGAAATATGAAGTACATGGAATGTATGCAATTTATTTTGTTTACATTTATTTACACTGTGAAAGGTCGCTCTTAACAGAATATTTACTTTGTTTATGGGTGGCTTTATTTTTTGGTACAACAGGTAATAAGGCAATTTGCGAACGGTAATGAGCAAAGAGGCAACAAACGGTAATATGGGCCAGTAGATGTACGGCGAACATTTTTGTGCATTTGTTATTTGTAAGGTAGTGACACTGTTTCTCATGCTTCTTCATTACAGCAGTGCTGCTGTTTCTTGGGGAGGAGGGATGGCTTTAGCTGATGTCATTTTCAGATAAGTAGAACTTTTGCTAAAAATATAAAATTTGTAGTGCATTGGTAATCACTGCCTACCAATACGTGTTGCCGCTGTGTAAGGGAAATGTTGAAGGTGGACGTTCATACATCAATATAAAATCTATTTCCACACTTTCCACGAGGCATAGATCTTATTGTTAAGTGTGTACTGATTCTGGGACACATCACCATGCTGTACGCCAGCATATTGTCATGTGGCATTCTTTGCAAGGTGTATACTGTTTAGCAAAAGAACCTTGTTAAAGGGACATTATGGTTACCCTGCCCTACTGAAAGTCTGTGACATTCAGTAAAAAAATGTTTTATTAAAATGATGTTATAGTTAAATTGACCTACTAAAAACCCATAAAATTCACTCAAAAAAACTTTGTTAAGGGGACGTAAACCAGTAAAAACTGAGCCGGAGGAGCCTGAGAAACTCGGAAAGAAAAACCGCAGCGTTTTCAAACACAACGTTGTATTTATGTTTGCGGTCGCTTCAAAAGCGACCGCAAACATAAATACAACGTTTTTAAAGCTGCGGTTTTATTTCTAAGTTTTCCAGGCTCCTCCAGCCCGGAAAACTTAGAAAAAAAAACGCAGATAGTGCTTATTTTTTTTTAAAAATAAATAGCACTTACCGAGATTCAGCTGCAGCTTTCCTGCTCTGGTCTCCGGTCCGTGTCCTCCGAGTCCCGGCACCAATGAAGGAAAAGCCACCCAGCGGTAGCTTTTGTTTACTACAGCTGGCTGGCTTTTCCTTCATTAGTGCCGCAAAAGCAAAAGCCAGCACAGGCGGGCATCCATTTCACAAAATGGATGCGCCCATGTGATTGCTTTTGCAAATTTTGAGCTTGAATAGCTCAAAATTGTCCATAGGAAGTTTAAAAAAAAATAGTATTATTTTTTTTTATATTGCCAATCTATTTTTTAAATAACATTTTTTACTAGACTATCCCTTTAAATAAGCGTTTGTAAGATTTGCTGGTAATCTCTGCTTTAGAGTAATGGTACTATCATTACATTGAAACCATCCACATTTCTTTTTTTATATATGCAGTGTTGTGCCCTGAATTGGTTGTGGCTCCTGCGTGGTAGATTATACCTATTGTTGTGAAGGTTTTCTTACCAAGTGATATTTGACCATGTGTGAATCCAGTCAGCTTGCAGTTGTTTTTGGTATCATCTGCATCGTAACGTAGAAGTATTAGTATTACGTATTTACTATGTGTTTGTATTACTAACGTGGAGCGATTCTCTGAATTGCAGGTAGAACATAATCTACCATGGTTTGCATTTTGTACAAGTTGCTGAAATGGAATGGATTCACAGTTAGGTATTGATATATATATATATATATATATATATATATATATATATATATATATATATATATATATATATATATATATATATATATATAATATATATACGAAGCGTTCATTGGGGATTTCTTCTTGTGCCACATTGTTGCAGAGAGTGCATGTATGTTTCCACATGTATGAAATCTGGAAGATTTCATTTATAGGTATGTTTTTGTTTTCCAGTACTTGTAGTAGGTACATTAGAAATTCTTGTTGATCTTCCTGTGAGTTTATAGTGAATTTCACCATTCCAGCAGAGTAGTCCAATTGTTGTCTTATTCCATAAACACTATACGTGTTGTCAGGATTGTTTGCTGCATTTCTGTGAAGTACTCACATTTGCATACACAATGGGTCTGTACTGTGTAAGTAAATGTTGTCAACAATTGGTGGTAATTGAAATAGAATATTCATTGCTACATTTGTGTAGCAACTTACACCAACTATATTTGAGAGTTTAAATTGACCAGTCTTTGAAGAAGTACCTGGATTACTTTCCCTAATTGATTCTTTTTTGCTTGTGGTACTTGATGAAGTATTACTTTCTTTTACTCTCTTTGGAGGATTTGCAGTGACATCCTGTTGCTTTTCTGTTTGATTTATTTTTCTTTTATAACGTTTTACTTTTTGTGGAACAGAATATTTGTTTAGATGGGGAGTGTATAGTGAGCAAAGTCTATTTTATTCTAAAATGCAAGGAATATCAGCATTTATTTTACTTGCATCAAAGTTGATTAGAAACAGACCGTCAAATGTACGTAAGCATGATAGTGCTACGTAGCTCATGCCTTCTTTAAAGACTGTGTTACCATATCTATCATTGCTTTGTCTAGGGTAAAACCTTGTGATTTATGAATCGTGACTGCGTATGCAAAAGTTAGAGAAAATTGTTCTTTGCATACATACATGTCTTTGAAGAGAAGGAATCGAGCTGTTGAGCGTCCTATCCTTTTAACTTCTGAAAGTTTGTCAAAGAGTATATTGACAAACTGAATTTTGTTGTCACGTGGGCATGTTTGAAAGCCAACAACTGTACCCAGTGCTTCATTAACTAGTCCTTGGTCCACGTCAAGGTTACGTTTAAGCATTACTCTGCAATTTAAGGATTATTTTAATATCTTTTCTAAGCCTGCTGTGTTTGAGATTGATTTTTGTAAACTATTTAGTCTTGTTGTGGCTTGGCCACACATAGGTAGTGTTACTCACCGGTGAGGAGATTGTGTGAAACCAGAGAATAGAACCGTAAAGCTGGGAAGTTGCTTGAAGAGCTTTGGGTGGAGCCTCCACCCAAGCCTCCTCTCTGTGCTGTGAGTGAATAAGACCTTCTAAATGATATGACCTCTTGCTGTCTAAATAACCAGGCAAGTGGACCGAACACCCAAAAAGCGGGGAGAACGCACTGCCACGGACCAGGCTGCAAAGGAAAGAACAACAAGTAAGTGTTTTGAAGGTAGCACTTATCCCCTGAGAGTTTTACTGACTAATGGAATACCTGAGCGTTTCCCCCCATTGTATGGAAAGTAAGGCACAACACAGGAAATCACCTGGGAAAATAACAAGACCTAGAATCTAACTGGATTAAGCTATGACATAAATCAGGAGGTGGACAGGATCTTACCAGTGGAGAAGGACTGAAGGATTGGAGGAAATCAGAATGCAATGGCAGGGATAAAATAAGAAAAAAGGGGAATGTTAGTAGGGTACTAATACCCGAGCGGCACAAGGGTCGCACTGGTTTCGGGATGGTGCACAGCTGCAGAGCGTCCTTAAGTGCACAAGCAAAACAAAGTTCAATCCAATGTTCAGTTCACGAAAGGAGAATAGTCTTACCACTGGTGGTAAATAGGATGGCAATTGTAGAATGAAAGCAACAACCAGACCGACTGGTAGTTCAGGGAGGAAAGGTAGTTTGAATGCAGGCAAGGTCTGGCACACTAGCGGGCAGCAACCATGGCAAAAATGTCGACAAAAGCAGTCCGGGAGCAAACAGGGGTCTGATACACGTGCAGGCAAGGACAAAGACAGAACCTTATCTTACGGAGTCCGTGGAAGCAAGCAGGGGTTCGGTACACGTACGTACAGGAACAATGGCAAAACGTTAGTGCGGGTTCCAGGAAGATCAGCAAAGGTCCGATACACGGTCAGACAGGTACAAGCCAGGGAATCCAATAGCGAAGTCCAGTAAACAAATCCGGGTCGATAACGTAATGAATTAAGGAGTTGGCACTTGAAGGAGGAACTTCTAGCAGCCGGGTGTAACTTTAAACAGAAGCAGCGTCCTGGCTGCAACTGCAGAATACATCAGTAAAGGAGGCGGGGCAAGCCAAGGTGAGGCTCCACAGCTGAACTACAGCACGGAGCTAGGTTTTCTGGGAAGTGTAGTTTCGTATTGCTAACTTCCACAGTAGCTGCCACCGTGTATAGAATGGAGCAGCATTATGCCGTATCCCTTTGGGGAGCGCTACAACCCTCCTGACCTTCCTGGTAGCTGTACTTCGGAAACTGACTGTTCTAAGGAGCCGAGCTGCTAAGGATGCAGGTGGCAGGGGCTTCTGCACAGGACGAGGTGAACGCCGGGCCGTAACAGGTAGTGTCATACCATGTACATCTAGTTTGTCTGTGGCGCTAATTTCCATTATTGGTTGCATTTCTTTACTTAACATTATTTCATTGAATTTGAAACAGCTTGCAAGAGTTGGCATTAAGGCCATACAATTGACATTTTTGTGGGCTAATTGCTCCATAACATCTGTAGCACATGCATTATCGCCATAAAGTGCATTAATTTGCCAGGTTTTCAATATTGTTTCTGCTTCTTTAGAGAGTATACCAACTCTGATATTTTTTAAGATGTTGGCATAAGTGAGATCTGCAGATTGGCGCATGTTTTCTGTTAATTCTCTGCATTGGAAATGTTGCCAAAGGTTGACATTTCCAATGCTGCCAACTGTTTTACAGCAGAGTTTGTGTCCTAATGTTTTAAAAATAGGTTCACCTTTTACTGGTGTCAATTGAAGAAGATCTCTGAAAACAATAATGTGTTTTCCTGCAAAGAGCTCTTCATAGTTTGTTTTCATTCAGTACTTTTTGTAATCTGAGGTGAATCAAAGCCAACATTAGGTTGGAGACCATGCTCACTTCATCTATTAGTAGCATTTTCATTTGTTTCAATACTCTGCTTAGTTCCATTGCAGCTTCTGCAGAAAGTTTGTAATAGTCTAATTTGTTCTGGTGTTCTACTGGCAATAGTAGTAATCGGTGTAAAGCGACATCACTTATGTTGTAGGCAGCTAAACCTGTGGGGGCAGTGACAACAGCTGACAGTTTGTTGTTTGTCAATTGTTGAAGGAATTTACTGATGATTTTGATTGGGAATGTTTTGCCAGAACCAGCTTCACCACTGACGTACAGTAGTATAGGTTTACAATTATGGCAGGAACATTCTTTATTTTCATGTTGTACACCATGTGCAATTTGTTTTGTTACTTCTTCAAAAATGCTACGTTGTTCGTTGTTTAGTTTTGATTGTAGTATAGTTAAGTCTTCTTTATCTTCATACTGACACATGGTTTTTTCTACTTCTATCATAGCTAATTCTGCCTCATTTATTATTAGTGGTTCTCCAAGTGGTTCTTGGCTTCCTGTTATAGAAGGTTGACTACTCTCAGGAGTGTCTTTATCTAGTCGGGCCTGGAGTTCTTCTTCATGTTACTGTTCTTTGTGCAACATTGTTTTGTATTGTGTAAAGTTTACTTAAGTTATAGTGCTTTCATTTGCTTTGAAAGCATCTTCATATGAGTCACAGTTTTCTAGTATTTCTTCTTCTTTTCTCCATGGTTTAAAGAGCTGTAGCAGGGACATGTAATATATTTCTTTATGTTGAGGAGTCTTCAATGACAATTTGATATGACTAATTAAATTTGGTTTAGTGAGTTTAACTAAGCTGCTTTCACAGTTTGTCACTCTGTATTTACCTTTTTTTTCATCAGGTTTTATATTATTTTTATATGTGTAGTTTTGGGCTATGTGGTATAGACACATGGTTTCCAAAGTATTACTTCTTTTGGGTAGTATGTGTCGAATAAATTGCTTTTTAAAATGTCTTGGCTGTTGGGATCATGTTTGGCTATTGTTTCTATATCTTTGTATGTTTTTAGAACTCTTTTTCTAGATTTAGCTGGACCAAGACTTAGCCATACTATATTTTCAGATTTACCATACAATGCAGTACCAGTTAAACGATCAGCTGCTTCATATGATCCACATTCTCTATGGGAGAGCATTTTTATGCCCAAACTGTATAATTTCTGAGACACTGTTTTATCTGATGACAGGTAATTCCAGAGGTCTTGGAGCTCTGTCTTTTCTGCTTTGGTTAAGTATGCTGTGACATATCGTGCAACTGCAGTAGAATTGTCTGCAATGTACTGCACATCTATGTTTGCATTCCATAAGTGGGAAATGATTGCATTATAATCATTGATATATTTTTCTTCTTCTTTTCTTTTTATGTAATATGTATTTTTAGGTGACTTACCTTTAACACTATGTCTAACTGAAGACATGAGGTTGTTCACTTGACCTGTATTTGTAACTGGTCTAGGGAAACCAAATCGGCATTTGGTGTAGTATTTCCCTTTGTTTTTGTATTTGAGACAACAATATTTGCCACATTTATGTCTTTGAAATTGTAACATTTGTGCATGAAGATCACTATTTGTGGATTCTGATGGAATTTCACAAGTGACATATTTTTCAATAAACTGTAAAACAGTGGCATCACTGTCTTGACCAAATTTAGGAGCATCTTTAATCCATAAAAGCATGTGGATATGTGGTGCTCCTCTGGATTGGTATTCTTTTCTCCAAAAGAAGTGTTGCACTTCTCCAAGGAGAGGCACAGTTTTATTACAAATAAAACGTAGCATTGCAATGAAGTGATGGTGAAAATATCTTGAAACATTAACAGGATCCAAAGAACAAAGTTCTCCTGGTGTTAGTATATCTATGTTTGTTTTGTTTTTATTTGATATGCGTAGGAAATCATGTAAATCTTGCCATGCATATTCTGCACAACTTAATGTAACAAACCAAGTGGGTGGGCCAAGGTTTCTGATCATACAACGTACATCTCCATGACGCCAAAACCAGTACTCTTTAGTACCACGCATATTTGCTAATAGATTTGTAATATTTGATTGTAAAACCTCATCCTTTTGTTGCACTTTTTGTAATAATTGTGTAGCTGTCATATTTTGAAAGTTTGATCCTGATTTTAATATGTGTGCAACTCCGTAACATAAAGTTGCTAGTTCACTTTCAAAGAGTAGGTAGAATATGTATTCCACATTTTGTCTAAATCTGGGATCTTCAGAATACATCCGTAATGAGTGGTATTCTGACGCTGATATTTGAATAGGTCTATCATCATACCTTCCTCCTTTGCCAGTAGGAAAGAGTAGAGGAAAAGCATGTGCTTCTATACTTTTCTCCCATATGATGATTGGTGATCCTTTTGTTTGATGCATTTGGTATGTTTCCAGTGCATCTTCTATGGTGTCATTAGAGTGCAAAGGATGAATTGTATAATGGTCTAAAGTATTTGATATTGTAGCAGGATCTAGTAGCTCAAATTGACCAGCTTCTTGTGTTTCTTGAATTATTTCAGTTGTATCTTTCAAGTTTTCTTCAATATTAATTTCTTTGTCATATTCATTATTCTCTTTAAGATATTGTAAGGATTGTCTAACTTTATATAAATCTACTGTTGCCATATTTTTTTTGTCTTTTGTAGGTACTCCATTTACTAAGATAATTAAAGATTGCTGCATTGGACGTTCCACTCCTAGAGTATGCATATTTTCTTTTAGATCTAATGGTAAATAAATGACTTTTCCACGAATGCCTTTTACCAATTCAAAGGGTGGTAATGTTGCTGTTTTTGGTTGAAGGCATATTATTGCTTGAAATGGGTGTACTGTTTGGATTATGATGCTCTCATATAAATTAAGTTGTTGTAGGGGTTTTGGTAGTGGCTATAATTCCAAATTATTTGTGATAGCACGTGAAGGAGTTTGGTTGTTGTCAAGTTTCGTAGTGCAGTAACTGCAAAGTATTAAGAGGTCACTTATTTCGTATTTGTTTTCTGCTACAAGGTAGAGAGCTAATTCAAACCATTTAGAATCTTCATTGTCTTCTATTTTATATGATAGGACAGTTTTCGTGTTACTTTTATGAAAAGTTCTGCGGCAACATACATATACATGGTTTGATACTTCAGCTGATGTACTTTTAAATTTTAGTATTTCTTTTTTGTATGTGTTTAGCAAAAGGTTGCCATGTGTAGAATTGTTGCTAATTTGGTTTAAAGCTATTTCATTCTGTAAATGGCTTTCATGGCTTTCACTTCCAAAATATTTCTTCTAGATATAGTCAATTTCTTGAAGTGGGTCTTTCGCTGTACCATGTAGAAGAATGTTATTTAAATTTGCTAGTGCTAAAGCAGGACTTTTAGATAGTACAGTTTATAGACTAGATTTCTTATAGTTGAATGATGTGTTGATTTTCTTTTGATATCATGGAAGGTGGTTTTACAAGTAGGTCCTGTAATGCAGGCCAATGAATGCCCTTGTAGTCCTGTGTATTTGCGCACTGCACAGGTATCCATATTTTGCAGTAGTTTAATTTTGATTTTGTCTTTGCTTTTTACATATTGATTGAGGAATTGGCATAAAGACTTGAACATTTTTTGGGAATGTTACATATTGACTTGCATGGCCATTTGTACACAAGACGTTCTGATTCAGTTGAATGGAGGGGTAATTCTAGGTTTTCAGGGCATATTTTTGTAAGGAGTACTTCTTGTTCCATTATGGTATTATTAACTTTTTCATAACCTCGAACACTGCTATGTATGGCAATAGTAGTTGTTTGCTTTTGTATGTAAGCTTCTTCATTAAAGTATGGTTCTGTGCTCGTAGTGTGACTCCATTCACCTCCACAGATACTTAAGAAGTTCTTTCTGTTGACATTTTGTTTATTGAGAAGTCTTTTTTGTAATTTAGTTATTAGTTTTGTTAGTGGTTTCATTTTGTTTAACACTAAAATAAATAACTTTCTTTTGAGAAGAATTGCACTATCTATCAACGCTTCTAAAATTAATTTCCTACGATAGGTTTTAAGCATTGAACCTGATTTCTCTCCTGTTTTTATAAGATTTTGAAGGACTTTGTGACGGAACATTTTGGCTAAAATACTTTTCTTGGTATGCTTACTTTGCACTATATTAAAATTTAAAGAAGTATTTTAATCTGTAGTGATAGCTGATTTTCTGTTAATTGTGTTTTGGTTTGTTTTACATATTGATAGAGGAGGCAACGTTTTTGCACTTGAAACTTCTTGTGTTTCACTAAATGACTGTATTAGCTGTTTTGTTTCAACTTTTTTTTTCAAATTCTGCTAGAGATGGATGCTTATTTTGGACACTTTTATTTTCATTTGATCTACTTCTGCGTTGCTTTCTACGGACTTGACTTTTGGTAGGCATTCTTTAGGGTCTGTTGAAAAAAATAAAGAAGGTATAGGTTGGGGTGTTCTGTAATGTATGTGTGCTGTGTGCATGAGTGTTTGAGTAAGATGATGAGTGTAATGGTGTCTGATTGTGCATTGGGAACTACAACTAGTAGGGATGTGTATTCTTCAATTAATATGTTACTAAACTCAGGTTCACATGACATAAAAAAATAAGCTAGTGGTGTGGAGAAGTACAAATAGTAAATCTAATGTATGCAATAAAAACAGTTGTTTGTTCTATAATATGAAAATTCTAGCGGTTGAGTTGGGTAATTTGTGTGTCCAAAAGTAGGAATTTGTGCGCCATTCTGGCTGTAAATCGCTGTTTAAGACATGGGGATTTTTGAACAGAATGGTGCACAATCTCTATTTTTAGGCACAGAAATAGCATGAATTAACTTTACAGTATGTTTGAGTAATAATACAAATATTATGGTGATATTCTACTTACTTTTTTTCTAAAATGAGCAGTTTAATTCTTAGTTCTTCTTTGTTCTTGACATTTGGCTGCTTCTTTTCAGGAGAATGGTCTTCACTGCAATTGTAAAAGAAACAAATTAGTAATTTTGTTTGTATATAGCATTGTTTTTAATTTAGATATTGATTTTTTTAACTGAAATCCTCAGCGCCTTTCTTAAAACTATTAAAACTATCTTATTCACATAAGATACGTCGCATCAGTTCAATACATATGATATGTTCTTAATGAACAAATTGTATTGCAATGAGTAACTGTAACAAACAAAATATCTTTAGTATGTCTTGTGAAATTCATAATGTACCACTGAATACCACCATTTCTGTAACTAAGCTGTTCTAGGTAATAGTGCCTTAATGTCATGCTTAAATTAAAGTAATCAAATAAATAAATAAATACATGTAATTGTATAAGTATTCTTTTTTAAGATTTGAACATAGAGTGTGCATGCATGCAATGTTGTTTGAATATATGTAGTCTATAAATTTCCTTTAAAAATGTTAGTTTAACATGATTTGATAGTGTGTATAAAGAAAGTAAATAGTATAAAGGTTTATAAGTGATAGTTGATTTTAGGAAATTGGAAAAAAGACTGTAGATTCATTTTACAGATTACACAAGCTAAAAGTCAGTTTGAAAATGTGTTCATGTACTGTACAGAAAATATGCATACCTGTAGTTTGTGTTCATGCATATGGATATGCATGGAGCTGCAATTAGAAATCTTGGAGACTTGTACAGTATTTCTTGTAGATGGGGCTTGCCAATGATATGACACTTGTACTCAGAGAGATTCACAGTACATTTGCAGTGCTGATCTATGATGATGCAGTTAGATGTAGAGGTCTTGAATGTGATTGGTGCATGGTCATGTGATTTCTTAGCTACATCCAATGAGGGAATAGCACAGAGAGTCAAGTGGAAATGGTAGAAGGGCTGTTCATGTTACAATATGTCCGCGGACATGGCAGTAGTTCGTGGACATCGGGAGTTACATCCGGGGATTTTTGGGTTCAGAAGTCATGCAAATGAGAATGAGCAGTGAAAGGGATTGGTCAAGAAAGTTTAGTGGGTGTGTTGTGCCAGGAGAGAGTTTCTCAGATACTGTTTTTGCTGAGAGAACAAGAGATAGCTATGGCTGTGTGTTTCAGAAAACAGATTGTTTGGATTTTGGGAGATTCGTGGATACATTGGTTGAAGGTGCATGCAGAAAGCTGTGGAGTAGCTGTAGATCTTGGATTTCCACATGTGGATTTACACTGGCATGGAGTACGTCGAATGAAGTGGTTGGACTTGCTACCTCTCTGCGCTACTTTGGAAACAAAGCAACATCCAGACATAATTGTAATTCATTGTGGAGGGAACAGTTTAGGACATGTGTCTGGAATTTCTTTGCAATTTGCTATGAAAGAAGGACTTGGGAAAGTCATGGACATGTTTCCTAATTCTCAAGTAATATTTTCACGGATTGCACAGAGACAAATGTGGCTTCGTTCTTCTTCATTTGGTCCACAAATGGAAAAAGGAGGCGCAATGTTAATAAGGCTGTTTCTAAGAGATTTTGGCATGTCCTCTTTTCCCAATGAAAATATTATGTTTCGTAGTACTTACATTTTTCGTAGAGATGGAGTCCATCTTACTTATGCTAGCAACCAGAATTTTCTGAGAAATGTAAAAAATGCATTGCGACCTTTTTTATAAATACAGCATCCATTTTGAAGTAGGTGTTAAGTATTTATAATTTTTGACATACAAACACCTCCCAAAGGCTCTTTTCAGAGCCACCACTTCCTCCCAGAGAAAAATGCCATGGTAACAATAGGGTAGCACCCCAATTTTTTTAATGTTCGCGAACTGTCAGCGGACTTTTAAGAAATACAAAGGGCCCTGCTTTATTTATCTTCACTTCTATTTTTTAACTGTGAAAGGCGGCTCTGAAAAGAGCCTTATTTTTTTTTATTTTTGTAATTTTGTATTTTGTTTTGGTTTTTTAGACACAACACACTAGGAGAGGAGGGGAAAGGAGGGTAAAGGGGGGACACCAACCACAGGGATAAGAAAGGGCGAGCTGAGAGAGGAAGATGTAGAGTGGGTTTTATTTGGGTAGTGAGCAGGTCTTCTCGTGCTCTGAGACAATAGTCTCAAAAGCACTCCGAAGTCGCTCCCGCCTGCAGAGTACTGTGTCACAGTACATACATACAACTGTGACCCTCGAAAGGTAAGGGTCATCAGAATTCTGTATGGCCTGTGAGGCAGCTTGAGGAAGACGCTGTCCCACAGAGGTGGTCCTTGTGGTGACAGGATCAGAAACGGAGGATGAAATAGAGGAAATCAACCTACTACGTTCTTCGCAAGGTACAACCTTGTGAATAGCCCCAGAGTGAAATGACCTCAGGTGTTGCTTCATGGTCGTGGTCCCAAAGCTGTACGAATCGTGCTTCCCGTGACTGAGCGATAACACGGTTCGCACAAGCCTTAGGACCATTCCCATAAATGGAAAATAACCGCCACACCCAAGACACACGTCTAGTGCGGGTAGTAGGGATTTCCTCTACCTCATTCTCATCATCCTCTTCTTCCTCCTCTGCATCCTCACTTCTGTTCCCCTCTTCAGGCCCTTGGGAAGGTGGTGGTGGTGGAGGGGGTGGGGGTGGTGCTGAAGCAGGTGCAGCACCAGGTGGTGTAATCAGCAAGTTGCTGTGCTCTGAAGAATAGCCAGAAACACAATGAGAATAAGCTCTAGGGCTTGGTCTTTTATAGGGGTGCTTGTACGCGGTTCGCGGACATGCGCGCTGTCCGCGGACAGATCGAACACAAAAAATAGTTCAAAAAGTTTCAAAAGATATGTAGAAACTCGGGATTACTATGTGGAACTTGTGCCATAATGAGTTTTTATGGAAAAATATTGTGGATTACTCAAAAATGTACTTTTAAATTGTTCGGGGACACGAACGGTGTCCGCATTCAGAACACGCGATCAGCATGGGTGCGGTCACATATTCCCTTCGAGAACAGGTCCACGAAGGAAGCTCCTGTCGGCAGGACACCAAATGCACGGACATTGGTTTGCGCATGCGCGTTGATGTTCTACGGACAGTGTTCGGGTCCTGAATTAATTAAAAGTGCGTCACACATCAAATGAACATTTCTGGACATCGCGTATGTTCTAGAACAGTTTAAACTTGCTAGCGAACACTAGGGACAGATATAGTGTTCTTTAGGACACTTCCATTTTCGTTTGATTCCGAACTTTTCAGGACATCAATTGTGTTCTTAGAACAGTTTAACTTGCTAGCGAACATTACGGACAGGTATAGTGTTCTTTAGGACACCTCCATTTTCGTTTAATTACGAACATTTCAGGACACCAATTGGGTTCTTAGAACAGTTTGAACTTGCTAGCGAACAGTACGGACAGGTGTAGTGTTCTTTAGGATTCCTCCATTTTCGTTTAATTGCGAACATTTCAGGACACCGCTTGTGTTCTTAAAACAGTTTCAACTTGCTAGCGAACAGTACGGAAAGGTATAGTGTTCTTTAGTACACCTCCATTTTCGTTTAATTACGAACATTTCAGAACACCCGCGCTGTCCACGGACATCTACATTGTTTTTTTTAAAAAAAAATGGGAAGTAATTACAACACAATATGAAAATTTTACTTTATTTCACATATATTAATAATTCACCATAACTGGCGAATTTCAAGGGTTTTCTGGTTTTACTTGGAACCATAACGTCCCTTTAACAACGTTTTTTCACTGAATTTCATAGGTTTTTAGTAGCACAATTTAACCATAACGTCCCTTTAACAAAGCTTTTTTCACTGAATTTCATAGGTCTTTAGTAGCACAACTTAACCATAATGTCCCTTTAACAAAGTTTTTTTCACTGAATATATATATATATATATATATATATATATATATATATATATATATATATATAATTCATTTGGGGTTCACTCTTAGCATATGAAACATATACATAGGGAGAATACGCACTTTAAAGATACCAATGCTTTTTGTGTGTGAAGACAATCAGTAAGGTTATCAACACTTTCTTATTGGTCTGCTTTTTTTTATTACTATACCTTCTGTGTATATGCTCCTATTTGTTTTTGCATTACTCTCTTTAGGGTGCAGTCACATCATGTGATAGTTATTCATAGGGAAGTAGTAGGTTTGAAGCAGAACAATCATTTCTGTGCATAAAAATAATCAGGTAGGTTATCAACAATTTCTGGTTCTGCTGCTGCTTTTTTGCGTACTTAACTTTCACTGTATATACTCATTTTTGTATTTGTGTTTTTTATGTAATAATGAAATTATATAGGAAGTGGTTTTCATTACCCAGTTATAACATATTGCACAGTACACAAAACTGTAATAAGAAAGCATTTACCATTTCACTATTTAACATGGGAAGATTATGAATATTGCACCTTCATCATGTATACTGCATGCAATGCTTATGTCTATACATGAGTACATTATTACACTGTTAAGAACTTCATAATAGAATGTTATTTATGTCAATGCATTGCTTAATGCACCACATAGCTCATGTCATCTATTCCAATGACCCTTGACAGTTTTTTTTATCAACATTACAATAAGACTCCCTTGTGCAGACTTTTCATGAAAAGTACATGCACATGTGATGTCATCAGTGATGTCACCAATGACATTTGTGATATCATCTTTGATGTCCTGGGAGTTAGTCATAGCAATGCACGTAGATGACACGAGTTATGGTTGCTTAGCTTACCATAACTAGCGAATGTCAAGGGATTTTCGGTCTTACCTTGAACCATAACATCCCTTTTAAAAAATGTTTTTGCTGAATATATATATATATATATATATGTACATATATATATATCAGTGAAAAAAAACAAAGGGGCTACACATGTGATATCATCAGTGATGTCTTCAATGACATTTGTGATGCCATCTTTCATGTCAGTGTTAGCAGTGCACAGTGGGACGGGCAGGTATGGTTGCTTAGCCTACCAGAACTGGCGAGTTTCAGGGTTTTTTTGGTTTTACTTTAAACCATAATGTCACGTTTGTAAAGTTTTTTTGTGAATTTCACAGGTTTTTAGTAGCGCAACTTAACCATAATGTCCCCTTAACAAAGTTTTTTTTGAGTGAATTAATATATAAGTGATAGCATTCTGGGTACTGGAGCAGTGATGAAAAGTCAAGACATTCCAACAATGTCTCTTAAAAAAGGATATGTCTTTGGAAAGGGTGCAAATGGGTGGTTTATCAGTCACTATGATCACAAACGTGGACCAGGGGGTCTGGGCCCCTCAATGGTACCTAATTCTGTTTGAGGAGTGTTCAACAGCATCGAACTTGGCTCCCCCTTGCTGTTATGTGGGACCCACCGGGATTAAGTGTGGCGAGTCGCATTGATCTGGGTGGCAATTCGCATTGATTAGGGCCCGAATCAAAGCTCTGTGTGGTGCGATGCAGCATTTGAGCAGTTCAGCTCACTGAGTCTATGAGGGTCTGTTCGATGGTCGAGCTGGTCCGAGGTGATGGTTACCGCTGGGAAGAGTCAAAAAGTGATACATTGCTTCCAGTTGTTTGAGTTGAGGTCCAGGTAGGTTCAATGTGAATGTCCTCGAGGTTTAATACATTTCTCAAAGATGCAGCAGTTTGAAGTCTTCCACTGTGGTGAACTCTTGCTTCAGCCGAAGTGGTGATGTGCACAGCCGGTGTTGGACGGCATTAAACATGTTCAATTTATGCAAGCCGAGTTTCAATGTTTGTTGAGTGTGCTGAAGGCAGCACAGCGAGTCATGTGAGCTTCAAAGGATTCAAACGTAGTCAACTCGGTTTGAGGACAGTACAAAGCAGCAGAAAACAGGAGTTCAAGTGTTTTTGGATTCTCAAGATGCTCTGAGTCCTGCTCCAGTGGCTCGAGGGCAATCTGAATCCTTTGTACTCTTCATTCCCAGTGATCAGAGCTTGGTTGGCACCTGCAGGGGTCCTCCTACTCCAATAGAGCCTGGTTCCAGAAGCGTGGTTCCAGTCCATCTGGCAGAGTAGCAGGCGTTGGTTCAAATAGCAGTCACCCCCAATGCTCCCTTGATATGGCTAGATGATGGAGCTTGCCTCTGTCTTAAATGCACCTGTCTACAACTCTGGCAGAGGACTTTGGAATGACTTCACTCCCAACAGGTTCCAACAATGTCTTGTCTTGTAGAAGGCACACATAAATCAAACCAGGAGTGGGAGACCATGTGTTTATAATGGTAAAAGGGCCCATGGGATTGTGCAATGCCAAGCCTGTTGTAAATAGTCCAAGCCCTGTCACTTTGAGAAGTGACCTTTGCCTCATACACACTGCCTTTTTCTGCAGAATGTGAAGGAGACAGGAAGGAAAGAAAGTCCAAAAGTAACAAAAAGATGTTTAAATTCTTATTGGGGCCCTTTTGCACTTTCTGATTACTCTAACTCAGACCCTTCCCAAGCCTACAGCTTCAAAGGCCGTTTGGTATGCAGCATGCTGGCATGGGACAAGTCTTCGTTAGGTAACTCTCCTTTGCAAGTATGGTTCACATGTAATCTCTTTGTGAAAGCTCCTGGGCTTGAGTGGAGGTGATCCCTCTCTCCATATGAACAAAAGAGAGCAGCACATTGCATTGTGTTTCACATTGTGAAGTACAGACAGGCTTGCTAAAGCCATGATTGAACTCTCGAGCATAACACTACCTTGACTTGGTTTAAGGTGTTGTCTTAAGGTTGACAGTGTACACCATTAAAAATCACCCGGATTAATTAGCAAATAAGTTCATTCATGAAAATTATTTTTTCAAATGTATTATAACACAGTTCAGATTCCAACACTTGGATAAAATGCATTTTCTTTCCATTTTTGAACACTGTTTATTAATTATACAGTTATATGGTTAATCTAGCCCACAAACACCATTTGTGTTTTTTTTTCTATATTTGCTCGCCCAGGGTCTTGCAAGTCATGGGAATACCTACCTGCGGTTTACATGAGACAGTTTAGCTAGACATGAATCCACATATTATATCGATGGCTGACCAGGCTTACAAGGTTTGAAACTTGTATGATACCACTTTGATGTGGCTTTAGATATTTTGTGAACTATCGGTCACCATACCAAAACCAGTTTGGGCTTATTCCTAGAGGTCAGACTGCCACCAGAATGATAGGGCCACAATTTTGATTTTTTGTAGCAGAGGTGCAGAGGTTAAACGTAGCCTCTGTGCACAGTGACTTCGGGTCATAACAGCTGTCAGAATTGCACATGTGAACTTTGAACCTTTCCTTACCCATTGGCGAGCAGTTGCTGCAGCTGTCAGGAGATTGATGCCACAGGGCAAATGTGTACTACACTTTTCGCATAGAGCCTTAGGAAATGGAGGTCTGGTTAGTGGTCCACCATTTCTGAGATATATTACCCTCATTTTATGTACTAAAAATTAAAAAAAAAGCTTTGGCTATCTCACCCTCACCAGATGGTATTGTTTTATAAAGGTACACCTTTATGGACCTATTAGCTGATGGACTAAATTAAGTACTGCCAGTATGTAGTAATCTGTGTGAATCAAGTCGTATGTTCTCACATTAAGATCACTCAGTACAGAATCAATATCATTTGGAGGAGAATCAAAAATATGCACTACTAGCGACCACTCTGAAAGCTTCTTTTGTACACTTTGCTTCTGTTGATTTATTTTTAACACCACATTTAATAGTAGTAAGTTCTTACACACACACATACACAGATACACGCAGACACACCCCTGGGCTGTCTAGCCAACAATAAACATTGATCAGATTTTCATAATGGTTAGAGAGGGTAGAGAGTAATTCAATACAATTAAAATATATATATATATATATATATATATATATATATATATATATATATATATATATATATATATATATATATATGATGCATTGTTTAGTGAAGTGGATCTGATGCTGTTTCATAAAGATGGGGGATGTAATGAAGGAATTGTGTCATGGCGTTGCAGACAATCGGTTAGTTGATTTGCAGCTATAGTGAAAGGCCCAGCAACATGCACAAAAACCATTCACTGTACACAGTTCCGCAAATGCATGATTTTAAGTAATATTGAAACTTCAAATGCTATCCTCTCTAAATGACTGTCTTACCCTATTTGATCTGCCTCCCTGATCTAATTCTGTACAGCGTGTGCGTAGTCAGTGAACAAAGAGTCTGCTCCTGGAAAGGGCCATTGACATTTAGCTCTTAGGAAATTACTGCTCAAAAAGTGCAGAGCAACATACTTAACATTTCTTTATAGCGGCTTCAGATGTAAGTGCAAACATTACAATTATTTTTAGAAATAATAAACTTGGTTAAAATGTGCGCAAGGAAAAATATACTATCATAAATTTTCACACACAGACCCTCATGGTGGGAGCGGTTTTCATTGATTAACATACATTTAGTATTTACAAAAATTTTGTGTCTGGAGGACTGGCAATGGACGAGCATTTAAAATGTGGAACACACCTAAAAACACAGCCATATTCACATAGTATAAAAATATCAAGGCACTTTCTCCTGTACAAGTTGGTCCCTCTTTCATCTTGGCATAAGTCAATTTGAGAATGTGGGCAAATTCACAAGCTCAAATGTCACTTTCATTTTGACTTTTCTCCCCAAAAGTTATTTTTTCTTCTACTATTTGACATCAGGTAACAAATTCATAACAAATATGAAGTTGCACACAGTAACTATGACTTACACCTGACTTACCTAAGGAAACTCAGGTGTAAGTCAGAGTTTCTCCTTGTAATTTATTTTGTGAATAGCATAGTACTCTCCAGGTGAACGTCAATACATCAAAGTTATTCTGTGTTAGTTCTTTATGTGTACCAATGTTTTTTTACTGTTTACCTTCCAAAGCATTCCCATGGACGTGTGGCTGGTGAGTGGCTCTGTTTTTACAAATTAAGTGCATTTGCAGAATCGACAGCATATGTAGACTTTTCGTTATACCTCAAGCAGGTAAAGCCCCAGTTGTGAGGGAGTAACCTGAAAATAAATCCCTCAAAGTCAGAGGTTATGTTGGTAGAGACAGAAATACATCAGTGAGAATTTTGAATAACTTAGAGGTGTTTTTCAGGTGTCCAGCGTAGTCAAGAAAGGTTTATACAATTTGAATGTATTAAAAAGGATAATCACCTTTCTTAGTTTTCCATGTAAATTCCAAGCACTGATCGTCTTCGTTTTTTCACACATCGAATTTTCTAACAGTATCTTTCTTGTTCTACCAAAATATGAGTTTTATTGACGTAGGGTCTGATTCATTGAAAAGTGTACAGAGATCCTGCAAAGGCCACGCGCCGTGAATGACTCTGCGTGAGCCTGCGTGCAGAGGTTTTTCTGCATGCTCTGCAAATTCATAGAATTGTTCATGCAAAGTGACCGTATACCCAAGTCACAGCCGAAACACCCCGACACGTCCCTACACAAAGGGCCTCATTACGACCCAGGCGTTAAGGGTTAACGCCGTCGTTAACCCTTAACGCCTATTCTGATTTTAACGGCTGCTTTTAGCAGCCATTAAAATCCATGGCGCTAACCTGCCATGATGCTAATTACGCCACCGTAATTTACGGTGGCGTAATTAGCGCCTTCCCCACTCCCATTATGCCCTATGTGGCAAACATGGGAATGGGGAAGGGAAAATGGGAAATGGGGATTTACCGCCCCACTCACCTTGGAATGGGGCGGTAAATCCGCCATCCACCATGGTGTAAACATAGTTTACACCATGGTGGTAAAGTTGGCGCAATTAGCGCCTGGGTTGTAATGACCCCCAAAGTAATAAAACCTAGATACAGCTAGTTTTACATGCTCCTCGGGTGCGAACACATACACCTGTGAAACAGTACATGGGGTCCCCCACAACCATGTCTGCTCCTCAGGGACACTGCGCAGAGTCCCCCGTAACTATTACCGGCACCCCAGCAACATGTGTAAAGATTTCCATAACTCAGGTAAAACTCAGCGTGCAAACCCCCATAAACCGTCCACACGCTACACTGTGTACGTGCACCCTTAATTTGAATCCGAAACCCCTAAATCCAACATGCAATCTCACCGTGCAGCAGTGATTCCTATGTGCAAGTGTCTGTATGCCTGCCTTCGAGTGGCAGATAGATTGAGGGCTTTGCGTGGGCCTTTCCCTGATGAGAGCTCATATGGTCAGATCCAATACACATCATTCTGCACATTTGTGGGTGTGCGTTGAAACCCGTCCCTCATATCGCCCACATTTTCCCATGTTCTTCCCCATTTTGCCTGTTCCTACTCCTTCTCTGGCCTCTGCGCAGGCCACACCCACTCTGAAAGGAGTCTCACCAGATCCGGCTCCAGCAGGGGAGACAGGTGGGCCTAGCCCCCTCAAGAATACCCGTTGGCCCACCTAGAAATGAGGCCTTGATGTGGAACCCAAGGTAGTGGGTTCATTGTGGTGTGGGGGTCATTTTGCACTGCACGTGCAGCATGAACCTCAGAGAGATTAACATTTTGAGAGGCTGCACTGCAGTAGGCACAGCCAGGATTTTTTTCATTGCCCTGGACAATGATCTATGCCCCACAGCCATGAAAGCACACATGACCAGGGAGATGAAGGGCCATTCTAAGTGAGGTAGCACACTAAATCAAGCACCCTTGCTTAAGCAGGCCTACAACTATTTTCTCAAACCTTAAACCACAAAGTTGGTTTCTGTAATGTAAAGTATGTTCATTTTTTGTGGGACTATAGCAATTTTTAACATCATGCTTAATACAATGCTTAACTATATCAAACAATAAATGACACATGATGTTGCTTGCACACAGATATTTCGAGAAGGTGCATCAATCAACTGGAGCCTGTAAGGGTGTCGGAGAAGGAAGCTGACACAAAGGTGGCTGGAGGTGGTTAAAGACTTTTATTTGTTCATATAAAGGCTCTCACAATCCCTATTTTCTAAGAGGGGTTTCCCTTAATCAAAACGAATACTAAAGGGTCCATCAGAACGTCTGTCAAATCAAATTCCACCATCCTGTATCACAACCTACTTCTATCCCTCACACTACAACTAAAGGATAATCAAACAGAAAGTTCCTTCTCCAGGAAAATATCTCCCTTCTCCTGATGCTCGGATAGCGTTTTAAAAGTATGTTCTCTTACAACAAGAATCCTTGTGGGAATGAATCCCTTCCTCTGGCTTCTGGGTTTCACACAGCCGTTATATCATGTCCACTTCCAGGAGAATGCCTCCCTTCTACTAGTATAGGTCTATACAGTTTCCAATAAATCTAGGGGGAATTACTCCCTTCCCCACGCGTATTTACATTTTGTCCCAAGAGCTTTAGCCCCATCCCCAGCGGAATGACTCCCTTCCCCTGGCATCTTTAGAGTTTGTCCGAAGAGCTTTAGCCTCTTCCCCAGGGGAATACCTTCCTTCTCCTTGTGTCAAAAATGTTCCTTCTCATAATCTTCAGCTTGATGTGCACTTTGCCACTCTGTTTTGGTGTTAGCAAAGTCCCAAATCCTTCTTTATTGATCACTGGGCTTAATGTCACCACTGCAATGAGGAGGTTCTCGTTCCTTGTTCAGTTCCCTTTTGCTGTGGTCCCAGGCACTTCTCTGGGGGTCAGTGGCTTATTACTGCCCCTCTGACAAGGAAGCTATCCTCGGATGCTTGGTCTCCAATAGTTGGAGCACCTGTGCCTGGTGGTCAGTGATTTTTTTTCACCAATACATCCAGTAAACTGTCCTTGGATGCTTATTTTACAATCTGTGACAGCTGGACCCAATGAGAAGTCCTTCCACGCTTTGCTGGCGTCCTCAGCTCCCCTCCAATTCTGGTCTGCCCTCAGCGTTTTAAACTCCCTCTGGTTGTTGCACCTTTTTTCATCCCCCGGCTGGGTTTGACAACAAGGTAAGTCCTTCTTCCATGTTTATAGGAGTTTTCATCTTTGAAGAATTACAAAAGTCTTTTGTCTGTTTTACTGAGGCGATTTACATGCCTCCTCTGGGCTTCCTCGTCCTAGTACTACTGGACCTTAGCAAGTTACAATATAGAATCTGAGTACAGTAAGGCGTATCTGGTGGTGTACTGTTATGCTCGATGATAGGGGTATTAAGGAAATAAGGTGGTTGTGGCCAAGAATATACGACCTCATACCCAAGAGGGGAGCTCTCCCCTGTAAGGTCCTCCCACATGTTTTCACCCCTAGGGGGAATATTGGCAAAGTGGCTGCACCACACTAGCCTTACAGGGAAGGGCTCCCCATGTGGAGAATGTAAGTTATTCAAAGATTTGTCCAATGGCCCTTATATTATATATTCTGCTGCATTAAAACCCTCAGTATAAGTGAAAAAAATAGGTTGGTAGTAACAAAAATGAAATTTTGGAGGGGAGAGTATTAAAATCAAACAGTGATAGATGCAAGGATTTCAATTAAACATTACCACTATCATTGCTCTGCACAACATTCCATGCCATAATTATTTTGTATGTCTGTGCCTTTACGCAAGGAGACAAGCCATTAGAAAATTACTCTTGTTTCTGCCACCAAAAGGTACTGTTTAGTCTCAATTGCTAGGCTGTTTAACCTCTGCACTGCAACACAAGCAGCCACAGGCATTTGTAGGAGTTGTATTCTAGCAGTCTAGCAGTTTGGGCAGGGCTGCTCACATTAGTGGCAGGGACAGGGCTGATTTGCAGAGCAATTCCTGTAGTTATGATTGATTCAAGACTTCCATCCTTTTTTAGTTTTGCCTACTAGGTGTAACCAGAACTTTTGCAGTGGAACACAGATAGGACGGAGACAGGATGTGAGGAAAAATGGGTGTGTCCTACTTCCTACGTCCTACGGGCATGCTTTGTCATTTACTCACCCAATGACTAGCCATGGCTATGTGAACACCTATGGCATAACTACCAACTACCTGCAAGCTCTTTCACAAAGTAACACCGATCCTTGCACTGTATAAGACCTGGCAGTGTCATATCTAAGCATTCTTTTGAGTGTTTATTTACGTAATTGCCTCTGTAAATGAGCTCCTGGTATGATAAAAATCTCTTAAAATGTGTCTTCAGCCAGTGATTTTATAGCAATATCTGTGTCAATGCCTCTGTTCCTTGCACAGGGGTCCTGTCTAAAACAAGCAAAGCCAGCAATGTTGGCTTTTGTGTAGGTATTACATAGACATTTGCCAAGTAATTACATCATATGCCCAGGGACCCATAGAAGGGGCAGACAGGTACACTCAACAGTACAAAGGGTACCCCCAGCGGGGTGAGGTCCTAGAGAGTGGGAATGAGCCTAGAGGACACAGATTACAGTACAGCAGTAACCACAGGTAGGAGGTAGAGGGAGACATAGAGCGTGGGAATGAGCCAAAAGGCCACAGATCACAGTAGAACAGTAACCACAGTTAGAGAGGGCTTGAGAGTGGGAGAGAGCCTAAAGGACACAGATCACAGCTCACAGTAACCACAGTTAAGGTAGGGGACCTAGAGAGTGTGAGAGACTCTAAAGGGCACAGATCACCATAAAGCAGTAACCACAAATGCAAAGGCATAGAGAGTGGGAAAAAGCCTAAAGTGCACAGTTCGCAGTACAATAGTAACCGCAAATGAGGGAACTTAGAGAAAAGACACAGAACACAAGTATGTCTAACCACTAGAAAGGGAGAGCCTACGATTGCACAGGGATGGAGTACGTTATGTCAGACTGCTAGGTGGGAGTACGGGCAAAGGCCGGGAAGTTTAATAGAGAGCAGTAGTAGCTGCTCACCCTACCTGCACCATTCTTACATTTCGGATGCAGATAGTCGACAGCTGTGTCGCGTGATCACACTCTGCGCTGCTACCCCTTTACTGGCAAACAACTGTGCCACACAACACTGCAGAATTGTCCTGCAAGGGCTTTGCAGCAGAGAGTCCGATCCTCATTTCCTAAAGATTTGAATGAGTGGACGTAGGCGCTTCCTATTACATATCGACAGGCAGCCTCTCCTGTGGACCTGCATGGCACAACACCACAGACCTATCCTGAGAGTACTTTTAGACACATTTCATATTGGTAGGTGGGAAGAGAGCATGCCAAAGCATTCTTTGTCACACATCATTTTCTAGGTGGAGGTGGAGAGCACACCAAATCTGTTGTGTAGTTTGCTTATTGTACTACAGTCGAGTTTCAAATGTATCACCTCTGAATCTGCTGCAGTATCCGAACGTGGGGATGGGGTTCATCAGTGAAGGTGTTATATATTGAACTGGAGGGGCAGGAGGGCTTACTTAGGCTTCACAACAGGTAGTGATAGCCTCAAATAAAATCTTAACAAGTAGCTCTATATAGTAAAGATGCTAACAAATGCATTTTGGCTGCATTGAAATGAATGCAAAGTTACAGTATCAGAAATACTAGAACAATTATGAAAGGTTGTACAAGCGTTATAGAAGGTTAATCATGCTCTGTGTGTGGTGGTTATTATGTTATTATTTTGCTTTTGAAATATGCTTATTTTATTTTATAACATTGTTTTGCCTTAAACAATACATCCATTAAATCAAAAATAGAACAATCAGTAAGAGGAGAGGCGGGCACACACATAGAGAATGATGTAAAACATTTCTTCACACATTGAATTTCCCCTAGAGACAGACGTGAAAGAGGCAAGTAATTTGT
The DNA here is from genome assembly GCF_040938575.1 of Ambystoma mexicanum. Taxonomy (NCBI): domain Eukaryota; kingdom Metazoa; phylum Chordata; class Amphibia; order Caudata; family Ambystomatidae; genus Ambystoma; species Ambystoma mexicanum. The sequence goes on along the minus strand of NC_090924.1, from coordinate 1,106,246,781 downwards.
CTCATTCAGAGTATCCCCTTGAAGTGTTAAGATCTGCAGACAGAAGCACCATGCTCGAAATACAGTACTGCAATCACTCATTTGTTCAGTGCAAGAAACAGCTGGCAGTTAACTACCAATTTGTTTAACTCATCAATATTAATTGAAATAACATAACATTTCTATCTCATACTTCATGACAGATTCCAGCTGCTTTGAATTGGTGCAACCTCAGTCTAGGGCAGTGAGCCCCAACTTGTAGCTCAGGAGCAAAATGTTGCTCGCAACACCATAAATTGTTGCTCGCCAGTTGCTCTGGGTCATGGTGTGGAGAACTAGAAGGAGGTGCTGTAGTGATGAGACGTCAGTAGCAAATATAGCCAGGACAGAGTCCTGGACTGTGCAGAAATGTTGGCCAATATGCCTGTGGTGGTTCCAGCTGGCTTATTTTTATACATGCAAGATTTGTGCTTGTTGCCACCATGCAAACAATGTTTCGGTAAACGGTGTTACTTATTATAGCAGTGTCATAGTTAAAACCATGTCCTCTTCAGATTCTTTGCCCAGCTGACAAATAAATGAGTAAAATAATTGAACCATGTACATGTCCTGGAGACCATTGTCATATTTTGTTCCTTTGTACAGCTAGTAGGAGCATAATGGACAAATAAGTGGCATGCATATCATACTTTTCTTTATTAAATATTTTGCATGCACTGCTGTTTGTACAAGTGGAGTTTGTGTTTGATATCATTACATATTATCAGGGTAATGTGTGCAGAAATTTGTGGCGCAAGCTGACGCAAGCATGAAAAAGCTAGCGCACGCGTGTGAATCGCACACGTGCGATTCATGAAAAGCCCTGTGCGTGTTTTTCCCAGGATGTGCGCCAAATCTGCGCTTACCTTACATGTCACTGCGACTTTCCAAACGCGTGCGCGACAGGAAAGGGGAAAGCGCACAACTTCTCATGCACACACCTAAAAAGGGGGTGGAACACGGGGAATAGGGAACAATGCCTGAAAACATAGGTTTAACGTGGGAAGTACCGCTGGTAAACACACGCAACACCCACACGCTAGTGAACAACACATATTCATGGAATTAAATAGGGAAAGCCCATGCACATCAAAGCACACGCACAAATACGTCCACCACACGAAAGCAGGCGGAAGCGCCCCCATGCAGCATAAAAGTGCGCGCAAACAACAAACAAGCATATACAGCTACGATGAATGTCCCATTCTGGGACACTGCAGGAGGAGGAGAATAGCCAGGCCCCGCATTTTTTTGCCCAGGACCAGCCTTTTTGGGATGCCTGATAGGTAGGTATAGGTTTCCACCTCATATCATCCTAGAGCTGGTCACTGAGTGAGAGGATGACCTCACATCACCCACCCTGTGTTCCCAGGCATTGAGCCCCTTGAAGAAGGTGCTCAATGTACTGCATTTTTTGGCCACTGGGTCATTTCAGCAGACAACTGCCATAGTGGGGGCGTCTCACAGCCCACGCAGTCACGTTGCCTACAGTAGGTGTTGGCAATCATTACTGCGCGCCCCTCAGTCCACAGGTACATATACATGCCCAGAACACCCACAGAAAGGCAGGCCGTGGTCCTGGACTTCTACAGGGTGGCACACTTCCCCAAAGTGCTCAGTGCCATAGATTGCACCCATGTGGCCCTATGTCCACCTAGGGCCACTGAAAACTTCTACCGCAACCGCAAGCACTGGCATTCCATCAACGTGCAGGTTATATGGATGCCAGGGAATCATCACCTCTGTCTATGCAAACAATCCTGGGTCCACACATGACAGTTTCATATTCAGAATGTCTGCCCTGAGCCGGGCCCTGGAAGCTGGGAAGCTTGGCAACACATGGCTCATAGGTTAGTACAAATGCCTGTGCACATGCATGCATGTCACACATAAACAAATACACAAGCCCAACTAATGATAACCATTATCACCTTACCAGGGGCCAGTGCCTACCCTTGCCTACCCTCTGAGCACCTACATGATGACGCCAATACGGAACCCCACCACACCACCCCAGGTAAGATACAATGCAGCCCATATTGCAACCAGGGCCATAGTGAAGCGCACATTCGGAGTGCTCAAGTCACGCTTCCGCTCCCTTGACCGCTCTGGCGGACAGCTACTATATGCACCCCCAGAAGTGTGCAGGATCATTGTGGCAGCATGTGTCCTGCACAATGTTGCAACAAGGCGGGGCGTACCGGTGGACATGGTGGTGCCCCACATCCCAACCACATGCACGGCCGCTGCGCATGGGAGGGGAAAGGGCATGTGGCGAGGTAGCCTGTACCCAGCTTGTGGCCACATTTTTCACCTAAACTCCAAACCCTGCGGAGTGCACACAGGTCTGGCACATAACAGGTGACAATCGATTATGAGAAAGTGACAGTTAACTGTCACAACCTTACCTCCCTGAGAATGTGTCCACGGTAGTGCCACATTGTGTGCATCCCTAGCTACTTAAACATAACCAATCCCGTGTGACCAAAAGGAACACATGCAAGGTGCATATACTCCCCCCTGCATAACATGGCATGAAAGTACTGTTATGCCACCCAAACCCTCCCAACCCCCATGATCCCCGTCTGCCACACCATACCATGGTATGCAACGGCAAAACATCAAACCATATACACAACACATGACACAATAGTCATGAAGTGCCACGTGAGAAATGTAAATAGGCACCAGACAATTTCACCTGACATGGAATCTGAAGAAATGACTGACCAAAACCTCACACCCTGAAAACAGTGGCACAAATGCATGCCGCCAGTGGTGCAAGCAACAAAGGTCAGTACCTGTTGCCATGCACATTGGACAATAGCAAATTGGCATTACAAACACTGTGTGCTGTGTATGAGTCCCCTGCAACACACCACTCACCGGACAGCACAGTGAGGGTGCATTGCATTAGGGAAACCCCTTGAGCATCATGAAAAATAAGTACAATCAAACAAATAGTACCCTGTCATGCATGTACACGATCAATGAATCGGAAGTGAACATGGATTGTCGGGACCCAGCATGCCTGAAAAGGCAATCTGGGTGCACGTGTGTGCATGGTGTTGCCGTAGTTTGCTTGGTGGGGCGTTGCCTAAGTGTTTTTGTCAGTTGAGATATGCATCAAATACATGCATGTGAAATGAACTGAGCCTCAGTGTCTTGTACACAGCACATGTGAACATTGCACTCAAGGACCCTCCTGTGTGCTAAACCAAACCAATCCCCTGACACCTCAAAATAAAACCCAACATAGGATCAGCCATTGACTAGCAGAACATATCAATTACAGAGTACCCCACATCGACAATGGCAGACAGTGAGCAATCACTGATTCATTGAAAATCCTTCCCTACACACAAAGTGCATCAAAGCGCCTCAAGGAAGGAGGGAACAAGGGACAATAACAGTACATTCCTACAAGCCCTTCAAACAGACCTGAATGTGAAAATGAACTATCAAATTAAAGTATATAGTACAAGTGCTTGGAACAATAAGGGAGAGTCTAGGGAGGGAATGTGGGAAAACAAAACTAGCATCATCATTGCTTTGCCTGACGGCAATAGTTGCAGTGCAGCTATCACATAAGGAGGGGGTGAGGGAAGAGGAGGGAAGAGGTGATGAGAGTAATAAAACAAGTGGCAAACTATGCAAGGTCGATGAAGAATCAAGATAGTGCTGGGGAGGGGGAGAAGAAACACAGAAGGGAAAGGGGGAACAGACAACCTGTAATCAGTGCTGGAGGGACTGATGATAACAGTAAGTGCAAAATAAAACTCAAAAAGGTGAAGGTGGTTGGTGGATGGACAGAGGCAGAGGGGTAAGTGTCTGCAAAGAACAAGCAGCTATGTATCACTATGCCTGATGGCAATTGGGGTAGTGCTGGAAAAAGACAGACAGAGGAGAAGGAGGAGGGGAAAGGGTGGTGGAGAGGGAGAGGGAGGAGAGAATGGAGGAGGGGACCAAGGTGTAAAGGCAGGAAGGGGAGAGGGGGAAAGAAAGCACACACAGGGGGCAGAGGGAAAGAAGACAGTGCAGAAGGGGAGGGGGTGTGATGGTGAAGGGGGGAGAGAGAGGGAGACTGGCAGGGGGCAGGTGGAGACTGGCGGGGGCAAGGGAAACAGGGGAAGACTGGCAGGGGGCAGGTAAAACAGGCGGGGGGCAGGGTAGACAGGGGGACAATCAAGGGACCCAGAAGGGTGGTGGACAGGTGTGGACAGGGGTAGACAGGGCCACCATTGTGGGCCTTTGGTAGTGTTGGCAGGCTCCAGCCTCCTGGTTGGCTGGATTGTCACAAAGGCCAAATGCAACCAATGGGAGGGGGGAGCAGGTCCAGGCCACAAACATGACAGTCAAGTCAAAAGCAATGCAGCCATGTTTCCAATGGCACAACAAAACACCAGGATGGGCTGCAAGATGGCCAAAGCAGGGGAAACAAGGAAATGGGGGTAGTTGAAACACGTGGTGACAAGGATAACTCAGCATGCAGTGTTCATGTGGCATATCAAAATAACTGTAGGCCAAGTGTCCCAATGCAACATTGTCAGCACATGGACCCCTCCCACCATCAGTGTGCGTTACAAACCCAAAGGGTATATGGTACTGCCTACAGTAGGAAGTGCATGAACATGGACAGTCAATTCATAAAAAAATCATATGCAACATGATGAAATGCACAGTCGACAGAATACTCACCAAAATGAAGTGCAGACATGCATTGGAGAAGCCATTGGAATACCCACTAGGGTTGTACACACAAGTAGGACTGCAGGCTGGCCACAAATATGACAGAAGCCCAATGCCCCTGTGTGAGATGCTGTCACACCAAGCCATCCTTGCGAGCCTATGGAAAGGGGAAGAAGGAGTAGCATTTGTGTCAGGACCCCAAGCAAAACCCTGAATGGGCCCTGCCGAAACACACAGTGGATGCCTTCAAATGGCACAAAGCACCAGACTGTCACATGAATGCACAATACAATAAAAAACAAAACAAAAAAATACTTGCAGAAAGAAAAAAAGAAATGGCCACATATGACCCACGGGTTGGGGGAACCCAGGAGGGGAGGTACAGGGTGCACCTCAACACCCACATGTGGAGATGTTGAGATAATAAAAAAAAAACATCACTGGGCTCAGCACCTGCACAGCCCGACCTATGTGGGAGATAGGTTGTCGTTGTCCCTCTCTGGATGGAATTAAGAAGGTGGACGTGGCACAGTTGCCTCATCATGCCTTTCTGTGGCTTGCCCCTCAGCAGCAGCAAGCATGCGTGTCTTGTAAGCCAGGTCCTGCATGGCAATGACACGTAGGTCTGCATGCAGTACCTCACGTGTCACACGTGCTTCCTCCTGCAAGGACTCACATGTAAAACAGAGTACAGCCTGCATGGCCTCACATTACATACGGAGCACCTCCTGGCTTGCACAGAGTTCAGCTAAGATGGTTCTTTCAAGCCACTCCATCCTGTCTTTTGCCCGCCAACTATCGTCCATCATGAGAGCACCCACAGTAGATCGGAGATTTTGGTGTTTGACCCTCAGGACCTCATGGTGTGCCTCTGCTTGAGCAGAAATAGCTTGATGCAGAGTCACCATTTCAGCCAGTGTGCCCTTTCAGAGGCCGCCATGCCCTGCCTGAGTGAGCGGCACGTGGTCCGCATAGCCTGTTGCTGGAGATGAACTTGCCTTTCAGGGATGAGGATGAAACGGGCCACACTTTCCATACCTTGAGCCATCATCTCAACTGCTGCCCCCTGTTGCTGTGCTATGGCAATAACGCCATGCTGCCACTCAGTTGACCCATTAGTGCACAGCCACCACGTTGCCGGACATGACACCTGCCGGGCCCAAGGAGCTGTGGTCCTTGCTAGGTTGGTGCCGCCCATTGCTGCAGGACTCCGTTGACCTGATGCCCCAGGAACATGGCCAACTGGTGTTGAGTGTGACCGTGCACCGTAACCACCACAGGCGGCCATTCCAACCCCACCTGGCCCCCTACTGCAGGTGTCGTGGACAGAATATTATCCAACACAGGATCGCTTACCGGCGACGACACGTCATGATGCAGATCCGGCTCAGCATAGTGGTCAGAGGATACATCAGAACCTGACTCAGAGTCCGCTCTGAACACGATGGCCTGGAGCACTAGTGGGTTCTCGTGGGCTGCCAACCCACGACCACCACTGGTGCCTGGATGGTCATGTGAACTGACCACTGTGTCTGGGATCACATCTTCATCCTCTGCCTCCAGTGCTTCATCACCTGCAACATAAACAAAAGAAACAAGAACACGCATGTCAGTAGCACATACCACACACATACAGATCACAACATTGACAGCCAACGCATGAAGCAGACATGTCACACGCAACTCAAAGCCCAACATGTATCCAGTGGCATTGCAATGCAAGGCTATCCCAAAAGCAGAAAAGAATGTGTGCAAAATGTGAAGCCAACACGTGTTTTGCATGTTGCCCATCACCTGCATCACACACAACCTCTAGCAGGCACATATCCAAGGCAGAAATGGGAGATGGCAAGAAAGAGATGGCACATAGCATAAGCATGTGGGAACACACAAATAGCCACAGCAGGCAATCACATCAAACACACCATGACACATGTAAAATGCATGTTCACGTGCAGCTCTCAACAACCATTGACTATGCGCAGTATATGTGTCACAGGAGGCACCTAAGCTACTGCGTTTCGATACAGTGAAAGGAGGGACATGGGTAAATACATGGCAGGTCACTATCACACAGCAGCATTGTGTTGGCATGTTGAAGGGCTGAACTTGGCACAGGAGTGGGTGTGTGTGGTGCAGTGCATGTGTACCCCCTCAACTTCCAACATCAACACGTATGTAGTGATGTCAATCTCCAAACGTGACAGCAATGTAAGGGCAATTGCAGCCATCATGTCCAAATGGCATGCACCATGTAGCATGGATACCATGAAATACCCATCCTCTGGGCAATAGCAGGGAGGTAACAAAAGGTTCACCACAGAATTGTGCATTGGCAGACAGTTTTGGCATGTGTCTATTGCATGTTGTCAGTCAAATGTCACTACAGCTGATGAGAAGTGGACATGATGCAGTACAGATGAGGAACCATCAATAGTACACCCATGCATGCAGAAGACACAACACCAGTTGAAAAGAGGCAGTGGACCTGTTATGGGGTGAGCCATGTACCCGACACAGATGTGGACACCCTAAAGTTGTGCGTGATGATGCACAGACCCACAGTGAGCATGAAATGGCTGTCCAAATAACATGACACTTGGATCATCCTGGAGACATACTACAATGAGCAGGCAGTCAAGGACACCTAGAGCCATACATGGAATACACATGGAACATGAATGTGCATGAGAAGCCACTGCCATCATGACAGCCAGAGGGAGACACACTGCACCAAGGACAAATGTTGTATATGACATGATACGATATCTCTTCAAGATTGCCTTCGTACACAAGTGGATCTGAGCACAACCAAGCAAAGGGAGGGGAACAAGGAAGAAAAGGAAATTAAATCAACGATCATACTCGGCCCAGTGACATTGAGAACACGCAAGTGCATGGAAAAGGGATAAAGGGTAGACAACCCTGGAAGGGGGAGAAGTGGAACGTGTCAAACAGAGGAGACCAAAGAATGAAAATGAAGTCCAATGATAGAAAAGGCATTCAAAAGGTGGTAGGGCAGTTAGTAAGTGGCAAGTGCAAGATCATTTGGATAGGGCAAATCTGATGAGTGCAGAGGAAGAGTGGGGGACTGTATGGGTACAAATACAGGACCCATTGCAATTTGGAGAATATCTGTTGATCCAAGGACTACTTGTCCAAGGAGATGGCATAATGCCTGTCTCGACAACTGAATTAAACATAAAACAATCTGGTGTCCTTTGATGAAGCTCCTATTGTTTCTCAACACATTTTTGGGGTCTTTTGGAGGCAGTGCGGCAGGGAGGCAGGGTGAGCAGGTACCTGGGCCCGAAGGACAGAGGGTGTTCAGGTGCACAGTGCCAAGAGAGGAAACTGTTCAGCTGGGGAGAAGAGGGGCTAATGAAGGAGCAAATAGGAAGGTCTTGAGGTGCTTCTGGAAGCAGAGATGTTTCTTCTCAAGTTTCAACATGGCAGCTAGACTGTTCCAAAGGGAGGTCCCAGGCATAGACACAGATCTGCCCCCAGCGTGTTTCTTCAATAAATGACAGACCCGGAGGGAGTATGAGGTAGAGGAGCAAAGGACTCGAGAGGGGAGGTATTGGCAGATTGATAGTTGAAGGTATTTTGGACCCAGGTCCCACAAATCCTTGTGCACAATGCAGAGGGTCTAAAGTATCATCCTTGCATCCACTGGTAGCCAATTAAGTGATTTCATAGCTGGAAAGATAGGATCCCAGGGCTTGAGGCCAAGGACAAGTCTCGCAGTCCTGTACTGGATTAGTGGTAGAGGGCGGAGTGTGGAGGAAGGTAGAATATTGAAAGAGCCTGTCACAGTAGTCCAACCTTGAGACAACCAGAGCTTGAGAGACTGTGAGCTTGTAGGTGAACGAGAGGAAAGGCACAGTACCCCAGAGGAGGTTAAGCAAGAAGTTAATATATCTCAAGAAACATCAGAAATGTGTGCAGAAAGGGAATGTGTGGAGTCAAAGGTGACCCCGAGGTTGTTGGCCTTGAAGGTGGGGGTAGGAGGAGGGCCAGGGGGCAGGCCAGAGAGTGAGGGGAAAGGATGGCGAAGGTGTACTGATGAGGTGGATGTCAGTCTTGCTGGCATTTAGACAGAGATTGTTGGCAGTACACCAATTTTAAATGTCAATGAGGCAATCAGAAATGAGGGAGGGAGAATAGGTGGCCAACGGCAGCCTGGAAATGAGTTGAGTGTCATCAGCATAGCACTGGAAGTTGTAGCAGAAATTGAAAATGCAAATGCAGTAGGCGAGAGCTGCCAGGTGCTGTTTGGAAAACCAGGCTGAGAGGTCCGCCCCTGGTGAACACCACACGTAGAGAGGGAGATTGATAAAAGGAAGGACCCAAGTTGTAGCTGGGAGGGTCACACAGGCCAAACACACATGTCATTGAGTAACACGCATCAATACTCACCGGACGATCATAATCCATCCTCTCTCCCGCTCCACAGATTTTTTCTTCCGGGATGAACTCTGCAGCAATCTCCTCATGCTGAGTGAGTTCATAATCCTCTGGTGGGCCCACCACCAGTCACCAGTGACATGGAATGATTGGAGGCACACTTTTGTTTTATACTGCGTCGGAGGTCATTCCAACGCTTGTTGCATTCCTGAGCCGTGCGCACCTGGAATCCCATGGCTGTCACACCATCCACAACATACTGCCAGTGGACCCAACGCTGGTGTTGCGTTGTATGGCACTGTGGGCCCACAAGCATATCGCGTGTGTGTGCCGACACGTAGTCCACAAGGAAATCCAGTTCCTGCTTGCCGAAAAGCTTTTTCCTCGACATGCCGGGGGCCGGAGTCATGTCTGGTTTCTCAGCCTCTTGCGCAGGAAAACGCTTCCTCCTATCTGGGTACTGACCCCGAGTAGGCAATGTGGCCCTTTTCAGTGGGGGCAGTGGTGCTGGTGCACTAGACCAAGGCAGTGGGTGTTGGATTGAGGACGGAAGGTCTGGCTTGGGTCTGATTCACTACCGGGGTGGTGTTGGCTGCATCTGCCCATGCAGCTACCACCACCCAGCTGCTTGGGGCAGCAGATATCATAACTGCCCCAGATACATGTGCCACAGTCACAGCTACACTGGACACACGTGACCCACAACTCCGGATAAGATGGAAATTGTCCTAGGAGTCCTCGTCACGCAACGCAACATGCGCTGCCCGACACCGAGCCGGGTGGCGGTCCCCACAGCTGCACCTGCAGCTACCACCAACGGTGCGCCCATGGCAGCACATGTAAGCTGCTGTTGGGTCATATGGGTGCCAGGTTGTTATGCAACAGCTGCATCACCAGGAGCCACAGGGGGTGTTGGTATGTCTGCTCTAGCACTGGCTGGGTATCCTGCCCCAGTGGGGCACTCCTGCCTCTTTCCCCTCTGTAGCCACCCTGGACACCCTGTCCCCCCTGGACTGCGCGCCCATGTGCCCAACCACGCACACGCCTGGGAGGATGCTCAGCTTTGCCCTACCTACCTTTTGGTGGCCTTCCAACCATGGCACAGACGGTAAATATCCGATGGGAGGTGCACTCAACAATTGTCCTGGGCAATTGGGTCGAAGGGGGCAGGGTACTGGATGGAATAGGTACCCCTGTGCTTCTGCAAGGCTGTCTATGACCCCTGGGGGAAAATGACGGGTCACGCAAAGCTCAGGCCCCCCCCAAAAAAGAAATAAAAAAAAGAAAAATATATCTTTTTAAAAAAATAAAAATAAAAATAAAAAAATAGCACAATTTCAAAACAAAAATGTGCACGCGACCCCGGTAGCCCATGTGCGTGGATTTTACCACCAGCAGTATGGTGTGGCACCCAGGGACACAAACAACACATACGCGTGGGACACGCGGGCTACTATGACCCCGAAAAGGGTACGCGATGCACAGGGGGAACCACACTGGGAAAAATAGCATGCGCGACTCACTGCTTGCCTTGTGTGGAAAAGAAAAAGAAAAACACACGCGAAGGCAACACCCCAACAAAAGAAGAGGTACGAACTTCAAACGCTGTGAAGTAATCAAGTGTGAATCCAGAAGAGTAAGCACACGCGTCGGTCTCCACGAACAGCACGTACAGTGGACTGCTGGCCCATGCTCACCTTTAACCCGTGCTGAAGGCAAAGCCTGCACGCGCAACGTCACTGGCGCACTTACGCACTAAGGCCCTTTGCTCGAATTACACGCATTCACATGCAATGTGCTGTTTTTGCACGTGCGGATTCACTATGCACCCGTGCTGAGGGAAACGCCTCTGCGCGTAATGTCACTTACGCGGTAAAGGCCCTTTCCTCAAATTACATGCTAACGTGCTGTTTTTTCACGTGCCAATTCACTCTGCATCAAGCTGGCCACGTGACAACACACAGAAGACCACGCTCCTGCCCAGAAGGCCATTTTCCTGCCCCCCAGAATCCCGGGAAGCCTCCTACAAGCCATCTGCAGCTGCCTGCCTGCCTGCCTGCTGCCAACAGTGCGCTGCCATTTGGTGTCTGCCCATCAGCCATCTGCAGGGGTCCAGTTGCTGTCACCACCCCTGCTGGAGCAGAAGATTCCCAACTGGTGTTCCATCACTCCACAGCCCAGCCCCAGGACCCAGTTGCCCACCCACACCTGCCTCAGGGGTTGCCATGTCCAATGCAACATCATCCAGCCCCAGTGGCAACTCCCCAGAAGAGAGGCAGAGGGCTGCCAGCTTCACTGGTAATGAAGTTGACATCCTAGTGGAGCAAGTCCTGGGGCATTATGATGCCCTCTTCACACCATTGCGCGCCGACAAGGATGGACGGAAGAGCATCTGGAAGGACATAGTGGGTGCCATCAACAGGAGGGGGTGACACCATGTGACATCAAACGACATCAAACACGTCCAGAAGCGCTGGGAGGAATACAAGTCCAGGACCCTCAAGAAGGCCAGTGACATGTGTGCATGTGATCAGCATGTCCCATGATGCATGTGAGTTTCAGCCCACCATTGGATGTTTCTACGGTGCATTTACATGGATGCAAATGTTTATTGCATGTGCCATGCCTGTTCCTGCATGTGTGTTGCCTGCACTGACCCATGTGTTGTGGAGAGACATGATGGAAGTGACGTTTGACAGTGCCACTCATGTGCTATTGCTTTGTGTCTAGGGGACTATTGTACAGTACCCTGATGCTTGTGTTCAATGCCTCCCTTTACACAGCGACGAGTGAAGAAGAGGGTGGAGACAGTGCTGTGGAAGAAAGTGGCAGGGATGCCTCCACCGGCTGGCGACTCAAGGCCCAGTCACCCTCCCAGGAAATTCCATCAATCGGGAGCTAGGGGACTGGTGCAGCGTCCGCCCCTACGGCTGCAGCGGAAGGGATGGCTGAGCCCCCACAGCGGAAGATGGTGACGGCGGAAGATGGTGCAGAGCCATCCAGGTTGGTGGTGTGTACGGAGGAGGAGGAGGCCGCTTCAGAGCCGCACATGGGGTCTGGTGGGGGTGGTACAACTGGTGCAAGTGGTGCAGTACATGGGCAGGGGCCTGAGGCTTCCTGGGGGGACCACGCATGTCATCACGAAGAGATGTGTACCAACGTGGCCCAGATGGTAGGGGTCATGGTCGGGGGTTTCCTCCATGTGTGGCTCTGTCTTGCGGCCCTCTCTTCGTCTGTGCACACTATACGCCACTCGTTCTCTGTGCCATCTTCTGGCCCAGATTCCAACAGGTTGCCCTGTGGAGCTGCCCCAACCAACGCAGCCAGGCTGGTAGAGATCCCATCCCTGCCACAGTCGGGAGTCGGAGCTCCAGCACTGGTGGTCACTCCAGCAACTGGACCGCTGGCAACGGACGATGCGCACGCACATACAAGCAGGGCAACTGCACTTAGGCCCCGGGTGTTGCCATCTACACAGAAGCAGTAGTGTTGACGGTGGCAAGCAGCAGAAATTCGGCAGCTGGCTCGGCATAGGAGGCATGTGGCCTCGGGGCCCTCTACATCATCGGGGCAGGCATTGGCTGGCAGACAGGAGGACCCAGGATTGGGAGTGTCTTCTGTGTGGCAGCGTTTGGCCCAGCAAATAGGTGCAGAGCGGCGGCGGGTGGAGAGGGCATGTCTCACAATGGTCAGGGTGGAGAACTCCATGCACAGGGCTTTGAGGCGAGCTGAGTGCCTTGAGGCAACTCACAGGGAGTTGGAGGAGGCCAAGGCTGGATCCCTGCAAGATTTCGAGGACAGGGATCAGGCCCACCTCCGAAACATCGACATGGAGTTTGATGATGCCCTGGCCCGGGACATCAATAAGTGAGCCGTCGGACTAGCCTGCCGCCTTTGTATATAGTTATTTAGGTTTAGGTTTCATTTGGTTTTTATTATTATTTGGAGTTCACAGATTTTGCTCCACTTTTTGTATACAGTTGTATTTTAGATAGGGTTTTAGGTAGGTTTCCTTTTGTTTTGGTATAATGGACACTTCAGACTTTTGTTTTCAACATTACAGACATGTACATACTTTATTTTTTTATATTCACTTGGAGTAACGTTTTTTTTTATGATTTTCATCTTGGGATTTATTTCTATGGACTTTGGGTATGGCCACTTTTATTTTCTCATGTATTGGATTTTTCTTTTTCCTTGGATTTCACTTTCTTTTTCATATTGCAATCATTATTTCTTTATTTTCATGCGTGATTTTCATTTTGTCATTTGTTTTTGTTTTTAATACATTTCATTATTCTTCATTCTTGTTGTGGTCTGCTATGATTTCTTTTGTGCATGTCTCCATGAGCATTGGCTCAGTCATGTGTTGCCACTGTCTGGCTCTGTAGGACATTTGTTTATGGGCATGCTGGTTCTTTTCAGACTATCATGCATGGAATGGGTAATTTAGTAGGGAGTGGGTGCAGTGGATCGTTGGGTGTGTGTACTGGTGCGTGGGGGGTGGGATTTGGGTTGCCATTAGGGCCAGGGGTCTCTATAGTTATGACGTGGTGTTTGGGGGGACATGAGTCAGGGCCTGCTGGCAGGTGCCCGTCAATAGGGGGTGGGTAGGGGAACATGAGTCAGGCCTGCTGGCAGATGCCCATCAATTGGGGGGTTGGTGGGGGGGACATGAGTCGGGGCCTGCTGGCAGGTACCCATCGGGGGGGCATGAGTCGGTGCTCCCAAGTGCATGGTGCCATGTGGCCTGCCTGTGGCGCATGGTCAGGAAGGATGGGCTGCCTGCGGGGCATGGTCAGAATGGATGGGATGCCTGCGGGGCATGCTCAGTGTGGAGGGGCATCTCACCACACTGCTGCATTAATCTGGGGGTACGGGAGTGAGAATTACAGACGATTTCACTGGCGCGAGCCGGGTATGCATATTCCAGGGGTGCGCAGGGAGTATTACGCGTGATTTTGCTGGTGCGGGCGGGGTATGCATATTCCAGGGGTGCGCAGGGAGTTTTACACACGATTTGGCTGGCGCGAGTGGGGTACGTGTATTCCTGGGGTGCGTGGAGGTTTACACGTGATTTCGCTGCCGGGAGCTGGGCACGCATATTCCAGGGTTGCTCAGGGAGTTTTACATGTGATTTCTCTGATGCAAGCAGGGTGCGTGTAATCCGAGGGGTGCACGTGGAGTTTTACACGTGATTTCACTGGTACGAGGGAGGTACGTGTAATCCGAGGGGTGCGCAGTGAATTTCACATGCGATTTTGCTGGCGCGAGCAGGGTACATGTAATCCGAGGGGTGCGCTGGGAGTTTTACACGTGATTTCATTGGTGCGAGTGGGGTACGCATATTCCAGGGGTGTGCGGGGAGTTTTACATGCGATTTTGCTGGCACGTGCAGGGTATGCCTATTCCAGAGGTGCGCAGGGAGTTTTACACATGATTTGGCTGGCGCGAGCGGGGTAGGCGTATTCCTGGGGTGTGTCGAGTTTTACACGTGATTTCGCTGGCGCGAGCGTGGTATGCATATTCCAGGGGTGCGCAGGGAGTTTTACACGTGATTTCTCTGGTGCGAGCGGGGTACACATAATTTGAGGGGTGCGCAGGGAGTTTTACACGTGATTTTGCTGGTGCGAGCGAGGTACGTGTAATCCGAGGGGTGCATGGGGAGTTTTACACGTGATTTCGTGGGCGCAAGCAGGCTAAGTGTAATCCGAGGGGTGCCCAGGGAGTTTTACATTCAATTTCACTGGCGTGAGTGGGGTACGTGTAATCCAACGGGTGCGCAGGGAGTTTCACATGCGATTTCGTCGGCGCGCGAGTACTGTGTGCCGTTTTTAGCACGTTTTTGTGGTTGGGGGGCTGTATGCCGGACCAGTGGCCTTTGCGCCATGTAGGGGGTTTGTGCAATGTTTTTGGCACACAGGGCGGGGTTGGGGGCGTAACTGTAGCTCCTGCAGGGCCCCTGCACCACTCTGCGCCACAGCTGGTTATGGATGTAAGTATCCATGAATACGCTGTGCGTGAAAATGGGTTTTGGCGCACGAAGCTAGCGCACACTGGAGCACGCGCCCTCTCTGCGCTGCCCGCGTGCGCTGCTTTTGTGCTAAATTCTACCATTTAATGACCAGTATTACTCAATCATTATGTATTTAATCGTATTTCTCCATGAAGTTAGCAACATTTAAAAACATGTATTATATTTCATAAACTTCTCATAGAAGAAAAACAAAATAAAAAAGCAGTTTTAACATATTCAAACAAGCTATATATAAAACTCTGATGATTACAATTAATTATATAAAACATAGTTGCCATGTATGTCCATGCTTACACAAAACAGAGAAACGACAAATTAACAGGAAATTAATCACATTTTCAACGACTCCTACTTTGCAGGCACACTTTGTGATTCCTCCTGCACACCATAATTTATTGTGGGGGTGGGTAAATTTAAACGTGCATTTGCATCAGCCTTCTGCATTCTGGGTATTTTATTTACAGATTTCTCCTTGCCATCTTTTATGTGTACGTAAGTCTGTATACAAAGCTAAAGAGGGCAGCCTATATATATATTGGTAAATCTTCCTCTTTCCCCATTGGGCAAGCTCTTGCTTTAAGAGCTATTTTGAGATTGAGATTACTTAATGTGCCAAATGTAGTTACATCCTACCCCCTATCCAAATGGACATTACTTTACAACTCCCGCACCCAAAGTATTTATTTCTACCAGAGGAGGCTCCAATCCCATGTGCACTGAATTCAATTTTATGATTAGCAGAAAATCTCAGATGTGGTTTTAAAAAGTAAGTAAGAAAATGTTCACTGGCTCAACACCTTCAAACTGAACATCCCCAATTCACCTCACCGCTACGAGGTGTATCTGCAGGGAGACCTTCTATTTGGCGCAGGAATTTATTTTGCAACCCCTCCAAGACATGATGGTTTGAACCACCATAGATTTGTCTGTCATAAAAATCATGGAACAGACCTCCAGGCACTTTTCCAATCAGAATATCCAAAACTTGAAATAAAAATTTAGAAATCCCTTTAATCGTTAATGATGCCTTTTCAGCTGTCTTCTGAAAAAGGTTGACCCAAGTACCATTCTTTGAGAAGAGTAGGCTCAAATAAAAATGAGACTGCCCCCTCTTCTCTACATTAATTTAAAAACTAGCTATAGGGTTTCACCCTTTTTCCAAGCATCATATTTTTTGTTATTATCATATTTAATGCCAAACTATAGATCCCAAAATAGTAATTTGTGTTAAGCAGGCCCTGTTGGAGACCTGCCAGGGTCCAAAATAGCTGTGTCTTCGGCATGAAGAAACATGCTATAACATGCACCCTTCAGAGAGGGTGGATTCACTTTCCTAAGAGAAGTACAAGAATCAACATCTGAAACAAATACATTGGGGCCGACTGACATCCTTGCTTTTCACCTTTATTGGTTGGGAAAAACAATGAATAATTCTCCTTTCTTGTATATCGAACAGATTCTGAGATGTCTGCATATCACAGCTGGACAAGATTTAATAAAACATTAGGGACCCCAATAAAATATAAATTATGCCACACTATGTTTCTATCAATCAGATGTTTTCTCTAAATCTGAAAAAAGCCTTAAATAATCTCCCTCCCTAAACCTTACCGGATTTCTCCATCACAGTGCTCAGAATGAAGCAGTGGTCCACTGTGCTAATCCCACTACTGAAACCCGTTTCATATGCCTCCTTCAATATATTGTTACTTTCAGTCCACTTCCCCAGTCTGAGTACCAAACATTTGGAGAATATCTTACTAGCAATGTCCAGGGTGGAAATTGGCATTTAACCGTGGGAGACTGGTGGTCCAAGGACTACTTGTCCAAGGAGATGGCATAATGCCTGTCTAGGCAACTGAATTAAACATAAAACAATCTGGTGTCCTTTGATGAAGCTCCCATTGTTTCTCAACCCATTTTCTGGGGTCTTTTGGCAATTTTGACATTCCATTTTGAAAACTATAAATCTAACCGGCCATGTACACGCCACTCCTCAAATCATGGTTGAATTTTATTTTTAAGATTCTACATTCTGCATCGAACCATGGGTGGGGCATCCCTTTCTATAACCTGGACCTCCTGAACTTGGGGATGCTGTTTGACAATAGTTTTGTTCTGGACAGTATCAACCAATGACTCAAACTGATACGTTCCTTTATGGCCTCTGAACTGTTTAACAGTTTTAAGAGAATATCCTATTGCCTTGTGATTTAGTAATTCATTCCAGTGCCTCCTTGTCGAGCTAAGGCTTCGCCAACCAGCCGCTCTGGCTGTTGGACATCTTTGTGGTGGCTACCCTGGCCATTGGAAAACTAACTCACGTGGATAGTGGTCACTCTTGTTCAAACAGAAATGCATAATTTCATAACATTCCTGAAGAAGAAACAATCCACAATACAGTAATCGATGACTGTGGGACAGTATTGTTGATCTTGCATGCTTAGGATTGCACCATTTGCCACTAAAGATCCCAGAAAATCTCCTGGCAGATCCCCAAAGTACACATGAAAACAGGTGTTCCATTTGTGACCAATTTTACTGTCCAAGCATTTGCACTAAATGTATTTAAAATATTTTGCTCGAGAACCTCAAACCTCTGGTAATTTTTATTTAGTTCTGCTATATTTTTGAACAACTTGCCTGGTCCTATGTATTTAAAAATGTACTTTTGACCACTCAATTTCCTCAACAATCCCTGTAAACAACCACTTAACATTAAATGAAGTTAAAATCTTTTCAAATTTCCTTTACTAGAATTGCACGTGATCTGGTAACTATTAAGTACTACAAATTGAACTTTTATAAGTTTATTACATTTCTAATTTGTGTTGCAATCATTTGTCCGCCAACTGAGCGCCGATATGTTGCTCATCATTTCAATTGATATGCACATTTTGCTCATCATGCACAAAAGGTTGGGGGACCCCTGATCTAGGGTATATGTTTGCAGTAAGTGACACTATTTTATGGAAACTCTTTTTTTGTCTTCACAAAATAGTAGAATTACAAAGGCAAACATTGTAACATGGACACCGGTGCTACGGCTTGCGAGTACACCAATTGGTTTCAAAGTGCAGAATCGGGTTATGAAAAGGTGACGCATTCATCTACTACTGCAGCCGGGACCACTGATTACCTGCGGAAAGGTGCCTGCCTGCTGCAGCTGGGAGACATGTGCGCAAGCTGCATAAATACAGCGCTCAATGAATTAAATCATTGAAAGCCAAACGCCGTGCTACTAAAATACCTAGCACCGCACAATGAATAATTGACATGTCTGCTTAATGCTAATAATATCTGCGTTGCAAAGGGATTGGGCCAAGGTTCACATCTGTGCACCGCATGTGTATTCACACATTACCTTTCCACCCACGCTAAACAGAAATGACTAAAGGTAAACGCAATGGAGAATCAATATTGGGCCCGGGGGTTGAATACATTGCGAGCAACAGTGCACGGACACAAGTACAGAGAAAAGAAAGCGGATGGCAGTGTTTACAGTGACCTTTTAAACAAACATTTCCAAGAAACAGTACTCGCGCAGAACATGGAGGAGGAACTATTTTTACCAGAAAATGCCCTTTTGCGTTTGCCTAAACAGTTCCAAGCATCCATCTTGTGGCGTACGTTAGATGGGTCTTTTACCAGAATTACTCCGGTTTATCATCCCAGCTCCTCCTATAATGCACTTCTACCAAACTATTATTTGTATTCTGGGAGGGATTCATTGAATTTTCTGAACTCCTGTTTGATCTGTTTGATGACTAACGCAATTCTCGGTATCAGTTCGCAAATAGTGGCTTTTCAAATGTGTGCCCATTTTCATTCTTCAGGTAACATAAAGGGCAATATTAATTAACCGAGCATGCATTGCAGTTGTGTGGTTGTATTTGTGCGATACGTGTGTCCCCGATCTCCATCTTGCATCGCTGAGCACGCTACAGCAATGTCCGGCTTATGGACCGCACACGTCCACGTGTTCAGCTTCTCTTATAAGCCGTTGCAGCCCTCACTCTTCCCAATGACCTTAGTGCCACATACGTGTATGCTTCCATGCTGTGCTCTGTTAGCAACCTCTGCAGCCTAGTGCTGCTCCGGCCCCTTCTGCAATAACTTGTCACTCACTCTCTGTGTAGACGCCATCTGCCAGAGGTTCCTAGGTAGGATTGCGGGTCTTCCCCACCTTGTACACACTGGGAGTAAAGTGCAGGGTCATAGGGACAATAGACAGAGCCCTGCAAAAGGGGATAACTCCATGAGTGGATTTTGCCCAGGTGCTCTGTTGGAAGGATATCAGAGGGACTGCCTTTAACGTGGAGGAAGCACCACATGCAGACATGGATCTGGGACTACCAGCCATAGGCCAGGTAAGAGAGGCACTTCACCTATGTTGAATCAATAGCAACACTGTACGGAGCCATCTAGCGTAGATATCCGTCAAGTCTGGGACATCAGTTCATCAAAATACCAGGCATAGTGGAAGTGACGTCACTCACAATGACATCACAGAAAGTGATGTCAAAACCTTTCACCCTGACACATCCAAACGTAACACCTTAGACGAAAAACGAACTTAAATACGCGTACAATTGATAAGATCTTAGTTGTTAAATCACACTAAAGGCTATTTTAGTCACCAGCCAAGTTTTGAGTAGGTTGCTGCCATGGATAGGTTCATGAAATGGTGGCGGTTCACCCAGTGGAACCAACATAGGTCAAGGGCCTGCGTATACCTCTGCACATGACCACACAGCGCCAGTTGCCTCCCGCTTATGGTAGTTATAGCCTCATGTGGCGGGTGTAATCACTACTCTTAATGCGGCCACGAATATTAAGGGACTGGCATAACATGCTGAGTGTCACTTATTAAAAACAGATGCTGCCATGTCCGTCGTTTCCTCAAGTGCCAGGTACGTCGCAATATGTAAAGGTCAGTCCGACAGGTCCCTGTGGTGCCATCATATGCCATCTGAAGCAACTTCTCAAATCCATGGTATGGTTGTCGGATGTAAGGTGAAGTTTCCTATTGTCAGGTGCTACGATCATTTGCCAAGTGCATGCCTACAAGCCTAAAAAATGCCACTGAATGCCAGTATATGCCTCCTATTCATGGTGTGGCCACCCAATGAAAGGTACAGTCTCACATGCCTAGGCACTGCCAATGTATGCAAGTGTGGCTTGTCGTTCCCCAGCAATGCCATTTGTTATCTGTAAATCATTCACATGTCTTGTGTGGTGGGCAGAAGAGTGAGACAGACTCATTACTTTCATTATAATTATAATTGTTCTTTTATAACACGCTTAATACCGGGGACCAGTTTCTAAGCACACGCCTTGGATTCAAGCCTGTGTTGCTATGTGTTGCCTTGGTTCCAAGACAAATGTGTTGCCCCTGAGCTATCCTCCCCTTGTGACTTGTTTTTATTTAAATAAACAGTGAAAATGCCTGGCTTACCTAAAACGAGTAGTTTCCCAGGTGCTCGTCATTTATCTGTGAGTCAAAATTAAGTTTGTTAACTGTCCAAAAACTAAGCAAATCTGGCGCTAGCCCTGAACAAAACCAACAAAGGCACAGGAGAATGACTCCCCCTACCATGGGCTAGTTTTTCAGCAACGTTCTTCAATACTATATTCTTAAATTGTTCCTGGGAATGTCTCTGATCAAGTGTTAACATTCACTCAAAGGAACTTTCCCTTTTCCTTCTCTTGCTTGTCCTGACTTCTTGATATGTTATAGATTTGATATCCTCTTGTTACTTGTGGTTTCTCTGCTCTAAAGTATTTTGTCTTTCACTGTCCAAGCTATGTCTTGATTAGTATTAATTACATTCTTCTCATTAGAAGGTTCATTCTCTTTAGATTTTGCCAGCACTTGTTTATAAGGCCCACTCTTCTTCCAACCTTGTTGATTACGGGGATGAGTGAGGATTCCCCAGTTAGGCTTTGTATTGTTTTTACCATTTTGTATCGCACTGGGACGAGTATGAGTTAGTCAGTGATAATGGGCCCTGCCCATCACTCTCATGGGCCGACTCAGAATATTCAGTTCTAATCTGTACACATTAACATTAATTAGGACCTATACCCGGCCACAACACACCTGGACATTATTGGGTTGTTTCCATTATCCATCTTCCACAGAATGACTCATATAATCAGTGGTTTTTTCATGGCTCCACTGATTCTTCAACCCAGGTGTTTAAATCATTTGTTAATTGCATAGTCATGCACAATTCTACTTAATTTCTATGTTTTTAATATGTTGGTTCTCACCTCTAATTACCTCTCGTTCTCACCTAAGACCTATCCTATCCTTGGGCAGATCTGTGCTATATTATTACATTTTCTTCATCACACTTTTGCCTTTCCAACATGGCGCTCAGTGCACTGCAATGCTTCTCTTGTTCAAACTAATGGCATGACACATACTGCATGTAGCGTACAAGTTTGTTCGGTTTTATAAAATGCTTTAATGCACACTTATTGCATAGGTTGCTATCTTCCATAGTGCTCCCTTGCATGCATGCGGTTGTATGAATCATCATGCAAGACGTAATCCTCCCACCCCTTTCACTTCACTCTAACTGCCATTCCAACATGGCTGCTCTTCATCCGCGGTGCCTACACCTCACTTAGACAACTCATTACATGATGCGAGAAGCATTGCACATAACACTCTCACCAATGGTATCAGTCTGCTTCACTTGGCATTCCTTATTGCTGTTGAAAGGCAGGGGGTTGCCATTCTTTGCCACCCCTAGGACGCTTGCGGAATACTGCCACCAATATGCTGCTGATTGGCAGGGGATTGATGTACCCTCTACCCTATTACACCCAGAATCTCTTATACCTGTGATAAACATCTTGGTAATCGGTTGCGGTTTCGGGCCAGTGTTTGATCTTCACTTCTCTTTCCCTGAGACTTCTGACTTGTCTACGTTGTCCATTAGCCCATTGAGGATTTCTGCTTTGTTGCTGGTCCACATCTTATTTATTTAGGATGGTCTACTACTGTCAGGTCTGCCCATTTTTCATGCTCCCACACTCTCCTATCTTCAATTGATATTTGTTAGCTATTCTCCAATCATGTTCCTAATTCTTTCCCTGGGCAGGTCATACAGACTTGTATTCCTGTCATTGCCAGTACCTCTTTCCTCCATCAACAGACATCAGTTCAATCTACCAACCGGCATTATTCTCCTCCCTGGACTACCTGTCTATATTTATTGATCCTTGAAAGGCCCCCGAGTGTCTCAATCTCTTCACTATCGTTGGAACCTCCTTACGTGGTGTATCTATGGTTTAAAAATGTTACTAATTACATTTGTTCTGCTTTCTTCTCCCCTCTCCATTCACCTTACTGCACTTCTCATATCATGTTGTCTACATTGTTACAATCAATGTCTTGGGAACATACAAACCAATGGCTACTCTCTAATTGTGTGATTCCCCAAAAGACAATTTATGGTTTGACTGACTATTCTCATAATGTATTAATTCATATTTGGATCTTGCTCTTATATTTATTGATTCATATATGTTTTTTAATTAAACACTCAGCCTTGATAAAGAGCCCATGAGAGTTCAAACTGTTACATAGATTTTTTTAATACCATTTCAGATCATTATTTATTTCACCGAAAAAGGTAGGTAACATTGTATATGTGTAATGCATAATAGGTGGTGTGTGGGGTAAGGGTATAAATTAGGGTAGGGAGGGTAGATGGGATGCAGGGGGTCTCCCCCACATTATAAAAAATAGTCAAAAAAGTAAAAAGTTAATTTCATTTTTCGGTGAAATGGATTTGGTGAAATCTCCATTAGGTGAAAGATTTTCGAAGAAATCACATACATCCGGTTGAAACATGTGTTGGCTGAACACACAATAAATACATGCTAACACCTTATGCTCTGTTTAATTTCAATTATGTGTACATTTCTATTAAGCTCTGTGCACAGTGCCAGTTAGTATATGTTCGTTGTGTTCCACTCTTCATATCCCTCTGCGTTGTACTGGGACTAGTATGATTTAATCAGAACTGTATCCCACTATTTTTCTTTCACTGGGATGAGTATCTGTTTCCCCAGTGATCTGCCTCACTCTTTTCCTCAACTCCCCTCTCAATTGGATGAGTTTGAGTTTGCCAATCATTATATGTGTCTCTCTCACTGAGATGAGTATGAGTGTGCCAACCATTATATTTGTCTCTTTCCCTAGGACAAGTGTGAGTGCACCAATTGTTAAATTCTTTTCTCTCACTGGGATGATTATAAGTACACCAATCGTTATATTCGCCTCTGACCCCGGGTCACCGACTCTCTCTGTTGCCTTACTTATTATAGGTCTGTGTCACTGGGTTGTCATTCACTTCGGTCTTTTCTTTACTTTTTGTCAGAGTTGCTCTTCCACTCGGTTTGCTTCTTCTCTCAGAGTGATCCAGCATGCTTTTGCACAAGCGGTCTTGGCTTCGGTAAGGGATTTCTCCATCTCCCCGGTCCGGCCAACACTTCCCCTTCCTCTTGAGTACCTCCTATGACTGGACTCCACTTTGAAGGCTCTTTCTAGCCTGCTTCTCAAACAGAGCTGTTAGTGCACCTGTCCAGTGCAGCTTCCTCCCAGCATGGAAAGCAGCGTTCCCCTGTGCCTGCCAATTGAAACTCCTGGGTATCTCACTTGCTCTTGCTCTCGCTCTCTCTCCTCCTATACTTAGAATGCTGCATTGGGACTTCCTTGGCAGAACATAGAAGTCCTTCCTCTGTGTCTAACTTCCGTTTGCTATTACTCCAGTGGTTTTCTTTGTCGCAGTACCAGCTGAGTAATTGTCTTCAGGCTTTATGAAAGTTTCCACATTACAAGGAATACATCCACTGATCTTCCATAGTCTCTGTCAACAGATCTTACTATTTCAGGTTGAAAGGGCAATTGGATAGGGAGTTCCTGATGAGTACGGGAGTCCTTGTCCCCAAAGAGGGAGTATCTTCTTGTGAGGTCCCTCTTGTCTCTACCCCTCGGGCGGGTATCGCGGAGCAGGCTCAGCTCCCGAGCCTCACAGGGAAATGCTCCCCCCAGGTGAGAAGTGACTGAATCAAGCAATTTGTCACATACCCTTTCCATTCTTTTGTTGGCTTCCCCTTCTTTGTCTCTTGTGATCTCTTTTATTTATTTTTTGTGGAGCAATTGTTAGGGTTTTTGGATTTGTCTCCTTTACTGTTTTCTCAGTCCCAACTAGATTGTTCACTGATATTGATGGAAGATTCCCATGAATGAAAAGGTGAATAGGTGGTAAGTTTTATAGGGAGTTAGGAGGTTATTAAAGTTAGGGAAATCAGTATCTATATGTACCTGCTCTGGGAGTCCTAGGACAATAGCAGATTTAATTAAGACAGGTTTACCTCTTACTTCCAGAGTTAGGGGTACCTTTGGGTGAGATTCCATATCGCTGTGTTAACACGGTGTCCAGGCAAAGTTTTGAAACAATAGTTTTGAATTGCAAAAGTTCTGAAACAAAAGCTTTGAAAAAAAAGTGTTGAATGTATTTTTTTCAATGTTTATAGGCTTTATTTTAATTTGTATAGTAAAATAAGTGTGTTTACAAAAAAACACGGGAGTTTGGTGGGGGGCCCCATAACAAAACAAAAAAAATACATTCAAAACTTTTTTTTTCGACACTTTTGTTTCAGAACTTTTGTCATTCGAAAATGTGACTGTCGAAACAGTCTCTATGAACGTGTAAACACAAGGGACGTCCTTTCACCAAAATGCCAGGGGTAGAGGAAGTGACATCACACGACCCTTAACCCCCTAATGACATCACAGGACGTGATGTCATTTTACCCCACCCAAAGTCATATCGTGTGAAGCGATGGAACACAACCTATCACCCGTTGACAAAACAGGAAGTGGCATCACATAGCATTGTACACTACGAAAAATATGATTACGATTTTACTATAATGTTATGTACATTTCATACAAGAATGGATCACCATATGTATCATTAGGATCAGTGTGTATAGGCCCATATTACCAAATTACTGCGAATGCAAGCAGACATCCATGACCAAATGATAATGATGTGTTATTATATAGCACTTATGCTTAAGCGCTTTATATAGAAAGGATATTCACCCAATTGCACTCAACCTGTGTTGGTACTCAATTAACCACCTCAGAAGGATGAAAGGCTGAGTTGAGGCATTTAAGAACAGACTAAATAAGTGACTCACCCCCTCAAGTGTGCCTGAAATATACCTTTAATGAGTCTAGCAATTATTGTATAGATTTCCAGAAAGACACATTATTTGGTATTCCTATTCTTTCTTATTTAGGGTCAGTGCTGAAAGTGTTAGACTTGTGGCACGCCTGTTCTTATTTTTCTTCTTTTTTTTAAGGGGCCTGAACAAGAAAGCCAGCCACTCCAGAAGTAAAGAGCACATGGTGCTGGCCACAGCCCAGGAGCTTGCATTACAAAAAAATAAAAAATAAAAACGTTTTTTAAAGGTTGCAAGGGACACCACAGAGGTCACAAGGGAGACCTCAGAGGTCGCAGTTGTGACCTCTGGCGACCCGTTAAATGACGTCCCTGGTAAGCACGTGATTCTTACTGGTTGACCATCTCTGAAATCTTCAGTGTAAACCAGGTCTGCACAAACAGCAGTTACTACCAGAATCAACCAATGCAAGCACTTTTAGACCAGTTGCTCATACCCGTTTGTGTGAAGGAAATAGATGGGAGGTACAGAAGTAACTCTCTGTGGTATTGATTTCTTCTTCTATTTCTGCCTTGTCCTCCTCCCATGGTTCTGATGATGCCCAACCTATTTCCATGGGTTCCTCAGTTTTATGTTTAGGGCAGATCCTGGCTATTTGACCTTTCTCCCCACAGATTAAACAGCTCGGAACAACAGGTATTTGAGTTTTTTCTCTTTGCCAGCTCTTCTTTAAATGTGGAAGTTCCCTTTGGAAATTAAAGCCTTTTGTGATCTTTTTCACAAGATATTTAGGGACTTGTTTATTTTCTCTTATACATTTTTCTGAACTGCTAGGTTTATTTATTTATTTATTTTCTTTCCTTCCCTCTGCAGTCTTATAGACAGACTTTAAATGTTTGGCCACCTCAGCGTGAGCTTGTGAGACTTGCATGGTGGCTTATGTTGTTGAAGTACTTCACGTTGTAAGAAAGGTGGCAGTCCATTCATAAATTGTTCTAAAGCTAGAACCTCTAACACCTCTAGGAGACTCTTCATTCCCAACAAGGCTGGCTCCCAACTCAAGGTGTGTTTTGTTGAGTAGCAAGTATATGTCTCAGAATGTCTGTCAATAGAAACCTTCAGTCTGTCCCACCTTTTCGAAGAGTGCTTTCTTTATGTCAACAAACGCGGTGGTACTTTTGGAATTGATTGCTTGGTAGGAGACTTCTAAAGAGGCTAGATAACATGTTTTTAGCCCTTCTCCCAAACTAAATTGAGTTAGCTCCTAGAACGTCCCGCTCCTGATAAGGCTGTAATACCCAGTGATGTAAAAATTAATATTGAGGCCATGTTCTGAACTGATCCAAGCCTTCTTATAATCTTTGGTCTGCCTGTATCAGGTGGGCACTAGTCGGTCCAAAGGACTCTCTAATATACTCATGTTGGATTCTATTACTCTGTAATCACTAGATCTTGATCTATCTATGCTTTAGTTTCTCCCCACTCATCAGACCTAGATTCAGAATCTTTTGGTAGTTGGGAAGTTAAAGGGGTGGAACATACGGCTGGTGGACTTGGTCTTTTTAACCTAGGTGTTATTCCTAGCAATGCAATAGGAAGTGACTTGTCGAGATGGTTGGACATATATTTTACACGAGGGAGTATAGAAAAAAAATCTGTTAAAAGAGGGGAACCAAAACCAAAAAACTATTTGATTTAACACTTTTCTTTTAGCCGTGAGTGTTTTCTAAATTGGGAGACTAACATCTCACTCCTAACACCATATGTGGTGGGTCATAAGAAGGAGACAGACTCGTTATTTTCATTTGTGACTTGTTTCTATTTAAATAAAAGGTGAAAATGCCTAATTTTCCCTAAAAGTAAGAGTGTCCCTAAGAGTTTATCAAATGTCACTTGAACTTTATTTTATGCTTAAAATAAAAGTGTTTGCACATTTAACAACTAGGAAGACAGGTTTGCGTAAAATTTGATGCCTAAGTGTATTAGACTTGCATCACTGGCTACCTAAAACAATTAGCACCATATATAAGCCAAAACGATTGCATTAAAGTACAGATAGGGAGAAATGTGAATCCCTATGTCCATTCACACCCAGTTTCTGTCCCTCCCTGCCAAAATTGCTCCTCATGGGTACTCTTTGAGCTTGATTTAATAAAGTCTTACCATCAAATGTTGCACTGGCAGGACAAACCCCATAACTTGGCCCAGATCAAGTTTGTAATTCTGGAGGCATTACAGAGAAGAGACCAACATGAGAATTTCCAAAAGAGATTGGACCAACATGAAACGTTTAAGATAGACCGACTTAGCTCTTTGACACCGAAAGGGTTGAATGCAGAGATTAACTATATGTGCTTCTTATAGAGAGTGTTAAACAATGGGATTCATCTGAACATTTATGACTAATAATACATTGTTGTATTCTGTAATTTTTCTTTTGATACATACTGGACTATTGTATATAATCGGATCATGTTGTGATCTTGTGCTCTACAGTTGTTCGATTTGCATTGTGTTTAACTTCACAGCTTAACACACACAGACTTAATTTGGTTTGACTCGAGTATGCGATCACTCTAACTTTATGAGGAAATTTTCAATTTTATGTAAATTATGGTAAAAATCGGGTGTACACTCAGGGGTGGGACGCGGAGCGTACATGCGCCAGCCCTCCAGCTGGACCACGACACCTCATACAGTCTCCATGGCATCGTATAAAGGGAAACCCAGACTGCGCGACAGGGACGTCATTTGGGGGTCGCCAGAGGTCGCAACTGCGACCTCTGAGGTCTCCCTTGCGACCTCTGTGGTCACCCCTGCGACCTCTAGAAAAAAAATGGAAAAAAAAAGATTTTTGGGAATTTTTTTTTGTTGTAATGCAAGCTCATGGGCTGTGGCCAGCACCATGTGGCACTGTACTTCTGGAGTGGCTGGCTTTCTTGTTAAAGCCCCTTAAAAAAAGAAGAAAAAGAAGAAAAGGAGTGACACAAGTCTAACACTTTCAGCACTGACCCTAAATAAGAAAGATTAGGAATACCAAATAAAGTGTCTTTCTGGAATTCTATACAATATTTGATACTCATTAAAGGTTTATTTCAGGCACACTTCAGGGGGTGAGTCACTGATTTAGTCTGTTCTTAAATGCCTCAAATCAGCCTTTCATCCTTCTGAGGTCGATTCATGAGTACCAACACAGGTTGGGTGATATTGGGTGTATATTTTTTCTATATAAAGCGCTTAAGCGTAAGTGCTACATAACAACACATCATCATTTGGTCATGGTGCTTGCATTCACAGTAATTTGGTAATATGGACCTATACACACTGATCTTAACGATACATATGGCGATCCATTCTTGTATGAAATGTACATCACATTATAGTGATAGCGTAACCATATTTTTTGTAGTGTACAATGCTATGCGATAGCACTTCCTGTTTGGTCAACGGGTGAAAGGTTGCGTTCCATCGCATCCCGCGATATCACTTTGGGGTGGGATCAAATGACATCACGTCCTGCGATGTCACCAGGGGGTCAAGGGTCGTGTGATGTCACTTCCGCTACCCCTGGCATTTTGGTGAAATGACGTCCCTGCTGCGCGAGCGCACATTCCTGCGGGTCTATTCAGCTGGTTTGGAGCAAGAATATGAGGTGAGTGCTCCCGTTATAGTGTAAGAGCAGAGAAGATTTTGGATACGAACATAGACTGAAAGCGTCTTTATGTTTCAGCAGGGATGGCCCACTGCACGTGTATCCACACGCATTAGGAACAGATTAGCACCCGACTCGGTATGTTTAAAACACTGAAGTATATACAGGTTCCGAAATTACAATTACACTTAAAACTGAAAGGCATTCACTTTTGTCTTTTGTCTCTTGTTACATGTTGGGATGAATCGGCTGACACAACACACAATGGTATGTGCTTTTTGCTTGTATATTGGCATTATGTGCTGACCTTGTTAATGATTTTACATTTTTTTGCATAATATGATTAGCTAAAGCGAGCATTGATATAGACCTGATTAGCTCACTTGAGCAAAAATAAAGAGCCTATGTACAGCCCTGACAAAGGTTTTACCAAAATGCATTGGCAAATGTACATTATAGGCCCAGTATGATGATGACCCGACTGTATGTTAGCATCAAATGCTAAGTGAATTACACATATCAGAGACGTGAATAAAACATTTCTGGTTATACACTAAATGAGTGAATATCTGTTTACAAGGATTGAATATTTGAAACAAACAGATTTGAATGTGACAGCCCCTAGGGGAGATAACTGTGAGCGCCCGCTTTAATAAGGTGAAGTCACCTTATTTTCTGCTGTTCTGTATTTGTATGGTCCTTATGCCATAGGACCATTTTGGGTTGG
Source organism: Ambystoma mexicanum (assembly GCF_040938575.1). NCBI lineage: Eukaryota > Metazoa > Chordata > Amphibia > Caudata > Ambystomatidae > Ambystoma > Ambystoma mexicanum. The sequence goes on along the minus strand of NC_090924.1, from coordinate 1,106,217,036 downwards.
CAGCTCCAGGCTATAACTACTCAGAATACAGCAAAACATTGAGAATAAGAGATCTATAATCAAGATAGAATAACGTGGTGCCCACTTCTCCTCTCTAGCACTTGAAGTGCCTCCCAGAGTTTTTTTCAAACCAGTATTCTTAGGGCCAGTTATTTAATTGGAGCTTTAAACACGCTACTGGTATAATAAAAATATCTTAACCAGGTTTACCTTCAGCCATTAAATGTATGCGCACCATGCATGTCCTTTATTGAAGTCCTTTTAAAAACAAGCATGAAAAAGCCAAAAATGTGGACTTCTGTATACGTTTTAGGCAGGTGCCTTTCACATGCTAAACAAAAGTCCAAACTGTTCATGTTGCCAAAGCTTGTTATTTTTCTTCTCAGTGTATAACGTCTTATGACGGAACCTGGGATGAATGTGCCCATTACCTGAAATCGATGTTTACGTGTGTCAAACTTGGGAAAGATTCTCTTTGGCATTCAGCAGGAAAAATGCCAGAATGCTGGGTTTGGCTGGTGTTTTATTCACTTCTAGGGAATATCTTTCTTGAGGTTCTGCTGACCAAAGGCTTTACTTTTATAGACCCGTGAGTTTAATATATGATCATTTTTAACACTATTGTTCTGTTTACAAATATGAATATGTTCTGAACTAGGAATTTAAAGGTTTTTGTAAACTCAGGGCATGCTACTATAGCTAGTGAGCTTCTGTTCAGAAAAAAAACGATTATATTCATTGTAATGCTTGTTTTTGCCCAAATAAACACCAACTTCACTTTCCCTGGGTAACACAGTTTACCCCTTACCTTCTGAAACTTTTCCAGTGAGAGTTAATGTTTAACTAAACCAATATCTCCCACTTATCACTGTTTTAGTAATCATAGACTCTAAAACAATATTAATTTCCTGCCCCAATTTATGGCTTCTTGCACGGGTTCACTGAAAACTGTCAGTATGCAGGAGCAACATCTCATACGCGGTAGGAGGTTCAGGCTGCGTACACTCTATTGGCATGGACAGCTGGCAATTTTTAGTGTCAGTATTTCTATCATTTGTTTAAGCACTTTACTTATTTTTTGACACATTCTAGAAAGCATCATATGATGAAATGAGGGGCAGCAAGAGATACTGTCCTTTACAGGAAGCATTTAGGCCTTTGCCACTACAAATATTTTCTACCAAACATTATTGAAGTAGATTATGTCTTTGTTGCAGTAAAGAGAATGAGATTGTGCCACTCGTGTAGTAGGACACACTTTTTTGCTAGTTTAGAGTATATGGCTCAAGGGCTAGATAGTTCAAGTAATAAGTAGGGTAGATATTGAGGCGATATTAAAGGAGGCGGTGGCCCGACTCTGTCAGTTATGGCCCGCTGCCCAAGTTAAGGGTCCTGAATGTATGTCTTGTTAATTTAGTTAGATTTTATTTCTGTTTCCCCCAACAAGTTTCGGGATTGCCAAGGCTCTTGGAGGAAAGGTGAAGAGACACACAGAGATTGGTTATTGTTGCACAATTTAGCTGTTCCCAGATGTTGCAGGCAGAAGATAGGTCAACATTAGAAAATGTAATGACAGTGAAGGACACGTTTTGGTGTGAACAAGGCCTAGAAAAGGTTGTTGAGCGAGGTTGTGGTTATACTGCCCCCATTGAGAACTGGTAGGACCATTGGAACTACAGCTGATAGTTGAATGAGAGCAAACACATCAGAAAACATGTCCCAAGTAGCAGTATCATGGCTGTACTTTTCTTAACGCACCTTGTTCCCAGGGAAGATATGGAAGGATGTGTGCTAGGAAGGCAGCATGTTTAAAGAGGGGAGTGGCATGAGGTGCTGCTATGAGTGAAACTGGTCTGAGAATTGCTGAAGGATGCCAAGTTTTCTGGTCTCATGAGAAAATAGTAGTTTGCCCATTTTTATTGCCAAAAGGTACTGACTTCACTGTTCACACTTGGCTTCAGGATTGGGTCACCTCAGAGGGAATGTGCATCATGAAGTTGTCCTGGCCAATGTGAAAAGGCTATTGTGGCAACAGTAATATCGATAATGTCCAATCGAAATTGAGTATTTTTTGCTGATTGCACAATTAGGTCATTCTTAGGAGGTGGCATTTACATGATCATGGGTAGCTGGTTGACCAATAGGTTTGGGTTGTATTGTTGTGTTTGGATTTTTGCATAGGGACTAGCCAATGGGGACTGTGGGATTAACATTGGTATTTGTAACACATGCTGTTTTGTGGTTTTCATCTATACAAACTGTAAACTGATAGGGGCGCATGGAGAGCTTTTCCTGTTTTTCAATTCTATGGAGCTCACTCACCCTCCCGGCCATATTTGCATGCAATACATGTTATTTTATTTGCACATTGTGTACTCCTTATTGATCCCTTGGATTGTTTTTATCAATGAGGGCTTGGGCCTACCATACAAAACCTATATACATATCATACGAGTCTCAGTGGATTTGAACAATTCCTCTGGCTAGTGTGCCAGAGAGATCAGACTCTGCTGTTTAGAAAGGTAAGATACTGTTAAAATATCGGGCAGTTCCTACAATAACCCATTTTGGACAGAATGTAAAACATACAATGTATTAGTGACGACTAATATTGCTTAAATAGTGTTTAGATTAAAAAAGGGTTATGTAAATGCACATGTGTCTACCGTTAGTCTTGATTCATCAATGTTTTAGTTTAACATACCTCATTAAGGATGCTTTAACAGGGTGGACATGTTTCCTGGCAGACCCATGATGCACTAATAAGAAGTGACGATTTACCTACCGTATTCAAAATATATGATGTGATGATTTGGTTTGACCTGAGAGGGCACCTCTTCTGCTCAGTACGAAATTAGAAATGGCTAGTTTTCCCTGGAGCTATAGGTCTCCTTTAGAGAAAGGTATAGTGGACTTTCTCTTCAGCAGTGGAAAATCTAGAAGGCACACACCAGTAGATAATTAAAGGTACAGGCTCAGTGCTGTACAATTTCTGCATGGCCAAACCTCAACTTGAACTTTTAAGCCCTTCCGGGAGGACAGATAAAGACACTGGGGATGGCATTGCATAGTCCTTTGTATTCAGTGACAATGCACATCACAAAGTACAAGGACATTATCTTAGGCTATTCAGGCTTAGTGTGATGCCACTGATCTCTGCCTTAATGCCAGTAAGACTGTGATCCTTCTCATTGGGAACCCAGCTCCATCCTTCCCTCCTGCCCTCTGTCCACCCTCTATCGGTCCCCTCCCCTCACCCTCTTGTGAGGCAAAACACCTTGGTGTCATTTTTGACTCCTCTCTCTCCTTCTCTCCTCACATCACATACCTTGCCAAAAAGGCCCACTATCAGCTGTACCTTCTCAGAGGCATTCTTCCTTTCTTCACCTTCCCCCAGAAACTCCTTGTCTCCAGAGCACTGGTCCTCTCTAGGCTGGACTTCTGCAACAGCCTCTTCCTCAATCTCCTTTTATCCTCCCTTCATCTAATCCAGAATAGGACGTGAGATTTATCCTTGGTCTCAAGCCCAGGGACCCTAAAATCTCTCCACTGGCTCCCGTTTGCTGCTAGGATCAAGATCAAGACCCGCTGCATCATCCTCAAGGCTTTCTGGAGCCTGGGACCCCGCTATACCCAACTCTCTCTTCCTAAACATCTGTTCCAGAGCCCTTTGATCTTCTAGTGTCAACTCTCTGTTGATCAGACACTTACAAAAGCAGAGAAGGGGAGTAGAACTCTCTTCTCTGCAGGAGCCTCCCTTTGGAATGCTCCTCACAAGCTTGAGCTGAATCTCCTTAAGTTCCAGATGCTCCTCAAGACCCTCCTTTTTTCTTCTTCCTTCCCCCTCCCACTACCCTGCTAACACCCTTGTCTGCTGCAGTGACTGGCTGCCTGGTTCCCTCTGAGTTCTACCGGGCACCATGCCCCCCACCCAGCCCACCCTCATCCTCACACTTAGCATGTGGACCCTCTCCCTCTTCACCTCATGCAATCCCTGGCTCTTGCCTTCCTGGCCTCCCCATAGCACTTGCCTGGCCCCAGTGTTCTTCTTCCCTCAAACCCTCCCACACCTCCCTTTCACTTGCACTCACTCCTCTTTACCCTGCACTTCCCTTCCCACCCTTGCACTTTGCATTTCGCGCAGTCCGGCACTCACCCTTCCCTTGCACTTCTTGTTCCTACACTTACACAATCTGAATGTCACAAGGCCTAGTAGTAGTTATCTTCTCACATGCCCTCCTTTTTTTGTCTTGTCGTGCCTTGAAACACCATTTGCTGTATAGGTGCCTTATAAATATCCAATAAATAAATACATATATACTAATGGCAAAGGAGATCAGGTAAGTGATTAATGATCAATGTTTACAGGTGAAGGGTTAAAGGTGAAGGTTTGGGGTTCAGTGGTTAAGGTTTAGGTGGAACAGTAAGGAGAGTAATGGCTAGGAGTGAATGATTAGACATGCAGTGGTTAGATGGGAAGGGTAAGAGATGAATGGCTCATGTGAGGAGTTATAGGTGAAGGGTTAGAGTTAAAGAATAGGTTGAAGAGTTAGCAGGGAAGTCTTAATGGTGATGGATACATCTTAAAGGGTAGAGGTGAAGAGTAGGCATGTAGGGCTATGATGACGAGGTAGGGTTGAGCTTAGGCAGTGAAGGGTTAGGTGAGATGTGAAGGGCTGGAGAGATATTTCTGAATGAAGGGACGGGGTGGAGGATTGGGAGAAGATTTAGAATAAATGGATTTGGTTATCTGTTCTGGTGATGAATTAAGGCTAAGGGGCAAGATATGAATTAGCAGTGATCGAGAATGGATGATGGGCTAGAGAGGAGGGGAGAAATGTTGGGAATAAATGATGCAGGGAAAGGGCTAGGGAGAAGGTTTAAGGTGAACGGAAAGGGGTTATGAGTAAGGTGTATACAAACCATTATAAATAGGATAAAACATGCAACGGTAGGGAATACATCCTAGGTGAAAATAACACAAACAAAATAATGTACTAATGTAAAGTATATCAACTCGAGGAAAATGCTCCCAGGCAAAACCACTATGAACTATCAGCTCAAGTAATTAACACAATAGTGCGCTGCTTGGTGCTCAGGCTGCTCTTCCATGGCTCAGCAGCACCACAGCTGCCACCGAAGCCCAGGTTGGTCATTCTCGGAGCACCCCTCCCCTGGTGAGATGGACAAGACCTCTGCATTCCACTCACACGACCTCACTTCCCCTCCTCATAGGTGCAGATCCCAGGCAGGATACTCTTTTTCTGTCATCTTGGGTGTCTATGGAATGGGTCCCACATCCCAATCCATCCCTTGTGTTCCCACTGGCCTTTCAGCAACCCGCATAGTAAACAAGCACAGTGTGTAGGTGCATCCTATGTAGTTTGGGAATTGAATCATTGCACCGCAGTCAATCGATGTGCAAGTACAGCAGCACAGAGATGGAAACTAGGAAGAAAGCAGAGGCCTTGGGGAAAGAAGAGGAGAGACTAACGAGGAGGGAAATAAGGACTGGAATAAAGAAACACAAGTGGGAAAATATGTAAATGAAGATAAGCAGCAGGTCCTGGGTGTGCACAAACTAAACATAGGAGGAATCTAAAGGGAACGTTAGGCAGGCTACATGTGCTATACCCACTAAACACAACTACCAGTGGTGCACACAGTGCCCCTAACCACCAAATATGACTTTCTGTGGAACTCAGTACTCCCCATCTACCACCAACATCACATGCAATATTGTCAATGTGTGATTCTTAATGCACACACTGTGTAACAGCCACCCAACCCAATTGGAAAGCCAGGATTAAATGGACCAAATAAAAGAGCACAATGGCACAGTGAGCACATGCTTTACAGCAGAGTACTTACTTCTGTGCATGCATGTCCAAAAGTAGAGATGCTCCTTTATGAAAGTGAACCATTTGAACCATAAATGGGCTACCATATTTGGAAGGAAACTGACAGTAGCAAGATGTCTTGATGGAAATGCCATAGGATTCCGCTTCTGTTGGTGAGTGAACAATCTCCAAAAAAAACCTTTGCAGTGTGGGATCGTGGGATCGGGCTGCCCCCGAACAGAACAACCATCAGCCACTGGTAGTCAATAAATAGTCCATCCAATGCAATGGTATTGATATTGACAAAAAGTGAGACAGCGGTGATGGGCATTCATAAACAAACAATACTAGGGATGTAGCGTGGTCTTTGCAGAAACGCCAATTCAACGCGATAATTACATTTTCAAGGAGAACGTCAGCAACTAGCCCATGTGGTTGAGATATTTTTAAAACTACTCATCTCATCCAGTGGTTGGTACCAAAAGCAATATATTCATCCAAAGGGGCTTCAATTCATTGTCACCTTGTGGTCCTTGACAGATGGTCCCTGGCAACATCCTGGAAATCAGATCTAGAGAGAAAGTGATGAGCTACGTCCACAACACACCCACAACCCACTTCCAGCATCCCACAGGTCTAAAATGGAATCCATAAACAAAGGTAATCCAAGCCCACCTCATTGATTACGTCCATTCATTCACTGTGGGCATCATGCATGGGTGGCCACCATGTGTGTTTATAAAAGGGTTTAACATGTTCACCTGTTTCCTCTCTCTCTCTCTCTCTCTCTCTCTCTCTCTCTCTCTCTCTCTCTCTCGCTCTCGCTCTCTCTTTCTAGCCTCCACCAAGCAAGACCACATCATGGTGGATTTAGGAAGTATTACAGGTAGAGTTCACCATCCTTCCACTCATTCTCTGCCCATCATCAGCCTCTCTAGTTATGCAAACATATGCCCTGATTGATCCACAAGGAGCTACTATATTTAAGGTACGTCTTCATGGATGTATATCTAGACCAAGGAGACCTAACAGCATCTGTCTTACTTGGGTATGTGAGGCATACCACACTCTGTCTTACTTGGGTACCTAACCCCTCTAGGGTGGAGTAGTCTGTCGATGCTAAGATGTTGATTCTACTGCATTCCACTTTCTGATATTAGGCTGTGCTCTGTCATGGTATTTCACCAGATTCTGCCCTCTGGGATAAGAGCAACAGGTGAGACACTATCTCATTTCAAAATCCCCCTTCATAATTGTAGAAATAGCATTGGCTTTAAAAGGCAGAGTAGAACGTAGTGCCTTCAAGGGAAAGAGCAAGTAGTTGATACATGCTTAACCGTCAGTCTAGACTGCAATACTTAGATTAGCAACCGTAGTGCTGAAAACAGCAAACATAAACTCGAAGCGCTGAAATGCTGAAAGAAGCTCCTATAGGCCTAAATTAGCATTGTATTGCAAAGTAGCTACCTAACAAGAGAGCTTTTAGTAGTATTGTCACAAACACAGAGTGAGAAGTATGTTACTGTGTTACCATACATTCATGTTACCATTTAATATAGCAAAACGCTAAACAGAGTGCTAGCTTGATCACATCATACATGCATGCAAACACACATACATATGTTGTTATGAGTAAGCCAGTACATAACCCCATATGCATACATATAACAAATAGCTATAACGAGTAAGCAGTGAGATTAAATCCACTCCATTTTATATGTTAAAGGAATAAGCAGCATTTTGCTGAAGAGCTAAGACAACAGAACGTGTGGCATTGACCTAGGTCCTTGAATTAGGGACACCTGGACCTTTTGATAATTTAGCTTGAAGCTGTAGAGATAATTCGCCAAGAAGCTGAGGCTTGATAATTTGGCAAGAAGCTGAGGGGAGGTACCAATCATATTACTGTTTACCTACATCATATATCATACAATTGAATAGAGAAGATACTTCTAAATTAGATTCAGAAGCAGGGGATTAGCCCACCGATGGGCAGCATTTATGGTAAGGCGGATTTCCCAGCAAGAGACCCTATGAATATGCTGTAGGCCCAAAAGCCAGGGCTGCAGCTGGTGCTGATGCCATGCCAGAGGTCACAGGGGGTACTAGCTCTGGACTACACCGTATAGTCATGTTATAGCTTGAGATGCATAGGTTTTTGGATTGATTGAATAGAGTGCAACAATTTTGCATGTTGATCCTCTGCGAAGACTTTCTGTTGTGTTTATCTCTCTGCTCTGTGTGCAAATTAGGAGCGGCACAAGACTTGTCATGGAGGTTTTGCAAAACCCATGAGTACATTATCAGGTTTGACGGGGTTGTGAATTGCTGTGGCACAAATTATAAATCTAATCATTGTAGCAAGAGCACAATATCTGCTCTGAGCTGGCCGAGGGGAGACGTTCTGTTTGATCAGTCCAGTGACTGATACCTTCTTCCATCGCATAGAAGAACGCTAGCTCACTCTGAGCTGATCTGGGGGTGAGGACAGCTTCTATGAGGTCAGAGTTCTTACTAGCAGGGGTGATCACTAGCCAACATGAAACAGCTTATCCATGTTACATTGTTTTCTTGAAATTATGCAATTGATTCCAGGTTTGGCAGCTCTAGACCGTCTGCCTCATTGATCCTATTGTCTGTTCATCCCTTTCCCTTCTTACTCCATGATTAAGTAACACATGGAATTGTTCAGCAGCCAATGTCCCATTTCTCCTCCCCTTTCTTTGCCTTCTGACCCTCATGATACTCTCTCTTTCAGTCATAATCTGGAAAATTGCCTTTGAGCTTAGCTGTGAAAGCCTCAGATCCTCTTCTTTGTGCTTTTGGCACCCATTTTCCAATCTGTGATCGGAGGGTAGATGAGCTTTGGAACTCTGCCTTTTGGCTAAGCGGTGGCAGCTACGGTTCCATGTTCCCCCTTATTTGTGCCTCAACCCCCCTTTATTTTCTTGTTAGAATCTGGAATGCAGGTGCACTGGCCTTTATTTTGAAAGACCCTGACCCCATTGGCAGATCCTCACCGCATTTCCACTTTTTTGCTTTTACTCTTCTCCCACAGCACAGCCCCATTCCAGCTGCACGGCCACCCGCGCAGGCAGCTTTCACAATTCTCGGCGCCGCGGGTAAGTTACCGCGCACAGCTTCTTCTTTCCTCCCCTCCCTCGTTTTTCTTTTTTCTCACACTAGTAGTGGGCGTTTTAGATACTGCACACTGCGATATCCACGTTACTGCACGGCAAGAATACCAAACGGGAACCAATATTTTACGAACCAATATTTTACAAACCATTTCCCCAATTATGACTAATGCCTAATCTCCAATGAATACATGACAGAATCAATATTCCCCTTGGTTATTCCACATTCTAGGTCTACAGGGGACCTTTTCTGCATTTCCGATGCCTGTACCACTTTTCCACTGATCAGCCAATAATTTGCTGACTTAGACCATTCAACTTCCTACATAAGTAAGTCTATATTTTTTATTTCTACTTACATTTGCCATGCCACAAATTAATTCAAAATGTATGACTTGTGACATATGCTGCAACTATTCTTGCTGCACTCCAACATAATTAATCCCAGACATTTTTTGTCTAATCAGATCATCGACTGTTATATATTCCAGTCCGAGTCTCGAGCTGGTTCATAACAAAGCCCCTTCAGGCTCCCTGTGCTCATTATACATTTTACCTCAAGGGAGGACATTCTCCCCTTTTTGCTAATTCGTTTGCCTTTTTATCATCAAAATTCAGGTGATCACAATGTGATAGGCACCATTCATTTATTTACACAGTGAGCAGCTGTTTGCTGTCCTAGACCTTTCGAATTTGATCTGTAACGCTTGCCTGCCATGACGTGGACCTGTGTCGAGTAATTTTTGTCCGGGATTCCCCCCAGTAACATTGGGTAAGGCTTGTTCCGGACCTTTACTTCTAATCAGGAGTCTTTTAATGTTCAATTCAGTTTTTTTGCCCTTTGGCCTTAACTTAACGTACCAAGAGATGTAGATGAACAAAATAGAAAAACACTACTAAACATATATTTAAAAAAAAAACACTCATTGTGTTTCTGTCTGCTTCCCCTAGGGACTACTTCTTTCCACGCTGGCCCGAGGAAGGCATTTTCAGATTTGGAGGCCGACAGGCGGCCCGCCGAAGCGTAAATTGGGCCCTTGATAGGTGGAACTTTAGGTTCCCTGAACTTAACACATCTTGGACCTTCTCCAACATTGGTTTGGATATCTGTTTCTGTAGAATTTTACCTAGGCAGACCTCTTATTTAACATGTACTGTTTGCTCTTTCAATATTTATGTACTGGCAGACACGTTTACTTGACATCTACTGTCTACTTTGTTAATTTTCCTCATGTATTGAGACACACTCATCCACTTTTTGGCAATGTATTCTCTTTATTGTTCCAGACTTGTAAATTGATTCCCCAGCTGCGACATACTAATCATATAACAATGTACGCTTTATTTGTTTTTTGTTGTGAAGTTGCTTTTGTTGTCAATTTATTCATTGTTAAAACCCAAACTACACTGTATATATTTTTATTGCTTTCTATGACTTTTTGTTAATTATTATATTCATTGAAATACAGTACTATTTCTTAAACACCAGTCTTTTCGTTTGTTATTCGCTCTCTCTTACTATTAAGTTTTGTTCATAAGGGCAGCACAATTAGGATATCTTTTGATACCAACCCAGAATAAGTATGAGGATTGAATTTTCTAATTCCTTTTACAGTTTTTTGAATTCTTTGTTTTCATTATATCTGTCCCCCGCCATAGCTGTACCACTTTAAAAGGGGCAACCCCCATTTATTGTCTAGTTTACTCTGGCTAGAGTCTGGAATGCAACCTTTAAAGTTAGCTCTGAAACCCATAGACCCGCTTCCCCCGCTTTGTTTTGCTCTGCCTCACCTGCAGACTTTAGGCTTAGCTGTGAATGTCCCTGATCCCTTTGCACCAGCTTTAACTTTCACGAGCCTTCTGTCTTAGATGTGACTCTCCCTTATCCCACTTATTTCGTCATTATTTCTCCATGCTTTGAAGCATTCTTTGTTCACAATATAGCATGCAACAAAACTCCAATAAATAAAATACTGATGCAATAGGCATGCAAACGCAGAGTTGAAATAGACAGAATGGGGTTTCTTTTGATTCCAGGCATGGCTCTAGAGACAAGGAGGTGGACATGACTAGACAAGGTTGAGAACATGTTTATTTTCTCAGGGAGTACACACAGCCTTATTTCAGCTCCATAGAAATAGAGGCATGCGTCAGAGCAGAGATTGCATACAGTGTTCTGGGCCCTCCACAGAGAGGAGGAGAATGTGAACACATTGCCGCTGACCTCTTTAAAGGCATGGTCTAGTAAAAAATGTTATTGTCCCAACTGGTGGGCCATGTTCTTTTAAGCCTAAGTGGCTCGATTTTAGAAAACTTTCCTATGGACCTTACCCGAGTTTTCGTCCATTAAACGCACGCGAAAACAAGCACCAGGGAGCCGCCATTTTCTGATAATCCTATCTTTTCCCTGATCGCCCTGGCGGACCTGCTTTTGCGGCACTAAATCAATTCCCCCGCTCCTGAGCCTGTCATCAGCAGACTCGTACCGCCCATTTCCCAACGCCAAAGCACATCTCGTGTCAACATTCGCTGCGCTTCAGCTAATGACGTGTCGCCATGGAAATGGCAGGACGCCTCTCTCCTCAATAAGTATAAACAGACCGTTTCACAACACACAGCAGCCGATTTTCGATTCCATTCCTCTCTGTGTGTTATTTTGAGTATTCTGTGACTCGTTTCAGTGCTCTGGTCAGCTAACTTCGCCGCTTGTAGCCCGTGTGAACAGATATCAGTACCACCGCTATAAATGATTTTAGTTTATTTAACACACAATGGCTACAATAATGCCCTACATGTACGAGCCGAGTATACCGAGGAGGAACTACTGGAAAGGGAAGCATGCGAAAACGATGGGGATTCGGACGGCAGTTGGCAGGACGAATCAACAGATGAAGAGCCTGGTCCTAGTCGAATGGATGGCTTTTCCAACTAGTGCACATGCAATCGGTGCAAGCTAATGCCAACTGAGGACGAGAACTGCTGCTGCCGAGAAAACTCGGGATGCCTGGCCTACATTTCGGAAGGCGAGCCACGACCGCAATGCATCACCGAGCTGCCAGACTTCAGGGCAGCCTGCCTCACACGGGCCGTGTTGAGAATAATGATGGTGCTTATGCACGAACTTCGAGCAACTGTTCGTCCTCGTAATCTGAGTAACGAGTAAGTATACTCTGCTTGTCATGCCACTCCTATCTCATGTTCTTCTACTATATCCAAAATTACATCTACATATCATTGTAACGCATGTAAGTCATTCAATAGTGTGCATTGTCTAGATAGCATTTGTCCGTGTAAAATGCCATTAGTTACAAGAATTGTCATTGACAACAAACGTTTATTAAACTTATCTGGGTCATTTAAAAACAGTTTGTTTCATTCCTTTTCTCAGGTGGTACAGGCTGGTGGCCTATCGTTCCTTTACATGGTGGCTTCACGGGAGGCTTGGACACCGCGTTCGAAGAGTGATATCCGCCTGTGCCGTTCGTGCCATTAGAGAAACGTTCCCGAGTGACAGCGGTCAGTACAGGGGATTTTCTCTCGCTGTGCACACCACATATATTTTAACAACATTTGTCTCGATTTTTTAAATGAATCAAGTGTGTCTCCATTCAAGGATGGACGTCAGATACCTGTGCAGGGTGGTCACTATCTATCTAAGCTAACATAACATATTCTCGATAATGCAGGCACTAAATAACACTTGTTCAAAGTCTTTCAGTAGGTTATGTCTCTATAAAAGTCACACATATATTTATACTAACAATTACCATTGGATTATACAGGCCCTAGGGTCTTGGCCACTATAATACACCGGTTGAAGTGTGGGTCTGTGCTCACAAGAATCTCCGGTATGTGGCATTTGTTATTGATAAGCAACGATATACTATCATTGATATAAAGGCGATATACTGTATAGTGGTATAAAGGCTGTTCGCGCCGGTGGATGCGCGCTGGCATGGGGGACTGTGACGGGCGCGAAAGGCCAAGGTGCCAAACTGCATGTACACTTAAAAAGGTGTCCCACGCCAAGGGGCCATCGGTCACATGGCCTCCTCAGACCCCGTGTCTCCAGGCAGGCCTCCCCTGAGGAAGCCGCCCCCTAATACAACGACATACATACGTCATTCATTCACAAACACACCCCAGTTTCTAATACTTTAAAAAACGCTCGATATGTCTCATGAGAACATCTTTGTGCTTTGCAAGTCAACTCTTGAACGTGCTACCACTGAGATCTATGCTAATCTGCTTGTCGTCGTACTATCCGTGAACTCTGTGACCGACCGCTTTGAGCATACCCATCAGTGCGCTACCTGTGGCCATCCACTTATTCTCCCGCAACACACTGCTCTGCTTACTGAACCCAACTGTTTGTTGGTCAAGGTAAGGCCATGTATCCTGGTTATATTTCGCAGATTTTTAAATTTCTATCTATTTTCCAGTAGAGTACAAAATAGTGCTATGTTCATTGGTCTCATTGGTATTGACTTCAGTTTCCATTGCTATGCTATCAATAGATCTATTTATTTTCATCTGTGACTATTGTGATTGAATTGCATCCTTCGGGGGTCCAGTCAATAATGTTTGCATGTTTCCTTCTCGTGCAAGACAGAACATCCAAGGGACGAGTCACATGTTCAGATTTCAGTCACATCAATTATACATTTCTGCAACTTCTTACTTTTGTATCAAATCTTTACTCTTGAAGATTGTATAATAATGTTGATATTTACTTTTCAGATTCATCAACAATGCCTGCCTGTTCGATTAGCGGTTGCCCTTCAAAGACCCATGCGAAATCTGAAGGAACTACAATGCATGTATTCCCGAAAACTGTTGATTGAATAAGAGAATGGGTCAGACATTGCGGATATCCACTGGATGAGCTGGAAAGTAGAGTCCAACAAGTCTTAGAGGACAAGAGGGGTGATCGATACCGCATCTGCAGCCGGCACTTTTCCTTGGACATGTACACAACTTCTTGGGTAACAAAGAAGAATAAACAGCGAACGACAAGAAAACGCTATTCCCACTCTATTGGTCCACATTCCGCCACCGGTGAGTCAAGTGTCGGGATTTAGCTTTAGGCCTTGCGGTAGTGTGTAGCCGAATTGATTAATAGATATTGTAGGTGTTCTATCCCTTGTAATAATTTCAATATTGATATGAGTGTATACTTTTTTGAATAATGACATTTATCAATATATTCTTTTTCGATTTCATAACCCACAAACGCAATATATATATATATGGGGAGAGGGAACTGTGCTGTATTGAGCATTTTTCAAGTATTCTGTCGGTTTACATGGCTATTTTTAATATTGGCATTTCATTATCAATCATTAATTGACCTTTACAACTTCTTGACTATCCCTTGAATCTGAAGCAAGAACATTCTACATCCTTGACGTGGTCGCAGTTATCAACCACTTCTAGCGCATATTAGGTAATCTTACTAGGCTAATCAGCTACAGACTTGTTTTATGCATGTCAAGTAATAGTTTTATTCTATCGTGTAATTATTTTACAGAATGTTTGGTTACTGCTTTCCAATTAATATACACATTAGTTATCGTCCACTGGTGTTTGTTTTCAGTTATAATTAGTGTTATCCATACTAATGCAAGTACTGTCTTTCAGGGAGATACAACGTTTCTAGATGTTCCTCACCAGCAGGAGGTATGGATAATGACAGCTACATCGAGCATCATCATCAGAGCTGGAATTCTTGTCGTTTGATTGTTCTACACAATGTTTCATTCGTGGTTAGCCATTGATATGTACCTGTGCTGTCGACCCCAGGTGTATTTTATGTTTTCGCAATTGTAATCCTCACTAATGCAAGTACTATGTTTCAGGCAGTTGATGGAGCGTCAACCCCTGCACTTGATGCAGAGCCTGACATTCAAGTATACGAATCGGCGCAACAGCTTTCGGAAGTGCGCACTACATTTGCAACATCCATAGATATTCTTCAGCAGCACGAGGTATGGATAATGACAGCTCCATCATGCGTGATCGTATAACGTGATTCCATTTGCTATACTTTCTTCCCTATTAACGCAAGTGCTGTGTTTCAGGGAGACGACGGAGCTTCCACCACAATCAAAACATCTCATTTAGATGATGCAGATGTAAAGGAATCGTTGAAATAAGTCGATGAAATGTGATCATATTTGGATTTTCCTTGATTCTTTTGGACAATGCATCTTTCGCGGTTATCTCCTTATATGTACCAGTGCGTTCGACCACAAGTGTGTGTTATGTTTCCAATATTGAAAACCATACTAATCCAAGTGCTGTGTTTCGGGGAGACGACGGAGCTTCCACCACAATCACAGCATCTCATTCAGATGATGCAGATGTAAAGGAATCGTTGAAATAAGTCGATGAAATGTGATCATATTTGGATTTTCCTTCATTCTTTTGGACAATGCATCATTTGCGGTTATCTCTTTATATGTACCTGTGCCGTCGACCCCAAGTGTGTGTTGTGTTTCCAATATTGAAAAGCATACTAATGCAAGTACTGTGTTTCAGGGAGATGCAGATGCCTCCTCTCCAATACAACCATTCATGGCAGTCCATGCAGAGCCAGAGGTATGGATACTGACAGTTCCATCGAAATAGATCATCACTGGTCGAATACTTGTCCTTTGATTGTTGCACACAATGTTTAAATCGTATTTGGCTATTGAGATGTACCTGTGTGTTCGTCCTCACGTGTGTTTTATGCTAACAATATTTTCATACATAGTAATGAAAGTACTATGTTTCAGGGAGACGATGGAGCCTCATTCCGTGCTGTCTATGCGGATACAGAAAATATAGTCTTTGCAGCGCAAGAGGAAGGGAGGACATGCGGAAACGAATCGGAGCTACAGCGTGCAGATGTTGAAGGTCGAGTCAAAAAAGTTGCAAAGAAAAAAAAACAAAAAAAGGTTAGTTACAAACAGTTAAAAACTTTTAAAAAAATGTTGTGGTGGGGACTATTTTATGTTTTTTTCCAGTCCATTCTACTACACTCCATCTTGTGTTTAAACTGAACATCCCTTTTCCAATCTCTCCTCCAGTTACCCGTGGGAATCAGAACTATACACACACAGACAGTGAAGCGAATGGGAGATGTGGCTTGCCAGACCATGTACACTATGGAGAAACTATTAATTGAGGCGAGGCGTGTTCAGGCTCGAGATGTTCATGTCCAATGGCCAGAACATGAATTAACTGTGTTTGGAAACGACAGCAAAGTTGCATTGGACCATAACTACAGTGCGACCGGACCACCACAAGAAGATGTTATTGAATGTATTGAAGATAGCTCTGAAGTAGTTGCAGATCAATTTACACAATCTACACCCGCCAAAAATTTGCCACCAAAAAACATGTCTACATTGTTGTGTTCTCCCATCAATGTTGAAGTAGCAGATGTTGAAATGAGAGAGAATGAACCAGCCGCGGCATCCATAGACGCATCAGAAGTTGATAGCAGCGATATTACTTTCCAATGTGTTGAAATCTCCACAACGTCAAAGGCCGAAACAACGTTGACGCAGGATGACAGTCTAATGAAAGAGAGCAAATACATTGTATTCGACAGTTGTTTGATGGAAATTATAAGTATGCTGAAATGTGTGCGTTCCATTAGAGGGAATGTATGTGGGAAGCCATTGATTAATGTGACTCGTCAAATAAAAGGCAGTAACGTCAAAATAAATGCCGCCTGTAGATTAAATCATAGGTTCTCATGGTCTGCACAACCAATGCTGGGGAAAATGCCAGCAGGCAATCTACTGTGTGCAGCTGCATCACTTTTTAGTGGCTCCAGTTTTAGAAAGTTAGAGGCTTTCTTTCAGTTTGTGGGACTCCATTTCATTTCTAAAGCGCTGTACTACACATACCAACGTGATTATCTGTTTCTGGCCATTAGTGATGCTTGGAAAATTGAACAATTGTCTCTAGCAAGTACATTCGAAGGCAAACGATTCAGGCTAGCCGGCGATGGACGGTGCGATAGCCCTGGATTTTCTGCCAAGTACTGCACCTACCACTTTCAGGACATGGATAGTAAGAAAATTGTGAGTTCGGAGGTGGTGCAGGTAACACAATGTACATCCTCAGTGGCCATGGAGAAACTAGGTTTTATAAAATCAGTGGAACATCTACAATCGAGGGGGATGCACATCGACCTCATAGCCACGGATAGACACGTTTCAATTGCCAAGACAATGAGAGAGCAGTTCCCACATATTAAACATCAATTTGACGTATGGCATCTTGCTAAATCTATCAATAAGAAAATCTCGGCTGCAGGAAAAAAAAAAGGTTTTGAAAGTATTTTGCAGTGGTCACATTCTATCACCAACCATCTTTGGTGGAGCTCAAAAACTTGTGAGGGGTCAGTGGAAATACTACTTGAAAAATGGCGGTCACTGATGCACCACTGTACCAACGTTCACTGCTGGACAGCAAATGAACATTTCCACCAATGTGAACATGGCCCTTTGTCCCCAGAGGAGGCACGGAAGAAGAAGTGGTTGATTCCATCTTCACCGACACACAAAGCCATTAAGAAGATAGTTTTCGACAAAACTCTATCAAGAGATTTGAGAGGACTGACAGAATTCTGTCACACAGGAGATTTGGAGGTGTTCCACAATATGTACCTAAAGTACAGGCCAAAGCGCTTGTATTTTAGCTTTCGGGGCATGAAACATCGCACTCTACTAGCGGTCTTGGCCCATAACAGCAATGTCGGACGTGAACAATCTAGGACTAGGGGTAAAGTAAGGATGCCTCGCTACACTAAGGTGTTTTCAAAACGAAGTAAGCAATGGGTGATCAAACCAGTCTATGACGAAATGCAGTTCGACTTTGTGAAAGGCCTTATTGTTGCTGTGTTAGAGAAGCACAGATATGGAATTTTGGACGTTTCTGTACAGAGCAGTGATCCATTGCCACCAAACATTGCGACTGTGCCATGCCCACCCGAGGCACAGCTGATTGTGAAGTACAAATCCCGGTTTAAATAATTGCAATACGATTGTCTTTTTGTAAATAAATGTTATTGTACAGTGTACCTGTAAACCTAACCCCTAACTTCACCATCATGGGTGGCGAACAAGCTGGGTGTCATCTTTGAATTCTCTCTATTCACCTCACTTATGTGTATGTATATATTTTTCTCATGTCTCATCTCATGTAAATGTAAATGCTGCGCACTGTTAACGGAGGGGAGGCTTGCGTATTGCAAATAATAAAACAAACAAACAAACAATAAATCTCACTTTTAACTGAACTCCTGTGGTACTTTATACTTTCCCAGACCTTCCGCCAATAATTAAATGTCTCAATTTGGGCTGCAAAGCTCGCAGACAACGGTGACAAAATTGGGGCACTTAGAACGCGCCAGCCAAGCGGGCCGTGGCATTTGGGAGAGAAGCCAGTTCCCATTTGCACATTGAGGCGCACTACGTAGACGGATTCTAAACTTCAAGTTCTCATAGATGCCTATACTATGTGATGTTGCAAATAAAGAATGCGAAGGACAGCGCCCAGATGAGGCCCACAAGTCGCACTGGAAGTATAAGGGTCTATTGTTTTTTGACCTTGAGACAGGGACCATGCCGAAAGAACTACATTTGAAGGGAGTGCCCAATAACGTAAGAGACGATAAGGCAGAAAATTCAGAAACTGGACCGAGTTTCAGTTTTAGGTCAGTATACGAAAAATCATTGTTAAGAGCACGGTCCGTTTTACAGACTGCATTACGAAGAGACACAATGGCAATTTCAAATATAATGTAAGTAAATCTTTACATGCTTTTATACCGGAATGAAGATTTAATGAATGGATGCATGAATAAATGAATGAATGAAGAGCTAGGAAAAGCAAGTAAAACTGTTCGTAGTGGGCACATGGGCATGCAGGTCCACTGGTCTCAACGATCTCGCTCCATGGCCCAGCCACTTTTCCCTGCACTATGGGACTGTCTCTGTATCCTTCAGCCCCTTCTCCCGGCATTTACCTTGCACTTGCCACCAGCTGGCCCTATTATTTAATTTGTATTCAACTAACCTTGTACAGCCCATCCCATGCGCGATGAGAAAGACACCTGGCCTAGTAGGATCGTTGTCTGTCTTCCCTTGTTCCCCACCTACCTCGTCACGCCTAGTAACACTTGAGTATAGGCACGTTACAAATGCCATATCATATATCATATCATTCCTCACGCATGTAGACTGTCCTCAATGATTGTGTGTTGGCCTCGATTTATCTTGTTACTTTTCGCATTGATTTTAGAGACGAACATACTCCATTGAACTACCCTTGCAAGCAAATAGTTTCTGATCGGCCGTAATAAATAAAATGAGTTATATTAAGGAAGTTCGGCTAGCGAGACTAATTATCATTTTTTTGTTTTCATAACAGGTATTTGATCCCTTTCTGCAACTGCCATCTGTTTGAGACACCGGCGGATGGATTATTCAGCAGACACATGCAGCTTCGTGTCAACAACTGGAGCACGATCACCATATTATGGGACGATCGCCAAGGGCCCACATGCCCTTACGCTGTACTAGTGGCTAGAAGCAACATAACAACCATTAGGCTGGAGTAGTGCCTATTTGATGGAACAGCCTTGCGGTTCACCGCGCTTCCAAAGTGATTCTTTTTACGAAAATGAACACCCTGTGTACCATAAAGGAACACCGCGTGACTCAAGATGAAACGGAACAGTTATTGCGGATACAGATAAAAGAAAATAAATGGCTTCCGGAGTTCATATGGCAATTGCTGAATATTCTCTAAACATTTAATGTCAAATAAATGTACTTTACCAAATGTACCGTGTTGCTGTTTCATTGTAAAGTACAGTTTCATATTCCGAATTGTGGCGCGCTGTATTGTGAGTTGATCTGTGTTGGTTTCCGGGTTCTGTGTGGAGTCCAACAGAAGACGACTGGGCGCGTTTGCCTACGCAGCACAGTAACGTCACGGGGAGAGGCGGGGAATATGAATGTTTTGATAATGTCAGGCTCAGGGGCGGGGGAATTGATTTAGTGCCGCAAAAGCAGGTCAGCCAGGGCGATCGGGGAAAAGATAGGATTATCAGAAAATGGCGGCTCCCTGGTGCTTGTTTTCGCGTGCGTTTAATGGACGAAAACTCGGGTAAGGTCTAAAATCGAGCCACTTAGGCTTAAAAAAACATGGCCGACCCGTTGGGACAATAAACATTTTTACTAGACCATGCCTTTAAGATCATGTGAAAGGACTGAGAGGAAACAACACGCGTGTGGCATATTTTCCGAGAAGAGAGGCTTCGTTGAGCAGGAGCGAACGTGATGTCAGTCTCCCTAGCAGGTTTTAAAGTGGCTACTTGTTAAAGAGATGACTTGCACTTGCCCAGCCATGCTTAAAAATGATCAACACCATTGCATGATTTTAGCAGAGAGCTGGCAATTCTTCCACTCCTCTTTACAGAGGACTTCCGATGGCACCCAAACAGGAAATCAGCTTATTGTTCAAAATACACTCAAGTAATGGTGTCCCAGGCTTAAAATGGCCACTGCATAATAATATATATTGTTATTGTTATTGTTATTGTTATTTTGCATTTATATAGCGCCTTATATACCATTGGTATGGTCTGAAGGCGCTGGTAGGTTGAACGCCCTTGGGAACCGAAGTTCGGGTCAGTAGAGAGAGTAGAGAGAGTCCAAAAAGGTGCGTGTGCGCACCAGGTATGTGTGCAGCTGGTGCAGAGTTCAAGTGGTAGCTGCTTCTTAGCGGTAGGTGTGGTGATTGAGAGATCAGGAGTATGTGTTCGCTCTGGCCGGCTTTATCCAGAACGAGTGTGGCTGTGTTAGGCCTGAGGAGAACGCCTGGCTGGGGGGTGTGAAACCAGCAATGTTTATTTAGAGTGATGTGGAGTGAGCGGGAGATGTAGATATGAGAACAGTTATACCGAATGGTGTCATAGTATCTCTGTGTTCTAGTTGAGTGGTGGTGTAAGGGAGAGAGTAAGCGTGGGGTGTGGTATGATGTATGTTTTTCTAAGTGCAATTGGGTACGCTTCTAAATGCAAGTGGGAACAAATTCTAAATTTAACTTTCTCAGAGAGGCTATTGGGTGCAACTTCAAATGCAATTGGGTACACTTCTAAATTCAACTTTCTCAGAGAGGCTAGTGGGCGCAGCTTCTAAATGCAATTGGGTACACTTCTAAATGCAATTGGGTACACTTCTTAATGCAAGTGGGTACACTTCTAAATTAAACTTTCTCAGAGAGGCTATTGGGTGCAACTTCAAATGCAATTGGGTATACTTCTAAATGCAAGTGGGGACAATTCTAAATTAAAGTTTCTCAGAGAGGCTATTGGGTGCAACTTCAAATGCAATTGGGTATACTTCTAAATGTAAGTGGGAACAATTCTAAATTCAGCTTTCACAGAGAGGCTATTGGGCGCAACTTCTAAATGCAATTGGGTACACTTCTAAATGCAAGTGGGAACAATTCTAAATTCAACCTTATCAGAGAGGCTATTGGGCGCACCTTCTAAATGCAATTGGGTACATTTCTAAATGCAATTGGATACACTTCAAAATGCAGTTGGGTACACTTCTAATTGCAATTGGGTACACTTCTAAATTCAACCTTCTCACAGAGGCTATTGGGGGCAACTTCTAAATGCAATTGGGTACACTTCTAAATGAAAGTGGGAACAATTCTAAATTCAACCTTCTCACAGAGGCTATTGGGGGCAACTTCTAAATGCAATTGGGTACACTTCTAAATGTAAGTGGGAACAATTCTAAATTCAACCTTCTCACAGAGGCTATTGGGGGCAACTTCTAAATGCAAGTGGGAACAATTCTAAATTCAACCTTCTCAGAGAGGCTATTGGGCGCACCTTCTAAATGCAATTGGGTACACTTCTAAATGCAATTGGGTACACTTCTAAATTCAACCTTCTCACAGAGGCTATTGGGGGCAGCATCTAAATGCAAGTGGGAACAATTCTAAATTCAACCTTCTCAGAGAGGCTATTGGGCGCAACTTCTAAATGCAATTGGGTACATTTCTAAATTCAACCTTCTCAGAGAGGCTATTGGGCGCAACTTCTTACATATGCTTTATGTAACACAAATGTTTACGGAAATCCAAAATAACTTTATCATTAGATCTTCCTCAAAGATCAAAAATAGACAAGTTTGCGGGCATCCACACCATCAAATCAAAGTGTTTTTTATGTCGAATAAAATGTGGCCGTGCATAGATTTAGAAAATAAGATATTATCGCTCTGTTGCGATACACCTGTCGCCGGGCTCTTTTTGTTTCTTGAATTTTCCAGGACCAACTCATGGCAACATGCAATCATCAGAAACTTGACTTAGCATGTGCCATCTGGTTGGGCATGAGTTCTGTGCGTCAAGTAGAGAGAACGCAATAGCGTATTCGATAGTTCTTATTTTTGAAGGGCAAAACGTGCAGTCAGTCTCCCAGTATCTGCTCCATGGAGGAGTGTTTAAAGGTGTGTCAGTCCTGTCAGAGGAAAAGGAGGAGCCTTTGGAGCACACATAAGAGCATCATTGAGCTAGTGAACACGAATCCATAGCAGTTACGCATGGATATCCATACACCTAAATACCAAAACTGTGTATAATATCAATTTGCAAATTTTAATTTACAAAGTCTTATCCTGAGCATAAACTCACATGTGTAAGATATTGGGATTTTTTGGTTTTTTTTGTTTAATGAGAACGTTGTGGTCGTATAATGTATTTATTTGGTTAAAGAAGCCTTGTTCTGACCATAAATCCTACTTTTCAATACCGGGGAATGAGCGATTAAAATAGGTTGGCCAGTGGGACAGCTGTTTTACTGGAGGTAACACAGGGGCCTTACCAGCAAATATCACTGGTATTAATGCAGCTGGTAATACCAACAAATACCCCCAGGCAGTCTAATGGGACTCTATGGAATGAGGATTTACAACCGTTGCCGCTACTTGTAATCCATTAGTAATACCGCCAGACGAAGTGGTGGCAATGGTAATACAGTTTGGTGGTATCTGGCTGGATTTACCGTTAGATATTTTCTGTCTAAATGTTTAACTACCAGAAACATTTTTATTAAAACAATTGTTATAAAAAAAAAACAGCTTGCTTCCTGTCCCAGAGAGTGGAGTGTTGTACAGTGTGCTGTTAGACCAATATTTACCATGACTGTTACACAACCTTAAATAATCCAAATTGTGCAGGTCTTGTTTGAGGTGGTTTGGAGAATTGAATTAGAGGCCACCCTAGTAAATTAACTGTATATTGAACAACTGGGTGGCTACCCAAATGCTTCCAAGCTCACAACACGTTGATAGAAATCCATGCAGTCAGTGACACATTACATTGTGTTACATATAAGCCTCACGATCCTCTGCCATTGTAGACAGGCTTCCTATGACCCTAAGCTAAATTTGCTGATAGGGGATTAACATATAATTTGAAAGAGATGGTGATTCCAGAAATGTGATCCCCATTTGCACCTTACCATAGGGTACAAAAATAGGGAAAAGATGGTCCTTGGATCCACATGAGTGTTTACGTTGGAATGACAACCATACCCAAGAGACTCATATATGTTTGTCTTTCTATGGAAAACATACAAAATAGCTTAAACCTATCAATTTGGTAGTTGGTATCATATGTTTACTGAAAGCTCTTGATTCTGAGAGAAGTATTGCTTTCCCCCATGCAGTTTATACTGTCACAATTAACCATATGTAAATATTGGAAAGTCTGGGGTAATAAGCAATATTTCAATCAGTAACATTCTGAAAATCAATTGCTAATTGGATGGGGTGCCAAGGAACCTAACCCATTGTGTGTGTTCAGTAACTCAAGCCCCATGAACCGTATCAGACCCCATGTCATTTGGTTCATGAAATTAAGGTTAATTTGTAGTTATTGCCTATGATGGCATTAGCAAGGCCTCAAATCTTTAATTTCCTTTTTCAGTTTATCGGCCCTAGGACTCTGAGGATATCACATAGGAAAACCCTCAACATTGCTTACACCAGAGGTTTAACTTCTTTTATTGTTTTATTACCAATGGCACATGCATCTTGTGCTATGATATGATATGGCATTTATAGCACGCCTATACACAAGTGTTTCAAGGCGCGAAGAGGTAAGAGAGGGGGAACAGAGGGGAGACAGAGACAACGATCCTACTAGGCCAGGTGTCAATCAGACTATGCAAGTGCATGGGTAGAGGAGGAGGGGAAAGAGCAGTACACAGGAAAAAGAATAAATAACAATAAGCAGAAAACGGCCCATTGGTGGCAAGTGCAAGGATAAGTGCAGGCATCAGTTGGAGGTCGGACTGTTAGGGATGCAGAAAACAGTCCCAAGTGCGGGGGTTGCCAGAAAGGCAGTGCAGAGGTGCAACTGGTGGGGGGAGGGTACCTGGGCCCGAGATCAGAGGGTGGCCAGGTAACCAGTGCAGAATCAGTTTCAGCCAGGAAGTCAGCAGGGGAGAGGAGGAGAACAAGCAGAAGCAAAGAGAACATTTTTGAGGTGCTTCCGGAACCAGAGATGGTTTTCCTCAAGTTTTAGGGAGGCAGGGAGGCTGTTCCAGA
Source organism: Ambystoma mexicanum (assembly GCF_040938575.1). Lineage (NCBI taxonomy): Eukaryota > Metazoa > Chordata > Amphibia > Caudata > Ambystomatidae > Ambystoma > Ambystoma mexicanum. The sequence continues at coordinate 1,106,192,421 of NC_090924.1, read as the reverse complement.
GGGAGGACCCAGCCGAAGAAAGAGATCTACCACCAACTCGTTGCTTGCAGAAGCAAATAACCCTGAGGGAGTTGGAGACGGATGAGCAAAGAGCTCGAGAAGGAAGATATTTAGGGAGAGAGAGTTGGAGGTATTGAGGCCCCAAGCCCCAGAAGGCCTTGTGTGCAGGGGGTTCTGAACGTAATCCTTGCAGCCACTGGGAGCCAGTGCAGAGTTATCAGTCCCGGAGAGATACGATCCCTGGGCTTGAGGCCAAGGACAAGTCTTGCAGTCCTGTTCTAGATGAGTTGCAGAGGGCGGAGAGTAGAAGCAGGCAGATTTAGAAAGAGGCTGTTGCAATAGTCCAGCCTAGAGAGAACCAGAGCGCTGGTCCATTTTACAGTGATCTATCATTTGGACAGGGCTCAACAAAATAGACTTTCAAATTCTACAAAAGGTACATGGTATTGGTTTTTAAACTCTTTAGAAAACAGGTGCAATCCTTCAGAACATCTATACTTGCTTTGATTCTGTCTCTGTCCAATTCTAGTGTCTTTTTCTAGGGAAACAAATGTGATACCTCCTTCCTTGTCCATCACAGCCATTAACCCTGTCCCTTGGACTGCCCATTCCCTGATCTTCTTCCTCATACCATCAGAGCACTCCAATGCTTGTAACAACCCCACGCGCATCCCCTTAACCTCCAGACACACGTGCATACTCACTGCTGAGTTGCTCAATCCTACCATTTCATCTTTCCTCCCCACTCTACCTGCCCAAAATGACGCCAACTCAATCCTCACTGACTGCAACGCTCTGATACTCCACACACGTGACTCTCACGCACCTCTCAAAACTACCATCCAAAAGAAACCCTGCAACCACAAAGACCCTCCACCGACAACAAAGAAGCCTTTCAAACTGCAGCCAAAACATACAAAACTGCCATGATCTCCACCAAATCTTTGATCTGCAATTCTAGAATTAGCAAGGCCAGCTCAAACACTAAAGAGCTCTTTATAATCTTCTAAGAACTTGAATCCCCAGGACCCCCTATCACCAACTTACGCAAGGGCAAAGCCTGATGCACTACTGTTCAAGCAGCACTTTCTGACAAAGTCACCAAATTAAGAAACAAAACTATTGTCAAGAAATCATTGCTTACAGTCAAAGACACCTCCCTCTCCATCCGTCAAATACTTTCACCCCTGCCATTCCAGTTCTCCCCTGTTTCCCCCTTGGATCAGGGATGTCATTTCACCAAAATGCCAGGGATAGCGGAAGTGACATCACACAACCCTTCACCCCCTGATGACATCACAGGAAGTGATGTCATTTGACCCCACCCCAATGTGGTACCGCGGGAAGCGATGGAACTCGACTTTTCACCCGTTGACAAAACAGGAAGTGGCATCACATAGCATTGTACACTACGAAAAATATGGTTACGATATCAGTATAATGTGATGTACATTTCATACAAGGATGGATCGCCATATGTATCATTAAGATCAGTGTGTATAGGCCCATATTACCAAATTACTGTGAATGCAAGCAGACGTCCATGACCAAATGATAATGATGTGTTATTATATAGCACTTACGCTTAAGCGCTTTATATAGAAAAATGATACTCCCAATATCACCCAACCTGTGTTGGTACTCATTTATCAACCTCAGAAGGATGAAAGGCTGAGTTGAACAGACTAAATCAGTGACTCACCCCCTGAAGTGTGCCTGAAATAAACCTTTAATGAGTCTAACAATTATTCTATAGAATTACAGAAATACACATTATTTGGTATTCCTATTCTTTCTTATTTAGGGTCAGTGATGAAAGTGTTAGACCTGTGGTACTCCTATTCTTATTTTTCTTCTTTTTTTAAGGGGCCTGAACAAGAAAGAAAGCCACCCCAGAATTAATGAGCCACATGGTCACAAGGGAGACCTCAGAGGTTGCAGTGCAACCTCTGGTGACCCCTAAATTACGTCCCTGCCTTGGATGTCCTCTACATCATCCAACACCTTAAACCCACAAACTGCAAGGGTGTCCTCTGCCCCGCCCACTTCACCAAAATTTGTGCTGAGCACCTGGCACCCATCATATCTAATTTAATTAATGCCTCCTTTCAAACAAGCTCTGTCCCAGCTTCTATCAATGAAGCCTGGCTCACGCGCTCATCAAATAACACACCCTCAATCCCACCTTCCCCACCAACTACCACCCCATTACTATCGTTCCCTACCTACTAAAAATCCTAGACCGCACTGCATACGTCCAAGTCCAAGCCTACCTAGAATCCAAAAACCTAGTGGGCACTCGCCAAACCGGCTTCAGACCCAGGCACAACACAGAGGAGGCCCTCCTCAAGCTTAAAATCCATCTTGATGGCATCTGCAATGCTGGTGAAGTAGCCATCCGTCTCCTCTTTGACCAATCTTATTGACCACAACATTCTCTGCCAACCTCTTGCCACCAAATTTAACTTCTCCAGAGAAGCCACCTTCTTCAGGGAGCGATCCTCAAGGGTCTTTGCAGGCTCGGAAGCTGCCGACCCCTTACCTGTACCCTAAGATGTCCCTCAAGGTTCCTGCATTTCACCCACTTAGTACAACATGTACACTAAACCCCTGTTCGACCACCTGAACAACCTCGGGATCCTCTATCCAAACAATTGGGATGCATATGTCACCAGCCATTAAAATAGATCACTGTGCCCGCTTCCCCAGCCTGCTTTTCCCTTCACACCCACCACCCCCAACTTACCTTTTATGGTGGCACACTTCTGTGTGTGCTGCCTGCACCCTGCTATCCCTGCAGCGTCAGCTCTAACCACAAACGTGGGTTAGAGCTGACGCAGCATGGTGCTTTTCTTTTTTTTTCTGTCGTGTCCCCAGCTTACCAAAATGGTAAGCGGGGGACACCCCCGCAATCCCTGACTCCCGTTATGGTGCCCAAGCAGAGCGGGGGACCCCCCCGCAACCTCTGCTGTGCTTGGGCGCAGTAAATGTCACCCTCATTTTGTGCGCCCCCAAAGTCACACTAACTGCGGGGGTGCACAAATGAGGGCGACATTTTTGTACGATTCCATTAAAATCAGTGACAGAGCACAACCTTACCTAGTGGTACAGCTGTGGTGCTGTGAATCCCTCACCAACTCCACCTAACACTGGGCCTCCACATAGTTGCTAGGAGGGTCAGTGTCCAGCAGAGGAAATGTGGACTTGGGTTCAAATAGGATCCAAAATCATGTCCACTAACCTGAGCAGTTGACTCATTGCCTTTGAGTGCGAAAATGAGAACCCAAAAATGATACAGTCCACCCTGGAAGAGGACATAAAATAAAGACTACAGTCACCTTGCACAGGGCTAACAACCACAAAATAAAGTACAAAAGCATGTCCACTTGGGAGTGTGTGGGGGATTTGTTGAATAAATGTGAATAGAACAAATACATGCTCCCTCCGCTGGCTCATGGAAACCTGGGTGTGTGAAGAAGGGGTGTTGGTGGCAAGATGATAGGGGAGTGTGGGGACATGGCCAATGTCATCACCTCAATGGTTCAACTGAAACCCCCATCTTGGGGTGGAACCAGGGGTATGCACTCTGGCCACGCAATGCCAAAGCATGGTCTTCCTTGGTTTTGGTCACTCGTGAGAGGGATGCATGCACGAGGGCCACATTAGCTACAAGATCCTGCTGATGGATGTCGCGAGTGGCTGAAGAGTCATCATGCAAGTGACCTTCGACATCTCCAACTGGATGTTGAGGGATTGTCTCAAGGAATCCATCTTTTGATCGATGTTGTCCCTTATGGCAAACATTTCATCATACATAGATTGCTTGATGTTAGGATTCCCTTGAGGCCAACATCTCCACATGCAGTGTTTCTCTCCAGGTGTCCAACTCCTGCCACTGTTGGTCCCTTGAGGCCATCAACTCATCATGCAGGGATTGTCTCAAACCGAACCATCTTCGTAAATTGCCTGCTTCAGTTGTTGCATGTCCTTTCTCCTTTCCTGCCTCAATAGGTGGAATTTGGCAGTGTGTGCAGCATTTGAAGAGATGGCATTATCTGCCAGGCGATTGATGTTCCTGGCCATCTCCTGCAGGAATTCACCCTGTTAGGCACTTGCACGCAGCAACTCCTCCCACTCTGAGTGTCCGGCAGGCACACAGCCACCATGTGTGCAGGGCCTAACGAGCAGAGATGCCGAATCCCAGGCCTGTTGCAGTGAGTGCAATGTCATTGGCTGGTGGACTACAACCCTCTGATTGCTACCAGCATGCGCTGCTGGCTCCATGATGGGAGAAGACAACCTTGCAGACACTGAGGCCACCACAGATGCAAGACTTCCCACTGCTGGGCCTATGGTCTCCAGGCTCACCTCCTCAGACTGGGCAGCCTCAAGGAATTCAAGGATGGCATCCAGACTACCCAGTGGTGGACCCTCCACAATCTCCCTCAGTATGCCCTCCACATCAGATTCAGTAGCATCATCTGAAGAGTCAGCAGGCCTGCAGATGATAACCTGCAACACAAGGGGATTCTCACCAGGCACCACTGGTGGATTGTTGTGCCTCATCCACCTCCATCTCCTCCTCAGATTCCACCTCCTCCTCTGCTGACTCCTCATCTGCACAAAGTCAGACATCAATATTCAGAGACCTACTTGTCACCTGAACATGTATATGTTGACTCAAATGCATACAGACAAATTGGGGCCAGCCACAAATACATCGCACATTGAGACTGAGCGAAAGGAATAGGTGACTGATATTGTGCATATTAGGCCCTGCATAAAGCCATGGATTGAGGGAGTGTGCAACCATGCATAAATAGAGACATTTGTGAGAGTGCAAGGCCTAACAGTAGGCAGATGGAGGTTTGTGCCTCATTGCTGAGCGCCTCTCTACTTCAATTATACCAACTTGCAGCATGTGTATCACTCCTGCTGACCAGCAGGCATTAATGTTGGCAAAATCCTAATCAACTCCCTTTGTGAAATTTCCCACGGCCAGATTCGTGGTTACCTACGCCCACTTGCATCTCAACTATGTGTGAGGAGAGTGAAACATATACATGTCCAGTGTGCACTTGCATGACAACTGAAGCATCAATACTCCTAATGTGGAATGAACATTACTCAAAAATCTAATGTCCGACCAGTGCAACATTTTGCCTAGAACACAGCCTCTTGCGACTTTTCATTGACAATGTTGCTCATCCATGTCTACTGGCCGCTAGGAACAGTGAATGGATAACTCTGACGCCATTCACTGCCTGATAAAATTCTATGTAAGTCAGAATTTATGTTCACAATGCACTATCCACAAGCATGACAGTGAGCGTGTCAGTGTCATGTGTCTCGTAGGGAATTCCTGCATATATGTGTTTCATCGTAGTAAAACAATATGAATACAGTAATACGTGCTGTCAGATTGATGCCAACTGCATACAGAATTCAAATATCCAGCTTGCATGATGCACAACATGTGATGAAAGTGGCCATGGAAGCATTATGGATCCAAGGTGAGCACTCACAGGATGGCATTTCAACAGAGTTTGCGTGTCCAAACATGTGTTTTGCACAATTCTTAACTGGCATGCAGCATCATGCTGACATACATCTGTGTTCAGGTGTAGGGATGAGCTCTGTCAGATCTTGGTGACAAAGTATACCTGTGTGCATGCAATGTGAGATGCTAAAAGAAAGGCAGTGGGTGAGCACATTTGACAGATTGAGATATTGCAGGCAAATGAGGTACATTCATGTGCACCTTCTCTATGCATTGTTCAATTGTGAATGATTATTGCATCACCTCCACTCAGCAGCTGACACTGACTGTGTATGGATGTGTGGTAATGGCAATTTTGCGCATTTGACTATCTGGGACAATATTGTGATCTGTCAGGCCACTGCATGAGGGGCAATACATGGTATATCATCATGACATGTTTTGGGGTTGGGAGCGAATGCATTGCTGCTTGATCCTCAGCAATGGATGCATGTACGTGTTGCATGCTTACATGTTGGACTATCAGGGTTGGATGTTGCTAGATGTGGTTGGTTGGAGATGTGCCTAAAACGCTATGGACATGTGTGGCCAGGTGCCCTTTCCATGGCCCTGCATGCAGGATACACTTAGTTCACTGCATAGTTGGTATTGTGATGTGAAATGAGTTGTTGCCATGTGTATGTGGCCACACATCAATGTGCTAGATTTACATGTGCATGACTCCTCATTGTGACTTGTTATTTTGCTTTCACTTGTGAGACTGTATTCATTCTGATTTTAGGCCATACGCCTGTGTGTGTGAGGCAGTTGCTTGTAGACACATGCTGACTGCATGCTACTGTTACTATTGAGGAGACTAGACATGCATTTGCACTGGTTGATACCTCTGGTCTTTGTTCTGTAAGTGATTTCAATTCAGCATTCCAACTAAGTCAATGCCTAGTCTGGGATGCCCAATAGAAACCCTTATTTATATATTTTTATGTCAAAAGTTCTTTAAATCTGGATGATGAAGCCTTATATGACGCCCCTCTCTTTGGATCTCCCAGACCTCACTGAGCCAAGAAGTAGGTTTGTTTTGCAAATTAAAAGGTTTATTTGAAGAATTGAACAATATATATATATATATATATATATATATATCACACTTTTATTAATAGAATTATATCTGAATAGCACACTTATGAATTTGAACAATGATTAGCAATGGGTAATATTACAATATCAACAATCTCTTTAATCAGTTAGGAGTAGGAATAGGGAAGATACTGTAGCAGAGAATACTGCATATGGATTCAAGGAAATGCAATAATAGGAAAGAATGCAGCACAGAAATAAAACTTGATATGATTTCCACAAAAGACAATATGATCACTCTTTCCCCTGTGACTACTCACTCCCCCCACTATGCAATATGAAGAGATGGAAATGAGGGCAAACAGGTTTCAGGAATACAATCAATAATGCACTTCAATCCCAGTTCCCCCCAGCAAGTTTATAGAGAACAGGTATGATTTTAAAACAGGTCAATATGCTTATGAATGTGATTTGTAATGAATGGGAAAAATGCTAAACATGACTTTAATTCACTAAAGGAGATTCAGGATAAGTGAGAGTTACTTCGGATTGGTTCAGGTCAACACTAGCAATGATTCATGAATGATTATAAGATTGAAAACGAATTTCAGCAGTTGAAAACAAGAAACAGCTATTTTGACATATGGTGAAATTCAGCTAAATTGCAATTCGCTGCAATTTTTCTGTGTGGGTGAAACACGATTATGGAAAAACTATAAGAATGTTGTTTTAGGTTTGTTAGAAAGCCTAGGATCTTAGCTTCAAAATGACAGTTAAATGCTAGGACGTGCGGTTCAAAAGTTACAGAGGTTTTTGTGAAGGTAGGTTTTTCAGAAACAGAATCAAGATTTCAAAAATGTCAGATTGCGCTTCAAAGATTCGGATTCAATATGGACTTATACTAAGGGGCTATGAAGAAGCAAGTCACTCAACGGGCAGCCACCAGAACAGCGGCGCCTCCGCTCTGACTTCTATCCGTGAAAACACTTGTCCCTCTTCAGAAAAATATCAGCGCAAAGATGATTATTGCTACAATAATCACAGACAATATAATGAAAAGAATTCAGGATGGACACAAGATTCTATAATGCAGTTCTGGATAGGTTGAAATGGTTGGAATAGGATTACTTTAAACTAAGAGATGACTATGGACAGTTCTAGACTAGATACTCACTCCTATGGCTTTGGAATGGAGTGGGCCCCGTCAAAGATCTGGTCAAGGGTTTCGCTGGGAGTCTCTCGCCACAGGACAGGTTCTGGTCTGAGCGGTCTCTTGGACTGGATCTGATGGGTTCTGGATACAGCTCTGCTCTCTGGGTCTGGATCTGGGTTCTACCACAATGTTCTTAGCTAGAATAGCAAAGCATCTCAGCCAGGCTGTTGAATGGTTTGGTTAGGCCCGTGGAAGTTTAGGGGTTAGAATCAGGTTGCAAAAGATTCTGAAGGCCTTTGAAAAAGGTTCAGCTTGTGGGTTAGGCCTCTCTGCTTCAAGGTTCTAGAGTTTGGTTCTAGAGCTTGCTTCAGGAGTCTAAAAACACATATTTACAATATACACAACTTAATAATAATACATAAATTACATGACAGATTGCCTAATGTGCATTTCTGTTCAACTCTCATCTTTCTAAGAGCTTTGGTTCAGAAATGACAACTTTTTCGCGCTTTTGGTGGGTTTCGCAATATTAGCTCTGCACCAATTTTTAGACATGCATGCACACCCCATCTGGGCGGCACATTTCTGTAATTTATCATGTTCCTAGCATAAACACAGTAGCTATAATATAAATAAATTCTGGGGTTTAGTCTCAGATGATCACACAGATTCCAGCTTAGTCTTAAACTGTGAGTGAATTTTTCATTTTAACAATCTCAAAGTTTCACATTTTTGTCAGTTCAGTGCAATTTGTCATAAACATTTTTCTAAAACATATATTTAACCCAATGTTAAATCCACATTTCAGTCTGGTCCGCTTCCAGAACTGGGCTGACTCAGAGGGTCACATGTCCTTCTTCCTGCCAGCAGTTTGTTGTCAGTCACACCCCAATTAGCATTTCTATTCAGCTCAAGAACTCCATTGTTTTCACTCAGAGCAACAGGCCAGGGTGCCCCTCCTAGTTCCCTTTCAGAACAGCCTGTCAATCTCTTAGCCAAGGGCAGGGGGAAGTTTTGTTTGTCCAGGGAGAGGTGTGGAATTTGTTTGAAGCACAGTGTGGGAAACTTTTAACTCTGAAACCCAATGTCTAAAAACTGTCTTTTCTTATAATATTACTCACATTTTTCACAAATACATCAAACCATTTTTTGCTTCAAGCCTTTTCAGAATATAGTTTTGAATTGTCTCCACCTCTTAGGCTTCTGATAGCAAGTCTTTCTTTGGCATAGTTTGAGTTCCATGTTCAACTTTACCCAAAATGTTTTTAAAACGCCAGCTTCTGGTAAAGGTGAGTAACGGTATTACACCCATTTTTGACATATTTCTTCCAGCAAGCAATCCTCAAAAGTATACTTTGTTCATATATAGATACTCTGTGGACCTTATATTTATGTAGATTCCAGAAGGAGAATGATGTTGACCACCCAACAAGGAGGTTGGATCTTTATAGGTGGTTTGTAAGCCATGATTTCTACAAATTTGACACCAAATAAAAACAGATTTTTGAAACCAGCTCTGTTTCTTTTTCAATGATTTTGCTCTGTGGGCAGCCAAATGATGGGGTTTGGCAGTGGTCTCCTGTGTTACCACTGACATAGGCAAAAGTAGATGGGGGCCAATTTTTCAGATTTTCACTGTGCACTTTCTGGTGATTTCTAGCGAGCAGCATGCTTTCCAGCAGCCATTTCTGAGGTTTCTGCTGCCAGCAATGCACAGTGATGTAGCAGGGCTTGGACCAGTGGGTTAAGACATCCCACAGTTCCCTTTTCCACAGTTGCTACAGTTGGAAACAGAGGGCATGCGCTGTTCTGTGGAGCTACATCGAGGCCCCCAGACCCAGGTGCAGACCTAGCCACGCCCAGTTGTTACCTCCTCTTCTGAGGGTGATGTGGCTGGGGAGCATCCCATTCATCTGCGAATGCTACTGAGAGGGAGTCCCAGCATTCCATCATTGTGGTGGACACCTCGGGAGCAGTGGAACAGGGTGATGTAGACTCTGGGCCCCAAACCATGGAGCCTTCATTGGAGGTATCTAGGTTGATGGACAAGGAGATGGAGGAGAAGGCAATTGCAGGCCTGCCCACAGCGTCATGTGGGGGTACCGATGGGGATGTGCAGGCTGCACACCTGGCCATGAGACAGGAGAATGTTCCATTCTTCAGTGGAAGGGTCAGCAGAACAACCTCCTGTCCCGGGGCCATCTGCTGCAACACTTCCCACCTTCACTGATGCCTCCACCTAGACAAGGCTGCACTTCCGGCCGATGGGCCATTCAGGATGCAGTGCTGCCCCTACTAATGGGTGGCTTAAGGGGGCAGGGGTCTATGCGTGATGTTGTGCAAGCATCTCATGAGGCACTTGTAGAGCATCACAGGCGCAACTGGCATCAGCACTGCTTTCTGACGGTCTCTCTGGAAAGACCAATGGAATGGCCCCTCCTCATCCTCAACTGTGCCCCAGTCATCCTCAACTGAGGCCTCCATTACAGCTAGCACTATTGCCATCTGTGCCCCTGTGTCACCATTGTCCAGTCTGGATGTGCTTGCGTACCTTGTGGAGGTGAAGCTCATTCCCTGGCAGATGAGGTGGTCACTGAGCCTGCCCAGGAACTCAAAGGGGGAACAGGCTGTAGAGGAACATCAGATGCTTGAGGGCATCCACTTGGAGGGAGCACCTGCACTGCAGACACATTGCCAGGCAGCAGGGCATGTTGACAGTGAGGAGGAACATTCTGAATGGCATTGCCAGAAGGAGGAGGCAAGGATGCACCCACATGGTACAAGTGAGGCAGGAGGTACAGCAGCACCTGCAGGCTCTGGTGTTGGCCCAGGTGCATTTTGTGAGGCAACACAAAGAAATGAGGCAGCAGGCACATGATGCAGGAATAGCCAGGGCCAAGGTCAAGTGGGAGGAGAGGATGATGCAGGCCCAGGCTGCCATCCTGGATGATTTTTGCAGGGCAGCGGAGGGGACTGAGTGTGAGAGGATGGATGCACCCAGAAAGCCCTCCGGGTAACAATGCAAGCTCGCCTGCGGGAGGCAGAAGTGGAGGGAGAATCAGCCTTGGCAGAGGCATTGATAGAGATCGGCATGTACAAGCCCACTGACTCCTGTATGTAGTTCAGTAATTGTAGGTTTCCTTATTTAATATTTTCCAGGACTATTTTTTCTTGTACATAGAGTTTCATAAATGCTTTTGTTATTCAACACCACTGTTTGCCGTCTCTTTGTCATGTTCATATTTTGTTTGAACATGATCTCCAACTAAGTATGTACTATGGCTCTCATGTGTGTTTATGCCACACTCTGCGGGCCATGTTGGTAATGGCCTATTTGCTGGGGGACATGCATGCATGCTTCATGTGAGTATGATGTTTACTGTGATGCCTTCATGGCCACTGTACACATGTGGGCAATGGTAGATGTGGGGCAATGACATGTTTTGAGTTGCACATGTTTGACATCTTAGTCATTCACATCTGACACTTGGCTACTTCTGTGCTTTGCAGTACAGGCATGTTGGCTATTGTTGTGCATGGTGGGCGTCGGTGTGCCTGGCATGTAGGCTGTGGTTGGCATGGCACTTCCTGTGTACATGTGTTCATGAGTGTTGGGTGATGTTGGGGGTTGTCTAAAGTAGGGCTGGTGCCATTACCTTGACATGGACATCTGTTTTACAAGTAGAGAAGGGGCATTGTAAGTGTGGAGGTGGCCAGGGTGGTTGCCTGATGCCATTTATGGTGCACAGGCATTGCATGTTTGCTGTCGGTGTGTCAGTGTTGGTTGGGTATGTTTTATGTGTGTATTGGGGATGAGGTGGAGGGGTGTGGTCTCACTCTGAATCACTCGGCTACATGTGTCAACTATGTCACCTGACCATTGAGGGACACAAGAGTAGATACTGTGACATGTTGGTTGGCTGTTGTTGTGCAGCTGAGTGTGACCCAATTGGAGGCCATGGACGGCTGACGGTCCTGGATTCATCAGCACTGGTTCCAAGGAATCATGTTGGAGGAGGATGTCTGCCTGGTGTAGTTCATGGAAGACACAGGCCAGAGTAGTTGAGGACGGTAAGTATTCCACAGTGAACTGGGTCAAGGGTGTTAGTGATGCGCAGCTGCCAAGTGTTGTTGGTGCTACAATGATTCTAAGGCTGACACCATCGTACTGAACAGGACATGCAAGCCGGTTTGTAACCTTGTAGAGACAGTGTATGGGTGTGGGGATCCCTTGCGGTTGTGTATGTGACAGCACACTTTTTTCCAACAGATCATGAGTGTGTGCTAGCATATGGCTTTGTCTGTTTAGCAGGCAACAAGATAAGTGCACCTGTAGGAGTATGATTATTCTGTCCCAATGTGCAAGTGGTATATATGGGGGGACATCCAATGAGTTGTTGTGAAGCTAGTGTTATGGCCAAATTACATGGGAATGGATGTGTTCTACTTAGGTGGTCTGGGGATTCACCATGGACTTCTGTAAGGAGGATGGTTCAATGGATGTTCTGTCAGATATGCCAAATTGAATCCATCTCCTGGTGTCAGTACTGCACAGTATGAATAAGGGTAGGGGTTATGTCTGTTTGGGGTGCTTGATTGTGAAGTGGCACCTTGTTGGGGCGCGTACTCTGTGGGTGAGGAGTGGGTGGATAGGGGGCACAGTTTAGTGGGGGTACTGGGAAGAGGGAGGACTTGTGGGTTCTGCCTTTGGTTAGGGGGTTTCGGCACAGATCGGTGGGGGTACTTGAATGAGAGCAGACCTGTGGGTGCTGCCTTAGGTTAGGGAGCTGGGGCACAGACCAGTTGGGGTTTTGGACAAGGGCAGACTTGTGGTTGCAGCCTTCAGTTAGTGGTCTGGGGCACAGTTTAGTGAATGTAAGTGGAAGCTGCCTTGATTTAGGGTGCTGAGGTGGAGTGTAGTGGGGCTACCTGGGGGCTGCCTTCAGTTAGGGGGCTGGGGTACAGTGTAGTGGAGGTACGTGGGTACTGCCTCAAGTTAGGGGCTCAGGTGCTGTTTAATGGGGGCACCTGGGTGCTGCCTTCAGTTAAGGAGCTAGGGCACAGTTTAGTGCAGGTACGTGGGTGTTAACTTAATTTATGGTGCTGGGGCAGAGTTTAGTGGAGGTACTTGGGTGCTGCTTTCGTTTAGGGGACTGGGGATCAATTTAGTGGAGTTATGCAGGTGCTGCCTTAATGTAGGGGGCCTTGGAGCAATTTAGTGGTGGTGCTGGAACATTGACTTGTCGGTCACGCGAGTGGAGTTGGAGTAATGGTGACTGCTAGTTAGTAATCCTTGATTAACTTATTCCATGGTTCTGACGCAAAGGTTGTTAGTAACCGCTATGTTCTCTTTGTTATGGGTGGGGATGGGGGTGTTCCAGGCGCTACTCGTCGTTTGTGCTGCAGGTTTCTGCATTCATTTAATTCCATGAATGGGCTCACAGCGCTATTCTTGTCGTACGTGCAATGTTCTTTCTCGTGCTAACTACTTTGCACGGATTTAGCACCTTTTTTCTAAATTAGGCCTAAAGCTTACTATGAACATTGTCCAATGTATAATATCAAGAATCGTATGAAGAAATACATACCCACTCGGGCACTCAGATCAGGCACCTCCCACTGCTTCAGATGCCCGGTACATTTGGCTTGTGTCATCCATGCCAGCAAGCGTGGAACACTCTTCCCCCTGATGAAACACGCTATCTTTCTGCAAAAAGACTAACACTCTACTGTTCTAATCCTGATCTAAGTCTAGAATAAGCTGGATAGAGTGCCTAGATTGATATGGGCTGTAGCGCTTCACAAGCAGTACAATAGCAAACATACAAAATGGTGTCAGTTATGCCATGTGGAGCACCTAAACGCCGCGCTTTCAGACTTCATGATTTTCCATTGGTGCATTGTACATCCCCAACTGCCTCATACTACATTGTAAGCCCTCCATGAAGCGGGCGGGAGCGCTGCTCCTATACTTTTTATTTTTAAGTTTCACTCTTCCTATACTTTTATTTTAAAAAGAAACCGTTCTGGAATGGTTTAGTTTTCAAATAAAAGTGTAGGAAGAAGTTGAAGCTTGCACTTCAGTGCACTCCACTGAACATTCCCATAAATAGCAGGTGTGTTTGTTTGGGGGTTTGGATCGTGTTTGGGAGGGGGTGCAGCGATGGGGTTTGTGGGGTGCTGGGCAGACCAGCAGGGAACATAGTTCCACTACTTCTGCCCTTTTTAGCTCTGATTGTACGGCTGACCGCGGCATTGTTTTGAAATCTGCGTTTTATTCAGCCGACAGTTAATCTGCAGCTTTTAAATCAGAATTTATTTCTGGGGTGAGTTGATCTGGGTTTTCCGAAAAGTAAACAAAAAAGGTAAAGTTATTTCATATTTAAACACGAGTAACATCTTCACAATTGTACATTTTTATGTTGTTTTTGTTTTTTTTTTTTAAATCAGTGAGGTTACCAGAAAAACACTGAAATTCATTTTCCCACCCTCGCATCCCCTTCAGCTATAACTGTAAACGAGCAAATGGCGGTGGGTAGTGGCTGTGAGAACAATGTCCATTTAAGTAGCAAAGACTGACTGCTTGGAAATGAGCTTTCATTTAATCTTTTCCTGCATTCGCGAGGGTTCAAAATGTGTGTTTCACGTTGTTGCAGGCACCAGCCTGTGATGGAAAATGAACATTTCAAATCGTAGGGGTCACCCTCCTTATTTGTCTGTCGTGTGCCTGCACAGCTGTTTTTGTCGCTGAAGTAAATTAGAAACATTGCAAGAGGAAAGAGCAGAGGACTCGCGATCTCAGTGTCCCTGGGCGAGAATGAATATTGAAGGTTCATGCTGGGTTGCCCCCATTATTTTACCGCGCTGACTGCCTTCTGCAACAGAAAAACATTAGATCACAGGTTGACCTTTTTCGGAAATACAAATTCATATCATGTAAGCTAAAGAGCGTGCGGTGTTTCCCGGTGGCATGGAAGAGTCGTGTGCAAATGAATCCGGCGTTTCTGGAACAGTCCGCCTGTGGTTGCAAACGTCGGCAAACCGAACATGAGAGACCTTATTTTTTAAATACGCCGAAAACTGATGCTCTGGCCTCTTCTGTGTTCATTTTTAAAAAGTAAAGAAAACGAGTAGTCAATTATTGTGTTGTGTTTTATAGTGCTAGTAGAGGTGTACGCTCACTCATGGCACATGGTTGATTTTGCGAATTTTATTGCCAAAGCATTGCTACAGTAACAAAAAAACCTCTAAAGTGCAGTTCTGGAGCAATGTATGGCGTTAAGCTTGGCGATGAAATGGCGAAGCACCAGCCAGACCTTTACCCTCTTCTTCACATCTTCCAGGCTGTCGCTGTTGCTGGGGAACTGTGCATGCTCCAAAGTCCGAGCAAAATGACTGCTCTTAACTATATGGGCGTTACATTTTGATATTTGGATGAAACATTGCTTTTTGTTAACAGGACTTCATTCGGACTATGTTTAATGTCCGCCACGGATTGATCTCGTTTTTGCAGCCCTGAATGAAGTCCCGTTCAGCAGCCCCAGACAAAGTAAAGCAGAAATGAAGGCGGAGGGACACTGACTCTCTGAAAGCCCCGCTCTCCAGTAGAGCGCTGCACGGGGCAGTGCTTTCCAAAGGCAGACGTGTACATCCCCCGACACTGCCCGCTCTCTTGCTAAGCACCACAGTGCTGTCGCTGGGACTAACTGCTCGTGCCCAGGGCTGTCAGAAGATGTGGTAAGGCCCGGGGCAAAACATTTGGTGAGGCCCGCTTACAATTTTTTGCACTCAGCCAGCGGCGGCACCTCCACAAACAGGAGACTCCAGAAATGTCCCTTTGAGTTTGTGTGCAGGTTCCCAAATATGGTTTATTAATACAACTCCCAATCAACTACAGCAAAGTTAGATTTCTCTACTGAAGTAAGGTTTATGCCGGACTAACTTTTGTATCATATGCATAAATATATATAGGATGGCATGAGCTCTCCACTCCGCCACCTCCAACTCTCTCAGGGTCAGTCACTACTCCAAGCAAAGAGTTGAGGGCAGATCTCTTTCTTCGGCTGGGACCTCCCTCCGAAAACAGCCTCCCTGCCTCTCTTAAACTTGAGCAGATCCATCTCTCGTTCCGGGAGCAACTCAAGACCTGTCTCTTTGCTTCTGCCTTCTCTCTTCCTCTCCCTTGCTGATCACCTGCCTGATCCTTGCACTGGTCACCTGGTCAAACTCTGAATTCGGGCCCAGGTCCCTGCCTGTCCTGTTGCAATCCTAACACACAAAGGGGAGTCCCCCAAATGAACCATTAACCAACTGGTTCAGAAGGCAAGTTCTTGCATCAACTTGGCCCTATTCAATGGGCCTCATTACGGCCCTGGCGTTAACCATGGCGCTATTAGCGCCATGGTTGACGCCAGTATTTTACCAACTCCGCCATGGTGAATGGCGGAATTACCGCCCCATTCCAAGGTTGGCGGGGCGGTAATTCCCCATTCACCATTGGCACTTCCCCATTCCCATTTTTGCGCCCATAGGGCTCAATGGGAATAGGGAAGCCGGTAATTACGGTACCGCAAATTGCGGTACTGTAATTACCTCGAAAGTCCCTTTGCGGGATCCTTCCTTTATGGCTGGTAAAATCAGCCGTTAAGGTCGGGACTCGCAAAGGGACCTCGTAATTAGGCGGTAAGGATTTAACGGCACCGACACCTTTTACGGCGTCGTTAACCCCTTACCGCCTGCGTCGTAATGAGGCCCAATGGGTTTCTAATTTACCTCAAAGAACAGCACACACAAAGAGTAGTGTTTTAGTTACATTAAAAAATGTATAATTTATTACGCAGGCCCTACAAATTCAACCTTAAAAATGCTAATTAAGTCTGTTTGTAATTATACAGGTAAACCAAGACATAAGTTAATAAATAAAACAATATGAAAAATGCACACATTCACTATTGATACCCATATCCCACCATATATGCAACGCATATAAACCATAACCCATTCACAATAATGTCATCTCTTCTAGATTTGTGAATGAATAATGTGAGATAAAATGGGGAAAGAAAGGGCAACAAATCCTTGATGTAATAGATACGTAAGAGTATCAAATTAATCAATGCAAACCTACGTGGCACAGTATGGTAATTGAGTTTGAGGAAGCACAGACAAGGACTATCTTACTTACCCAATCACAGTCATCCTCAATTCAACAGTGCCACTTTCCCTAAATTCTAAAAATCATTGTCCAAGACCGAAAACACATCCCAGTGTCATGTTGCAATCCTGCACTGCCTCTTGGCTCCCCTGCACTTGTGGTCTGTATCTGTAACCGTACAGTCAGTGGTCGAAGTGTACAAAAGAAGTAGGGGAGCTATGTTCCCTGCTGGCCTGCACCCACTCCCCACAAACCACATCACCATGCGCCCTCCCACACACAATCCAAATCCCCAAACTCTTGCACCTGATGTTTAAGGGAACGTTCAGTGCAGTGCACTGAAAGTGAAAGCTGCAACGTTTTCCTACACCTATTTTAAAACAAAACCATTCCGGAACGGTTTCTTTTTAAAATAAAAGTATAGGAGCTGTAAAACGTAATTTAAAGACGTAGAGGAGCACCGCTCCCGACCACTCCCGCTCACTTCAACCACTGCCTACAGTCCCTCTCTTGCACTTATTCTCCACCCGTTGGCTGCACTTATGAGTGCCTACACTTGCCACCTGTTGGCTGCACTCTTGTTTCCCCTTTGTTCCTGCACTTCTGCATCCTACCCCACTCTCAGATCTTCTCCCCTCCCCCCTCCCTGCTCTTGTGCGATCTGAATGACACAAGGCCTAGTAAGATTTGTGCTTTGTCCTACTCTTTTGTTCCCCCCTCCTTGCCTTGTCGCGCTTAGAAACACTTCTGTGCACGTTATAAATGCCATATCATATCATTAAGGAGCACCCTGCCTCCGTGTGCGCATTAAAACACACATCATACACAGTGACAAATGATGTACAGTGGAGGCTGATACATTTCTGAACTTAGGAGGCTTAAAAGTGTGTGCCAATTAGGCAGGATCAACAGAGCATAGTGATGGAGCCCAAACCAAACAAGGGTTGGTGAGGGGCTGAGGGGGTTCTCACTCCCCAGAAAATGTTTGAAACATTGGGTTAAAATGATGCATTTTACAGCACTTTCTTTGCAAAATTGGGTAGAAATCCATACAGTTTGCAATTGGTTTTGTATGGAAGCACATGGAGAATCCCAATAGTTGCAAATCAGAAACCGTGCACAGGAACATTTTTCAATACATTTCAGGCCGCCTCTCCACGCAAGATATGCTAGTATAAAAATATATTCATGCTGGTTGTTCCATGGATGTCCATTCAGGCTGCATCAATATATGCCATTGTTACCATGTACGGACTCCCAACCAGCAAAAATGCCATGCCACAGAAAATATATCCAGGCTGACTGTGTACCATAAGTGTTTTTACTGGCTAGATTGGCCTACATTCAATGTGGTCCAATTTAGCCAAGTAGTATGTTTGCTTTAACCTTGCATAGTCCTGTGCATCAAGGGTAAAGCAAAAGGAGCATTGGCAATGCAAACAGTTTGGGGATTCGTGTAGGTATGGGAAAGATACTTCTGTATTGGTATTACTTGGCCATTAATAGTGCCGGTGCAACATGGTTTCAGTACCTGAACAGCTAATGGCAGTGCCTGGCAAATGCCTAATACTTATACACAAACAAAAACTGTTGGCTTTGCCAATGCTTGTTTTTAACAGGACTTCAACAAAAGACACGCAGAGTGTTTTTAAATCGAGTGGCCAAAGGCAGACCTGATTAAGACATTTTTATTACACCAGTTACGTGTTTACAACTCCAATGAAGTCATGAACTCTCAGAAAACTCCTTTGAGAAAACACCTGCAGGCACATTGAGGGCAACGTTTGATGGCAAGGCGTGTTTAAAGCTAGCTCAAAGAGTTCCAGTGAGGAGGTGTTTTGGGTGGGGAGGAACTGGGTGAAAATTGCCATAGGGATTATCATGGCCATGAGAAGTCATTGGGTGGGCAAATAACTAAACAACATCTACAAGTCACTCCTCATGTTGCATAAATGCTATCATAGGGGCTGAGCTTCCCAGACCCAGGATTTAATTTAAAATGAAAAACACCTTACCTCCAGGCACCCTTCAAAAGCACCCGGGCAGCCACGGCACTCCATCACATGGACACAGGGCCGTCACTGTGATTGGCTCAGCTGCCCACTGAAGCATGAAAGAAACGCCCACATGCCACTCAGTGTGTTTGTCAAATAAGAACAGTGAACATGAGAGACAGGTCGACTTTTTAGTCTCGAAATAAGAAACACAATTGGAGATTTCTCTGAAATTTATTTGGGTAGAAAATGTCCCGCTCCGTTCCTATCACCAACCATTAACGAAGAGGTGTTATGTGGGAGCCCTGCAGAGTTTGCTGCCAGAGCGGTGCTGTGCATACCCCCCTCTCACAGGCATACTCTGCTGGGGGGAGATGGACACGGCAGTTCAGGGTAGTACATTTTAATGCAGGTCCAGACCCATGCCGAGGTTTCAAACTCTTCCCCAGAGGCTGCGAAGAACATGCACACTCTGGGATTCCGGGGTCGGTGTCTAGGCAGGTGGTCTGAACAAAGGGGGGAGGAGGATGTGAGAAGATAGAGGGAAGATGTAATAGGACAGAGACAAACGTGAGAGGAGGATGTGGGAGGAGAGAGACAAAGGGGAGAAGAGGATGTGAGAGGAGGGAGACAAAGGGGAGAGGAGGATGGAATAGAACAGAGACATAGGGGAGAGGAGGATGTGAGAGGAGAGAGACAAAGAAGAGAGAAAGATGTGAGAGGATGAAGACAAAGGGGAGAGAAAGATGTGAGATGATGGAGAGGCGGATTTGAGAGGAAAGCGACAAAGGGGAGAGGAGGATGTGAGAGGAGAGAGACAAAGGGAGGAGAGGAGGATGTGAGAGTAGAGAGACAAAGGGGAGATGAGGATGTGAGAGGAGAGACACAGCGAGGAGAGAAGGATGTGAGAGGAGAGAGACAAAGGGGAGAGGAGGATGTGAGAGGGTGGAGAGGAGGATGTAATACGACAGAGACAAAGATGAGAGGAGGATGTGAGAAGAGAGAGACAAAGAGGAGTGCAGGATGCCGGAGTACAGAGACACAGGGGAGAGGAGAACGTAAGAGGGAGACAAAGGGGGGAGAAGGATGTGGGAGGAGGGAGACAAAGGGGAGAGGAACATGTAATAGGACAGAGACAAATGGGAGAGGAGGATGTAATAGGACAGAGACAAAGGGGAGAGGAAGTTGTGAGAGGAGGGAGACAAAGCAAAGAGTTGGGTGTGAGAGGAGGGGGAGGAGGATGTAATAGAACAGAGACAAAGGGGAGAGGAGGATGTGAGAGGAGGGAGACAAAGGGGAGAGGAGGATGTGAGAGGAAAGAAACAAAGGGGAGAGAAGGATGTGAGAGGAAAGAAACAAAGGTGAGAGAAGGATGTGGGAGGAGGGAGACACAGGGGAGATAAGGTTGTGAGAGAAGGGAGACAAAAGGGAGGGGAGGATGTGAGAGGATGAAGACAAGGGGGAGAGGAGGATGTGAGAGGTGGGAGACAAAGGGGAGATGTGGATGTGGGAGCAGGGAGACACAGGGGAGTGGAGAATGTGAGAGGAGGGAGACAAAGGGGAGAGGAGCATGTGGGAGAAGGGAGACAAAGGGGGAGGAGGATGTGAGAGGATAGAGGCAAAATGAAGAGAAGGGTGTGAGAGGAGGGAGACATAGGGGAGAGGAGGATGTGAGAGTAGAGAGACAAAGGGGAGATGGGGATGTGAGAGGAGAGACACAGCGAGGAGAGAAGGATGTGAGAGGAGAGAGACAAAGGGGAGAGGAGGATGTGAGAGGGTGGAGAGGAGGATGTAATACGACAGAGACAAAGATGAGAGGAGGATGTGAGAAGAGAGAGACAAAGAGGAGTGCAGGATGCCGGAGTACAGAGACACAGGGGAGAGGAGGACGTAAGAGGGAGACAAAGGGGGGAGAAGGATGTGGGAGGAGGGAGACAAAGGGGAGAGGAACATGTAATAGGACAGAGACAAATGGGAGAGAAGGATGTAATAGGACAGAGACAAAGGGGAGAGGAAGTTGTGAGAGGAGGGAGACAAAGCAAAGGGTTGGGTGTGAGAGGAGGGGGAGGAGGATGTAATAGAACAGAGACAAAGGGGAGAGGAGGATGTGAGAGGAGAGAGACAAAGGGGAGAGGAGGATGTGAGAGGAAAGAAACAAAGGGGAAAGAAGGATGTGAGAGGAAAGAAACAAAGGTGAGAGAAGGATGTGGGAGGAGGGAGACACAGGGGAGATAAGGTTGTGAGAGAAGGGAGACAAAAGGGAGGGGAGGATGTGAGAGGATGAAGACAAGGGGGAGAGGAGGATGTGAGAGGTGGGAGACAAAGGGGAGAGGTGGATGTGGGAGCAGGAAGACACAGGGGAGTGGAGAATGTGAGAGGAGGGAGACAAAGGGGAGAGGAGCATGTGGGAGAAGGGCGACAAAGGGGGATGAGGATGTGAGAGGATAGAGGCAAAATGAAGAGAAGGGTGTGAGAGGAGGGAGACATAGGGGAGAGGAGGATGTGAGAGAATGCAGATAAAGGGGAAGAGAGGGGAGTGAGAGGAGGGAGATAAAGGGGAGAGGAGGATGCGGGGTAAAACCAAGTAACAGGTAGAAGAGAACATGGGGGAAAACAAAGTAGCAGAGAGAGCGTAGAGTGACAAAGGGAAGAGGAGGGAGTCAAAGGGGTGAGCAGAATGAGGAACAAGTCAAAATAACGGTGAAGGAGTGAGACACCGGGGTGAGCAGGATGCAGGAGAAAGCCAAGTAACAGGGAGAGGAGAGAGACACAGGGACGGGGGATGTGGAGAAAGCCCACCTGGAGTGGAGGGAGACAGAGTAATCAACATGACGTGGGAGAACACAAATAAATGGCAAGGAAAGTGATAAAGCAGACATGGGTGGGGTGACATTAGACGCACGGGCAGAGGAAAGACAAAGGAGAGAGCAGGGCGCAGAGGAAATCAAACGGGAGGAGAGACACAGGGACATGCTGTCTGACAGGTGAGAACTCCTCTCATATCAGTCAGCATGTTCAATCACACGGAGCAACGTGTACACGCTGACTGACAGGAGAGGAGCCCTCTCATGTCATTCAGCATGTCTACATTATCAGCTGAATAACGGGAGGCAGCAGAGCTCACTTCTGAGCCCTGCTGTCTCCCATTATTTTGCTGTTTGTTGCGGAGCCAAACGGCTTCACAACAAACAGAAAAATCATTGCGGGGGCAGAGAGGAGACAGCACAGTCCCCTGTGTGAATTAAGGACATGGGAGACTGTGCTGCCTTCTCCTTAGGAGAGGGGGCCACGAAGCCCCCCGCAAGCGCGAAGCCCGGGGCAGTTTGCCCCCCCAGGAACCTCCCCGTGACGGCCCTGCCCGTGCCGGGAGGAGGGCCTCTCGCTCGCCCAGGCCCCCGCAAGGGTGGTGCTGCACTGCCTGCTGCCATGTGGCACGGCTAGTGCTGAGGCAGGGTGCCCCCATGCTCGCTGTCACTAGTGTTCTCAGGGCTCACTGGACAGGCTGCGGGTCGGCTGGAGGCACTACCTCGTGGGCATTGTGGAGAGCCTGCTGACCAGGTACAGCGGTATGTGGCTGCCGCCGCATGGGGAGCCCAGAATCCGGCCAGAGTCAGTGATGGAGGGGGGGAGCATAAATACCCCTATTAACATTGAAACTATCACACACGATGCAGCCACCCAACTGCGTTCAGAGGGGAGCTGCAGGAGCTGTGCCGGGTGTGGTTCAAGTAAATGAAACCGTTGCTTATGGCGAACAGAAATCAGCCTGTTTGAATAGTACCCAAGTGTGAGTTTTTTTTAAAATTAAAATGGGATGCAAATTGTGCATTTTAAAGAATATTTACTCAGCAACACTGGTCAAAACTATTATTCGCATAGTGAAGTAACTCATCACCAGTGCCATGGAAGTGGTTTTAAGTGGAATTGATATATATTTTGGAAAAGAAGCAGCATGAAAGAAATAGCGTCATTTTAAACTATTATTTTGGACATTTCCTTTGATCGGCGGTCAACTGCCAGCTTCGCCCCTAAACCACACCTCCTAGGGCAGTGCCCCCCCAACGTCCGCCCTCACCCCGCCCTTGTGGGATCCCCCAACAATTATTTTCCATTTCCACCACTGCACCGGAGGACCTTGCTGCCCTGCATCCCATAGGAGCAGGCAAGATAAATGCTCTATAACGTTCCATGGCGCTCTCCCACTTGGCTGCCACTCTGCCGGGAAAAGGTGCTCCTATGCAGGGGGCGCCGTGGGTGGTTCTTATTCATGGATGTTAGGCAGGAACTGCCTTCTGCACATCCCCACTGTGAGGGTGTGTGGGGGTGGGCTGTGAGCCCTGCAGCCAAGAGGAGACGTGACAAGCGTCCAGAGTGTTGTGGGGCGCGGGACCTCCTGGGCTCCCCGCCGGCATTCACACGTGCGCACACACACATGCACCCAAGACCCACATGGGACGCATGTTGCTTGCTCAGGTCCCGGCAGCAACTGCTGGCAGGGATCATCTTTATTTAACAGGCGCATGCGCGAGCCTCGTTATGGGCCACGCATGCGTATAAAGGGTAATCACTACGCAACATCCCTCCTTTTTCCCCAAACAAGAAACAACTGTAACATTAGCACACAACAAAGACAATTTGGGACTTAACAACCAGTTCTCGCCCTGTTACGGGGCAGAGTCCATGACAAAGTCCTGGAACCTCGGCGGCAGCTTCCACCCCGCCCGGCTCGGATACCTACTGGACTCCTCTCGAGGTGTCTCTGGGGCCTCAAGAGCTTCTGGCGGTCCCTCGTCCCTAGGTGTGATCCTTCCCCGGGTCCCGGCGCCTCGGGTGTCGTTGGAGGGGGCACGGTCTCAATCCACTTGAACTATTGCATATTCCGCGTGATGGTGCCCCTGGCATTGGCTGCGGTGATCATGGACCCCTTGACATGGGTCACGCCCAGTGGCTGGGCTTCATACGGGAGAGATAGCTTCCCTTCTGGCATCCGATTTCTGACCAGCACTGTGTCCCCTACTGCAATCACCTTCTCCGGCAAGTTCCGGCGGGCGCTCTCCCGCTCGTTTTGGATGGTCCTCTCCACGCGTACTCTGTTTTTGTCAATTACTCGAGGACTCGTCCTTCCACTTTGGGGATCAGTCCTCTGGGGTCCCGCTTGAAGAAAGCCTCAGCTGGCGCAACCCCGGTGGACTGATGGTGGGTCGTGCGATACTCACGCAGAAATTCGAAAAGGTTGCAGCAGAGCTCCTCTCCCCCATTCATCGAGATTCGAAAGACCTTATTGAGTGTCCTCATAAAATGCTCCACCTCCCTGTTTGCCCTGGGCCAGAGTGGGGTAACCTTTCGGTGCTTGATCCCCCTTTCCTCACAGTATTGGGCGAACTGCTGCTCCTGGAATGGCGAGCCATTGTCCGAACAAATCTCAGTAGGGAATCTGTGGGTGGCAAACATCTTCTCCAGGGCCAGAACGGTGTGATCACTGGCCGTGGATTCCACCAGTCCACCTCAGGATAACGGGACCACTGGTCAATAACTGCAAGAAAGTACATTCCCCTGCCCGTGGACCTGAAGTCGGCGTGCACCATCCCCCAGTGTTGCTCACTCCTCTGCATGGCCTGGATGGGCGGCCCTCTTTCCGCAGGACCAGCCGCCTGGCACGGAATGCATGCCCGCACAAAGTCGTCCACCCTGCCCTCCAGGTCCGGGAACCATACCTTCAGCCTAAGGCATGCTTTCATTTTTGCTGTCCCCTGGTGACCTTTATGGGCGAGCTGCAGTACCTTCCCCACCAGTGCTCGCGGGATGACAATTTGGCAACCCCTCAGCAGGAGGCCGTCCTCTGCCACCGATAGCTTGTTGCGGACCTTCCACAGTGCTTGGAGATCTTTTCTTGCCCCACTCTCCCTTCTGGCATTGTTTGTGAGCACTTCACGCCACTCCTCACTGTCCATGGCTTCCTTGATGACCCGGAACACCTCGTCCACATTCGACGCTTCCGCGATCTCTTGGTGCGCCAGGGCCACCGGCAGTGCTGCTTCCACCACGTGCTGAACCATTGCAATGCAGTCCACCACCTCGGCAGAGTCTCGAGGGCGCCCCTCCCCCCGGTGACGGGACAGATATTATGTGGTGTTGTGAGTGCACGGGCGATATTGTAACTAATCTTGATACGCGGTAGGGGCCTGGACGAAGCACCGGCCATGATCGTAATCAGAGGCTTGTGGTCAGTTATCATAACCACGGACTTCTCCAGGATGTAGATCTGGAAGTGTTTGCAGCCCCATAGGATGGCCAGGGCCTCGCGCCCAATTTGCGAATAGCGCTTCCTGTCTCCGTCAGCACCTTACTCGCATAGGCGATGGGACGCATGGCCCCCTGTGGATCTGCCTGCATGAGCACCGCACCCAGGCCCAGCGGGCTGGCATCAACCACTATTTCTGATTCCTTGTCCGGATTGAAATACGCCATGGTCTCCTGACCCGAGAAGACGTTCTTGATATCAGTGAACGCCCTCTGTTCTTTCGCCGTCCAGGCCCACGCCACGTCATTCCTTGTCAGGGCCTGCAGCGGTTCCGATAGAGACGCCAGATCACGAATAATTTGTCCACAATAGTTGACCATGCCGAGGAAGCTCTGTATCTCAGCCGGTGACTCTGGCAGGGCCGCCTCATGAATGTCTCTTACTTTCTCAGGGTCAGGCGAGATACCTCCTGCGTGGAACACAAACCCAAAGAATTCTATTCGGTCCTTCAAAAACTCTTACTTTTTCTGATGCAGAGTTAGCCCCAGGCTTTTCAGTCTCTTCAGTGCCCGCTCCAGACGCTTCAGGTGTTCCGCCTCCAACTGTGTGAAAACCAGAATGTCATCGGACATATTGATCACTCATTTTAGTCCCGCCAGGGCCCCCCGGATGGCGTTCTGGAAAACCTCTTCTGCCGACGAGACACCGAAGCTGAGCCTCTTAAACTGGTACAGCCCCTCGTGAGTCGTGAAGGTGGTAATATATCTCGACTCCGGGTGAAGTTCCAGTTGATGGTAGCCAGTCCTCAGGTCGAGCTTGGAGAAGACTTTCACTCCCTGCAGCTTGCCGACGATGTCATCCAGCATGGCCGTAAGGTGACGCTCCCTTTTGATAGCAATTTTGGCAGTCTCATGTCCACGCAGTTGCGGACGGTTCCTGGCTGTTTGGGTTTGGGGGCAACAACAATTGGGGAAACCCACGGGGTCGGGCCCTCAACCCTCTCAATAATGTCCAAGTCAATCAATGAGCAATGGGAGTTCCTTCTCCACCTGTGCCCACAGGTGGAAGTGTATTCTACAGTGTTTGAGGGCTGTTGGCCTCTTAGAACCATCAATGTGGAGCCTGATGGGGTCCCCCTTTAGTTTTCCGACGCCCTGAAAGATGCTGTCAAAACGCTGCAGGAGGCGGTCAATATCTGTATGATAGACAGCCAGTGTGAAATGTACAATGTCAAGGGCTTCGGAAGCAGCACAGCTCAAGAGGGAGTGCAGGCTCACGCTTGTCAGAAAAAATCTCGCCTTGATCTTGTTCGGCTGGTGTGACACCAGTGCCACGAACACTCCTTGAATTGGTAGCGGCGTATCTCCACCGAACGAATATATCCAGGCCTTGGACTCTGTCAGCTGGGGAGGGTCTGGGAGAGCTTCATAGTGCTCTGCCGCTAGCACGCAGACTGACTCACCTGTGTCTATCAGAACGGGAGTAGGCACCTCCCCAATGTTTACGGTGCACGTTGGTTGCCTGTAACCTCTGGAGCTGCCAGCAATGCTAGAGATGAAGAAGATTTCCTCCTCCTCTTCTTCCTCCTCAGCTATGTCCAAGTCCTGCATGCCTTGCTCAACCGACGACACACCCCTCACTCTCCGGGCATTACCCCGCCAACTCTCGCTGGCCCTCTCGACACTGTCACTCGGGTGGAGGCCCTGCACACCCTTGCATAGTGTCCTGGCGTGCCATACCAGCTACAGACCCTTGTCTTCACCGGGCAGTCTCCCACATGCGGCAGGTCATACCCACAATATGGACATGACTGCGGAGTACCAGCCGCAGAGGGACTGTCCATCCTCCTGGGTGTCTATCGGGCCCTTCCTGGGGCAGCACGGCGGATAGCAAAAGCATCTCCGCCCTTCCCAGGGTGCATGGCAGCGTCCATTTTCGCCCCTCTGGACTCTGCCAGCTCATAAGCTCTTCCTGTGTCGAGGATCTGTTGCCACGTGAGGCCCGGCTCCCGTAGCACCTGCCTTCTCAGCTTCCCCGAGCTACACCTTTGCGGCAGCTGGTTTTGCATCTCCTCCACATTCACCCACCTGCAGGTACTTGCAAGGTGTCTCAGCCTTGCGCAGAACTGGTCCAGTGACTCTTCTCCTTGCTGCCTTTCCACACACATAACAAATTTGTCGAAGTCGACATTTGCCATGGGGAGAAAATGATCTTGGAGGGCCTGTTTTACAGCATCGTATGTGACCACCTGAAGATTGAGAGTCATAGATCCTGTGGACCTCTGTGCCCGCTGAGTACACCATGGTGGCAACTTTTGCATCATCATCCGTCTCCCCTGATGCCCTGAAAAACATTTCCAGCTTCTCAACCCATAGAAGCCACTTCGGCCCCAGCTTGGATGGTGGGCCAGTGGTGTCAAATTCGGGCATAGGTGCAAGGGTGCTGTGAATCCTGCATGGAACTGGTGCAGGGGCACCCTCTCCCTCCTCACCCATGTTGGCGATGGGACTAGCTACTCACAGTCAGGTAGCCCCTGGATATCAGCACAGGTAATCCAGCCTCAGGATGGATGTTCAGGTACCCCAGCACCGGATGATGAATAAATGGGCCCACAGCAATGGATGGTGACGCTTCCAGCCGTCTCTACTAGCTTCCTGGTTTTTTTTTGTTTGTTTTTGAAATCCACGGCCCCTTAGGTCAAAAGGGCCATGGAATGTCCAAAAATTGTTCCTTTTAACCAAGGATCGCAGCCGGCGCACAAGCACCCTCCTGGGCCGCAACCGCTGCGATCCGCGATGCAGACAAAATCGCCACTGACCATGTGTGTAGGTCCGTGACGGCACAGAGAGGAGGCACTCTCTCCGACTCAACCGGAGCAATGACCCGTGTCTCTGCTGCCGCCGCTCCTCGTCGCCAGTGTTGTGGGGGCACGGGACCTCCTGGGCCCCCGCCGGCATTCACACGTGCGCACACACACATGCACCCAAGACCCACATGGGACGCATGTTGCTTGCTCAGGTCCCGGCGGCAACTGCTGGCCGGGACGTCTTTATTTAACAGGCGCATGCGCAAGCCTCATTATGGCCCGTGCATGCGTATAAGGCGTAATCACTATGCAACACAGAGTGCTTCCATGCTAAGAGGAGGCAGCCAGCCACACAGTGTAACCCAAGCACGTCCCAGAATCTGACAGATGTGACGTTTACATCGCACTCGGCTTATTGTTTTGAGCCTTGGAGCCTGCACCTAGAGCTGCCTTGGTCCCATCGTGGAATGCCTTTTTTTGTGCGTGCTTAGCTCTATGTGGCAAAAAGCAGACGTGCATGGGACACACGCGAAAAAAGAACCTGGCTCCATGTTACTTGCAAACTTGTATTGTGTGGGCTGAAGTTTTTTGTATTTTATTGCAGAGAGGTTTTTTGTGGATTTAGAGTGAGGCCCATGCTGCTGCCCACCTTGAAATGCACTTAACGGTGTGCAGGCCCGGACTTGCCTATAACCGGGCCAAACCAAAAACACAAAATGCTGGTGTTGGCCAGTTTGTATGGTCAACGTGTGCCACCTTTTTGGCCAATTTGGGCCAGTTTGATTAGTTAATTCACTCTGCAGCTAATAGTTTTAACCAGTGTTGCTGAATAAATATTCTTTAAAATGCACACTTTGCATCACACTTTATCAAATCACTCCACCTTGGGTACTACTCAAACAGTCTCTCACAAAAGAAATGAATAGCCATCGGCAACTGTGTGCCACTTATTCATTAGTGCCCGAAACAATTTCATGGCCCAGTCCGACCCTGACAGTGTGGTCTTTTTGAAGCAGAAAAGAAGTGCGTGTTTGTGGGTTCGGTATCTGTAGATTGTTTGACGATCGGGGTTATAACGTTGCATAGTTCAACGATTACTGTGGATTTCACTCAATGTGCCCCACTCCGTCTAGCCTCGGTTATGGTTTTGCAAGTTTTTCTTGTGACTTCACGTCATTACAATTCCTTTGGTGCAACTTTCCATGTCTTTCGCGTCCTCACAATATTGACTCGCATCTGAAGTTTATGTGCACATCAACTGCGATGTTTCTTCTTCATGTCGGGGTGTGCCTTCAGGGAGTCTCTCGCACACGCTCTCTGCGCAGCCTTTATTTATTTATTTATTTATTTGGTTATTTATTTATCTATTACATTTGTTACACACCCAGACCCTTAGGTATCAAGGCGAGGTTACAGACAGCTTAATAGGACATTCATTAGAGGGGCCAATTGGGCACAGTTACAGAAGAGTAAAACAGCAGGAGATCGAAACAAGTACGTAGAGTTATGGTAATCCACTGGGGTTATTAAAAATACCAGGCAAATGAGGGCACAGTTACAGAGGCGAATACAACAGAGGAACAAGGGGAAACATATAGTTATGGTAAGAGACTATGGATATAATGAGCTAGGTAATAGAAGGAGGCATACTTAATCAGAGCTATTTACAATAACCCGAGGTTCTGCACAGGTGCAATTCTGTTTCCAATTTGCCCAATAGAGGTTGTCATTGGAATTGGTTGAAAAGCCAGGTTTTTAAGAGTTTCTTGAAGCCAGTGATTATTTCCTCATTTTTGATAAAGAGAGGGAGATCGTTCCAATGTTTAGGGGGTAGATATTGGAAGCTGCTGCCACCTGCTCTTGCCTTATTGTACCAGGAGATTGCTAAGAGTGCGTTATTATTGGATCTTAGGGATCTGGCGTGTTCTCTTTAGCTATAGCGTGGTTCAAGTAAATAGGTCAATTTTTATGGAGGCATTTAAAAGGTATGCAGAGGGGTTTGAAGATGACTCTGGGTTTAATGGGCAACCAGTGGTGGTCTCTTCTAATCTTAGAGATGTGGTCGGATTTTCTAATTCCAAGGGCGGCTCATAGGGTTTTATTTTGTATTAGCTGCAGTTTATTAAGGTTAGAAATGGAGGTTCCAAGTTTCTCTCTCTGTGCTGCGGTGCCCTCTCTCTTTGCTGGCACTCTGAATCTCACTGCACTGTCTCTCTCTGTGCTATCTCTCCCCCTGTGCTCTCTCTCTGTCTGTGCTGTCTCTCTCCCTGTGCCCTCTCTCTTTGCTGCCAATCACTCTCTCCCTGCACCGTCTCTCACTCTCTCTCTCTCTCTCTCTGTGCTCTCTCTCTCGCTGTGCTATCTCAGTCCCTGTTCTGGCTCTCTCTCTGTGCTGTCTCACTCTGCATTGTCACTATCTCTGTGCTGGTTTCTTACACTCTTTTTTGCTCATATTTCCTCTTGCTTATCATTCATGGCACCCTCTATCAATGGCTTCTTCCCTTTCTGTATTCATCTTCTTATTCTATTGCACACCTGCACCCCAATCACATCCTCCTTTGAAACTTTGAACTCTCCCCCATGCACACTGGTGCCTATGAATACAAAATGCAAAGAACAATATTAAACGCCAATACTGTTGGCATTGCCAATGCTTGTTTTTTATGTGCTTGGTTATTGTCTTTATTTCAAAGAAAGCGTTTGTTCAATCTGATCTTGTGCAACTGTGCAATATATTTGAACTGTTTGTGGGTGATAACAGTTCCTTGAGGTCATCTTCCCAGATCAGAGCATCATGTTGCCTCCCATGTATTCATATTGCTGCTTTGGCCTGAGGCGTCTGTCTTCATGCACTTAGCCTCTGGGGTTGCCATGGTGCTTCAGGATGCATCAATCCTGGGAGCATTTTTTTTCCAATAGTCTTTAGTGTGCATAGTGCATTGTGTGTTGTAGACATTTACGGGATCAATCATGAAACTGTTTTTCAACTAAAGTGCTGCAACTGCTTATGATATGTTTCGTCTTTCCTGTGCTGAATATTGAGCCTAGGATGGTCTGAGAGAACCACAAATCCACTTTTTTCTTCCAAAATAGAGTGGTAAGCCCCTCCCCTTACCTCTGACATGGTATAATTACAATTAAACACAAAAAGGCCTGCTGGGCAAATAACCCTCTCTAATGCCCAACTACTACATCAACAATCACATAGAAAGAGAGAGGGAGCGTAGTCACTTATGTAGGCTGACAGCTAGATGGTTGTCCCTATTGACAGACTCTAACTTTCCTCATAGAGTGGCTAATCCTAGTTTGCGCTGATGGGCCGCCTATCTAGGTGAAAAGCAGATGCCTTGCACTCTCCCTGACTGTCTATTATCTCAATGTGAGTACTCAAAACCTCTTCCTCTCAAATTTCTTTTAAGAAGAGCTGCACTGGTACTGTTTCCCTTTTTATGTTCATACTGCCCAGTCTATCTTTCCCTAGAAGCTCCTCGCTTAGAACACCATATACAACGGCAAATGATATTGCTGGTACTCTCTCTAGTTAATGAGCTACTGTCAAAATGTTCTTCCGAATTGATTCTAAAAAAAAACAGCGGAACAATTTTGTATGGATGAGCATATGCACTTCTATTCATTCACAAACAAAGTCAACTGGTTTCAGTGGCACTTAGCTTATTAAACCACCTTCTTCAGGACAAAAACCTCTGGGTATTAAGCGCGTTATAAATAACCTATCATATCATATTTGTACAGAACCTTGATTGGACATTCCGTTATTTTGAACTGTATAAATGTGTTGTTTGGGTCACTACTGAATCACACTCTTATAAACATAGCTTTCCCTCGGCGGACTTTACCATAAAAGGTGAATGAGATATATCTCTTAACTGTGGCTGTTTTACCTGTATGATTGCATTGGCTCTTGGCTTGTAGAAGTGTGAGGGGCTAGTGTGCAATTTTACCCCTACCCATCCTTGAACTCATGCAGAGCAGAATCCAATTTGTCACACATGGGGCTGGTGATATCTGCTGACAATGGACAAATCAAAAACCAAGTATCAAATGCTGTCTAACTGTACTTCACCATCTGATACTGCTTTTCCTCCTACTAAATATTGGCAGAAGAAACAACTGAAATATCTAATCATAGGTACTATGAAGGCTCTTGAGAAGCACAAGAGGGGCCCTTCTTTCCCCTCCTTATTCACGTCAGAATCTGAAGACGTCTCCAAGCCGAAAGGTGAACTACTGGGTCACAAAGCAGTGGCAAAGTTCCTGGCTGATGTGGCTGCTTCCATGACATTTAAGTATCTGGATCCTAATGCTGAGGATGATAGCAATTTGAACATATATTTAAGACAGGCCTACCACTCATCCATTCCATTTAAAATATACTGCTGAATGAATGGGGACCATGAGAAGATTTCGGTACCTTGTTTTATGAATATGCTCAACCCTCTGGAACCAGATGAAAATCATCTGCCAGTTGCCATGAAGGGGACTCCCTACTATCCAGATTCATGGGTAGACCTGATGGACCAGTGATTAGAGACACCACTGATCACACAGTGGATGCTGCACTCAAGAAGAATTTTGCAAGTGCTTATCCGACCATGAGATTTAGTACATTTGTACATATGCTTCTTGTACTGTGATTCTCCGCTGCAGGATGTCCATAAATTGTATTAATGGAGACCAGAGAAGACTACCGTGATTTGATTGAAGCCATGCATCAGCAAGCAACTTCTTGTTTGAGACAGCTTTTGATGGGTTAAGTTCAGTGGCCTACACCATGTGGTCGACCATTACAACCAGGAGACAGATCCAAATGAAAGAGAATTACCAGAAGATGGTGGCCTGCATCTGTCATTTCATGGGGATAAGCTCTTTTGGATGACCTCAGAAAGAAGATGAACAGGGCCATTGAGGATATCTTCAAAAGATGGTCCTGAATGTTCCCTCCACATCACATAATTCTACTACCTACCAAATCGGGAAGACACTTTTGTATATAAATTGATCTCAGTGCTTTCTAAAGGTGAAACCCTATTGCAGCTACACGTTCTGCTGGCTAGCAATCACTCTTGCCCAGCAGAAGGCATAACAAGAGTGTCATGTATGTGAGGATTGGTAAGTTAAATAATGAATCCAATGGGCAGCAGGCCAATTTGTGTACAAGCCATCCAACACCACTTTTTAAAAGAAGCAGCAGTGTCTGACGGATCTGACTTTCTTGGCACAATCCATTTACTAGCGTCCCCAAGCATTATGAAAAATCTGGGAAATGTCTCAGTAACAGTATGAAATCCGTCACACAAGGGTTCAGCATTTCTCCTCCCCAAGAGATTGACAAAGCTGAAGAATCATCTCCAGGAATGACTGCAGAGAGAATGGTCCTGTCTAAATATACAGAGAGATTTGGCAGCCCCCTTTCTTCCTGTCCCCTGGACTACATGGCATATGCAACCGGTGACATAATCACATTCTAAAATGCTGGGATCTGCAGTCATCTGACTATGAGGGGAGCAGATCCTCCCAATCATGACAGAAAGGAGGGAAGAGCTACTTTGGTGGCTAAAACTGGAGCATTTGGAACAGGGAGTCCTGTTGAACCCCAGATCACATGAGGTGATAACCATGGACACCATGGACACCAGTAAAGGTAGTTGGGGGAAACCTAGATTAAAATAATGATCTAATAACTTTAGATTATCCAAGGGATACTGCAATCATCCAATTGGAAGTAGCTCTAGGCTATAGAACTGGCCCTGAATCCATGGGACGATGTCCTCAGAGGACAGTGAGTGCTAGAATGCTCACACAACAGTGTAGTGATGTCACCCTTAATGTGAGCAGGTGGGATAACTGTGGAATCCTTTTCTTCCTTAAATTACAGCCTGATCAATTGGGCAGAGCGCAACCTGCTGACCATTGCAGACATTTGCACACAGCAGACTGTTTTATCTCCATGGAGTACATTGAAGAAATATTTCTGTTATAGGCTCACGTTATGCTGACATGGCTCATTCCATGTCTCCAATATACAGTCAAACCCCATATTTCAGCACAAGAAAACAGACAGTTATTTCTTAAAACTCAAATTTATTTATAGAATTTAAGTCCAATTTTAAAAAAAGGTGTTTTCCAGCTTCATACCGGGAAATCACTATAGTTTAATAGGTACATAAACAGTTTTCTGACACTAAATTCTCCATGCCTACATGAATCTTACTAATTCACAGACAAGCACTCATTACCATAATCAATTCTAGGCATATATTATACTCTAAAAGATGCTAGACATTCTAAACACTTCTACTGCTTGTCATAATTAACTTCACAAAAGCATTTCAACATGAGGCATCACATTGCAGTGGAACCACGTCAGAATACAGTCTTCATTGTCACCAATGACATCTATATTCATTATGTTGCAGGGGATTCTTATATGTGTATTCAATCTTCTCTGAATATGTGTGTTGCGCCACATGTGTATCTAAACTATCTGGTGATATTTATTGCTGGCTGATCTTTATTCACCACTTCAAACCCAATGTTTAACAACTGTGTGCGTTTCATACCTGCATGTCGGGTGCTTTGATTGTGTACTGTATAATGCTGGTGACTGGGTGTTTTACTGGCAATGTGTGCGGATATGTCACTATGGGATGCATATGAGTCTGAATCTCTTTGAAAACATGACATTGATCCCCCGTTTTTATTGATTGTGTGTTTTGGTCCCTGGCAGCCGGTTTGTAATCTTCAAATATTACGGACCTCATTACATGTATGGCGTTAAGGCAACAATGGCACCGGTATCATTACTGGCACCGTTGCTACCGTACCGCCATACTAGGAGTTCTGCTCATGGGTGCCTTTGCAGCCACCAGGTCGGACCTGGTGGCCATTCCGGCACCCGCGAGCAGAACATGATGGTAGAACCAGTACCGTTATTAACGGTACCGGTGCTACCACCCTCCCCATTACCCCCCTGGGCTCAAATGGGAATGGGGATTTACCGGGCCCGGCACCCACGAAAGGGCAAATACCAGGTCCAGCTGACCGGGATAGCCCGGTAATTGCCCATTTGCGGGTCCCGGAACCAGATGCGAGTTTGGAGGTAGCCTTGCTGGTAAAACCCAGCAAGGCTAACTCCAACCTCGTAATGAGGCCCTATATGTTTAAGCTATACTATATGTATAGCTGTGATGATGGACATGTTGACCGAAATGCATCGGCAAAATAGCATTTGGGCAAAGGCTGCCAAAAGTGGTCATTTTAAACAAAAAATACAGCTATGTCTTATTTGAACAAAACGTTTGTCTAGTTAGCTAGACCAAGTGTGTGCATTCCTTTTTTAACAACCCATTTCTATCCATGTTTGACAGCTGAAATTGGATTGTGTACAGGTGAAGATAATATTTTTATGGTGCAAAGTTGAATAATGTAGTTCAGTATTCTTTTTGCCCTTTCTCTGCATTACATCACAAATAGGGGTAGGAAGCTGGACATGTGAGGTGCCCACCTTTTCACACTTCTGAAGGGTCTACCATCAAAGACGTGACCCTAAACTTGAAAGGAGGCACCTGAGCATTTCTTCACATTAGGAACAGTATTTTGTTCACTTTTGTGGGTGTTGTAGGATGTATTCCACCACCTTTTGACAGTGGTCGAAGTGTGTGGGAGCGGTGCTCCTCAACCTTTTTAATTAGGTTTTACTGTTCCTATACTTTTATTTTAAAAAGAAACCGTTCCGGATTGGTGCTATGCTAAATCCTGGATACTAAATGTCCTGTAGAAGAAACAGTGAAGGAGGCAGGATGAGGAGATGGGCAGCAAAGTGGCACTTCAGGTCCTGGTCTTTCATGTGCCTTAAGACAGTCGGCTCCCTGATTGGTCTGGAAAAAGTTGTTTCCTTTCCTCTCTAGCCTAATCCAACCAGGGGAAGCACCCCTTGCTTTCCACAGATGATAGTTATTTGGTGCACACAAATAAACATACAAGGAGGAGTGATGCCTTACCAAGTCCACCACCCTACCTCGTGCACCATCACACAGTTGGATATCATTATGCCTGAAATATCCCAAAATAAAAAAATATCATAGCGTTATAGATCCTCATATTAGACATGGTCATAATAGCAACCGGCATGCGTCAGTCGCAAAAAACTCAGTGCTGTCTAGCAGATGTTTTTAACATATGAAAATGTACATGTGCTACAGTTGCAATTTTTGCCCAAAGGAAACCCAAACCTCAAGGAAATCTATCAACACCCTAAATGTGCTTAACTAGTTATATAATGCGATACTCAGTTACAATATAAACTTACTGGTTGTTCCCTAAAATAAAAAAAAAATCGACTTTCAAATTAAGGATGCATTTTCCCTTTTGGAATCAGTGTTTCCCAACAAGAGGAACACATGAACTCATTCACTTCCTTACAATCTGGAGAAATGTGTTATTAATCCTATTTTTATTGCATTGAACCACGCATACTTAAAATAAATACCAGAAATGCATTGCTTCCTTTAATCAGTACCCGACCAAGATTATATATTTTTAAAGGTCATACAGTTGCATGTCCTCACAGGTTTAACCAAACTTGAAAAATGTTAAACTTTATCGTATTTGAAGAATATCACTTTCCAAACTGATTCATATTTTTGTAGCATAAAATGAGGCAGGGAGAGTGCCACCCCTGGATTTACATATTGATTTCTGCGGGAAATGCAGTCTTCTTTAGTGTGGATAATTCTTGATATGTTAATTATGAAGTGAGGAAACAGGAGTATTATACTGACGTCAACTGAGTTGCTATTGCAAAGCAAACTCCTACTTCATTACTATCCAAATAAAGCAGGGACAGCATACAAGCATTATATTCTTGCCACTCTCAGCATTCCATTACAAACAACAATGTAAGTAATACAACTTTGTCATAAATGATGTCATCACATGCTATCAGTTCACAAAAACCTACAGGGAATGGGGATTGGTTAGTGGCAGTGGCTACATATACACTTTATAGGGTTGAAACATTTAATTGGGTTATACTTGTCCGGAGATCACCCATATATTGATAAAGGTTGGACTATGTCATCTCTATAACAGGTAATTGGTTGGCTCCTTATTTCATGGGGGAAATTAACACTGAGGGTTTTGATAGGTTGGCTCCTTGCTAACCAACCTTGGACAATTGACAAGTCATCAAGACATGAGCCAGACAGATAGTGGGTGGGACAGAGGCCCGTGGACTGTTCATTGTTTAGTTACCATCCCTCATTCCTAGGCCATAAGACCTTGCAATCTCTTTGTGTTTGGCCTAATGTGGCACTTTGTGTCTGTGTGTATGTGTAGGGGGTATGGCAGGTGTCCGATCTGTGTTTGTTTCTAATAAATAGGCAGTGTTTTTCAATTATAGGTCACATGTGAGGGGACTTTGTATGAGATGGAATTATCTCCTATTTATTGGAATTTCAGATATTATTAATGTGTGTGCTGTGTTTTTCTGTTGCCATCAGGGACACCTTGAGTTATTCTTTGTGGAGCCTATGTTAATATTCTTCATGTATAAATGCGTATTTTACCGGTGTGTATTTTTTCTTCATGTTGAGTGCACATTTGCTTTGGGTCTAATGCATGCACTTGTTGTTACAACAGTAATTCCACTGATGTTGCTGTCCTCATCTTAAATTATCTCTATGTCCTTCTGCACCCACATGGGCTAAGGGCGGTACAGTTGCCTCAATGAGTAACATTTCTCACATGTGCGGTATTGGGCCAGGGGAGGGGCAGAAGATACAGATGATGCATTAATCTGACACTCAATATTGTTTCTTTTTTACTTTGTAAGGAGCCCATAGTCAAAACAATTCTATTATATTATTATTGCTCACTAATACCCCTTTTCACTGTGGTCCTTTTCCAAAGGTTTTGAAAACGTTGCCACTAAGGCTGAACGACAATACCGCCAGTAAAGCGAAATGGCAACATTTGTCTCACATTACGCTTCATCAGGAGAGTGGATTTCACTTTATGTTGCTGTTTTTGGAAGGAAAATCATTTTGCTGCCATTTTCTTCTTTGAGTGCAAGAATGACTCATTTGGGGGGATGAAACATTGATGTGAAAAAGCTTATTTTGCCAAAAATGTGCATTTATTCCATGGAACGAATTTCGACAGTTTCACCCACCCCTTGGGCCAAATTGTAATGTGCGTGAAATATTGGAAAGTGTTCTTGCATGAAGTATGCACACTTTCCTTAAAAGCACCATATTCTGTCAAAGTGAAAATGTGGCAGCCTGGCATCAAAGCCTCGTCTTTTGCATGTGCCTGATTCAGGGCTTGACAACAGCACTATCAACCATCAGAAATTCAGGGCAGGCACTGCAAGTGGATTCCCTTCTAAAAACCCTGGTTTAGCACGTCAAAAAAGGAGTTAAAAAACAGCACCTGTGAGTTGTTGTTAAACTCTAGTGAACACTTTTTCCCTGTATAAAAATAGCATTTCCTAGAATACAGCACGACATTTCGAGCTTAAGAACATGTTCTTAAATTAGAAAAGTGGCAGCCTTTAAAGAAATGTGTCAGTGCCACTGGTGGAAATGTTTCTATTAAAATGATAGATTTTGGCAGATTTTTCTTCTGGAAAGCACAACATCTCCCCTTCAATTTGTCCACCTATGTCAGAATGGTAGTGCTGGAAACTGGAGGGGAGAATGCTGCTTTCCTCACTACTTTTATCACAAGCTCAGAATAGATAAAAGTAGTCATTTTTGATATTACACAACCATTTATCTCTTCCAAGCTAAGACATTGTACATGTAATTAAACATTACATGTAAAATAGTAAGCGGCGAGGGATAATGAGATTGAAACACGCAATCTCATTACCCTCGCTGGGGCGTTATCCGACCGGGAATCCCTCTCCCATTACTTTCCTCCCTATACCCGGTGGGGGGGGGGGTTGTGGCAGCCACTCGGCCAATGAGAAGGCTCAGAATGGGGTAATCCCCACTCCGAGCCACCACACAGCTGGAGGCTGACATCATCCCCGCTGGTGATCGATGTACGTGTAGTTCCCTCCCCCTGCACCCTAATCCAAATAATCCCCTCACCACCCTCCCAACCCCACTTACCTTCTTTTTGGTCCATTTTGGGAGCTGACACGCTGGGAACACTTCTGACTGCAGCATGTCTGTTCCCGATCCATGACTGGCTGTCATGGAAAGGAAGAAGGGACTACATGTAGTCACTTCTCTCCTTTCCAAGGCAGCCATTTTCTTTGTTTACATTTTCCCTATTTTCTGACTGGCCGCTATAGAAAGGGAGAAGGGACTACTTGTAGTCCCTTCTCCCTTTCCATGGTGGCCATTTTGTTTGTTTACCTTTTTCTATGAATTTTGAATGGCCCTCATGGAAAGGGAAAACGGACTCCATTTTCTCTTCCCCGGCAGCCATTTTTGTGACTTTTTTATTATTTTTTTCTGTTCCAAAATGCTGGAGCGCTCCAGAACAGAAAGAAAATACTCTTACTACCCCGGTCTTGCGGGCCGGGCTACTAATAGCAATAGGCCCCTCACAGGGGTCTTCAGGTAATGCCCCAGGACCTTCGTAACTATGGGCCCCGGGGCATTACCTGAGTGGTAATGCCCCCCGCCCCCCTGCTCAGGGCCTATTGCTTAAGTAGTTGTTCTTACCGTTTTTGTGTTGTCAAAAACAGGCCCTACATTTTGTTATATGCATGGCATTTTGAACAGAGAGTGAATGGATGTTCATATCGGCCAGTCAGGTAGTAACATTTTTGTGGAAGTGAGGGACAACAGAGACTTTGCAAGAAGAATATTTGTGTGTAGCATTCCTAAGAGCAATTTATGAAAGAAAGTGGAGGCATATTGCTCTTGTTTGTCACTGAAACATCCATTTCACCGATACATATTACCACTATTTTGTCCCCAAACTATACCAGAGCCAGGTCTGTGAGACGCTGCCATGTCTATCTTTTTACCACTTGTAATTAGACAGGGACCGAAGCACCTGCACATGCAAGTACTGTCCACAATGGCTCACCATTTTCAGGCAAATTAGCACTGAAGTCCAGCTCATTCAATGGCATTGTTGGGCTAAGGAAATAACACTCACCCAGGCAGAAGCAAGCAGCCAAGCACCTCTGGGTTTGAGACTTTTCATGATTCTGCCCTTTAACAATGACACTTTATAACTCTAATCTCTTGTGTGATGAACCACAGGAGTTCGTCCCTTCTCCCCAAGGTGGAGCCCCCCCAAGCCTCATGAGGCTAGGGAGGTGAGCCTGCTATGCAATACTCTCCCAAAGGGTGAGGCAAGTGGGACCTCACAGGGACAGACTCTGGCAAAATAACACCTTTAAACCTTTCTGAGAAGATCTGTGAAGAAAAGTACAATATCTGTTATTGCCATCAAAATGAAAAAGCTCCTTTTACACTCCCATTCCACTGAGATGAAGAATGGAGGAGAGGAGAATCCACAAGAGAAAGAGAAAGGGGTTACCAAGTTTTGTGCAAGGGAAGTCCCACAGCTATGTCGATCTGAAAAAGGGGAGGATCCTGGAGAAATTCAAGAGGAACGCACGGGTTTAAAATGGGGAGTAATGCTGACTTCAACACAGAGCAGAGGCAAGACATGCAGTGTCCTGCAGATGCAAGACACCGAGGTAACAGGCGTGTTACAACCGGTAACCAGGAAGCCAGAGGAACGAAAGCTGGACACGGGGCATCCCAAAGCAGAGAGAGAGCGAGAAAACCAGAGGCCGGTGACCTGAACACAGGAAGACCATGGTGGACCAGAAGTCCAAGTAACAATGCTGAAACCATTCCAATACGATTAGGTCAGAGCTCGGGAGAAGCTGACAACAGAAATACTGAATCGCCATCCAAGACAAATATAGGAAAGCTTGTGATGGGATATGAGAAGCCAGCTTAGCCCTAAGAAATGAAGGTAATAGCGATAATGGGAGACCTGGGGGAGTGGTTAAAAATCAGAATTATTGGCATGCTCATACTCGTCACAGTCAAGAGAGAGAACACATAACAAGAGTGATTGAGAATCATTATTGGAATGCTCATACTCATCATAGTCACTAGAGAGAAAACATAACAAAAGTGAATGAGAATCATTATTGGAATGCTCATACTCATCATAGTCACTAGAGAGAAAACATAACAAAAGTGAATGAGAATCATTATTGGAATGCTCATACTCATCATAGTCACTAGAGAGAAAACATAACAAAAGTGAATGGGAATCATTATTGGAATGCTCATACTCATCATAGTCACTAGAGAGAAAACATAACAAAAGTGAATGAGAATCATTATTGGAATGCTCATACTCATCATAGTCACTAGAGAGAAAACATAACAAAAGTGAATGAGAATCATTATTGGAATGCTCATACTCATCATAGTCACTAGAGAGAAAACATAATAAAAGTGAACGAGAATCATTATTGGAATGGCCATACTTGGCACAGCCAAGAGAAAGAAAGCATAACGAGAGTGAATGAGAGTGAACGAGAATCATTGTTGGAATGCTCATACTCATCTTAGTCCTTAAGGAAGTGTTTTACAGTCAGTGCAGAGAGAACGGAAATACAATATTATGGGAATGACCCAGCTCATAATAATTCATACCAAAAAGGCCTAAGTGGATTAAAAAAAACTGGGTATAAGCAGGAAACCTGAGAACCAGCTAAATTGGTGAAATCATATCAATATAAAGAGCAAAAGGAAAACAAAGACTGTGAACTGTTCAGGAAAATAGGAAATATCCAGGAAGGAAAAGATTCTTCTGTGACAAGTGTAACAGAGGGGGAGAAAAGGATCAACACTAACATAGGAAAACAGCAAAGGACCCAACAGTACAAAGCAATAATACATGAACTCTATGAATTGATGAAAGTAATCACTAGAGTCTATCTGAAGATCATCTATTGAATAGTGGATGAAAGTTAAGTCATCACACCTCAGGAGAGTCGGACGGTGGACGGTTTCCTTTAAAGACATTCACTGACAAGCACCTTAGCTAGTTTCGTTAGGTAGGGATGCCTTGCAGAGGTGGGAAAACAGGCTTTTCTTTAAATACACCTACCAGTGAAATGTTGCATCCTTCCTCTGACCTACCACACTTGCTAATAATACTAAATCTTCATATGGGAATATATGAAATATTCTTTACCAGGATACAACTCTATATTACTGATGATCTCCTTTATTTAATCTTGTCAATCTTGTCAATTAAATGGTTTATCATGCATAAAGTCTTTGATACAACTAGCCACTTAACACCTGGGCATGGAAAGCTTGCTAGGGGAACTATCCAGTCCAGAGAAAGTCTTCATTAGTTTAAACTCAAATATGTCCCTGTCACAGAATGCCATCTGGTGTGCATGTGAAAGTCCTAGATATTCGTTTTTTATGATTTTAAAATGATGCATCAATCCTGTTTCTGAAAGGGAGGTATACGTTTGGTATGGTGACTGTTAAGGACATACAATTATGAAACCTACTCCAATTTGATATCATGCAAGTGTCAACATTGTGACCCCAGGATCAATCTACATCGGAGGTATATGGATTCAAGCCTAGCCTTGCTGACTCCACTACTGCCAAAGAAATAATAAAAAGGATGCTGACTACAATTGACTCCCAGGGGGTTGGGGTGACAACATCCCTTATGTTGTAGGACCTCTCAGAAGGAGATCTCCTGAGAGTTGGTGCTTCAAAGAAGCAGTGACATAACAAAGCCAGCCTCACAGCAGGGTCCAGCAGTCATATGAAAGAGGCAATATTGGAGATGCCACATAAGGAAGGTGGATCTGTGAAATGGTGACACCCTCTTGCTTTTCTATCAGGGCTCTTTTTGTTCCTGTTCACTCTTTTTTCTGTAGAACATGGCACTTTGTGAATGATGTCAGAAGCTAAGGGTCACTTAAAACACCAATATGGATCGGTCTCTCTTATATCGTGCCTTTATCTGTACCTTGCTCTCTGTCTGTGTGAGTGGCTGCCTTGAGAGGTTGCTTGAGTATGTGTGATGTCATGATGGAATGTTTGGTGTGTAGGTGGAATGTTAGTGTTTGATTAGAGGCTCTGCCTTGGCAGTTGAGATTAAGTAGCCTGGGTGGTGGGAGCTAGTGGGCTCTATTCCCTAATCCAGCTCCTATCCCTTATGAATCTATACTTGATGTCATCTGATTACTTCCATGCTTAATAAACTAACTTACTGAAACTAGTGGCTCACTCCTAGAAACCTGCTTTAAAACAGTCTCCATAAAGCAGGCATGCTTTAGGCAAATCCTCTGCAATATTCTGCCTTTATAATGAAGGGGTCTACCACTTATTTTGATTAATCTTTGGTCACCAGGAATAAAAGGTATACAACTTTGGACCTCAGTTAGAAATGCAGTTCATTCCACAGTCTTTTCGCATAGATGTGAAGACAGAAGGCATCCAAGGCAGAAATCTGTGCTCCCTAATCATCACATGGCACATTTTGGGTTAATTTCTGTGGACCAAAGCTTCCCACCATGCCAGCTGTGCTGGATCCAGGCTCATCACTTAAGGTGAAGGACCACAAGCTCCGTGGACTGAGTATGCAGAGCAAGAAGGACCCCCTTGTCATATATCCCCTGTAGTGGGACACACAGATCACAGAAGCCCAGATACAGTTGCAATCCTGTTGCACTGAATTGAACCATCTTCGAGCCACTTTCATCACATTTAATAATAATAATAATAATAATTAGGCATTTATATAGCGCTACGAACCCTCAGGTATCTGAGCGCTGCTTATTATTGCCCACCGTGTGTGGTGCTCATTTATCGACCTCGGAAGGATGAAAGGCTGAGTTTGGCCCCGCCGGGATTCGAACCTGTGTTAACAGGCTCTGCACGGATGTCAAAGCGAGCGCTCTACTCGCTGTGCCACTTGACCAGCCACTTGATACCCTTGAAGCTAACACAGGACCAGTGGTGGTGCTTTTGGCACTCTAAGATAACTTGAAACTGCTTTCTGCATCTTGTGTCGCACAAACCCCAGAAAGCACTATTGGCGCGGATCATCAAAAACCATCTGGACCAAACGCTCAACATTCAAGAGTGCAACAAATTCAAGCTTTGAATCGACCTTCTGGCAGGCATCGAACTCGCCAACACAAATGTCATCTTGACCCAACATGAGCCCATGCCTTGCCACCGACTTGACAGCTTCTCTATCTGTTGGGCGACATTTTTTCTCTAGCTCTAATGCTGACTCAACAGTTCGGAGCCTGTACAATTGAACAGACTTGACACCAACCACCAGTGGGATTGCATTGCATCAAACTGTCTTGTCATACACTTGACTGCAGCTAAAGCATCAAGAAGCTCGGCTTGATGCTATTGAGCATCCTAAACATAAGAACAAGGTACTGTTAAGAGGCCCTGTACCCTCATCCACTGCTGGGCCACTAATGAGTTGTAAGTCAATTTTTCCAACTTGGCTCTCAATTATAGCCTTTTGAACTGTAACATTGTTGCAAATACGTACTAGAATACCCATACTAATGTTTCTGCTTTACCTTAATGATTGGGACCACTGCTGGTACGGTAGTAA
Source organism: Ambystoma mexicanum (assembly GCF_040938575.1). Taxonomy (NCBI): domain Eukaryota; kingdom Metazoa; phylum Chordata; class Amphibia; order Caudata; family Ambystomatidae; genus Ambystoma; species Ambystoma mexicanum. Next base: position 1,106,147,864 of record NC_090924.1, on the reverse strand, counting down.
TCTCGGCTGAGTAGTCAGCTTAGTGGATCTATCCTAAATGACCAATGCTTGTATTGGGCTCATACTGTAGAACGTCATTATGTGAAGAATTGACCAATCAATGCTCTTCTACACAATATTTATTTTGGGGGAAGTGGTCAGCCAAAAGCAGTATTGTAGCCAGTTGTGTCTGTTTACATAAAATACTTTTTTTTCCCAAGACTTATGAAGCAAGTGGAAACCTTTGTTTGTGATTCAAGCAACTCATGATATTTCCTCTAGTAAGAACACTCTCTCTAAACTGGAATCATTTGCATGCATATATTCCATTCAGTCTTAAACAGCACTATTGCACAATTTAGGTAATGTAGAGTATTTGGCATTGGCTAAGGGGTGGCTTTCCATTGCTTATCTGCCCATTTTCTCACACATACTACAGTGATCTGGTTAAACATCTTAACCAAATGCTCTCTAGACTTATATTATTTGGTTATTTCTATTGAATACAGTTGGTAAAATTCGCACCCACAATGAGCTTAAGGATTTTACATTTTTGTGTTATTCTTATTATTAATAATTCATCTTAATAAGGACATATTCAACGTTTTCTTTCCCAAGATAATCCTCTACCCAACCAATGCTCGCATTTGATTAATTATATGCACACATCGTAAACAGACTGTACATTTATTTTATCCTTACACAACTCCTTCAATTTTCTTCAACTATCTCAAGAATAAACATATTTCTAAACTTTGTGGTGAGCCATTACTCATGTATACCTTCCCTCACACTTTGTTTCCTGTATTTACATTTCAAATGGGGCAAGTCTTGACCACAGAGTAACCTCAGTGGAATTTCTAAAAATCAACCATCACCAATCAATAAGGCCTCTTTGAACTTCAGATGGGGACTGGGGCAGCAGCAACCCTACCATAAGTGATAGGCAGTTCATATGCACTCAGCAACATGTTATTGTCAGAGGGTTGATGGACCAGATGTTGGGAAGCATGTAGCTCTAAAAGATGTGAGTTCAATCCTACCCACCAATTACATCATATTATAATTTTCCTACCACCACACTGCAGTAAGTCAGCACACATACTGGACACCATGTTTACCTTAATTACATGCATGGAAGGCTCTTTATTAACTCTTGAATTGATGTGTATAGCCTAAAAAAGTCAAAAACAAAGGGTATGAGCTTCTTTTGTGGTTGGCTGCATTTGGTTAAACTATCAATTAATATTCTCTATTTACATATTAAACCTTTGACTGCTTACACCCGGTCTAATCATATGATTTTGCAGCAGGTGCAGTATATATGTACCGCTGCAAAATCAGCCTAAGGTTAGTCATAGGGCAAACAGAAATGACTCTGAATATGACCCTGTGACATTGGTCAATATGTGGATGAGCTGAAACTAGTAGTGGATGTAGAGGTAGGGTGGTCTAGGGTTTAGAGGAGGGGAAGACACCTGTGCTGCCTCTTTGTTTTGTTCAGTGTTTTAGTACTTTCCTGCCGCCTGCTATAAGGTTTGCTTGGAAAAAAACTCTGAAGTTTCCAACGGCAATTGTATACTGGTGGCTGGGCAACCCTTGTCAGTAGTGGCACTGGACTGTGTTGATAAACATGATTGTGTTTGCTTGTTGAAGGACATTCATTGATTAATGTAACCATGGTCCTGGCACAGGGTGTGCTAGGTGCATGAGAGAAAAGTCAACACGTGTTTCGACTGAAGTATTTGTCAAGGCAGAGGCTGAAGTTCTTCAACCCGTCAGTTGTTATGGGGGAGAATTTTGTCCTGGATCAGACTTGTCTAGAAACATTATCTGGGGTGAACAAGAGAAAGGAAAAGAAGGGTGGAGGAGAGACGGCCATAAACGGGCCAGGAGTGGAGGAGGAGGAAGACAGGGTGGACAGGATATCCTGAGTTTTAGTGATGAAATGAGAAGCCAAAGTCGTACAAGGGTCTGGGAAGGAACAGTAGAGGTAGAGACTGCAGCAGGATTGGCCAGCTCCTTGCAGATTTTGAAGAGTTCATCCGAGTAGTTAGATGTCACTTCGATGTGGGCTCTATACTTGGCAAGGATATAGAGACTGTATTGCCTTTGGAGCAGGCAGCAGGCCAGTTTGTCAGAGGGTGCACCTGATGCCCTTCACTTCCTCTCAGCCACCCTGCACTTGCATTTGAGGGTGACGAGGTTGGAGTAATACCGAGAGTTGGGCTTGGATTTGGGCTTCAAGCGGATCCTCATGACAGGGGCAAGTACATCAAGAGTGTTAGAGATAGAAAGAGGAAGGTTACATAGGGCCGTGTCAGGGTGTGAGTCAGCCAAAGGTGCAGAAGGAGAAGAGAAAGTAGCAGTGAAAGCGTCAGCTGACACACGCTTCATGGGTCGGATGACCAAGAAGGTAGGTGCAGTGCTGATGTCGGTTTGGCCTGAGGGGTAGAGAAAGAGAGGTAGGAGGAAAGGAGAAAGTGATCACTCCAGGAGAGAAGAGTGGTGAGAAGGTTGGAGAGAGGGAGGTCTGAGGAGATCATAACATTCAGGGTGTGTCATGCAGAGTCAGTCAGGAGAGAGAAAGAAAGCGAGAGAGAGAGAGAGAGAGAGAGAGAGAGAGAGAGAGAGAGAGAGAGTTGCAGAGGTTTGCGAAAGAGTTCTGAAGAAGGGCAGATAGCATCCAGGTGGATGTTAAGGTCACTGAGGAGGGGAAGTTGAGATGTAGAGGCGAGGAGAGAGGAGGAGAGGTCCACCCATTCAGAAAGAAAGGGGGTGACCTGGCCAGGTGGCCTGTAGAGAGAAAGGCCAGGATAGGTAGAGAGCCTGCAGACCAGGCATTCAAAGGAGGAGTAGTCCTACATAGGAATGATAGAAGCAGGGATCCACTCCGGGTTGATCAAGGCTACACCCCTGCCATGACGGTTGGTTCTGGGTTAGGAGAGGATCTTGTAGCCATCAAGAAGGAGAGTGTCGAAGCTCGTGACAGAGCTGGCCGTGAAACAAGTCTCGGTCAGACCGAGTACATCCAAATCGAGTTCTTCCAGGAGACGACAGATGTCAGAGGAGTGTTTGACAGCTGAGCGAGAGTTAAGAGTAGCAATGTGGAGCTAGTTACCCCCTTTGAAGGAATTCCGTGGAGGGGTACAGATCAGAGGTACGCCCTTCTGAAAGTGTTGCATGTTCCCAAAGATGAGAAGAGAGGGAAGGAGGAGATGGCAAGGTAGCAAGGTAGGAGGCATTGGGTGCCAGAGGGGTGGAGGAGGAAGGTAGCAACAGGGTGGGGGTAGAAGCAGCAGAGGCAGCCATAGAGGTTGCATAAGATGGAGGTGGCAGAGGAGCCAGAGAGGGGGGAACAAGGGACAGCAGGAGAAGAAAGAAAGTTGATAAGGCGCGGGAAGCATATATCAAACAGGAGGAGGTTGGCCTGAGGGCCTTGGACCAAGGCGGTGCCATTTAGGTAGACATTATTGATGGTCTTGGAGGGATGGAAGGGGGCCAGGTGGGCCTCAGACTGGGTGCCACCATTCATGGGCAAAGAGGAAAAATTAGAGAGACCAGCAGCCACATGGGGGGGTCCATAGGACTGGAGAGGGAATGACAAAGAGGATGTTGGTAAGGTTCTGTCTGGAGGAAGCACTGGTATAGGTATCAGCGATAGGGAGGCCTGGGTTGGAGACCAGGATGTCCCATTTAAGCTTCTTCCTGCCAGTCTTAGTGAGAGGGATAGGATAGTCAATAGAAAAGCACCAAAGTAACATAGAAGTAAAGAATGAACACAGCAGGGATGCAGGCACTACAATGTAAACAAACAACCCTCGAGAAACAAAAACAACAAGAACAAAACAATCACCAAAGGAACCTAGAAGTAAAGAATGAACACAGCAGGAATGCAGGCAATGCAATGTAGGCCAACAACCGTGGAGAACAAAATATCAAGAACAGTACACAATAGGTCAGGGAGGGGAGGCAAGAAAGAGGAGGAGGAAAAGGGCCAACGGGGAATGTGGGGAGTGCAGCGGCTAAGAGAAGGAGGGGTGCACGTGGCAAAGTAGAGAAAGAACACACACAGCCTAAGTTGCAAGGGGGCAAACATGACCTAAAATGCATGGGGTGCATGCAGACTAAGTAAGATGGAACTCACGCGGCTTAGAGTTGTGAGGGAGCGCATGCTGCCTAAGTGCGTGGCCAGAGTAAGATGGGTCACACGTGGCTTAAAGTTACGAGGGAGTGAACCTGGCCTAGGATGCGAGGGAGCGCATGTGGCCTAGATTTGCGAGGGAGCGCACATGGCATAAAATGCAAGTCAGCGCACGCGAACCTGGCTTGCGAGGACTGCTGCCCCTGAACTGCGAGGGGGTGCAAGGACGAGCCACCCCTGAACTTCAACAAGGTGGCATTAAATTATATCTTGGCTAATCATAGGCAATTTGCACCACTTGACAGGTGGTCTATTCCCATTCAAGAAACTAAGAGAAAACAATAAAGCACTGATCCATAACTTCAAAGCCATCTGTCATAGCTGCACCATTTTTCTTCAAATTCCCTGTCTTCATTCCTTGGCTAAAAAGTCAAATGCAGTTTTTTACAAGTCTTCACATTATTTAATTTTTTTTTCACATGTATTTCCATGCCATTTGTAGGTACTTTTAGGTCCTAACTATTCTCATTTAAAAGAACGATTTTGCACTCGGAGAGAGGTTTGAACTCAGAGCACAAATCTCGTCACTTATTTCAAAGTTGAGTTTCTTATCATCTACATCCTCTGTTTAGAAATGATGTGCCAACCTATATCACCTGAAAGTCAGTTTAGCATATCGTTGTGACCTTGGCTGCATCTTCAGGATGGCACGGGTACCTACTTTGCAAGAGTGGCAATAATGCTGCATGTGAAGGATGGCTAATGTTAGTGCAGCTTCTTTCATTTAACACTACATACACTGTGTAGCGAGTGGAGTGGTGGAGTTAGTTTGCTTTTAGGAGTATCAGAGATGGGGAAAAAAGGAATACACGTGTTCTGATCCCAGCATCCGGCACATTTTGTGTATTACATATATCAGTGACGAGCACTCACGCTGTGAGGCAATCACTGATGTTCCCAACCGTGGGGCCTCTGTATAGTGTCACTGAGAATCTTATACATTCAATCTGCCACAGCTAGCAGGGGCTGGTGAATATCTCAGTATTTTACAGAGAAGGAATAAAGGCACATAGATATTATAATTCGTTTTGTTATAACGTGCTTAATGCCAAAGAGGTTTCTAAGGGCGGACCCGTATGGTCTTCTTGCTTCCAAGATGAGCACGTTGCCACCAAGCTATGCTACCCATGGCAGAACCAGTCAAAAACTTCAAAAATGGAACCAAACATTAATTAACTCAAAACGATTCTAGACAGCATTGGCAAAAGCAAACATGTTGGCATTGTTTAATAGACAGCTATTTTCCACTTCTTCAGATATGTTTAAAAATACAATGTCCTACAACTGATCACAAAAAAAGACTCACCTGTAACTAACCTTTTCCTTTACAAGCCAATAATGACACGTTACTACCAGGCATTACTTTTTCTATACAAGAGAAAATCATGACCCAAATACTTGGTTTGTGCTGTGATACTGCAAGCAACTGGCTGAAGGCACACATGGTTAAGCCGTTTTATTTTCACATGAATGTGTTTGAGTGCCACAATTAGCCCATTTCCTTTTCTCAAGCGGAAAGGACTGTTTTATTTTTTTTTTCATCAAGGTATGCAACAAGGATTTAGTTAGGTCCTAAAAACTTATATTACCGGCCACAGTGTGTTGGATGTTTTGAATCAGTCGTTCATCTGTTTCTCAGAATAGCGCAATGTTAACAAAAAAGTTGTGAATGAATAATATTGCTTGTGTGATAAAGTTCTGGAAGTTTTATTTCATAATATTGCTTTGATTTGTGGAATCTGGTAAATTGATAAGTGTGAAGACGTAAAACATGTGACATACAAACCATCAGGTCAATTGAATTTAAACTTTGCATGTCAAGGTATGCAAGCAATATCCCTGGGCATCAAACACCACAATATTAAAATGATGTCTGAATCAGATTTTGGCGAAAGCAATAATGGATAGACGGGCAGTAGCACATACTGAGAAACTTGATTGTGATTTTTCTCCAAAGAAAAGGAAATATCGTAATATCGTGTCATCTTCTATTTCGCTCTCCACTTTACAATGTTGACAGGTGACATCATTAATGTGACATTGTGCCAATGTCAAACGACTGTTTGACTGGTGATGCTTAAACTTAGTCAACAAGTTAACCCTTGGGGCGTCATTTTTTATTAGGCGATACAGTATCTAAATTTGGTGCTTATCCAATTAACTAGACCACTATAACATTGGGACAGCCTATGGCAGGTCTAGACAACCATGGCAAAACATTTTGTGCCTGATTTATAACCGTTTTTGAATGGGATTAGCCTATAGGAAATTGCTTTTTTAAATCATGCCATTTATGTTTATTAATTCTGGTCTATTGGTTCTTATATGTAAGGGAGACCATCTTGAACACTATTGTCGATTGCATCTAAACTGCCTGGTGCGAGATAAGGTCCATCAATTACTATTTTAATTGGACTATGTATTTTTGTATGGCAACAACAACTAAATTGCAATTAAAAAATCATAATCACACGATTTCCGAAAGGATAAAAAACTTGCTATCATCTTGCCTAGTTACTAAAAGTTTCCTACAATCACAAACGCTACAAAATATGTTGCCTCTAGCACGTCCAGGCGAGGTAGATGACAGCCTGTAGCTATGTGCCCAAGATGGAATAATGTAACCAGGGCCTATTCCAGCTCTAATTGCATGCTTGCAAGTTTGTGATTTATAGTACAGCTATAAGGCACTGATTTCAGACATACAAATACAAACTAATGCAATACTACACATAATGCACAATCATTGGACAAGCAGTTAGATCCAGAAGAAACAGAAGCAGCTCAAGTACATTCAGCTGAACTAGGTTCATAGTCAAAAAATCGAAAAAACAAAAAGTCGAAAGTAAAAAAAAACGTAGAAAAGCAAAAGTCAAATTTCTTTTTTATAACGTTTTTTATTCGAAATGGGGGGTTCCCCCCAAACCCCTTTTTTAAAACTTTTTTTTTGCATACAAGAGCGAAAAATAAATATAAATAAAAAAAATAGATTATTCGACTTTTTTTTCGACTTTTTTTTCCTCGATTTTTATGTCTTTCGACATTTTCTTTTCTCGATATTTTGACTGCACACCGTTGATGAACTATGTTGCTATGTTTTCTTGTAAACGAACCATATTTAGCAAAGCCATGTAGGCATTTGCCGAGGGAATTCCAGAGCATCATCCTTACCACTTGTAAATCCCGTCCCCGCAAAGTCACACCTTATCATACCAGGCAACTCTCAATTTGGTTCCAGATCAGATCTTAAGGTTTGAAATGTGCTGAAGCTGCCACAGGATTTCATCAATATCAAGGAGCCACAACATGGACGTTGTCCAAATTACAGCAGCTATTCTTTCCACAATGTGAAGGTTAACTGACAAGACGTGGAGGCTCTCTAAAACCAAACATAGTGAAAAAAAAACAACTCTATTTTGTACTGAATGCAACTTGATTTGAAGCTTTTCGTCAGATTCCATTGCGTGGCAGAGCAGTAATTAGTATGTTATAGAGCTGCCTCTTGCACTGGGGCATGCCAAGCAAGGAGCAGGTCCGGGACAGATTAAACACATGCAAGTGTGACAGTCTCATTACTTCCTAAACTTGGGCTTCAAAGGTTAGTACACTATAAAAGATCAGCCCTAACTTTTACACTGACTTAAAAGGATATGGTGCACGCGCCAACATATTTGGCAAGGCAAACATGTTAACTCTGACTAAGCCAGGAGACACATGTCTGCTGTATTCCCATTAAGACGTAGTGGTGTCCGGGCAAAGGTTCGACTGCAAAGGGTCGAATGACCTTTTGATCGAAAACAAAAGAACTGAAAAAAAGGATCGAAATTTTTCAATATTTATTTAATTATATATATTTTTTAAGTTTAGCATGTATACAAACTTTATTTATGAATAGAAAACAGGGGCAGGGGGGCAGAACCCCATAAAAAAAAAGAAAAAAAAGTCGATCCTTTTTTTCAGTCTTTTTACTGTCGAAAAAAAGGCATTTGTGCTTTTTGTTTTCGAAACTTTGACCTATAACCAGACGTAGTCAATCACATTGCTTCTAGCTCCACACATGCTCACTTATCCTTCTAATAGGTTACTATCACTGGGAGCTGGGAGGATAGCTCAGTCACGACATGCCCACCCTGGGGACAGCACAATGCCATGTTTTTTTTTTTGTGTTTGAGCAATTTTTATTCCGAACATTAATAATGCAAGATTTGAACAGTACTTAGAACATCATAGTATGGTGTGCATAGGCATTACAAAATAATTAATACAGCAAGATGTCCATAAATGGTATGATTAAAAACATTATACAAATCCTGTATAATGAAAAGGAGGAAATAAGCACCATTGCAGTAGGCTGCAGATTAGGATAAACTAGAAGTTATATAAGCTACTTATAATTAAGAGCTTGAATACATACACTAGACAAACAGGACTAACATGAACAGGAGGAGGGAAGTGGTAGGGAGCAAAAGTAAATGTGAAAACCTGTTATATAATCTTGCCTAAATGTCAATATCTAAACTTTACTTAGAAAATCTAGAATAGAAATGATTGCCATTTCAGTTCATGTTTATACAGTAGTGGTGGGGATGAGGCATTGCATTGTTCCATTCTATGAATATTGCAAACTGAATTCCACTATACTTTGTATTGAACACTTTTGAGGTGCTTCCAATTGTTGGTAATAGTCTAAATAGCAATAAACAAAAGTAGATCAAACAGGTAACAATTATGTTTGTTTATAGCTGGTTGGGTACTTTTACTTCAATGAAAAAGAACAACTGTAAAGGAGAACACCGAATGAATCTTGAAAATGTGTTTTAGAGTTGACCACACCTGTTTCCAGAAACCCTGGACATATATACACTTAGTATGTTTAAACGTTTCCTTGATTGCAGAGACAACTCCAACATTTATCATCTTGGGATAGTCCTCCTTTGAAAAGTATTAATGGAGTGATATATGCCCTATGATGAAAGAAGAACATTGTTTGAAGCAGGGAAGCTGAAACAGTTGTCTTGTAAATATTGGACCATACACAGGGCCAGTTCCTCTGGGAGTCATTAAGAAAGCAATCTTGATTCCACGCCTCCAGACACTTAAGTAAAATTCCTTCCGTTGGCACATGCGAACTGGCTTTGTATAAAAAGACCACTGTAATATCAGCGTTAGATTAAAGAAGTATTCTTATTATAATTTTCCATAATAGCTTCTAAAAGTCTAGCATATTGCTGTAAAAGGAACGATGGTGCATTCAATTTTGCTGTGAATTCATTAAAGGTGAGAGGAACACCTTGACTAAACAGTTGTCCCACATAATTGATTCTGAGAGAAAGCCATGGCCTCCAACATAGGGTTCTTTTATTTCTTTTTATTAGGCGGTTCATCCAAATGTATTGGGAAATGAACTGAGAGCTTTTTGAAGTTAGCGGTAATAAATATGATCGAAGGTACATTATCGAGCCATTAATGCTAGTGCTATATAAGCGTTTCTTATTGTTTTTAATTTAGGGACAGCTGAGTCTTGGAGTGTTGTGTGCTGATGAACACTCCTTTAGCAGTGAATTCCTGATCTATTGCTCTTGCCTGGAGGCAGAGCTGTCCTGCTGCTTCCTTCCTGTTGTGCCTACAAAGACTCTGACTCTCGCGGAGCGAACGTGGAGTCAGCTGAGTCTTGGAGTCTTGGGAGTCTCTGGGAGGAATGGAGGAGTCGGTCTCTGGGCAGAAAACGAAAATATGCCCCGACTTGCAGTCCACCACTCGACCAAAGACCAGACTGCTTAAACATCCATCTACACATTTGCAGCTCTGGAGGGAACCCGCTGGGCTTGCTAGTCCTGACCCCTCCTGTGAAAACAAGGATGCCGTTGGAGCTGTTTTAACTTTTCAAGTAAGTGCTGGCGTCACTGCTCTGAGAAATGACTTTGCGGCTTAGCAGAATAATCTTATCTCCACTGTTACCAACGAGGGTGCTGCTTCACAAACGGAGGTGCCTATTGTGCACAAACCACGTCCTTTGGCCAGCGCTTTTAATGTGTGTCCCTTCAATCTGCCGCCATTGTGTCCATTGCCACGTGAGTCAGCGCCAACCCCCCCCCACACTAAGTTAAACTGGGGGTGGGGCGGGGGATTTACCTGCAGGCTTGCTGATGAGGGCACGGGTGATCTTTGTCTGGCCTCAAACCAGGATGCCAGGGACTCTGTTTCTTGTCTCTCCCCAAGCCCAAGCCTAGAATCCCCTTGCTGCGTGTACTGGCATGGCGCATAGCAGCTGCACGTCAATTAGACTCCAAGAACTATGGCCATAATACGGCTACTGCAGCCTCTACTTGAACCTCACCGTTCTATTCTACATCAGAAACACCGACCTTTAGCGGGTTGTCCGCTTTCAAAGAACTGTGTGAGACTAGCGTTATACTCAATCTGAACGCTAAACAAAACAACCTTTGCCCAGCCACCCACCTTCCTGAGCCTGAGAGAGCTTGGCACGAGCGTTGTGCTGAGCTTGTGCATGTGCATGTGCATGTGGAGACTACCAAGGCGGGATCGGTGAGGGGCCCCGCAGCTGGGACCGCCTTATTGCTTAATTTGACTCTGGCTGCAGACCCCCATTCTCTGAGTGATGTTCTCACTGAATCCGACAGTACTAGAACACAAATGGGCTCGGACGATGTATTTATCCACACAAAAGAATTGGTGCTAGCCGCCCAGCCCGGGAGCTTTATGACAACACAGTCTCTTTTGCATGAGACCTCCTCCATGTCAGTCGCTGTTGAGTCAGAGCTGGCTGTGACTAAACACGGCTGCATCCCAGTCCCTTGGGATCTATCATGGCAACACCCAGCCTGACGTATATTACAAATCTTGAAGACCACTTGCCCTGGAAACACCTACAAGGAGAAACGCGCTTGATGTGGTAAATAAATTACTGCATGACCTAACAAATCTAAATAAATCAAGAAGTGAGAAAAAATTCCCAGATTCAAACAAATCTAACAATTCCTCAAATGTTGAGGCGCAACTCGGACATTCAATTAGTATCAACTGTCTGAGTGCCACCAGCAAGCGCCGACGGCTTGAGGATAGTGACTCTGCTGGTTTTAATTGCTTGCAACAAAGAGTTTAAAAAAAGGTCTCTTCAAATCTTTGAACTTAGTCAGCCCTCTGCATTGACACGGGAAAGTGTGCCTACTTCTTCACTAAAAGTCGACAGATTCACTCTACTGAATCATCAACAGGCGCCTCTTTGAGTGACTTATCCATCATGGAAAGAGAGTTTCCTAAAACAAGGCGTCTTGAAAAGAAGTCGTATTCTGCCAGATTTGCTTCCTCTTATGCAGCTGAAGTGATTGTTAAAGAACTTATCCAAGATGCACAACCAACCCTGATCTCGTCTATGACAATGACAATCTCTCCATTTCTTAAAATGTATGAACAGCTGAATACAACGTAAACGACTTGAGTACCCTGGTCGTCCTCATGAATTCAAAGTTGATGAACCTTGAAAACGACAACAATTTGTTTAAACAGCTGATCCATGGTTCAAATAATAAAATTGATCACTCCCTAGATATGCTTGCAGGTCAAAAGCGTGACAACAGTGCCGATAAAAGATTATTAGCAGAAGTTATGAAAGAGGTTCTTGGTCTTCTAAAACCACACCATTGCAACACAAGGCACAATACCTACCACACAGGGTTACACAGACAAACTCCATGCAATAAAGCTAACGAAGGCAATTTGACTGATGCTATAGTCATAGATTCGGGGATTCAACATTCTCCAAATAAGGTCTTGATTCGACAGCGAAAAGAGCAAACTACAATTCCACGTTTACCTGTTACTCTCCCCACAGTAGCTGAACCAATGCCCATTCCATCGATCTGGAGGTGAATTGTCTCAATCTCAGTACTCACACAAATGTTTTATTAAAAATTACGGATAAAACTTTAAAACAGCATACCAATGGTGAGGAAATTGGGAGCGTTTCGGAGGCTGTCAAAAGCTCTCAATCAGAAACAAACAGTGCAAACGTGGACGTTCAAGTGCCAAATTGCTCAGGACTTACTGAAGGCCAACTAAGAAGCCTGGATAACATACATGAGGATGTTGTTACACTTGAAGTCCCAAACTCTGCCTCTTTTCCGATATTTAACTTCAAACAAAACCAGGTAGCTATACAGGGAGGATTGAAAGTGGCCCAGTCAAAGAAATCCAAAAACATCAAACCAAAATTACGAGAATGGCAAACAACTCAAGAAAGTTCTTGCGGAACATCAAAGCCATGTATATGAACATATAGGCAGCTACAGCAGCAGATCAGACTAAGAACACAGCTCACAAAGCTGGAGCAATTTTTGATCTTACTCAAGGATTAAATGAGAGCAGAGCAGGTCAAGAACTTGAAGCGGTCGGTTGCAAGCAACCTGAAGAAGCTAATTCTTTAAATACTAATCCTGAAAACTATGATGAGGCAGTAGAAGCTGAAGTGCCTATCGTCCAACCTCCTGCCTTTATCCCAGTTGAACCCCTACCAGGTCTGCCGGTCATCACATCCCTGGTTTCAGGACTCGGCAGGAGTGCAAGGGTCTGTACTTTAATAACGTTGGTGCCTCCTTCTGAAGCTCCCTCTCCTGGCCCCACATGTCTGTTATTTCTGACATTGTGTCAGAAACGAGATAGGTTAGCTGAAGAATTTAAACTCGCGACCTATCCGTCTATTCGGGCCAGTAAGTGGACCAGTCAAAGCATCAAAAAAAAAATGATGAATTTTATAACAGAATCAAAAGAAAGCGAAGGAAGTACACTTAAAAAGTACACTTAAAAAGGCTTCAGAAAAGCTCCCTAGTGGTTCAGAAGAAGAAAGAAGCAGGCCTCTTTGAGAGAGATCCCAGCACGGTGAGTGTCACGCTGCAGGTGCAGAGAAACGCAAAGCGTGTTTCTCGTGCCGGGCGTGGTTTAAATAGTCTGTAGGTATCCCAGGTATCCCTGGACTAAACCACACCCAAAAGGCTAGACTGCCCATTCAGTTCAAGGAATGAATTACATGGGGGCATCCATTGGCCCATAATACATTGCAAGACCAATGCTAAGTGGATCTTAGGGCTGTGTGTGAGATTGGTGCCATAATTAAGTTATAAGTGATAGCATGTGATGGCATTTGGTTATTGTCAAGCTTTGTGTTGCAGTACGTGCACACTCATGATGGGTTAGGCATTTTGTATTTAGTGTCTGCTGTTAGATATAACACTAATTGGAACAATATGGATTCTTCATTGTCTGCTATTTTGTAGGCTAGATCTACTATTTTTGTGCTCTTTTTATAAAATGTTCTGCTGCAACAGACACATATTTGGTCTGGCCTTTCAGCAGATGTGTTTTGAAACGTTACTATTTCTTTTTTTTATGTCATTATTAGGACATTGGTGTTTATGAGGTTTTCAGTAATGTTTTCTAAAGGTACAGAATTTTCAAAGTCACCTTCTGTTCCAAAGTATTTACGATGAATGTGGTATATTTCTTGAAGGAGTTGTTTGGCTGTTCCATGTAGGAGAATGGTATTTACATTTTGCTGTTCTAGAGCAGGACTTTTTGCATAGTATAGTTGAAGCACAAGATTCCATATATTACAATGGTGTGTCGCTAACATTTTGATGTGGTGGAAAATGCTTTTGCAATCAGTTCCTAAAATATAGGCTAATGAATTACCTCGCAGACCAGTGTGGCTGCACACTGGACAGGAGTCTAATGTTTGTAAAGTTTTAATTTTACTTTTGTCTTTTAGTTTCACATAGTGATTGAGGTATTGTCATAAAGATTTAAAGGATTGTTGGCCTACAGTACACATTGAGCTCCATGTCCATTTGTACACTGGAAGAATTGTTTGGGTGAAAGGAGCATTTGATTCAAAGTTTGTTGGGGACTTTTTTCTATAAGGGTTTCTTTTGCCATAATTGTTTCTTCCACCATTTCATACCCCGACCATTATTGTCTATGGCAATTGTTTTTTGTTGTTCTTGTTTATAAGCTTCTTCATTGAAGTATGGTTCTGTGCTGCTTGTGTGAATCCATTCAGTATCACAGAAGTTTGAAATGTCTGACAAGGGCAGTCAGCAGTGTGAGCAGTGAGCGCTGTTCGAGAGCGCAGTATTTCCTCACTTTCCTTTGGAGGCGTGTGCTGTGAGGCGTGTGCTCTGGTGAGCCTCTGGCATATAACCATTTGCCTCCGCGAAGCGGACCGCGAAGGGACTGACAAGGGCAGTCAGCAGTGTGAGCAGTGAGCGCTGTTCGAGAGCGCAGTATTTCCTCACTTTCCTTTGGAGGCGTGTGCTGTGAGGCGTGTGCTCTGGTGAGCCTCTGGCACATAACCATTTCCCTCCGCGAAGCGGACCGCGAAGGGACTGACAAGGGCAGTCAGCAGTGTGAGCAGTGAGCGCTGTTCGAGAGCGCAGTATTTCCTCACTTTCCTTTGGAGGCGTGTGCTGTGAGGTGTGTGCTCTGGTGAGCCTCTGGCACATAACCATTTCCCTCCGCGAAGCGGAGCGCGAAGGGACTGACAAGGGCAGTCAGCAGTGTGAGCAGTGAGCGCTGTTCGAGAGCGCAGTATTTCCTCACTTTCCTTTGGAGGCGTGTGCTGTGAGGCGTGTGCTCTGGTGAGCCTCTGGCACATAACCATTTCCCTCCGCGAAGCGGACCGCGAAGGGACTGACAAGGGCAGTCAGCAGTCCGCGGTCGGTGGGAGGAGGAAGGAGAGGTCTTTAACCAGCGCGTGTGGAGGGAAGGGCTTTCCTGACCATGACTGAGCCGGCGCAGAGAGCCAAAAGGAAACCAACTTTGAACGATCTCGAGCCGAGAAATTTACGGAGCAAGAAACAGCGCTGTCCAGAGCTTCTAAATAGCAGTCTCACTGAGGCAGCTGAACAGGTAACAGACCATGGCCCTTCACTGGATACACATCATAACCTCCCCCTAACAACATTTTCGAATAATGCAAAGATTCAATCACAACACTCAAAGTGTGTTTTCAACTTCCTCACGATCGAGAGGAGGGGGGAGGAAACATACACTTCGGGGAAGGGTGTTACAGACTTTTCCATGACTAACGAAACACCCATGCCCAAAATTTTGCCCTATGTGGCAAATGGGGGAAGCTGGGAACCCCAAGCGTCATCCAAGACAGGCCTAGTCCCACGGTTGGACTCCCCCCCATTAGACCAGAGAACCACTCATGCCCACTCGTTTCGGAGAGAGAGCCAGTGGACGCTAACGGGAGGAAGGGGGCCTTGGGGGCGGGCCTACCCTACACGCCTTCTACGGAGGGGGAACAAGTGAATATAATGATATACACGATGGGGGAAATGGACGACCTGCGAACACCGCCAGGCGGCGAGGATATCTCCCCTCCCACATCACCTATCGATCCAGTGGCCAGCTCCGCAGCTCTAGAACCTAGTCCCTCAATCTTCTTGAAGAGTCTGGTGCCAGCGGACAGGTTTAGATCATTGTCGCCTCAAGGTGAGGTCAGTTTAACGGACTCTCCAAGTCCCCATGACCACAGTGCCTCGGCTACCACAGCATCTCTTAGCCCGATAGCGCTGTCCCAGTCGAATCCAAGCCCTTTGTCCGTCGCTTCTCCAGTGATCATCCTACCATCGAGTCCCCTATCTGACAGAAGGAGGATGGAACCCCCGGCCTATCCAAAGACACAGGGGAACTTAAAGAAAATGCCCCCCAAAAGACCAGCGCGCTAAAAAGCTCCGTATAAGAGGGGGGGAGCAGGAGGGAAAAAAACTCAGCATCAGAACCCTTCAAATGCAATGACCACCCTCAAAGACTTTTTTGGCAAAAAAGCGCGCCGTGAAGGTCGGGGACAGCAGGAATTCTCTGACGCGGAGCTGCTGGCCATAATGGAAGACACGGCCCTACATCTCTCAAATTTAATTCTACCTCCCAAACATAAACCTCAGGTGGAAGAGGTTATTAACAAGACAGGGCCAGAGAAGCTACCCAATGGGCCTGCAAACGTCCACCCCAGTAATACGTTACCAGGGTCTGAGTTCGGGCTTGGTGAGGAAGGAGCCACTCAGGCTGGTCCGGATACGAGAAGAAGTCCCTCAGTGAAAAGTGATGTTCTTGAAGTGGCATGCAGAGAAAAAGAGCGCCCTTTAGCTGCTAAAACCCAGGACCTCGGTCGGCAGCCCCAGGAAGCTCAGGATAAAGAGAGGAGGGGCCCGCGGGAGAGAAAGGGGAAGACCTTGCTCATATCTGATTCGGAAGAGGGGGTAGCCTCCCCGTTCAAATCATTCATCCCTCCGGCGCCTCTTGATTCGATTTTCCCCCCTCCCCTTAAGGGAGTTAAGGAGACAGGGTTAGGAAGCGGCCTAGATAAATGCATCGGGAACGAACAGCACTTGAACTCCCTTGTGCTTCCTCGACGGATGAGCGAACTTACCGCCAAACCGATGCCAGAAACGCCTGTGAAAAAGCTAGACCCAATGACGATCTTGTCCACTGTCACGATAGCATTGGCTCCGTTTGGGAAGCTGTACGAATCGATCCATGAAACTCTTCAAGATCAAAACACTCTAATAGCATTGATGCATTCCAAACTTATCTATCTAGAAGGTTTCGTGCTGGCCCACAGGACTTGTGGGCATGACTCTCAAAATGCCTCAGGAAATAAGAGACCTCAGCACGCGGATGGGGGCCTGATTGATACAATGGTGGCGCCCAAACAGGTTTCCCTAAGTAATCAGGAGTCCCAAACAACGGAGGATGTTTGCAGCTCAGCTGATCTGAGGGCCCCAAGTGAAAACGCAATCCTCCCCCACCCTCCTAGGATTGAGGCAGGTGCAATAAACCCGCAAATAAAGAACTTAGCAGGTGTGAAAAATGGTGTGGTAGTTCTTGACCTTCCGGAAGATGGTCAGATTCAACCTGCTGTGAAGGGAACCAATTTTGCAGCTTTTCGGATCCCGTCTACTTTTGAAATCTTCAAGCATGTAGGAGTGCCTTATCCGGCCCAAGGAAGAAAAAAGGCCCAGAGGGCGGCCAATCCAGTGTCAATCGACCCGAGGAAAACAGCAAAGCTGAAACCGACCAATATAAGTGAATCAAGGACGGCAATTGATTCATTACCTGTGCAAAACAGAAAAGTGTTCAAACTAAAGTCAGTCGATCAGAATCAGGAGGACCTATCTGACACGGAATCTATGAGCGACTTAGACTCAATTGATCTTATCGACCTTAGCACATATTCGGTGGAAGAAGAAGCGATAGACCTGTCGCCCCCAATCCAGCAAAAACGAAAAATCCCAGAGACTCGCGAAAACAGAGCCGCGGAAGAACCAAAAACAAAAGCCCTCCTTATGGACTCGCCAACATGCACCCCTCGGGCCAAGAACAAGAGGAACTTGAGCCAGACCTCTAAGACAGGTCCAGAGGGACTGAGAACCAAGAAGGATAAAATCTCACACAAATCCAGGGATGATAGGCGCTCCCCCCGGCCCATAACCAGGAAAAAGTGTGACAGTGACAACAAAAGAGCTCCTGTAGTTCTAAGAGACAGGTCGCCGAAGGAACCACGTAATGAGAGATCAAAGGTTGGAAGAGCTTCCCCAGCAATCCTAAACCCGCATTATAAATCACGAGTTCACGAGCAGAGGTGGAATGAAAGGGGAGCCGTGTTGGAGGGGCTCTTGCGAAGAGCAGCTGGGGATCTAGAACCTCCAGGTAAAAAAGAAAAGACTACCAGGATCTTCAAACTCCAAAGGGTCCAGGAAAAACAGGACTGTTGGATCCTGAATCGCAGAGCCTTGGCAAAACTATTTCGCGAGGCTCGTCTCTCGCAAATCAATATCACAAAGGAGATTAACATCCTCGAGCCAAATCCTAATGGAAGAAAAGATAGCTCGTATCTCCACATTGACTCAAATTTCACACAACAACAGATCTGGGGGGAAAGGTCTTTAAATTGGGCTTTGAGCTGTTCTATGTCGCAGACGGCATTCTGGGGCCCAAACCATCCCAAGAGGGGGCTTCACGAAAAGCGACAAACTACAAGGTGTACGAACGAAACTATGGTCACCAAAGGCCGTCCCTGCAAACCACACGAAGACTCGAACCGCGAAGCGAAGAGGGGGGCTTTACTAATTCTGGCAAGACAGAAGACGTCCCATTAGCAAGAAAGAGCTTCCAGCAACTATCTACCGGAAGAGGCAGAATTGAGAGGAAAGGGGAACCCGACGAGAAGTCGTTACCTTCTACTCGTCGAACTTTCCATCTAGTGGAACATCAATTGAGTGACAGAGGGGCTAGCAGGGTGCCTCAACGAGACCGGCAGCCCTTGAACTTCAACAACCAAAATGGTGATAAGCTAGAATCCAGCAGAGGTCCACTAAGAAGCACGTAGCCACCACAAGGATTAATTACTGACTTCTTTGGGGATACCAAAGCACCGTCGACATGGGACCCCCCTATCTAAAACTAGGATCTTGGAACACTAGAGGCTTCAAACATCTGACTGTGGAGTCAGACGTCGACCTCACAGGTTTCGATGTGTTGTGTTTACAAGAAACTTGGTTAAGGGAGAAACCTACTTTGGACGGTTACCATCTGATTCACTCGCCGGCCCTTAAAGAACACAAGGGAAGACCCAGATCAGGGCTTATTATCGCCATCAGATCGGGAAGTGGCCTGTACTTGAAAAAGGTACTCAAAACAACAGAGTTTATATTGGCGGTAATCCTTACTTGGAACACTTCCCGTAACGTGGGTGATAAGGCCCCGCAGCTTGAGATTTTACTGGTGAACACCTATTGGAACCCAAAACGGGTAACCTGTGATAATTATATCAACCAAATGGAGACGATTATCGATGATTATCTAATCTCGAGCACTGCCAACTACACCATCTTGGTTGGCGATTTGAACGTCGACTTAACTAAAGGACTAAACTCAGCTACGGAAAGATCCCGCAGATGGACAAACTTAATTAAGGCAAGAGACATTCATAATCTGCTACAAAGAGTAGCCCCTAATGCAGAGGTTATCCCAACTTGGGAGAGAAATAATCAAACGGCCATCATTGATTACATCCAGGTATCAAGGAGTTTTTTAACAATAATAGAATCCTTCGAAGTGACAAGGACCAAATATAGCGATCATAATATCGTGAATTTTTCTTGGGCCTCACAAAGAGCAGAAGCCTGCTATACAAACGCAAATCTGGAAATTAACCAAAGTGGCACACGGCTGAAGATGTCTGTATCTGCAATTGCTCAGTTGACACGCCTGTATAAAGAAGAGAAAAATGGGAACCTCGTAGGGGCGAAGGCATCGACAGACTACGCCGCAGTTCTTTCGATATTTGCCTCTAATAAAGGGAAAAAGCAGCCAACAGCAAAGCCATTTAATCATGCATTCAACCCGCAATTAGTAGAACGCAGAAAATGGCTGAGAAAATTGAAGCGAGCAGCAGCTGTATCGGACTCTCCAGGGAAAAAAGAAGAAGCAACTCTGGCGGCGATCAACTACAAATCATGGTTGAGGTCATCGAAATACCAGCGCGCTCAAGACGACGCTGAGCTCATGCTACGAACTATTTGTGGCAAGAACGCGCGAGATTTCTGGTCCCTAATCAAGGGGGACTCGAAAGCCCTGAATCAAGCCCTTCAAAATTCAATAAGCGATGCAAGTTGGGTATCTCACTTCTTAGACCTCTATGGAGTCCCATCATCATCAAGCAACCTACTTATTCCAGTTCAGCAGACAAAAAATATCGTTTGGGCGGTCCCGACAGATATCGAGACGATCGAATGGAAAATTAAAAAACTTAATAGCTCCAGAGCTGCCGGCCCGGACGGCATCACGAATTATGACCTGAAAAAAAATCTGAAAGCATGGTCAATCTTCATTAAAGAGGTCTTCACGGCATGTGTCAAGCTCTCAGAGATTCCACTATCATGGAAGAAAGCATTAGTGGTACCCATTTTTAAAAAGGGCTCCAAAGATACTCCCTCGAACTATCGTCCAATAGCGCTGTTAGACTCCATAGGCAAAGTTTTTGGAGCTCTACTGTTGGACAATTTTCAATCCTGGATACTTACATCAGCCCTCATCGATCCTCTGCAGGGAGGTTTTGTGAAAAACATTGGCACGACGGTAAACATATTGGCTTTGAGCACACTGAAAGCTAAGGTTTCAGAGGGACGGCCAAAAATATACGTGGCCTTTATTGATTTGGTCCAGGCCTTCGACCGTGTTGATCGAGGGCTACTCTGGGAGAAATTATATCATCACGCCTGCCCCTCTGAGATTCTGGATCCAATAAAGGCCCTGTACTCAGAAACTTCAATGTGTGTACGGCTAAACAATCTGGGTCGTCTCTCCTCCGAGATCAAGACAGAGAGAGGCGTTAAACAAGGCTGCCCACTGGCCCCGGCCTTGTATAACGCTTACATAGCGGATTATAAGGAATACGAGGAGAGAATACGTAGTTTCCCCCCGACATTGGGAACAAGCAAAATAGCACGTCTGCTGTATGCAGATGATATTATTCCCATGGACCTCACACCTATAGGCCTGCAGAGACAGATCAACAATCTTAATGCCTATCTTAAAGAAAACCATCTCCAGATGAACTTCGACAAAACCAAAATAATGACGTTTGGAAAATCGTCTCGTGAAGCGGAGAAATTCGTCTGGGCAGTGGACAACAAACAGCTGGAAAAAGTGACTAACTTCAAGTACCTTGGGATTATCTTAAACAAAAGCTTAAAAGAAGTCCCAATGCAAGATAACATACTGACTAAAACTCGCCTTTTTGTAACCCAGGCAAGAGCAGTAGCGACCAAATTCGGCCATTTTACACTAGTGCCAGTCCTGACCTTCTACAAAGCGAAGGTAGTCCCCACTCTGACGTATGGAGTTGAAACCTTACCCAATTTACCATTGAATTTTTGGGAAAAAGTGGAGGGACTCTTTTGGAAACACCTGCTCAATCTGCCGCAGTCGCTCCCAATTGTATTAATAAGGAGAGAGTTGTCACTTCAATCGTTGAGCTCCATTGTGGCTCGAAATGAAATCATGCTCTATCGAAAAATGCTACTACCCTCACCGCCGCTGATACTAAAGGAAATACGTCAAGAAATAATAACAGAGTCGTGTAAAATGCTGGCGGATTGGTCACTAAGAATGACAACTCTCCTAGATTGGGCAAGCAGCTCTAGTGACGAACTTATTAACAATCCGGTAAAGGTGAAAGTGCGCATTAAGGAGCAAGATTGGATTGACACATTGGAGAAGGCATCGACCTCGAAACTGATATCCGATCTACCCCCAATTTGGCAGAAAGTGAATTCTACTAAACAGTACCTGTCGAAGTGTCCGGACAAAAAAATACGAGAGTCCTTCCTGAGAATTCGATTGAATATCATTCATACAAAGGAAGTTCTGTTAAGAAGGAATAAGTCGGAAGAAAAAGGGTGTAGATTCTGTGAAACTGGTGACGAGGTGGAAACTATTAAGCACCTGTTAATGAACTGCCCGGCCATGCTGGCTGCACGCACACTACACCTCGGTCCTCTACTCAGAAATTTGCAGTTCTACGATGAAGAGGAATGGTGGTGTCGCCTAATCAGCGGAGAAAAGACGTCCTGGGTCATAGCAGTGGTGGGCTTTTTTCGTGCTATTGGCCTAATAACTCAATAAGGAAGGGAAATCCAATGGAAACCATGGTTCGAAAGTCTTCTCTCTACTGCTATTGAGGGAGATTAGAGGGAAACACCAAGACTTTTGTAGTCCTCCCCGCCCTTGGTTCTCTCCACTTCCTCTTTGTCTGCTGTTTTTTGTCTCCTCTTTTGACTGTGATATCCTTTTATCATCAAGGTCTCTCTCTCTTCTTCTCTTCTTCTTATCTTTTGATTTTAAGGATTTAAAAAACCTTGTAAAAATTGTTTTGTACAATTAAATCAAGTAAAAAAAAAAAAATAAAAAAATAAATGTCTCTATATTGACCCTGCACATGCTTAGAAGTACTTGTTGTAATTTATTGATTAATTAAGTTAGTGCTTTCATTCTGTTTAAAATCAATATAAGCAATTGTCTCTACAGAAAGTGCTGTCAATTAGAGTTTGCAGGATTACTCTCCTGCAATAGTTTTTAAGGGAAGATCATGTCTTTACAGATGTTTTTATAATATTGTGAAGATCTCCACAGTTGAAAATGTTTTGTAACATCATTTTTTTGGATTGCTTTACACTGACTACGTTAACACTGGTAGCTAGAGGATTGGGTTTGTTAGTAGGTCTGCTTTTCTTTGTACGTAATTTGTTACTTTTTGTTTTTGCAAGAGGGGCATTACTTTCTTTAGATGTGGCTAGTTTAGTTTTGTATAGTTAGGTTAAAAGCTCTTTTGTTTTAATGTTTCCTATAAATTGTTTTAAAGATGGATGACCATGTGAGGTAGTTTTAGTCTTGTCTGATCTACTTGTTCTTTCTTTTCTACAGAGTTTCTCTTTAATAGGAATTTTGATGTGTCTTTAGGGAAAAGAGAAAAGTTGCATTGGCAAGTTGTACAATGTATATGAATGTATGGTGCATGGGTGTGTGGGTGTGATTGTAGAGATGAATAGAGTGCTGTTTGATTGTGATGTGGTATTTTAGTTGTGGCGAGATGGTTGTGAGAATACAAGTGTACAGCAGCATGATGGTGTTGATTTAGTGGGTAAGGCAGTGGTGGTGTGATGGATTGTGTACAGTGATTGTGCTGTTTGGAGGAACAGAGTGGGTGTTGCAATGGTGGTATGTAGATGGGAATAGTAAGAGTGTGAATGGTGGAATATACTGGGCTAGAGTGAAAGAAATGTTGGTTTGAAAAGAGTAGTCTGGGGTAATATATATAGTGGAACTGTGCTGCTATAATTACATACATACACCTGGTACATTAATGTACTTACTTTGCCGGATGCGAAGGGTATTCATTTGTTGTTGATTTCAGTGTTTCTTTCCTGCAATTGTAAAAGAAAGTTAGTGGGGACATGTGGTAATGACAAAGTACTTTTAGGAAGCAAGGTTCATATTTACAATGAGTAGTGGTGGAGAAAAAGTTAGTAAAATTGGTGTACAGTTAAAAATGGTTGCTTTTAGGAGCATTTGAATGAAAGTTAAGAATTTAGTATGTGCATTTGTATAAGCTATGTAATATTTTGTAACAATTAAGAAAAGTTGATGGAAATGATTTGTAGGACACTTTTAAATGGCAGTTGTTGTGTGTTAATATGTTCAGAGTATATGCATACTTGCCAAGATGATGCATTCTAATCTCTAACTGTTTATGTAGTCCCAGATTTTTTTTTTGCATTATGGGACTTGTAGTTCCTCTTTTACCATTGTGAAAGTTGGAGTAGAAGTCCCAGAATGTAGAGACAAAAGTAGGAATTCATAAGCAGCTGAAGATTGAAATCGGTTTTGTTAGGAAGTATCCATGAACTGTGAATATATTAACCTGAAACGCACTGTCAGCGTCAGTTACAAATGGTGTACAAATCTATTTTATCTACTGTATCATGGCATCCTTGGAAATATTGGATTGGCAGACGTGGAAGTTTTCTTGCATGCAGTTTGTGGCTTAAACTGGGAAAGCTTGCTATCATTGAGTGAGAGTATGGCTCACTTTAAATGTCCAGACATTGTGATTGTGTGTGTACGAGTTGAAGAAATTGTTTTTAAAATATAAGCATACATGTACTATGTTTTGTTCGATGCAGATCTTGTTGAATCTGGAAATCTGGAAATAGAAATCTTGCAGAGTTGCACAGTATTTTTTGATGCAGATGACTTTCATTAACGGTAGATATCTACTCGGAGAGTTCAAGTGTACATCTGAAGTGTTGAAGTGAGATGACAGCATTAGGTGTAGAGGTTTTAGATGTGATTGGTGGATGGATATGTGACTCTCTGAAAGGAACCAATAAGGGAGTGTTGAGAACATGAAAGCCGAATGGGTAGAAGGACTTCCCCTTTGATACGGGGTCCGGGGACACTGGGGTTGTCCGTGGACGTCATGTGCATGTGTCTTTTGTGGGTGCCTGGCATAAAAAGGGGACTGTGGGGATAAGCCAATCAGGTTTGCTGGGTGTGGTGTACAGGAAGAGAGGGTACTAGGAGTTTTGTTTGCAGGAGTTGTGAGAGCAGTGACAATGGCTATGGCTATGTGTTTGAGAAGGCAGACTGTATGGATTCTGAGGGACTCTTAATTTAAGGTGTATGCTGAATATTATGGCACCCTTGGAAATATTTAATTGGCAGAAGTGGACGTTTTCTGGCATGCAGTTAGTGGCTTAAACTGGTAAAGCTTTCTTTCATTGTGTGAGAGTATGGCTCACTTTAAATGTCCAGACATTGTGATTGTGCATTGTGGAGGGGACAGTTAGGGGTTGTTGACTCCAGTGTCTTTGCACGTTGCGCTGAAGGATTTCTTTAAAGGCCTAATGCAACTATTTCCTGCTGCTCAGATTATTTTTTCGGAAATAAATCAGAGGTGGCCATTGCGATGTCCAACAAACTTTTTCAGTCCGCAATTTGAAGAAACAAGGCAGATTGTCAATAAAGGTGTATCTGCTTTTTTATATGCTGCAAGAATGTCATCTTTTGAGTATGTTAATATAAATTCTCATGGTGTGATTTCTTTTTGTCCAGATGGAGTTCACTTCACAGAAGTCAGAAATAAAATGTTCTTTACAATTTTAGGAATGCATTGATGGAAATTGTAAAGGAAGATGTAGAGTGTACAGTACTACTGTACATAAAAAAGGTTATTTTCAGAGCCACCACTAAAGATTAAATAACTTAAATCATGTTTAATCCCCCCCCCCCTCAGAGACTGGCTGCGATGTCCACGGTCACCACAGTCGTCCATGGACAGCATGTGCCACATCTGGGTTACAGGAAGAGAGGGTAGTAAGTATTGTGATTGAGTGTATAGAAGATGGATGTGGCTAATGCTCAAGAAAAGCTCACTGTGTTGATGGTGAGAGATTGTTGGGTGAATAATTTGAAAAAGTACACTGAGCTGTGTGGCATATCTGGTAATATTGGTTTGGAGGGAGTGAAGCTTTGCTGGTATGCAGTGTTTGGGCTAAACAGGGGGAGTCTACTAACATTGTGTAAGCCTGTATCTCACTTTCAATGCCCACATATTATTGTTCTTCATTGTAGAAGAAACAGTGGGTATGTTTATCCACAATATGTGCAGGTTGCATTAAAATGTATGTTCCGAGGCTTAGTGGAATTATTTACTTGGGCAAAGTTTTTTTATTCAAAAATAAGCAGGTCAAGTGGCACAGCGAGTAGAGCGCTCGCTTTGACATCCGTGCAGAGCCTGCTAGCGCAGGTTCGAATCCCGGCGGGGCCAAAACTCAGCCTTTCATCCTTCCGAGGTCGATAAATGAGCACCACACACTGTGGGTAATAGCAGCGCTCAGATACCTGAGGGTTCGTAGCGCTATATAAATGCCAAATTATTATTATTAATGGGTTTTGTGCATAACTAGAACAAGGTATGCACCTTGTAAATAAAGGTGTATGTGCTTTTTTGAATGTGGTGGGCATGGCATCTTTTGAAAACATCAAGGTGGATGCTGCAAACAATTTTTGGAGTGAATTTGACTGATTATGGGAATCAGATGTTTCTTGTAAATATTCAAAATCCACTGAGAAAGTGTATGTGATAAAGGTGTAAAGTGCATATGAAAACATTTGTAAGTAGCTTTAGGAAATAATAATCGGAAAAGCAAATAAAATGAAAAAACAAAAAAGCTATTTTAAGAGCCACCAGTGTATAATAAATGGTTTAAATCTAGTGTGAACTTCCCCATCCCCTTCAACTGGACGATCTGTCCATGGACAGTGCGGTAGTCCGCAGATGACACTTGCCACATCCAGGTCTTTTGAGGTTCCCTGGCTTGGAAAGGGGACTGTGGAGGCAAAGGACAGTTGTGGTGTCTGTTGACATCGGGCGATCAGCCAATCAGGTTTCCTGAATGTGGTGTACAGGAAGAGAGAGTAGCAGCACTTGCATTTCCTGAATTGGAAGTGTTCTGGAATGGAGTGTGAGACATGAAGTGGTTTGACCTGCTCCCATTTTGTGCAAATATGGTTCAATTGAAAAATTCAGACATTATTATCATTCATTGTGGTGGGAACAGTTTGGGGAACGTGACTGGGATTTCATTGCAATGAAGGACACATTGGGAAAGTTGAAGAAAATATTCTGCAGAAATTGTACAGAGACAGATGTGGATGCGTTCCAGTTCATTTGATCAGCAAATGGAAAAAGTGAGGCACAACGACAATAAAGCTGTGTGTGCTTTTGTTCACGATGTTGGCATGACATTGTTAGAACATTACATTTGAATCCTAACATTGCTCAGCGAGATGGAATTCATGTAACTGATGTGGGTAATCAGATTTTTATGGAAAACATTCAAAGTGGTTTGAAGCAGTTTTTGTGAAAGTGGGAAGAAATAATGAAATTCAGTGAAATCTTTTCTTAATTCAGTTTGTAAAACCAAAATTACAAAAAAATATAAAAGCCAAAAAATCAAAGAAAGGTTATTTTAAAGCCACCCTTTTTGAACACAAAACAATTAGAATGATTTTAATTGTTCCACGGCTGTAATTTTTAGATGTCCGCAGACTTCCTTGCTGTTCGCTGACTTTGCAGAATGCACAGGTGTCTACGACTTTTGTTCGCACTTCTATTTGTAAACTGTGCAAGGTGGCTTCTATGGGAACCTTTTTTTTGTTTATTTTCAATTTTCAATTTTTTTTCTCAAGAGAGGCAAGGTAGGGGACCCCAACAACAGGGATGAAGGGGCAGGTGGGGAGAGGGAGATGTTGGGTGTTACAATTTCTATTTCTCTTGCAGTGCATAGTTTTCATGAAGAAACCACGCCCCAGTTGAATTATACCCAATCCCCAGAATCACAAACACAGTTCTTCTTGAAAACTATGCACTGCAAGAGAAATAGAAATCATTATTTAGTAAGGTGTTTACAAAATATATTATTTGTTTACATGAAAATATCTATTGTATACCATCGGAGATGTTATTGTCACTTATTGTCACTCATTTCTTCTTTTGGGAGGTTCACCTCTAACCATTCGAGGGTGCTTGCCATTTCTGTGAGAACAAAAGTGTGTCTGTTTTATAACACAAGTTCATATAATGAAAGCTAATAAAAGAGAAATACATACAATGTACTTACCATTTAATGAGAATGTGCTGTCCAATAAGCACTGGTGTCTCTTAATCTATATCAATGTTTTTAATTTGGTAATTTTGGATAGTAAACAATGAATGGTACCTTACCAGAGTTTTCAATAATGATAAAGATGGAATAAATAGCTAATATCTAATAGCTAATAATTGAAGACTTACTACATACCTGTGCTAGTACAAACAATACACATCAAGACCTACAATGCATACAAATCTGAGGCACATACAAGGAAACTTAAGTAAGGAGGAAAGAAACACCACCAAAAATTAACAGTACCATTAGACATTATCATGAAGTACACAAATGATTTGTGTGTTTGAGGCTTGCTTATTTCGTCATGTATGTGTACCATGAACTAAGGGCAAATCCTAAGGAAAGCACCGTAACAACATACAAGAAGGTTAATGTGTACATTTAACACTTTTAATTGGTAAAATTGTCTCATTAAGTGAACAAAATTATGTGGACTGAATATGTCAGTGAACAAAAAGAAGTAGGCCAGATATGTGATCTCATCGGTGATGTCATCAATGACATTTGTGATGTCATCTTTTAATTTAAATTTAATTTGTGCCACATTATGTTTAGCATTCATACAATTTAAATTGTTCAGTCTCATTTTATACTTATGTTCTGTCTAATGCGTCTTAGCCTTATGCATAGTGATTCCCACATAATCAAATCCCACGTGTGCCTTTTAGGCCATACACTGCATTAGTAGTATCACACGTACATGAATGCTTTGCTAAAATCTTCTTCCTAGAGTATGGATGAGTGATAACCTTCCCCTTGATAATATTGCTGCAATGCTGTTAATCATTGCACGGACCGGTACCCCTGTTCACAACACCTGCAATCTCTGTGGGTAGATTAACAGCTTTCACCAAATAATTCCTTAAAGCATGGCTTTTCCTATAAGTAAAAATAGGGGGGACTGAAAAATGTTTCTTCCACGTTGGGTCCAATTTCAGAATTTTCCAATTCTTCTAACAATGTGCGTAATACTCTTACTCTGTATAGAGTATGTAGTGACACATACCAATGTTGGATAATTTCTACTAACCTTAGGGAAAAATAGAGTCTCACAAGATATCTGTTTCACTCATTGTTCAACAGACTCAATGTGGCCACGTTTATATTTCCTGTTCGAGGAACTTCTTTTTTTTCAGTTTAACGGTTTGTGCCAAATATTCATCCTGATTTGAAACAATATGTCTTTATCTCTCAAAATGGCTTAAAGGAAACTTTCCAGAGGGATGGAAACTGGTTGAAAGAAATATGCTGCTCTATCAGTCAGTTCAATCAAAGAGTGCCCCACTGTGGATCTCATCAAAGCTCTGCTTAAACTTCACTTACTTGCTCTAGAGGGAGCTCCTTTGCCCTCTCCCCATACTTCCCATGTGAACCCACTATAGCCTCCAGTGATGCTTAATAATGTAATATGTAATGTGTAATTAAATAAATTAATTAATGTGTCCTTTTTAAGTCATCTGTGTTCTTAAATACATTTAGTTTCTGTCTATTTGGATTTGTCCCTTGTATGTGTCCTAATACGTTTACACCTTCATAAATGGGGTCTCGACTTGTTCTCATCTTTATGCTATTGTACAGGCACCCTTCGTGGGAATGCGTCTACCATCTGTAAATGTGCTTAAGTCATTTCTCTTCGAAAATGACATCCCTGTTCTTCAAATAAATATAATATAAAAATACACTGCCTGGTTACAACTGCAGAATACGTTTATCACTTACTAGATTGATTAAGGCTCACATGCAGATAGAATATCAAAAAAGGTCACATGCTTCATCATTACCATTCATCGTGGGAACACGAGAAACACTTCAGAACATAACATTGGTAATTGTTACATTTCTACAACATAGAATGGCATACAGTACAAATGGCCAAACACTGCATGCATGTTGGATACAGTACTACTGTACATTATTCTATACCTGCAACTATTTGGGCTGTCGGGTTCCTCAGGGGATGCATGCTGTCTTCAAGGAGCTGTCAAAAGAACACATTGTATTTTACTGCCGTGTGCAGTGTGCACTGTAATTGCCATGTTCCTGATTGGTTGGGTTTAATAGCAAGTACCACAACACATACCTGATTCCAGAAGCTGGGAGAGCACTTGCCATGCATATGGTTACTGAAATTATGTTAGTGAGCAATGAAAAAATTGTGTTAATCTACATTAATATTTAACAAGACCCTTTATATTAAATGTGCACCTGTCCATTCCTGGGGCACAGTAACACTTTCGGAGAAGTGACCTTTGGCTAAACTTACTACATCATGGATGCAATTATCATGCACATTTTGAGAGATATTTGGCCACGCAAAGAATGTTTGTTCTTATAAGTTACATTTCTTTAGCACTTTAATTATCAGGTTTTCACATGCCTTGCATAGGGCTAGACCAAAATCGCCCACTGAAATGGTGATAAATCACGCCTTTGCAAGAGGAAAAAGGTTAGAAGACACTAGTTGTCAGGTACCAGGGACTTTGCAGAAAGTGAACACATCACTCCCTGTGTGCTGGGCACCCAGAACTACTTGCAGGTGATAATGGTGCTATGAGCCTTGGGTGGGCCGAACCAACCAGTAATTGCAGCGGCAAGTCTGCTTGCTTCGCTCAGGTCCTTAAATTGGGTGTCTGGGCATTGCAAGGGTTTTACACGCCCCATCCCAGGCTCATATTATATCATATTATCAAAGATATCACCCTAGAATGGAGGCCTAACCAACCAAGATCAAGAAAAGTGAAGTTGAACTCCATCCAAGTTTAAGGTATGTGTAACTCGCACCACGTCTGTGGACACATTCCACAGGCACGGATCCCCATCCATGCACTATAGAATGCAGCTATGGCTGTGCAAATCTTGTCTAGCAGCTACCATAGCCATTCACACTGAAACCCCTGAGGTGCCTCAACACCCTTGTCATTAGTATGCAATGACAACCTCCACACATATTGGTGTAGCTGGGCACACATTGAGTCTCCTTTACTAGCACTCTATCCTAATCCACCTACAGCACCCACCCACGTGCCTCAACCTGGGGCTGCTAACTGGAGCCTAGCCAGAACCCCGGAGTCCTAATCTGGCACAATGCACACACACATACATGGAATTCGGTCCCTGAGAGCGTTCCAACTACAAAGCGCATTGAGGCCATACAAATGGGGAAAGGGTACTATATAAATGACGATTACAATACAACACAACCGCACAGTGAGAAGGTGCCACCAACAAGCAATTGCAGACTCAGTAAGACAAAGGGATGGCCATAGACAATGATGCTGGACTGGGCCCACAAACATTGGCAATCATTTCTAAGATGTAGCACTAGGACCGATAGAACAGAACTCGATGCTGCGGTATGCCAATAAGCAACTGCAGACACAACAAGACACAGGTATGGCCTTAGCCTAATTAGCCCCGACTCCCTAAGAGAGATACCATCCCCTCGACAGTCACTGGAAGGTCATCAGGAACAAGCAGACTTGCCGCTGCAATTACTGGTTGGTTGGGTCTGAGCCTGTGTCTCTGCTTCATCTAACAATTCGGCCAAACTTTTTAAAATCTGCAAAGAGCCGGACAACCCTGCTGCAGTCTCTATTTCTCCTGTTCCCTCCCAGGCCCTCTGCACAGCCCTGGCTTCTCATTTCACCACTAAAACACAGGACATCCTGTCCCCTGTCTCTTCCTCTACCTCCTCTTCCTCCTCTTCTGCCATTCTTGGCCCGTCTTCTCCCCTGCTCATCCAGAACCATCAAGGACCACATCGACACCCTGGCTACAGCCTTAGCCTTAGCCAATTTCTGAAATCACTCCATTACCACTGGAAACTTCCCCTCACTCCTTAAGCACTGTGCACCCCCTTAAGAAGCCCTCTGCTGATCCTTCCTCTCTAGCTAACTATTGCCCAATCTCCATCACTCTTTTCCTGGGCAAACTCCTGGAAAAGCTGGCCATCTCCCAGCTTAATCTGCATACTGAAACTGTTGGTTGTCTCCAAGACCACCAGTCTGGCTTCAGAACTGCCAGAACCACCGAAACTGCTCTCCTGAACACCCGTGAAGACTTGCTCTCTAATCTTGATTCTAATCTTCCTTCTGTCCTCATTCTCCTTGATCTATGTGCTTCTTCTGACACGCTAAACCATGCCATCCTGCTTAATAGCCTGTATGACAACCTGGGTATCACTGTTCAGGCCCTGTCCTGATTTACCTCATTTTCACTGACCAACCCTTCGAGGTCGAGCTAGAATATTTGCTCTCTTCTATCTCTCTCTCTCTACTTGTGGTGTTCCACAGGGGTCTAACCTTTCTCCCTGGCTATACAACCACTACCTGGCACCTCTGACCCAATGAATCACTACATTCTGTTCTAAATTTCAGTGTTATGCGGGTGACACCCATCTCTCATTGAGGCTCCCCTCAGCCACCTTTGCTCCTTCTCTCATACCAGACTGTCTGGCCGCAATTCAGGAATGGTGTGCTACCATTGATCTCTGCCTTAATGCCAGTAAGACCAAGATCCTCCTCATTGGGACACCTGCTGCCTTCCTTCCTCTCTCTCTCTCTCTCTGGCTGCCTACCCTGGACTCTCTTCCTGCTCCTTATTGTGAGGCTATGAGCTTTGGTGTCTTCTTCAACTCCACCGTCTCCTTCTCTCCTCACATCTCTGATGTCTCTAAGAAGTTACACTTTCAGCTGCACCTCCTCAGAGGTATTCTGCCTTTTCTCACTTTCCCCCAGAAGTTCACTGTCTCTAGAGCCCTGTTCCTCTGCAGGTTAGACTATTGCAACAGCCTCTTTCTTAATCTGCCTGTCTCTACTGATTGACCTTTACTTTTCATCCAGAACAGGACTGTGAGACTTGTCCTTGGCCTAAAGCCCAGGGTTCATAGCTCTCTAGCTCTGAAATCTCTGCTCCGGCTCCCTGTGGCTGCAAGGATCAAATGAAATACCCTTTGCATCATCCACAAGGCTTTCTGGGGCCTGGGACTGCACTACCTCCAACTCTCTCTTCCTAAACATCTTCCTTCTCCAGCTCTCCTGTCATCCACCTTCTATAGGGTCAGATGCTTTTCCAAGCAGAGAATGCGGTCAGATCTCTTTTCTCGGCTGGAGCCTCCCTCTGGAACAGCCTCCCTGCCTCTCTCAAACTTGAGCAGAACCACCTCTGATTCCGGAAGCAATTCAAGGCCATCTTGCTTACACGTTCTCTCTTCCTCTCCCCTGCTAATGTCCCTGATAGCTTCACACACTGGTCACCTGTCCACCCCTGAACTCATGCCCAGGCTCCTCCATCCCGTTGCCCTTACACTGCCTCTGGGAACCCTCAGCACTTAAAGCGTCTGTATCTGTAATCCTACAGTTCCTTCTCTTTGCACTTAAGAGCCACCCTCTGGCAGCACTTATTGAGTCACCTGCACTTCTCCTTGCCTGCCAACGCCTGTTTGGTGCTTCTCCCCTACCCTCTTGACCGCACTTGCACGATGTGAATGACACAAGGCCTAGTAAGATCGTTGTGTATCTTCTGTTTTCCCCTCCTTGTCTTTTCACACCTAGAAACACTTGTGTACAGGCGTCTAATAAATGACTTATCATATTAACGACTCCCACCAATCCCTAAACACTCAAGCGCACGAATATGCTAACTTTCTCATCTGCACCACCAAACAATAGAATGCAGGTATACCCCTCGATTAAAATCGGCCTACCTGCTCACATACTTATACACCTCCATGACCAATTGGCCTTGCTGTACACATTCTACTGATCTCACACAACGGAAGCACCACACCTAGCACTAGAATACAGCTACAGACCACTAAGTCTGCCCTGGCAGCACACATACCGAGTGCACCCAAGCACCATTTACTACACTACTCTCTCCACTGACCTGGACTAGGGTTCCCGAGAGTGTTCAACCCACACGCCTTGGAATCATACTAATGGTAAAAGGTGCTGTACAAATGCCCAATAGCATAACATAACATAACATTTATTTTATTTATATAGTGTGAGAAAAGGCATGCAGGCATAGTGGCGCTAGACAAGGCAAGACAACACAGAACAAGTAATCTAAGATTACATCAGTAATACGTCCAGCATGAGGATTTCAGGGAGACAGTCAGTGAAACAGAACGGTTTTCAGCCCATGTTTTAAAACAGCCATTGAATTACACACTCTCAGGTCTGCATTGAGAGCATTCCTGCACTTATGGGTTGCAAAAGGAGACGATCCCAGGGCCGCCATAGATAATCTTGCCCTTGGTACCCGTAGTTGGCAGGATTTATTCAATCTGAGTACCCTCTGGGCTGGCAGCCATGAGATGCTGCTAGATAAGTAACTTGGGCTTTGTCCATACAGGCACTTGTGTGTGTGATGCAGAGCACTCAAAACTAGATCCTGCTGGTTTT
Organism: Ambystoma mexicanum; assembly: GCF_040938575.1. Taxonomy (NCBI): domain Eukaryota; kingdom Metazoa; phylum Chordata; class Amphibia; order Caudata; family Ambystomatidae; genus Ambystoma; species Ambystoma mexicanum. The sequence goes on along the minus strand of NC_090924.1, from coordinate 1,106,113,962 downwards.
GGGAAGCCAATGTAGGGCCTTCCTGGCCGCTGACATATGGTCCAATCTTCGCAGACCCTCAATGAACCACACAGCGTTTTTCAGGATTATTTGTAATTGGGTGATTTCACCCGTAGTAATATCCTGAAGAATACTAGAGCAATAATCAAACTTTGCACCGACAATTGATTGCACAATGGTTGTATGATTGGTTGGTTTCAGGGAAGGTCTGAGTTGCGAGAGCAGTTTAAGGTAGTATGATGCGCCAGAGACTAGGCTGTTGATGTGGTCTTTCATATTAAGTTATTGATCTAGAATGACTCCCAAGGTCTTGACCTTGGGCATAAATTGTGATGGTACACTCTGCAATGACAAAATGCTGATATTCTGAACTTAACTTGCGCAGCTGTGGTACTGTGCCAGTGACCATACGTTCTATTTTAGCATCATTTAGTGCAAGACCATTTTCATCCATCCAGGTTTGTAACAAACTATAGATGGAGTTGATGGTGTGGGAGTCTATATAGCCCCCAGTAAATCAAATGCGGCACTGTGTGTCGTCAGCGTAGTTGGCATAAATTACACCTTCAGCATCCAACCTTTCAAAAAGGAGCAGCGTAAAGATGTTGAACTGCGTTGCAGACACACACGAGCCTTGTGGGACCCCACACATCACCAAAAACATGTCTGCCATTTCCTCCTCAAAAGAGACTTTGGCTTTCAGGCGTTAAACCAGGCAGGCAAGTCATTACCCATTGTTACTACCTACTCTGCAGGCTGTTTTCAATGAAATACCACCACATAGCCTTTGGGCAGAAGGGCTAAAGCACGAAAGGGCTTGCCTGTAAGTAACACAGTGGCCTTGGGCAAGAAATCCTGTAGAGGGTTCTCAGAGATTCTACGGCAGACCACGACACCCCAAACCTCTTACTGTTATGCTTGCATAAAAGTGTGAGACAAGGGAAGGAACTACGCAAAGCACATTGTCAAGTGAGCTGCCCAAGATTTTGCAACCAGTGCCTCGGTACAGACTAGTCAAATACCCAAGGTAGCTGTGTAGGTGAAACCCATATGGTTGTAGGTGCAGTGTCTGCTCCTTTTAAAAGGCTCAATATCCTTTGGGTTACAGAGAGTTCAATCATAGCAAGAGGACACAGGAAGACAGATGTCTTTTTTTCAGCATTGGTGACTGACAGCAGGTTGAGGTTGAAAGCAACATTTTACGCACAGGGCGGGACGTATATTAACTTATAAAATCGCCAAGAGGGCATGGATGAAAAGGCACCAGTAAAAGGTCCGATGGTTGAGAAAGAACAGAGTAAATGTCATATAGCAACAGATGCCTGATGCATGAGAGGATGTGCAGGGACATTCTAGGCACAGGAAGAGCAAAGGCAAAAAAACACAGTAATCATGAAAACTGAACAAAGACGACTCATTTAGTTCTTTAAATGAGTAAAATTTGGAATAAAAACAATACACCAGAATGAACAAAAATATGAAAATTGAACATTTAAAACATTAACAGAATAGAAGGTCCGTTTTCAGAGGCAAAATGTCGGCACAGTAAGGAGTAAAAAGTGCATTGTGAATAACTTTACAGTTTATTTAGGTCATTATATGGATGGAAATGTATGTAAGCTTCTAAAGGAATAGAGCTGTGTTCATTCATCCACCATGGACTTGTCTAAAATCTTTCAGCAACTTGACAAATATCCCTATCTGGAGCCGCTGGAAGCGGACAGGTCAGTCTGGTGGCGCAGGGGGCATTTCTTCTTGGAATGTTTCCTCCCCACTTTCTTATTTAGCCATAAGAAACGTGGGAATTTCCTTTTGCCCAATTCCAACGCGAGATTCACTCTCCATTGATCATTGTCTTATTCTAATTCTTTGGACAAATATCAGGTTTTCTGATCTTAACAGGCAGGAGCTATTTGTTACAAACCACAATTTTCTTGAGCATCTCGGGTTTCTCTTGGCGTGGGTGTGTTCACGTTAGTAATACCTAATATAAGTTTCTCTTAACCTTATTTTATTTTTTTATTTTACTGTTTAAAGCGCGGGTGTGGGCCGAGAGCAGCAGAGTGCTGTACATAGTGTGGGCAGCCGGCATTTGGGCTGGCATCTTTTAACAGTAGCGCAGTACTGTGAGGTCTGTGTGTCAGTATATGATTCCATTGAAAATGTTTCTTATCTTCAAAGTTTTCCTTGGTTTTTCCCATTTCCACTGTTGATTTACCAGGAGCCCTCTTTAAGTTCTGTGCAGATGAAGGGACTAAACAAGCATTGTTCTCGTCATTAAACGTGACTGCTATTGGCTTGGGCCAAGCCCATGTTCCACTTTAGTGCATCAGGGGATTCCATGCGAGTCATTGCGTCATCGTTGCGAGATGCCTGTCTGCCTCCAGAAATGTACTATGTGTGTAGGCATGTATGTATGTATGTATGCATGTATGTATATGTCTTATAAAGTGCAAACATAGCTGGGAAATAACAGAGTGCTGCAGAATGCAGACGCACCCTGGAGTTACAAGAAGGGTGCAGAGGTATGAGAGGAGCTCGGAAAGCAGTGGAGAGGGATAGCTCCAGAGGGGGGAAAAGAGTTCTGTGAAATGATCAGTAATAGGGGAAAGTTTCTTTGAAGAGTAGGGTCTTCGGGTCCTTGCTTGCTAAAGGCAGAGTTGCCTGTGTTGGTAATTTGTTTCAGAGGCAGGATGCATAGCAGAAAAAGGCCTGTTTACTGTTTGTTACCCTCTTGCCTAAAGTGGATTCTAGTGGTGCACTGAATACCGGAAAAGGGGAATTTGTAAGCCAAATAGAGTGGTGCTCTGATTTGTAGGCAATGCAAGCAATCTTGAATATGATGCATGCTTGAAGGTTTGCCAGTGCAGCTCCTTAAGGATGGGTAAATGTGGTCAAATGTTCTTAATCCTGTAATAAGGCATTTTGAATCATACTGGGTGGCTTACAGATGGGCCAAGGTGGCATCTGGGATTTCCCTGGGTAGGGTGTTGCCACTGCTCAGCTGGGAGATGACCAGGGCTTGGAGAACTGTTCAGAAACTCAGGACAGGGATGAAAGGCTTGACTTTTCAGGTGTGTACAAGCTGGTGCCTTGCTTCTTGGGCTTTCTTTGCAGTGTGTATTTTGAATGAATGGTCACAGTAGATAGTAAAGCTGATAAATTTTGCATTGTGTGAGTGTTCAGGTGGGAATCCGTCGAGCTTCATGTTCGTGAGGACATTCCGGACTTCGGACTGCTTTGTGAAGTATCTAATGAGAATTCATTCAGTCTTTGGAGGATTTAGCTTCATGTAGGCTCTAAACCTGCAGGCTATGATGAGGGGCAGGCAGTGGTGGAGTAAATGGATGATGTTGATGCAGTGGATCTTTGGATAAGGTTGTGTGTCATCTGCATATTGGTGTATCTTCCTGTCTGTATTGGAGAGTAGTTCCCCCAAAGCTACCATTAAGAGGCTGAAGATGACAGGGGACAGGATGGAAATACATGTTACTGGGTGGCACTGGGATTTTTTGGGCCCATTCAGACTATTTGTTTTCTGTTAGAGTGGTGTATGGGTAGCCACTGCAGGACTGTTCCATCAAAGCCCATGCACATTTTGAGGATGCTAAAAAGAGCTTCATGCACAACAGCATCAAAGCCACCAGATTGTGTAGAGCTTATTCAATAGCTTGGATGATGACAGTCTCTGTGCTGCATCATGCTCAGAAACTAGATTGTTAGTGCTGCTGGAGATTGGGCTGAGTGCTCCATTGATGCAACCGGATGCTGACAGTCTTCTTAATCACTTGGCCAATGAAGGGTAGATGTGTGATAAGACAGTAGTTGGGCAGGGCATCTTGGTCAACTGATAGTTTCTTCGGCAGGAGGAGGATATGTCCCATTTCCAGTGCATCTAGTATAGTGCTATGTGTGAGATATGCCTTCCTAATGTTGAGAAGCAGTGTGAATGCTTTACCTTTGATGACATTCACAGTGGAGGAAGAAGATGCCTCCTTTGTTGGCCAGTCTACTAGAGTAATTGTCCTGAATTTGTCCCATTTGATATGTTGTAATCTGGTATGCATCATATATCTGCAGTGTGTTTGGCACTGTCAATGTGCTGCCTTATCATTTCTGGCTTATCTGTAAGGGTGCAGTTGATGGGGTTGCATTTGTCAATGGATTGTGGTATTGCAGGGTCTGGCAGTAGGTTGATGCAGGGCTCTTGTTGGATACTTCCATGGTGGTTGTTGTGTAGTAGTTTGCTTTTGTTGTGGTGTGTATGTCCTGCGTGCTTATTGAGCGGTTTTACAACTGATGAGTTCTTCCAGTTGGTGGGATTTTTTCCAGAGCTTTTATTTTCTGTGAATGGCATGTTGATGAGTTCCTGTGTGGACCCAGGCTTGAACAGCTTTTGTTTGCTGAGGCAAGGTTTCAGTGGTACATAAGTATCAGTGGTCTCAATTAGTGTGTGGTTTAGTACACTGAGCTAGGAAAATGCCATTCTTTAAGGGGTCAGACGTGGAGGCCAATGTGAAAGAGTGGTGGATGTCTTGGTCAGTCTGGGTTGACCCCAATTTGGCAATAGTTTGTGGTGGAGCAGGATGGGTATGGCTGTGTGGTCTAAAGGTAGTGGGGATAAACACAATGGCTGTAGAACTGGTGAATACCAGATCAAGTGAGGTGCCTTTGTTGTAGGAGGGTACTGTGATAAGTTGGTTGACATTAATGGTCATAAGCAGTTTGAGTAGAGTCTGCCTGGTTTTATTAGTGGTTTGGTTCCTGGGCAAGTGGAGAATCTGAGGAATATATTAGATGTGTTGAAGATGGAAGGTGGTTGTTGTGTAGTAGTTTGCTTTCGTTGATGTGATGTATGTCCTGCGTGCTTATTGATTATGGCGGGTGGTGTAATTAGGTCTGTGATTGCATCGAGAAAACATTGGGGTGGTCGGTACATAATATGAAAAATTGCTGTCTGAGCATGAGTAAATGGGAAGTGGCAAGTGTGTCGTTCCATGGATGCATGTGTGGTGAGCTCCTGCAAAGTGTATGGCCATGATGTATGGTGTATAATAGGGGGCCGTCTTCCACCCTCCCTTTGACAGTCCTTTTGTTGGATGCTGTAACCTTTGAAGATGAGGACATCCAGGATATGTGTGAATCTGGGGTTGAATCATGTCTCCAAGGAATGTGCCAAAGATTGTGAGTTGTGATGACTTTAGAAATGTCTGCTGCATGCAGCACTATGGAATGAGCATTGATCAACATGTGGCTGCGTATGTGTGTTTTGAGGTGGAATGTAGTTTATAATGAGAGGAATGTGGATGAGTGGGAGAGGGAATGGGGAGGGATGAGTCTGGCTTAGCTGAGAATCGGTGAGCAGGGATTCATGCCCTTTCCATGTCCTAACATGACTAACCAAGAATTGCTCTTGTCTTCATCTGCCCTTTGCTTTGGATGCCCAGGTGAGAGATGCCCTGTGATCTTAGAGTTAAAAAATTAATGGAAGGGGTCACGCTATGCAGGAAAGTGATGAATAGATCACACAACCTACATCCCCTTGCACTACCTTCCTAGATGCAAAAGAAAGGGGGCTGGAAAGCAGTTTATCCACAGATTACAAGTTTTACAGAATTATTTTCGTCTGTGGTTGTTCTTCTTGCATGTTCCCTCCACTTTTCTCTAGCAATGGAATTTCATCCCGATTCTGTGGCAGTGATTCCAAGAGATGCTGTTTTTAACATTCACATGTCCTGATGTTATGATGGGGGGGTTCACTATGGGTCCAAATGTTTAGGATGACTTCTCTGTTTTTAGGCTTGACTTGCGGCTCATTCCCTCAGGGGTTGGTCTCTTTCAAGCACATGTTTTCAGGCATATGGGCCAAAGTGGCAGGGCAAATATAACTGCCTCTGAGAAGAGCCTGCACAGGGTATTTACTATTTATTTGTATTCATAGAGCATTCATGATAGCAATACAATGATCTGGTGAAGAGAGGCAATAGTTAAGTATCACAGAGGAAAGAAAGCAGATTTACTTTTAGAAGTGCACAGAAAAAATTAAATGAAGAGGAGCAGCGGATAGCTGGGGGCAGGGAGTTTCAATGTTTGGGGGCAGAAGAGAAAAGAAATGAGGTACAAGGAGGTTTGTGAAGAGAAAGGAGGTCAATATTTTGAGAAATGAGGGATCAGGAAGGGGAGTAAAAGAAAACTTGAGAGGAAAGCTATGTGGGGACACGACCATGCAAACACATCTAAGTAATACAAATAAAGCTTGAAATGAAGATGCAAGTTCAGTGGTAAGAAAGAGACTGACACGAGAGGGAGGATTCAAGGAGTGAGTGGGTAGCAAAAACAGTAGACTGACAGAAGAGCTATGGATATAGAAATGAGGGGTAAGATGAGAATAAGGGAGACCAAGTAGGAAAGCAGAACAGTAATTGAGATGGGAAAAGAGGTGAAAAGTGTGGTGGCATAAAACGAGAGGAAATGGTGAGTGCAACAACGATTACAATGGTGGACACAGTGAATGCAAGCAGTGTTAGTAATGTGAAGAGAGAAAGAAAGAAAAGAGTCAAAGAAGATGCCAAGATTATGAGAAGATCAAGAGAAAGGAAGAATGGAGAATGGGGAGGGAAGCCCCTTGCGGAGAGAATGGGGAGAGGAAGCAGAGAAAAACCGAATTTTGTTCTTAGAGGGGTTGAAGTGGAGGAAGTGTGAACTCATGTGAGGTTGGATGGCTGAGAGACAGGATTACTAATTATAAAGAAGGAAATCAGAAATGGAGAAGGAGGAGAACATCACCAGAGTAGAAATGACATGTGAGATTGAATGATTTTGTCAAAGAAGAAAGAGGTACAGTTGAATGAGAAAATAATAAGGGTCAGAGAACAGAATGTTGGGAAACACCGTAAAGGCACTGGTAGAAGAGAGGTGGCCAGCCCTAGAACTAGAGTAGGAATAGTCAGAGATATATGAATGAAACAGTGCCTGAATGGCAAAAGAGGAGAAAAAATACAGAAGAGTTGGATGGTCAGTAGTGTGAAAAGCAGCTGAAAATCACGAAAAATTAGTAAATATAGAATAGAGCTTGGAATGGCGGGCAGAAGAAAAGAGTGTTGGCGGCATGCAGCAGTGCAGTTTCTGTGGAATGTGTTGAAAAACACTGGATTGACAAGGTGGAGGAAGGGACTGTAGGCTTAGGAAAGAGGAGATTTGAGTGAAAACAACCCCTTCAAGAAGTTTGAATAGAAATGGAAGAATATATAGGAATAATGATTGCATGTTTGAAAGAGGAAGGAAAAGAAGAAGAAGAGAGAGAATTGAGATAACCAGTATGGAAGTATCTGTTGGTAGATGGATGGCACTAAAGAAGAAGGAATAGGATTAAAAGTAGAAGTGGTTTGGTGGGCGTGGGCATGGGTTAAGACGGATGCAGTATCAAAGTCGCTAATGAGCGTAAAGGAAGATACTTTAGGGGAGAAGGTGGGTGATGAGTTGGGAGAGGGGATGGTGTGACATATTAGACAGAGGAGGTGAAAGAACAGCCCAGGGAACAGACTTTAAAAGTGAAGTAGTCAGCAATGTTGGTGATACAAAAATACCAAATATCCCTCTGTGTCCCTCCCCAATCCCAAAACATGGCACTAGTACTCTTGGGGTGACAACCCAATCTTTGCGTTTTTGGTCCAACCTGCTTTTCTGCTTTGGGCACCTCTCAGCTCACAATCTCCTAGCTCAATAAGACTGCACTCCATGCCTCCCTTACTTTCCTTATCATTTCAATCGCAGTAGTTACTTTTAAGTAAATTACTTTGAATTCATTGCTTCACATTTCTACTTTGATTCTTTTTTATTTGGGGGCCCCTGTTGCCCCCTTCCCCTCAAATACTACCTCTAGTCCAAGACCCTCCCCAAACCCATTTTACCCATCAACTCACAACCCCTTTTACTTACTTTGAAGTAATTAATGTCATTAAAACCACAGGATACCCTTCCTTAGTATTCTCTATCTCTTGACCTTCAATGTCTTCAAACCCCTGATGTTCATCTTCTCTCACTGGATATCCTGCAGTCCCTTCCTGACTTTCTTTTATAACCTTATAAAATTCACCTTTTCCCTCTCAGGGTCTCAAAACAACTTTTCTTGGTATTCCCCTGTTACTCCCTGATACTCTCTCCCGAGTTTTAAAACAATCACTAACAAGGTCCTCCTCGTGTTCTCCTTCTGACTCCTGATAAGGACCTTTCGCTTCTACATAATCACCTGCTCTCAATATCCAAAGCTTCCACATCCACCATGCTTACCTGCCCTTGGGAGACACTTTGTGTCAATCTAGCTTTAATACTTCGTCATATATCTTGGGTCTTTCCTCCAGTTCCCAGGTTCTTTGTTAATGGGGAGCTCTAGCTATGCAACCGCATCTGCTCCTTCCACCATCCAGCTCTGAATATTATCTTTGCTGCCAGTTCCTGTCTCCAACCTCTAACCTGCTGCCTGTAAATTCCCACATTTACTTATTGAGCCGTTTGGTATTTATTTGGCTTTTGTCAGCCTCTTCTTAGTGAAAGAGGACATAGGTCTGGTGGCTGGGTTGAGGATTGGCTGTCAGCCTTCATGCCTCAGGGGGGACTTACATCCTTGATGTGGGTCTTTGGATTGTATAGGCCCTCTTCTTGGGTGGCCCTCTTTCAGTCTGCCATAACCTGGTCTTGCCTTCAGCCTTTTTCTGAGATAGGAAAACTCAGAATTGTAAGTATTGAATAATGACCTTATTTGTATTTACTTATATATTTATAATGCACTGTAAACTTCAGAAGGGGTAACCTAGTGCAGAATAGCCAACAGGCAAAAATCAGTAAATATCTAAAGAACTAAAGGAAACCACAATCTGCCATCTTGGACCCTAATGCTGGCTGGCTACCTCTCGGATTTCTGGGCCTAGCTGATGTCCCCCTGTTTCTCCTGATAGATTTAAGGACAGTTTCTGTATTAGCATTAGAGTAGCTGTTAGTGCAAGTGCTATCAACACTGTGGGACCAGTGCTTCCTGATGCCCTTAAGAGGAAAGCATTATCAGTTTGAAGGTTTACATAAAGTATAACATCCCTGCTTGTAAAACCGGGTTACATGAATGTGATATTGAGATATCCAGGTTGCTTGCATGATTCTTAGAGGAGGAGTTGAACTCAAAGGGTTTCTGTAGTTACTTCAGAGAATGTTTCCTGCCAAAGATGGAGCGGTAAGTCAGGTTGACCTGGAGATCCTCTCCTTAACATTCCTGGGTCCATCAATGGATTTATTAAGTGGCACCTGTAACCTTTGGTCAGCCCACTAGATCTCCTCATGGTTTGGCAGGAAACATCATCACACCCCATGTAGAAGGCTTTCTTCCTTCATCCCCTGTAATCTTTATAAAGATCTGAGGAGGTTTTTGTGGTAGTAGTTGTGACTAATTTACATTTTTCTTATGGGGCACATGTGGGAAATAGAAGTGGGGTTGTTTCTGTGCCAATTTACAACCGTATGTCCAGTGTGCATGTGGGTTTTTTTTATATGTAGAAACAAGCAATTGAAAGATGTTATGTTATAGGATGGTTTAGTGCAAAGTTTATGGGATTTTTATTTTGCCCTATTGAGGCTTTTGGCAAAAGGATCTCCTCCCTCTCAAATAAAACCAACATCCTCGGCTCTTTGTTTCCCACTATGGTCTCATAATGATTGATTACTGTTGACATCACCATTTCTTAAATTTCTTTTCTTCATCGAATAAGTGTAATCATAGTGGGGTTTTCCTGTGTGGTAACTGGTCAAGTAGAACATGTGTAACTCTATGCTGAAGAGTGATATATTGATGAAAAGATTACTTCTTAGCTTTAAAGGTTTTTCTTTAGAGTACCATCCCCTGATGCACAACCCTGAATATGATAATTGAACTCCATAATTATGTGACAAAAACATGCCTTATTTCATCTGAATATTCACTTTGATTTAAATAGCAAATCAAAACCACAGGTGATCTCCTAATTGTGTGCTGGAGAAGTCAGCCATGATGTTATACAATCACAGCAGCTTGCCTACAGAAGAGAATAACCTCCCTTGTTGTTCTCACTAACTGTCAATGCACACAAACATTCCTTTATTTAAATCTGATCTATGCAATGTATTCCCGAGAACAATACTCAATGAATATTCAAGTTTTCACTGCTTAGCTGCTTCCATGTCTTCAAAAACATTCCTGAACAACTGACAATTTAATACACTTTATTCTCTCTCATATCAATGACAAGTGACCTCAGAGAAAAATCTCTCTATTAGGCAGTTCACTGGATTTTCCCCACTGGCATCAGGGAAAATCCACATCACATGCATTGAATTAAAATATAGCTTCCTTCACTGGGTAATCTGCTATACCTGTGTGGTTTGGTTGTATCTAGTGGATGCATGTATTCAAAATAAAAAGCGTGAGATGCTTAATGTGCTTTCATTTTTTGAGATTGAAAAATATCATTTAAAAATGACAAATACAATTCTTTAAAGAAATAGAAACCAGATCCCAGTCTAACTTAGCATTGGATTTTTACTTAATGCAGAGCCATTTGTTTTCTGTGCAAAGTTATTAGAAAGATGGCAATGGTTGTTGAAATTAACATAATTTTCTTATAAAAATTGGCAAGTGCCACTAGAACTACAATTTATTTTTTTATACATACTAAGGCTTCCACAGGTCAAAGTTGAATAATCCTCAGCAAGTCTTTGAATTTGTTGTACACCATTTCATAGATCCAGTCTTAAAATACATTTGTGAAAACACAGGGGGCCTCATTACATGGTAGGAGGTAACCATGGCGCTATTAGCGCCATGGCTACCCTTTAACACCTTCTGGGTCTGGGTAGGCGGTATGGGGATTTACCGGGTTCTTCCGACCCTGGAGGGCCCGGTAAATCCCCATGCCAAATACCATTCCCCATTCCCATTCGAGCCCCCATAGGGCTCATTGGGAATGGGGAAAGAGCTAATAACGGTACCGCTGTTAGCGGTACCGTTATTTGCTCTGAAGTCCCTCAGCGGGTCCCTTCCTTAACATGTGGTCTGACCACACGTTAAGGACGGGACCCGCTGAGGGACCTCGTAGTAGGATGGTAGGGGATTACCGTGTAAAGAGGCCCTTACCGGTGCCGGTAATACCCTACCGCCTACCGTGTAATGAGGCCAAGGGTCTGCCTAACTTGGCTACCGTCATTTTGTGCTTGAAATGCTATGGGATAGCATTTTAAATCACTTCTCCTATAGCTTCCTTTACAGAGCATTTCCCTAGCTGGTAACATGTTCAGTTCAATAAACAGGGTTTCATTTACATTGTATATTTGATAGATGGTTATCTCTTTCTCACTTTCTACAGGGACGAAGGTGGCCACCTGCATATTTGTATAGGTGTCATCTGACCTCAAGTTCAAGGGCAAGGCAGAAGGGACCTCAGGATAGAGGTAGAAGTGGGAATGTGTATAGTTTAGTTTAGTTTAGTTTACTTTAGTTTATTTATTTATAGAGCACACCTAGCCCTTGGGCAACTGGGCACTTAGTTTACAGTTTGCAAAATACATACAATGTATAAAAATACACAAGAAATGCAGGTTATATATACAAGGAAAAATACATACAAGGGATATACAATGAGCATACAATATACAGTGAGAGGACAGTATGTGTAACACTTTAGGAGGTGTGCATCGGAAACTCAGAGCTCAGTCAATGGAATGTCTGTCTTGCTCATGGAGCCAGGCTTTGGTCTTATTCCTGAATGTGTAATACGATTGTTCTTCCCTAAGGCGAAGGGGAGGACATTCAATTTTCTAGCTGGTAGGACTGGGAAGCTGGCTCCACCTTCACGTTGTTGCCTAAATTTGGGTACAGTGACACAATGGGACTCATTACGAGGTTGGAGGTAGCCATGGCGCTATAAGCGCCATGGCTGCCTCCAAACTCGATCCGACTCCGCCCTGGTGAATGGAACAATTACTGGTCCATTCCAAGGTTTGCGGGAGCGGTAATTCCCCATTCACCAGGGCCATTCCCCATTCCCATTTGAGCACCATAGGGCTCAATGAGAATGGGGAAGGCGCTAATAACGGTACCGCAAATTGCGGTACCATTATTAGCTCTAGAGTCCCTTTGCGGGTCCTGTCCTTAATGCCTGAAAAAAACAGGCGTTAAGGAAGGACCCGCAAAGGGAACTCGTAGTAGGGCGGTAAGGGATTGCCGGCACTGGTGCCCTTACTGGTGCCGGTAATCCCTTACCGCCCACCTCGTAATGAGGCCCAATGTCTCATGGAGGACATAATGAGTCTGGATGATGTATAGCAAGAGATGGTGTTGGGCAGATAAATGGGTGCTTGGTTAGAAAGGCACTTGTGGGTAAGAGACAGAGTTTTGTAGGTTATTCCTTGGTTGATGTTTAGTCATTTGAGCGAGTGTCTAGTTTCCGAGATATAGTGATTCTTAGGAATGTTTAGGGCTGCTCGAATGCCATTATTTTGCAGGCCTGCAATTTGTTGAGGTTGTGTTGATATGTGCCGAAGTAAAGTGCATTGCAGTAATTTAACTTTGAGAGTACTGGGGCTCTAGATAGTGTAATGCAGTTAGCTGGGGAAAGGTATGGGTGGCAGGCTTTGATGAGTTTGCAGGTGTAGGCGGATGAGTATGCTAAGTATTGGTTTGTCTGATTAGCGTTAATGCTGAGTCTATATAGATCCCTAATGTTTTTAACACCTTGGCGACTTTAATTGAGTTGTCATCAATGTTGAACAACGAGAATGGGCCATTCAGGTTATTCAGGTTGGCTGGCGAGCCCAGAAGGAGCAACTCTGTCTTGTCGTCATTAAGACTGAGTCCGTGCTTCGCCATCCAAGCTTGAATTATGATGTAAATGCTGTTGAGGGTCTCGCTGTCTGTAATCTAGTCAGCTGTAATGGGGATGAGTATCTGAGTGTCATCGGCGTAATTTGTGTATAACACATTGTAGAGAGGGCGGGACACGCAAGAACCATGAGGCACTCCGCAGGTGACGGGAGTTGATGAGGCAGACGTGAACGGAGAAAAGACCCTCATAGATCTATTATTAAGGCACTATGTATGAGGCAGCAGAGTATTTGTTTGCAATCAGAATACGAGTGTAGTGGCAGATCATAGGAGAAAATCAATAAAACAATACAAAAACAATTGAAAGAGGACACACTCAATAAAATCATCATAAAAAAGAACTTCAGGGACTACAGTGGATTCAGGGAAACATTGATGTACATAGTTATTAAATATGTTGTTTCTATTATGAAGCGGAACACATGCAAAATACCATGTGTTTTCTATATTTGCCCTCCTCAGCACTCTAGTTTCCCCAATATCACTCTGGAACTGAAGTCTGTGGGCGGTACCATAACAAATTCATGTAAGAACATGGCCACCATCTACACAAAGCTAAATAAGTCTTGGCCCTCCACCTACCCCCACCTATGAGGGTAAGAACTTTGAGGTCATCTTTGACTCCACACTTTCCTTCTCTGCCCACATCTACAATGTCTCTAAAAAATCAAACTTCCAACTGCACCTCCTCAGAAGTACTCTGCCTTTCCTCTCCTTCCCCCAGAAGCTCACTGTCTCCCAAGCTCTGTTTCTCTCTAGGTTGGACTATTGTAACAGCCTCTTTCTAAATCTACCGGCCTCTACTCTCCGCACCTTGCAACTAATCCAGAACAGGACTGTGAGACGTGTCTTTGGCCTCAAGCCCTCGGATCGTATCTCTCCAGCCCTGAAATCTCTCCATTGGCTCCCAGTGGGCACAAGGTTTACATTCAAAACTCTCTGCATTGTATACAAGGATTTCTGTGGACTGGGTCCAAAATACCTTCAGCTATCCCTGTGCAAATACCTCCCCTCTCAAGCTCTTCACTCCTCTACCTATACCTCTCTCGGGGTTAGTCGTTTTTCAAAGAAACAAGCTGGGGCTAGATCTCTGTCCTCGGCTGGGGCCTCCCTCTAGAACAGCCTACCTGCCACTCTGAAACTGAGGAGAACCATCTTCTTTTCCGGAAGCACCTCAAGACCTTCCTCTTTGATTCTGCCTTCGCCCCTCCTCTCTCCTGCTGATCTGTGCTGCCTCAGCACTGTGCACCTGGCCTACCCTCTATCATCCGGGCCCAGGTACCTGCTCACCCTGCCACCCACCCGCATTGCCTCTGGGCCACCCCTTGCATTGGGGTCTGTAGCTGTGCCCATACAGTCCCCCTGCCTTAAACCCAGCACTTGCCACATGCTGGCTGCACCACCACTGTTTGTTGCCTTTATTATTTATTTATTATTAATCTGTTTTTCTTTCCCTCCCCCATGCACTTGCGCGTTCTCAATGTCACTGGGCCTAGTAAGATCATTGTTTTTACTCTCCCCTGTTTTCCCCTCCCTTTGCTTGTCGCGCTCTGAAACACTTGTGTACGAGCGCAATAGAAATACAATATCTACCAATCAATATATAAAGTACTCCATGCAGTTACACTTGCTTTGCGATCAATGTTTCCACAGAGTAAGCAGAGAAATGCAAATCCTACATTGACATCCTCTCTCTCTAATCTCAGTGCCTAATTTTAAACACGCAGAGGACTCCAGGGGATATCTTATAACCAGATGGGTTTCTTGGTTTTAGCATAGTGTCAGTACTCATGTACTTATAGCTATAACAAATCTTCCTGGGTCATGATGGGCCACTGTGCATCCTAGAACAGTAGATGAATAGTCTCATGACGGTCCATGCAGGACGTTAAAGCTGATTCACTTCTAGTTTCAGTAAGGGGATTAACCTTGGACTACCGTCTCTTGTCAATCAAGGGACAAAGAGGCCAAACTCTCACCCCATCAGCAATTAAAGGTATTATTGTTCAGAACAGGTCTCACTGATTCCTCATTTTCCTTTTCAATGTTCCAGTTGTTTTTTTTTGCGATAAGCTAGAAAACTAAAATGTATTGTCAAGAACCTTCAACATACTGAATTCCCAGGAACCAATCTGCTTCTTAAAAATTCAGGATGTTTTTCCCTAAGAGATCTTATAGGTTATTGATATCTCCCAGCAAACTAAGTAAGCTGGCAAAGTGCTAGTTGGTGGATCACGCTATGATGCTACATAGTGAACACGTCTTTGCTCACTCACTACATTGTATAAGGCAATCCCCCAGAGGTCCAATGTTGCATGCTGTTCAAGTGATACAATAGGCATTACTGCAATCACACTAAGTATCCATATAACTTCCCCACACCCTAGGAAATTGTCTGATCTTTTGCAGTAGCTGCTATGAATCTGGTGTCACATGACAGGCGGTAGGTTTACATCGGTTTCACTCCAACGGTAACACAAGATAAGATTGTACAGCTCTCCTTTCTTTGTCCAACTTAACTAATACACTGTCACTCCCTCGAGCCCTGCTGCTTCTTACCCCAGAACAGAGCAGAGCAAACCCACACCTGTGTCATTAGCCACGCCATGCTCATTCAGAAACTGTGCACTTTCGAGAACATCCTGCCATCAAGTGCAAGTGACAGGTTTCAGACAACTACAGTGTGGCAATCCCCATGGGTATCATGAAGAGGTGATGGTAAGCCTGGAGTATGTCACACAGGTCAGTCTGGTTGGACATAGGAAGGAAAGGAGGTACGCAGGACCAGCGCTTGCACATGCTGGATATGTTATTTTATGTGTCAGTCTGCAGGTTTTTCCCTACAAGACTAATACGAGCATCAATTATGAATGCCGCTGACCCAAAAAAGGGAGAATCAAGAGAGGCATTGCAATAAAAATAACTTGCATGGATTGAGAATAAAGTGGTCCCTGTGACTTACTAGGTTACATTATTTGAAAAAATCTCATAGAGTGAACATTCTCTTTTGCTCTATCCATCGTCTGCCTGGCCCAATAAAAGGCGTGCAATTGCAAAACCAAAATGAATTCTATTGATCCTAAGAACAGTACAGTTACATCAATTAAATATTATAATCTGATATTAAATGCAAAATAATATACTTAACAAACCCAGCAAATACAACAGAGATGCGGCGTCAATACCACAGGTAATGTTTGGTCCACAACTAAAAAAGAAAAATAAAGCATTTTCAAGTGATTCAATTGAAAGAAAATACACATACACACATGAATGTGTGATTTGAGCTGACAGATTAGCTTTAAGCGAGATGACTGTCACACACAGGGCAATGCAGCAGTATTTGTACATGTAAAACGTTTGGTTATTCCCATTAATCATAAAGTCTGTGTGTGGGTGTGTGTGTGTGTGTGTGTGTGTGTTTGTGTTTGTGTGTGCGCGTGTGTGTTTCTGCATGGTGGATGACATATCTGATGTTGAAACAATGAATCATAGATGTGTAAGTATGTACCACATTCGACTTAAACCCTTTGCAATATTAGTACCTTTTGACTGTTGTTTCCATGATATTGGATAACCTTGTGACACTTAAAAATACGTTTTTCGCGTTAGTTGTGCATTGTTTTACCGTGGTACAATTGGTGTGACTTTGAACAAATCTCTTTTTTTGGCTAATGATGCATTACAATTATATGTATTTTATTTTCTAGCTTAATATTTTGTGTATAGTTTACAGAATATTGTATGTCCTTGAGTACATTTGTATAGATTTAATAAAAAAAAGAGATAACAAATAAGTACTTTTAGGAATTGCTTTTGACATGGCTTCATTTATTTTTGTTGTATTCCCTATGTGTGTGTTTTTAGAAACGGCAAGTTTGTTGTCGGTTGCTGCAATAATTAGGGTAATAAACATGTGCAGTCCACCCTCTTCACTGTCTTTGTATTTATGCTTAGATGTAGTTTTCATTTTTGTGAGTGCAGTTTTTTGCATATAAGTGCAGGCATGTTTATGCACATTATGTTTTAATTTACTTTGTTCCCTGACACCAGGATTTGGATGGCAGAAGAGTGGTATGTTCCTTGGTGAGGGCAGCTATAGGTGAAATATATGGCAAATGATACCTGTCTCTGACCTTTGGGTGGCAAAACGTGGTTTATTATTATAATAGGGAAGCCTGTAGATATCAGCATTCTCCAAGAGGTTGGTTCTTGGCACTGATCTGAGTGTGTTTGGCATAACATGGGTAGAGCATGGTGTTCAATAATTATAGTTGCCATTATGAGTCCTATTAAGGCACAATATTTCTACTTCTGCTCAGTGTTACTTGGAACTGAAGGGGAGAAAGCAACCTCCTATTATAGTCCACCTTAATGTATAGAAAACTCTATTAATCATTTTTTGGGTGAACTATGTTTTTCACTGGTCACAAAGTTTATCAACTGTGTGAGGTACAATGTACAGTCCCCTCACACAAACAGATATACCTTTCTCCTTTAAAAACGTAGTGTAGTAATTAATAATGTGCTATTGTCGGAGACAAATATGCCCTGTCTAGTTATAAATTGTATGACAATCTGTTTGGAATATACTTCCACACAATTTAATTTAAAGGCTTCAGTGACTTAGCTATATTAGTAGGGTTCCCTAAAATGCTTTATATTGCTATCTGGGATTTAATCAATTCTAGGGGATTGTGATCTAAATGGCGTGGGGTTATTGTACTCACTGATCATTTCTCTTTCAAAGGCCTGGGACATAAAAGACAACAACAGATTCCGACATCACTGTCACACAGGCTCTTACTTTCAGTTTGACCACTTGCTCCCAACATCCTTCTCAGGTAATCTGTTATTGTCTTGGAAAAGGCCTCTGCATTCCTCCCGTTCTAGAAATAAACATTTTATGGAGATTTCCCATCAGATACATCTAGTGTAAGTTCCAATGAGCTTCTCTTCCTCCTTAGAGGCTCTCTTCATTTTCTTCTATCCCAAATTGATCCCTTTTTCCTATGTGTTTGAGTTTAAATACCCAGCAAACCCACTCGAATAACATCATTTGACATATCATTTTTTTGTATTGGAAAGTGTATGCGATAGGTTCCCTTCCCTTATTCACATGCCCATTTTAGGTCCTCTTCCCTGCTTATAATGCCCCATTAATTCATGTTTGTCATGAGGGGATGTGTTAACTATGAGGTGGAACTTCCCTTAGGAATGTGAAAACAAAATGTGACTGTAATATGTATTTCAGCTTTAATGGCCAATATGAATAATGTAATGTTAATAAATTGAATACCCATTCAGGTTTGCAAGAATATTCTGAATCTGAAGGCTTTTTAAAACATTTCTTAGATTTTCTAACTTTTTTCTGATTAAAATGATTATCTTTAAAAGAAAACATTTTATTTAAATATTACACAATAAAAACACTTTTATTTTTACAAAACATGTTTTTGGAATTGACATTACTCATCTTTAAACTATGTATTTTCCACTTCCCATTGCTAGTAATAAAACGGTACATAAACGTCAGATAGTACAGTATACAAGATGGAAATGCCAGTGCAAATAATAGTGCCGAAAAAAAGACAGCATGCCTAGTAGCTTAGTTTTCTGGAGTTATTGCTCTCCTTTCTTTCTCTCTGCCACCCAGATAACTGACATTTGGTCAGCCAGCCTCATATAGTTAAACATGAAACAGGTCAACAAAGCTTTTACTGTATTACCTTTATGTTCTAGTATCATTGTAGAGCTTAGGAGGGTGCCATTATCACTTACTCCCCTCAACTTATGACACTCGGCTTCAGCATATAACTTGGGGAGGGTCACTATTCTGTGATAAAGATGCCTCCCTTAGTTTACATAGTTATTTCATACCTCATGTTGTGTCAGAATATGTCCCATGCCAAAATGATAATGCAAACATGTACCTTTTCCGAGACAGCCACCAGGTACCCTCAGCCCCAGCTCTGAACTGGCACGGAGAAGGTTCAAAGGTCACCTGAGCACTCCTGACTGCTGTTGGAGCACAAAGTTGCTGGAGACAGAGTTGACTTTTTAATTGTCTGCACCTCTGATGAAAACATTAATAGTTGTATGGCTTGGTCAGTGAGGTGGCATCTAAATCTGTAAATATAAGCCATGTCTGGTTGTGACATGGAGACTGACACGAGCAAACTCTTTGACAAAAAGAGCAATTTGATAATACACCAGTCTCAGCTCTTTGAGCAGGCCTGCTCTTGCAAGATTGCCAATTGATGTTTACGAGTGACTGCTCTGACGGTCTCCACTACAGCTCTGTGAAACATTGCCAGGAGTTTGCTTCTTTGATCCTCCTGCACACCTTCCCCCAAAGCCTTGGAACTTCCACCATTAGGTCTCCTGAGAATCAGTGTTTCAAAAGCAGGACTGACATAGCAAAACCACTCTGACACCATGATGCTGTCCACTGGCGTCCCTTTGAAGTTAACAGACATAAGAAAGGGGCAGAGTTAGAGAAGCCAGAGAGAAGAGGTAGGCTGAGGTATGGGCCCCATTATCTTGGTTTGTTAGTGCTAACTTATTTTTCAGTTCCCTCCATTACCTTCAAGCAAGGTATGCTGGGTGTGCTATCATCAGACAAAGGGCACTTGTTGCAACATCATGGATTGTACCCCTTACAGCAGGCTTGCTATGGACCAATTCCTTGTGCCATTTCTGCCTTTGTAAGGAGAGGGGCTCGCCTTCATTTTTAATTTGTCTTTGAACTCTTACAAAGACAAGAAGGAATCACTGGATTTATTTTCGAAGTATTGGCTACTTCAAAACAATCTGCCATAGAGGCTAAGCCAGTAGGCATCCAAGGCAGAGAAGAGTTTTGTCCCCTAGCCATCGATGAGGACAACAGGGGTGACTGCTGTTGGGCCAAGGCTTCATTTCTGCTGCACTGGAACTAGTGCTCTGTTCACTGGAGAACCCTGTGTAGGTGCCAGACAGCTCCCTGGAGCACAGGTTCAGAACAGAAGGCCTTAACTTGTCCTACAGCCCCTGGAATGGACTCCTAGAAACCCATAGATCCAAGAGCAGATGGAAAACTGTTTCACCAACTCGAGACCTCTTTGAGACACTTTGACTGCACTCGACACCCTTTGAGCCAATATAGCGCATGCTGTCCTGATTTGCCACTCTAAGTTTTCCGAGCTGCATAACTGCCCCTTCGAGCTACCTCGATGCTGTCCCACACCAGTGAAAAGCACCACTGCTGTGGCTTCAACGGCCACTCCCTGCCATGGAAGTCTCTGGCCTGCCCCGTTCAGAGTGCCGTCACAACCCAAAAGAACATCATCTGATTCCAATTGAACTGCCAACTCAACCCACTAGAAACCATTGTTTCACATGCCAACCTCACCCAGCAGAAACATTATTTCAACCAAACTTGACTGCCTACTTGACTGTTGGGACCCATTAACTGACATCATCCCTAGCACAATCTGATCCCTAAAAAGCCCTGTCTCAAAGCTGATTTGACATTGACCTACTACTGGATCAACTCGACTCACTCTGTCTTGGCATAGATTTGATAACAGGAAGGCACTTAGAAACCTGGCTCCATGGTGTTCGAGCACCCTAAATAAATAGTTAAGGTATTGTGAAGAGGCCCTGTTCCCTTTTGTGATCATAGTCACATTAAGCCCCTGTCTCTACCTTTTTCTTCAAGAACACTGAACATTGAAATAGTTGCCCATTCTGATTACCTAAACACCCACCTCATCTACCCAGAGTGCCCTTTCACAAAAGTCAGCATTATGTTTTTGTTTTAAGTGATGGTTTTCTTAGTGTTTTCCAGTTAGTTGCTTGCACGCTATTTATTTATTTTATTTGTGTTGTATTATTGGTTAACAATGTATTCTATCTTTAACAATACCATGAAGATTTATCACATAATACAAAGGGCAAACAAGTCAAAGAAAAAATAAGACAAAATACAAAATGACATAACATTGAAAAAGAAAATTAAACAAAAAGGAAGTCTCCATCATTTAAATCATTGATAAAAAGCAAAGCGATAACGGAAAACTAAGTATCCAAAGCAGGAATTAATGAGCAAAAGAAGGACAGAACTGCATTTACAGTAGATGTTGCTCCTTATCGACCAAATAGCATATTCGTTTAAAAATGTTTTCCTATGAAACACACTTTCCCTTAACGACTTCAACGCTAAACATGTTAACATTATGTGCTTCATTGTTTCTCTCTGTGTATCAATATTTAAGTATCTACGGGGAACAGTACCTTCTGTGATCTGTCCATATCTACGCAGCTTGCATGTTATTGTTGAATTAAAAGTCTCTATTTTCATAGAACCTGGATTGGACTTGTTTCTTTTTTGAGTTTTTGTACTATAGATGTTTGGGTTACTACTGTTAATAGCCCACAGCCCGTCTGAAGATATCACTGGTACAGGGCCTACACTATGACATAAGGCAAAAAAGGTGTATCTTTCGGGCTCTGGGATCACTGCTGGTTTAGTGGTAGTATGGGCTGAGTAGGCGATTTAACCACTTCTTATTTCTGTACTTTTTCCGAGCAATATGTTTTTGTCACACTTGTTTTGTATAATGTTGACATTGTTAACATGTTAACATGTGTGTTAACATGTGTGCCTTGTCCCAAATGCATTATTGTTATGGAATTTCCTTCAGCCTTTTAAAAGAGATGATTTATTTCTAGCCTTACCACAATAATATTGGCTCCATGTTCAAAACCAGATTATTTTGAAGAAACTTTCCACTGTATGCATCCCAGCTTTGTGATCACCAAACAAATCCCTTATTTCCTGTGCTGATTTCTCTACATATCCGCTCATGGTCACTTGTTGAGGCCACCAGTACAGCATTTGCCTATTTATTATCTTATAAGGATCTTACCAGAATCTTCTATGATCTAACATTAGTGATACTTCAAGCGTATATGAATTGATAAGAATTCAACAGGTATTTTGGGGCCAGATTCATGTAAAAGAGTGCCTTGATCATGCAAAGTCCATGTGCCGCAAAAGATTCTGTGCGCGCTCCATGTATTTGTGGAAATTTGAATGCAAAGTAACCCTATGCGCAAGTAGCAGCTGAAACGCCCACGACACGCCGCCACACAAAGCAAATCTAGCCATGTATACCAATGGTTGCGCCCTCCTCATCTGCGAAGTAATGCAACCTGGCAATACTGCGTTCGAAACCCCCAACTAAGGCAGCATCCCGGCGACGCTGTGTGGGGTCCCCATAACTATTTACAACATCCCGTCAATATGCATACTATTTTACATAACTTTAGCCAGTACCCTGTAAAATCTGCTTGCAAACCCCCTTTAACAGTGGCTGCAACCCGCTACTCTGCATATGCACAACCCTAACTGTGGTCGGCACCCCAACTGCGTGCACGCACCTCTAAATACCCAATTGGACCTTACCTTTGTGCTGTGAGTCCTATGCGATTGGAAGGCCTTGTACCTGCTTTCACCAGTTTGTGTGATTGGGAGCTTTGCATGCTGATTTCCCCAACGTGATGTTGCGCGGTCAGATCCATGAATATGCTTGGTTTTCTGTGGTGCTTTGGGCCTTCAATTTCCTTACACAGGCTGTCCCTCGAAACACCCTCTTTTTTCCTTCTTCTTCCTCATTCTGCATGTAGAATAGGGAATATGCCTATTCCGCCGCCTATTTTACTCTCTGTGCGGGCCCGACCAATACTTGCGCAAGGCATTCGACTCCTCGCAGAGATGTGCCGGACCTGCGTGGAGTCAATGCAAGGTCCAGAAAAGTCATGCAACTCGATTCCATGAATCGACAGAGAGGGTTTTGCACACAGAATGGCCCGCAAAGTCCCTTTTTCCTGTGCAAACAAATCCATGATCATGCCCTTAGTGCCATATAAGTTCCTATTCAATTCTTATTATTGTTCTGAAATCCCACTATTCTCTTACAACATTATATAAGCCAGTTTTAGAAATCCTATAAGGCATGTTTGTATTGGCATGAATTGAATATACCATGCATGGGGCAGATCATTCAGCTTGCAAGCTTCCTGCTGCAGAAGTACTTGTGAGTTCCTAAATATGCTGCACAAAACGCAATCCTCTTTAGGAAGAGTCTAAACGCCAGGCTCTTCTCTTTGTTATTGGTTTGCTTCAGACACATGAATAAGTCAGTGTGGAAATGTGATGCCTCAGCTATCGTAATAGTTGAACACTGAAAACCAATATGCCACTAAAGATCCATAATATGCCTGGCAAAGCGTGGCACTGCTCGTAGTTTGCTACCAATACCTGACATAGCCACTCTAAAACTTGAGGAGAACCATCTCCAGTTCCGGAAGCACCTCAAGACCTTCCTCTTTGCTTCTGCCTTTGCCCCCCCTCTCCCCTGCTGATTCTCCTCTCCCTCAGCACCATGCACCTTAGCACCCTCTTTCCTCCGGGCCCAGGTACCTCCTCCTCTTGCCACCCTCACGCACTGCCTCCGGGCCACCCCTTGAACTGTGGTCTGTATCTGTACCCATACAGCGTCCCCCTTTTTATCTTCCTCCACGTATCAGACCTACCCAGCCTGCTGCCTTAAACCCAGCACTTGCTGGCTGAACTCCCACTGTTTGTTGCCTTTTCATTTATTAATTTATTATTATTTATGTTTTTTCCTCCTCGCTCCGCACTCTCCTTTTGTTCCCCCTTCCAGGCACTTTCCCTTTTCCCTCTCCCATGCACTTGCGCATTTTCAATGTCACTGGGCCTAGTAAGATCGTTGTTTTTGTTCTCCCCTGTTCCCCTTCCTTTGCCTTGTCGCGCTCTGAAACACTTGTGTATGAGCGCAATAGAAATACAATATCAATATCTATCAATATGATGTGATTTCCTGAGCACAACATGCCGTTTATTACCTGCCAAATTGGAGTACTTTGGTACGTGATTTAAGTAATTGGCATCTGTCAGTCATCGCTGGCCAATTATGAGGCGAAATACAAAGAGTCCCACAATACAGCTTCATTCCCTTGCTGATCAGAATGAGTCACCATAGATGCATGTCAACTTGCTTGTGCTCGCCCCTGACCCAAAAAGTCAAGCGAAAAACCATGTTTTAATGTCTATCAAAAAACACATCACATTCACAACTGAATTTTCTTAAAAGTAACACATCATTGTGGTCTAGACACATCATGAACCACATATATCCGTGTATACATATTTAACAACTGGCATAGAGACTGATACTTCCAGAGAAACCTTTTCTATGCCTCTATGTGGGGTATTTTTATGTTTTATATTTTAGCCACCACTATTATTCATGCCCTCCTTAGTTTCTACGGGCACCAAGGCTGTGCCAACACTTCAACAATGTGTTTCTAGAACCAACATAGAATTGCACATGTGAAATATACATAGAAATTCATCCACTCTGTATATTCTGTTGGTGCTGTCCTCAGGGCACTCAGTCTTTGTATATGTTCTGGTATTCTCCCATCACATTTCAGTTTGCCAAAATCTCAACAATTCTAAAAAACAAACAAACATTGATACTTAAAAACATGGTTTCTATTCTTTTGTGCATTACAAGTAATACATAGCATCTATTCCAACTTCATCTATATTTTCCATAAAACCCGCAGGGAATTATGATTTTGGGCTATTTCTTTTCCCAGTTTTACTAAACGTTTACAAGTTTTGCATATTTCAATTATGAGGCGATTCAGCTTTGACAGCTGAACTTGGATTTTGGCACGTGCCCGGAAATACATACAGACACAACCCTGTACATTTGTTCGGGGTACTTTGCCATGTGATTCCTGCTTCTAGTTAACACGGTTACTACCTGGGCATGCCATAGAAAATCAAAGCAGACGGTGTGAGTACCTTGGCATATGACGGCTTTACCTGACATATGAAATCAATAACCCAGGTGTGGTGTGAGCACATCTTTCCGGTGCCTTGCAAATTACGGAAGTAGTTGTGCACATAAGAAAAATAGTGAGCACAGTGGTTGCATGGACTTAGGATGACAAAACACGGCTATGGGTGTGAGCATCCTAGTGTACGAAGGGATGAACTTGGCTGCACAGAATACATCCGAACTCTGCCAAATCACAACGATTGTCTCTGCCAGAAGCGATTGATGAATAATGTGTGTTTCCAAAAATGTTTTAAATGTTTGTATTGTTTTACTTTGCTCCGTGTTAGAATGGGATACCATGACTTGTTCGAATCAGTGCTGTCCCTTTCGCTTCTTCAATATAACACGCGCTTTTTCTGGAGGACTGACAGAGGCAGAGGCTGGGAAATCCAATTCATTTTAATGTGGACACACAGCTGTGAAAATCATTAGAAGTGAAATAGCCGCCTTTTGAATTCGTGCTAAAAAGCAACTTGGATTGCCATTAAAAGGCCGTATCTGCACACATTGATTTGAGAATGTGTTCAATTGAAGAATAAATGTCACTTAGGACTCTCACACAATAGGAAGGACCCTGAAATATGCTGGTTCAGGTCACATCACTCTAACGTATTTGTAGCAATCAATTTTTTTTGTCAATATGTCTTTGGGTGTTCTGCTCTTTAATCCCTCAGAAGGATGTAAAGTGGACGTCTGCACTTGGATTCCTTGCGATTTAGCACTTCCAAAGCGATGCCTTTTAACGTTCTTTAATAGCAGTTGAAATCTGCATGCCACTTTCTTCCTCTGTAGATAGTAATGTTCGAGTTCTCTTGGTGGGAGATATCACCGACACTTCCACATTATGCGTTCTGCATATTAAAATAAACAATTGCATGCAATATTGCCTGAGATGTCGAAGGAACACATTCCACGTTGCCTTATGTTGTCTTCAGACAATAGCTTACTGTTGTATTGAAACACTGGTTTGCAAACTGTGCATCTCTTATTCCGAAACTTTCACCATGAAATGTCGCCTTCTAATCCGACACTTGTGGTGATTGGGCAGAGCATCGGGAAGTATAAGGGGGTGGCACCATAAGGAAGTCCCTGGCCGCACTGTACGTATAGGTCGAGTCTATGACGTGATTACCTAAAGAAAATGCTGCCCCCACTCCCACCAAAGTAATAGGGAGAAATATCGCTACCTTGATCTCACTAATGGTGGGCCATAATCCATGTGAGGGCCAGCATCTGAGTGTAGTTTTGGGGGGATTCAAGATGTTCAGCGTTGTGCAACCTCAAATCTGAAACAGAGCCGCCTCGATAGTGCACGGGTAATCAGATTCCGTCAGGTACATGACGCACACCCATGCAAGGTCCTGGTACCCACAGAATGCACGACTGCAAAGCGAGGTGCCACGCAGTCTTTATTTATTTATTGTTATTGTACTACATGTTGCTACAACTTTTCACAAAAGTTCTTTCACAATTTTAAAACAATACAAATCTCATATACATTAAGTCCATCACAGGGTCAAAAAGTGACGAGTACACTGTGTCCCAAGCGTCAGGTTTATCAGACACTTTTTCCTGATTCGCAAGATCAAAGGGTCGGCGCTAAGATAGAATGTTTAAGATGTGGTACTTCTTCCTCCAGAATAAAGTGAAGTAGATGATACATGCTCACTGCTAATAAAGAGGACCCGCATGTCTTCCACGTTGAGTCCCCCTTCTAGGCGCGTTGCCAGAGATGCCTGGCACCTCATGGCATGCAGTGATGCACATTCCACCAGCAGATGTTTCCCGGATTCAAGCATGCCATCTCCACATAATCGGCATTTATTTTCATGGTTCGATGTCTTCATCCAGGCCCCCTATATTTCTCGTGTCCGGACTGTGTTAAACGTTAGTCTTAAGTAGTCCCAGACTAAGGAGTTGCCAATGAAGGAGATAACATATGCTGCTATTACAGCCCTTTGTTGTATGTGTTGAACATATTCCTGTGCATGACGATGGGTGGCCAGGCTGACAATGGTATGTTCTCTGCCAAAGGCAGCCACTATGTGTTTCATGTGAGCTTTGAAAACATTGAAGGCGGCGCAGCAGATGTGCTCTGGGCCCAGATGTCAGACCTAATTTTTACCTTATCAATATACTAGCGTGCATCATCGAGTCTCTGGTTTGCACGATGTCGTATATCATGCCCTGGAGAGTCTACATGGAAGCACTCGCCAGATTCCGTAAGGTGGTATACAACTCAGTTGGATCCGGAGGTTGATGGGTATAAGTATAAATTCTAGCTATACCATTTCGATTGATGTGTAGTGAGGGAGTTGCAGTAGTCTTTTTAATGTGCTGCGCTCTAATTTGTCCACCTCTTCCCCGTTTGTCAGGGCCTAAATAACAGCCCCCGTACATGAGGGACACATTTATCTTGGTCTGGTATAGTCGATGGAGAGTGTCAAGGGAGAAACCTCCTCCCTTTTTAGCAAAGGCACCAATGCGTCCCAATGCCAAAGAGGTGCGCATTTCTCTTTAGGCTGGAGTCTAGATGGATACCCAGATATTTAAACACCAGCACTTCCTCAATGGGGTCCCCTTCTAGTTTCCATGCAGCCTTTTTTTTTTTTTTATCGTGTAAACACCATGGTCTTGCTTTTGTTGGTGTTTATGACCAAGGAGTTGTCAGCTGCATATCTCTTTTAGTTGTTCAATGAGGTTTGAAGTCCACCGGGAGTAAGGTCTAAGATGGCCAAATCATCTACATAGCCTAAGCATTGCAAGATGATGGAGCCAAGTTTAGGGGGAATGGATGCAGGATTATTAAGGGCAGCTCCCAAGTCTGAATGGTAGAAGTAATAAAGTGTTAGTGTCAAGATGCACCCTTGCTTTAAGCCCACGCTGGTCGGGATCCATGCAGAAATGTCACCATGCTGTTCCAGCCCGACATTGGCTCTTGTCTGGTCATGTAGAAGAATAATCATTTTTAGTAGGCCCAGAGGGATTCCCCAAGATTCCAAATTGTTCCATAGGCATATCCTATCCACAATATCAAACACAGCACTGAAGTCCTTGAATGCGGCGTATACAGGATATTTCTTATTTCCCATGCCTGTTCGATGCTAGTGACGAGGGCCACGGTGTCAATGGTTGTACAGTAACCCTTCCTGAATCCAGTCTGGTTGAAAGGGATAATGGTGTTTCAATCCACCCATGCCTCCCGCTCCTGCAGTAGCACACAAGCGAATAGCTTCCCTGGGACATCCAGCATAATGAGGAGCCAATAATTGTGTGGATCTTTGTGGTTGCCTTTTTTCCAGACCGGTACCAAAATGCTGCATGCCTGGAAGAGGGGATGTTCTGAGTTACCTCGATGCAGCGAAACAGCCACACTACGACTTGGAACCAGGTGTCAGGGTCGAGTCAGATGAGCGAGCGGAACAGCCTGCACATCTCTCCTATGCTGTTACAGATGCATCATGTCGCTTGGGTCCAGTGTGGTGGTATTGCCCTCGTCCTTGGGCCTCTGAATATGTGAGGCCCACGTGGACTCAGAAACCGCGTTGATGACTCTAGTTTTGGGCTTAGACCCATTAATGATGCACCACAACTCAACGACATTCCTGCTGGTGTAGCCCAACATCAGTGCCTTCCATCAGGAGCAATCCAGCATGCATTTATGCCTTTGTAGCCATTTAGGGAATCTGTATTTGCCAGCTTTTACTTTTATGTTGTGTTCTATTGGGCCAATCGCCGATTTCACCAGCTTCCGTAGCCCCCTGCATAGAGCCCTTTTCCCATCTCTTATTTCCCTGTAGTAGCCATGTGATGGTTTCTCCCTGAGGCCGATGGCTGCCCTGGATTTGGAGGTCGGTATGATGGTTGAACATTTCTTAATACATTCCATTATGCACTCTAATCGGTTGGTAGAAGCCGTTGCAAATTCATAGGTATTTCTTCAAAGGTTCCCGTGAAGCAGAGGCTGCTTTGGCAAGAGATTGTTCGTTGCAGGATATGCGGTTCAGAGATCCATTCACAGACAGCTGACCGGATGGTTCTGGTACCGTTGGTTTAGTTAGAACTGATAGGCACTAATGGGGAGATGGTCGCTCTCGTGGCGTTGGAAGATACACATGTCCTCAATCAGATTGTCTGAGTTGGCCAGGGATAGGTAGTCCAAAATGCTGCTTACTCCTTTCCCTACCCACTTTTAGTAGAGGGGCGGGGGGTTGTCTGAAGGTACTGCCCCTTGCATCATATCAAAGCCAGCTGCAAACAGCACCGTTGCCCATTCCTCCCTTCTGTGTTGTGCTCTCAGTGTGCTGTGTGACTGGCCTGAAAGGAACTCACAGGTTCAGCCTCTTCATTGGCGGCCTGTGAAGTGCTGTATCTTGGCATTGAAGTCCCCGCAGCCCAGAATTGGAAGTCCCTTTCCCGCTAGGATCGCCTCCATTCCTTTCAGCATGATGGAATGTGATTTGTCATAAGGAGGTACACAAATATTCAGGATGGTTAGCTCATGGGTATAGTTGGAATCAAATGCAGGCGGTACGCTCATTTTCCCAATCAGAATATTCTCTTTATTACGAGAGGTGTCTTCAGCAATACAAATAGGCGTCCCCTGCAACGAGAAGAGAACACTGTGCTATTTCAGGAGAAGGCGCACATTAGTTAATGAAGCAACGTGACTGAATGAGAAATCCACGTTATTCGCAGCAACCTTTTCTCGCCACCTTAAGAAGGAGAGCCTGCATCTGACACGTAAGCTTAAGCATCTGGTAGGAAGACTAACAAGCATCTGCCCGTTAAATTGACTGAGCACATTCTTGTCACAGCCCGGTCACATGGCATCTTAGCATTCAGTGGTCGTGCTGTGTGCATTTGTGCCCGGTCTCTGCACAGCTGTGCATACTGCCGTGTCATAGCACTGGCATTTTAGCATTCAGTGGTCGTGCTGTGTGCATTTGTGCCCGGTCTCTGCACAGCTGTGCATACTGCCGTGTCATAGCACTGGCATCTTAGCATTCAGTGGTCGTGCTGTGTGCATTTGTGCCCGGTCTCTGCACAGCTGTGCATACTGCCGTGTCATAGCACTGGCATCTTAGCATTCAGTGGTCGTGCTGTGTGCATTTGTGAGTATACACACGGATTTGGTATTGAGTTAAGTGGTGCACGGGGCGTCTTTGACAATTGAATGGAAACAAGAGAACATGCAGCTGAAGAATTACTGTTAGATGGCGACTTAAATAATCATGTTAATATGTCCGGCATGATTTTCCGAGGAGAAGGCTGATAAGGTGGTCGATTAGCTAGCACTACAAAAATGCAAGCCTGTGTACTTTGCTTTGAAACATTGCGAAAAACATTGTGATCATAAATTGCTGTCATTTCCAGAAATGTGTACTTAAAGACAGGAGAGTAGACTTTTGATGTTCCTGTGGCTGGGGGACAGGGGGATCAGAGGGCGGGACTGGTGGGGTTTGGCGAATGCGGTGCACAACATTTTAGGACGTACCACAGATGGCCTTTCCCGGGGGATGCCTCTGGCCCCACAGCACCCACATACTCGGTGCCCGTGCTTAAAGAGCATGCAGAGTTGGATGAACTAGGCCTTATGAAGGCAGCAAACAAACATCAATGGAGACGATCCCCATAACCCATTACCGCCTGGCTTTCCACCTCAACCATGGAACATAAACCTCTAAATTACAATTCCGAGAGAACTCACTCCAAGAGATAGATGAAGAACCCACTTGATTGGTGGCACAATATGACCCATATTCATGCTTCTCAACTATGGATCATATGACATAACTGCCTGGAGTGTCAGTCTCCACCTGGCAATCACTCCCATGGATCTTAATTACTTGCATCAGTTTAAAGTAGCCCCCACCTTTTCAAGCTCTTACTAGAGGCATGAATACTGCCTTAAGTCTCAGAACTGCCTTCTGCCATACCGCAAGGAAAGAGGCCACTGGGGCATGGAGACAAGACAAGCCCAGGTGTCACAAGGGGTGGTGTTGGTCTACCCTAGCAAAGCGACCAAAGAGCATGGCTGCATGGCCTGCCAATGTTGTGTGGCCTTGGGGTCCCATGGCTATGGACTTCAGCCATGCCCTGGGAAAGTTGACAATCACAATTGCTCCAACCCATGCCCAGTGGTGCCAGTGGGTGGCTGGGAGGGTCCTGGAAGATCATTCATCAGGCAAGGATGGCACTGCCCATTGTTACAGAGGCTGCTTAATGCCGTGTGGAGCATGGCTGAAGGCTATGTGCCAGGCAAAATCATCATAGGAAATGGCTACAGACCACACCACTACAAACATCAGGGAGACACAAGGGTTCTTATGAAATGTCTGCCCCTAGATCCACATTATGCGTAAACCTATGAAGCCCTTGGGTATAATCAACACACATGGCATTACAAATACAGAAATATACATTTGTTCAGCCTAATTACATATTTTTTGAATTAGTATAAAGTGACTGTGATTCCATATATAAATAAATACATAACAAAAATGCAAAACTCATTCACACTCCTTCCACTCCATACATCCTTGTAAACACATCTCTGGTACTTTTCCTTTACTCTAAAATAGTGTGTCTCTCAAACCAACAATATGTTTGTGGTATAACACGTTGGGGTCTTTACGAGAATCGCGGTAAAAATCAGTTTTTACCCACATGGAGGCAATACCGGGTCTGGGTAGCAATGACGCTGCTAACAGCGCCCAATTACGAGTATGCGTGCATGCGTTTAGTGGCATGCCGGTATAGACAGTACCGGCTTGCTGCAAAAGTCCCAAAAACATCCCTTAGTTGCATCATGGAAAGCGCTGACAGCCCTTCCGCCACCGTCCACCTCTAAATAACAGGCACGGCATTAACTAATACCGGAACCGGAAGTAACGTCATCATCCCAGTACGGGAAATGGCACGGCGGCCATCTTGAAAAACACAATCCATTGCCAACCTCGATTCACAGGACCTGGAGCCTCAAACCAACAATCCGATCATCTTCTACACCATCAGCACCATGCCAAAAGCTATAAAGAAAGGGGCATCCCGGCAGCAGAAGGAGCGGTTCTCCGAGGATGAACCTAACATGCTCGCTGACACTCTGGCTAAGAATGCAGAGGTGGTCTTTGCCTCTGACCTGAAAAGAGCAGCACAGCTAAAAAAAAAGGAGATTTGGGGGCTAGTGGCCCAGAAAGTCAGTGCGGTTGGCACTACCCCCTGCACAGTAAAGGACGTCAGAAAACATTGGGATGACCTGCGCCTCAGAGTGCGCAATATCTTGTCTGCCAACCGGAGCCAGGGCCTGGCTACTGATGGTGGCTCTAACTCACCGATCAAACTCAGCCGCAGGGACGAAACCTGCGCCAGCACAATCAGTATGGAGTCCATAGAATGTGTGGGAGGAATGGAACATGGAGCCACGTCATCGGCAGATGGAGGTGAGTGTCCTAAGAAAACACTGTAATGCAAAGTATGATGATAGTCCACCAAAGTGACTGTGTCATGAGGCAATGCATGGGACATTATACATGAACACATCCCTGCCTAGATGCCGTCCCCAGCACTGACATATCCACATGCATGCAGCATGCCAATGCCATACCTGAGACACACACCACAAATAGGGAAACGGCATGTGTCACACTGCACGCAGTCCACAACACAAACGCATGTCACACAGCAGACACCACCTCACACATGTGTGAACCTAACATATGCCTGAGGAACCACACCAAATGGCAGATAACCTGTATGCCACACTAGTAGGACAGCAATTCATCAAATGTGTACAACTGCACTGATACCATTGTATGCATGATGCATGTACAACCATCACTGGTGCCGTCCCTCCTATGGTCCCCCACAGGCTGTGATACCGACAGTGATGCAGAGGACTCTGAAGCACAGGCCACCACTCCTACGAAGAGGGCCAGGTCCAGGGAAGACACTAACAAGCCTTCCACCTCCAAGGGCACTCGCAAGGCACATCAGCACTGAGGGCAAAGGCACCACTGGATGGCAGGGAACAGGGGCGCCATAGGTCATCCACTACTCCAAAAGTTCCAACACCTGTGGAATCCGCAGCTGTAGAGCCGGTGGCAGGTGGGACCCTGTCTGCAGCTACTAGTTTGGTTGGAGAGGCAGCTGCCACTGCATCACAGAGTGGTGATGAGGTACTTTCCCAAGGCGAGATCTATGTCCCTGAGGATGACAACCGCTCCATGGAATTCCTTGGCACACCCATCCCCACCCAAGCACACCAGTACACACCCATCAGCTCACCCGATGGCACCTTGCATGTCCAGTCAGGAGGAGAGGCTGAAGCAGAGGCCTGGAGCCCCACACAGGACACATCAGAATTGGGCCACACCTGCCATCCACCTTCACACGGTCCGGGATAGGGAGTTCAGGATGTCACAGATGGAGGAGCGCCAGCAGGAGCTGACCGGCCTAGTCAAACAATATGTTACTGATGGTGAAGTGACAAGGAGGGAGGCCAGAGAAAACACTGCGGCCATGAAAGGGGCCATAGAGTCGAGCACCCAGAAGATCTGTGAGGAGCTGTTGGCAGTGAGGCAGGTCCTTGCCAGGATTGTGAATGCCATGGAGGCTCTGCGTCCTGCCCCGACAGTAGAGCATGCGCCCAGGGGTTCTTCGTCAAGCTCCACACAGACGAGCCCCCTGCACAGGTCTGTGCGCACCATGCACCGCTACAACATGCCACCCCCGGAGTCAGCACAGGACATTAGTTGCAGGCTCTGCCTGTATGTGCACACCTATGCAGACTCGTGTGGCATAACATTGCACACCATGTGTGGGGGAGTTGTGAGGGAGGGGGGAGGGAGAGTGTGGGGGAGTTGTGGTGGAGGGGGAGGGGGCAGGGGGTGTGTGGGGGAGTTGTGGGGGAGGGGGAGGGGTGAAGGGGTGTGTGGGGGAGTTGTGGGGGGAAGGGGAGGGGGAGAGGGTGTGTGTGAGGTAGAGGGTATGAGCACTTTTTACATTTTCCTGTTAAATACACCCGTTGTGTACCAGAAAAAATACTTGACTGGGCATTCCTTATTGTGTCTGTGTCATTTATTGGTTTACAGTGTATAGTGTCCATGTACCCCCACACCCAGTGCCCTTAGTCCCAAATTCATGGCACCCGCTGCACCCATGTGTCTTAGAAATATTGGCCTATCACAGACTGGCGCACAGCACGTCCCTCCTGTGCATCACCACAGGGTTGATGTACAACACAATCTTCTTCATCTTCTTCATCCTCACCTGGTGGTTGCTGTTCAATGTCAGGGAGTAGAGGCACGTTCCGTTGGATGCACATATTGTGCAGCATGACACATGCCATGATGATCTTGGCCACCTTCTCATGCCTGTACAGGAGTGCCCCACCCGACCGGCTAAAACAGCGAAAACGTGCCTTCAACAGGCCAAATGTCTGCTCGATCACCACACGGATATGGGTATGGGAACGATTGTAGTCCTCTTTGTACCTGTTCTGCGGGTTCCCGACAGGGGTGAGGAGCCACGTCTTCAAGGGATAGCCACTATCACCTGCATGGGTGCAAAATGAGGTATGTCTAAGTGAATTCCCGATGGACACCTGTACTTATCGCACATGCCTGCAGATATTTGTTGTTCCCATGCACATGTCCCTGGTTGTATGCACGCATTTTAACTTGCCACAATGTGTGGTGTGCCATGGTTTTATGGTGTGGGTTGCGTCTTCCAGATGAAACAGGGTGTCCACTCCCTTGCTGTTGTTCATGCACTGTGGATGTATACCGCTGTGTTTGGTATCAATATGTGATTTGTAGTGATTAGTATGATATTATTACTGGCAGCATTGGCAAAAGTATCAGCATTATTCATCATTCAGCGCTTATTATTCCCATGGTGACATACAGCGCTACTGTGGTGGTGGCCCTGTGACAAGCAGTGTACTGGTGGGATTGATTTGTGCACTCTCATGGATGCTTGTCCTGTGTTGTGAATTTCTGCAGACATTTATATTGTGCATACTCACAGCATGTTGCTGAATTGTGTTACGGAGGGTGAAGTCTGATGATGGGTGGTGGACGTGTTGTGGGATGTGGGCTGGTTGAAAGTTTGCCATGTTGTAATTGGTGTGCAGCTTCCAACATTGCTATGGGGATGGGTTGTCATGTTCAGTTTTGGATGCTTTGGGGCACAGTGTTTTGCGATGTGCACATTGTGCTGTCAGCACATCAATGACGGCATGGTGGTATGTGCGTCTCTCCCCCCATTACACTGCGTGTCATGCGATTTACCAAGCAGCCAGGCATGTCGTCCTGAATGTCACTCCATGTATCGTGGTAGCGTGGAGTTCCGCAGGACCAATGAGTCATGAGTTTATCCTGGAAATCGGGCACAACAATATGTGATGATCTTGCTGGAGTCACATACCATCGGTACATTGATGGAGTGAAAATGCTTACGAATACAGTACACCACCTCCGTGGCATGCGGGACCACCAATTCAACATGGGTGCAGTCAAGTGCACCAATACAATTTGGCATGCCTGCCAGTGCATGGAAGCCAACTTTCATGTCAAAGATCTCCTGGGCAGTCCGTGGTAGGGATATATAGTTCCTTGAGTGCTTCAGGAGGGCATCCAGCACTTGGTTCAGCATGTGAGAAAATAAGGGTTGTGATATGCCATGCATGTGCCCCACTGTGTGCTGGTAGGTGCCTGTGGACAGGAAGTGGAGCACAGACACTACCTTCAGTAGAGGTGGCATGGTGGTGCGTATTTCAATCAGGCTGACAATGTCGTCGTGTATCATGTCCACAATGGTGGTGATGGTGCCCCGGCCAGACGGTACAGGGTGTGGATCTGCTCAGGGTTTAGGTTGAATGGACTGGCTCTGATGCAAGGGATTGGGGGCTGCCTGCGTGGTACCACTGGCTGCACTGGTGGGGCTTGCTGGGCCTGTCTCACCCTCCTTCTCCTTCTGCGTCTCCTCTGTGGTGCCTGTTGTTGTTGTTGCTGGTGTAGCAATGCAAGCATGTCCTCCAGTCCCAATATTGCTACTGCAAGTGGAATCATTTTGGTGTGGAAAGGGGTGTGGTATGTGGGAGTGCTCCTTTTGTGCTGGGCCAGACTCCATTGCCTCCACCTGTGCTGATTGTGTGCACCTGTGGCAGTTGGGAACACTGCACATTGCTGTTTGCGGGTGGTTCGTGATGCCAGTAATGCCGGGAACCCGGTATCCCTTATTACTGCCTTCATGATTCCATTATTTGCATGTCCGCATGACTTGTGATGTCCTCCTGTAAGCGCCATCCCGGTATTGCCGGACCGAATGGCCTCATGCCCGTGTGCATCCCAGTACGAGGGTGCACGATATCAGCGGTGGCGCTGATACCGGGTTGTTGACTCGTAATAGCCCGGCGAGGTATGCAGTGCTGGTAATCCCATACCGGCATCATTTTTCCATTACCGCCTACCTCGTAATGACCACCGTTATGTACTATGAAGTCATTTGTGATCAATTACATATTAGTGATGACTCTATCACTACACCTCAAGCCGGACATGTTTGGTTCCTTTACCACCAAAAAGGTTATGTACTTCTTTAGAGGAAAAGAACACACCAGGCTGGCACAAGTACCATTAAATACCTGACAATCATACTATGTTATTTAACAAGAACTCTACAGTCATGTTATGAATGAATGGAATGCTATGAGAGTGACTGGAATATTTGAAGTTGATTGTGATTCCACCCACTGCCGTTGGAAGATGTAGCCTGGGTGGTGGGAGCCAGCGGGCTCCCCTCTGTACTTCCCATCTCCTGATGTACCTGATGTAACCTAATGTACCTTATAACGTGATTAAATTAATCTGATCAACCTACCTGTGGGCTACCTGATTCCTCAATCTTGTGAAAGGTACCAATGAGGCCCATTAATTAGCTGCAAAAATGTCCCAATGATCCTTATTGAGATTCAATGCAACTGGTCCAAACGTCAATGTGCTCAGTGTATCCTTTCCTCTCCTCTTTTTGCAGCACCTGAAAGCACCCCGCTCAGTAATGAATTTGATTTACCTTTCTCTATGATTTAGACTGGCCTATAAATCACTGAAAGAAACGGATATTTATAACCACATCGTGTCATTCATTTATCGCCCGCAGAACATGTTTTATTGGACTTTCTGATAAAAGTCATTCATCTCTTTTTATTCTTTTTTCCCTGTGTGCTGTAACATATGTTTGTTGGGTAAAAAAGCGACACCATGACCATACATTACACATTTTACTGGAAAAAGGAAAGGTTTGATGTATGAACATTAAAACTTTAAATGTATAGCATAAATTGCTTTTATCGAACAGATGGGATCTTTAGTGTTGCTGATTAAAAGGTAAACACTTATTGCAATAAAACAGAAAACATATTCTCAATAACTTTTTTTCTGTAAATTGCTCTATCCAACACCTTTTCATAAAAAAGTAAATGGGCCTCATTATGAATCCAGTGGTAGCCGTGCCGATAGAACTGGCATGCGGCGGCCGGGCTTGTGATGAATTACTGCCGCCTGACTTGCCGGAATAACCAGGCCATTACAGCCCTGGCGGTCCGGTAAATCAGGCGGCAGCAATGGTTACTCCCCATTCCCATTCGAGTCCCACAGGACTCAATGGGAATGGGGAGCGCAGAAGCACCTGCACTGTGCGCAACAGAGCCGTTGCTTCCGTCAAAGTCTGCTGGCGGGTACCATTCTGCCCGACCAGGGTCAGTCCTGGCGGGCAAAACGGCACCCGCCAGCAGACTAGTAGTTTGCTGGTCCGGAAACAACAGTGCCAGTAAGCTTACCGGCACTGTTTTTTCTGGACCGGAAAACTTGAAATGAGGCCCAATGTATTTTGTCCCAGGTGCAAAGATAATGTTACCCACAGATTTGACGGTGCATAGGTTTTTTATGAACATTTAGCATTTGTATACCGAATAAATGGTTAGTGCCTTCATGCTAATCATCTCTATGGATCTCAGCCTGTACTGTGTTTATCAGTCAATTATCTTAAATACATAGTGCAAAGGACATTGACATCACCTAGTTCGTGCACAGAACATGAAAATGAGAGTACAAAGTTTAATTGCATTTCCATACTATGGCATTCAGTTCAAGTTCACATGTTAATTCATTCAGCCAAAGTATAGTGGGTAGCATTTAAATAACTAACCTGTGAGCAGCTGAACGTTCTTGTGATGAAATGACTTCCTCCCAGCAGGGGTACAAGAGTGGTTAGTGGCTAAACCACCTACTTATCCCCACACTTCTACAAACCAAAAGTGATTGCAATCACATAATTAAAAGAGACACAGCTTAGAGATATACCTATTTTGCCTGTTGTGGTAAAGTGGGCTGGTGGAAGGATACACACTCAGAAGGGGTGTGAATGTTAGTCAGTAGCAACCCAAACAGCAATAGTACAACAGTTCCAAAACAAAAAAGTCCAATCTATTTTCTATTAAAAATACAAATATATACATGAATGAAACAAATCAATTACGCAATTAACTATTACAACACCATCAAAACACATTCCGGTAAAAGAAGACAAAAGATTCACAACAGAAATGTATATGCACTCTATATGCACTCTAGATACTTACCAAGGAGGAAACCAGAGAAGAAATGCAACAATGTAGATCCAAAGGATATTTCCTGCTGGAAAAAGATGCAAAGGGGACATAGCCAGTCTCTAGAGCATGAAGCAGTGAACCAGGGTGATAGGATCACTTGATAGTTACTGATGGTGTGGTGAGTTGTATTGATTCAATAGCATGCTGGTAGAAAGTCGATACAAAGCGAGTGCTCATTGTGGTTTTGATGCACCGTTAAAGTAATGCAGTTCAGATAACTCATTAGGGTCAGTTTAAAGGTCGAGTCAGTTAGAGGATGTTTGGTAACTGCTGGTTTGGATTGATGATTGACGTATTGCACCAGCGTATAGAGTCGTGGTGCAGAAGTTCGAAGCTGCGATCCTGATGGTCTGATGCGATGCTCGAAGAGGCAGCAGTTAGAAATAAGCAGAAGCAGTGAGCTGATTGTTGAAGCTGAACGGGTGATGTGCTCAGCTTGGTTTGATGCAGTGACAAACTGGTTCGATGGATTCCAAACAATGGTAGTTCAACAGAGTGTAAGAAAGCAGCAGCAGTGGGTCCTTTTGGATAAAGTGCAGTGGACAGGGCTTAAATATGGTCCGATAGGTTTGATGCATGAGACCCTAGGTCAATGTTAGTCCTTCTCAGTCTCTGCTTTCCCAGGCCGCAGAGCTTTGCAAGCAGAGAAGCATACCTTAATACTCTGCAATGGTCCTCCCCAATGTGCCCTGAGAGTAGCTAGGAATCAGAGCCTCCCTCAGCCTTTAAAACTCCTTTTTCACCTAATTGGTCGAGGGCTTTGGAAAGATCAACTGTCCCAAAAGAGGACCAAATTCATTCTTTCTTACGTCCCAATTGACATTGATATTGATAAATTATTTCTATCACTCTTGTACACAAGTGTTTCAGAGCGTGACAAGGAGGGGAACAGGGGAGAAGAAAACAACGATCTTACTAGGCCCAGTCACATTGAGAATGTGCAAGTGCATGGGAGAGGGGAAGGGGAAAAGTACTTTAACTTATTGGCCAATTGTTGCAGGTAGGAGTCATGGTTGTCCACCTTCAGTGAGTGTCGGTTAGCTGATACCATGGTACCCAGATACCTAAAGTGCACTGGTGACCACCTGAATCCCTGGTATTGCGGCAGCTGTATTGTGGCGGTGTAATGGGGACCAGTTCTGATTTAGCAGCATTCATTTTGTACCCAGAGTATCGAGAAAACGCATGGATATCTTCCATTATTGAGGCTAGATTCACTTCAGGGTCTCGCACATATAGGAGAGCATCGTCCACGTACAGGGAAATTATCTGTGGATGACTGTTTATTTTTATTCCCCTGTGGCCATGCTTCAGTATGACCAGTGCTGCCATTGGCTCAATCCTGAGGGCAAATGATAACAGGGAGAATGGACAGCCTTGTCTGGTACCCTTACTAAAGGAGAATATTGCTGATAGTGTTCGATTAGTTAGGACTCTAGCCCCTGGGCTGGAATACAGTAGCCGCACAGACTTCAGAAAGTATGGGCCTTCCCCAGAAACAGTGCAGCATCGAGAAAAGGTAATTCCATGAGACGGAATAAAAGCCTTTTCGCAGTCTAATGCAGCCACCGCTGCTCTCGCCTTCGGGTTTATCTGAGCCATGACACAAAACAGGCGACGCAGATTCAGCGCACTAGATCTTGAGGGTATGAAGCCCGACTGGTCTGGATGTACCAGCTGGGACATAAATGGGAGAAAAGTGTAGTAGCCAGGAGTTTAGCAAATATCTTGGTGTCCGTATTAATTAAAGACAGTGGTCTATATGAGGCCATGCCATTGGGAGGTCTGTGCGGTTTGAGCAATACAGTGATAATGGCTTCATGGATGGATTTTGGGAGAGCTTCTTGTTGCATATATTCTTCCCACACTTCAACAGTATGGGAGCTAGTTCCCGGCTGAACTCCTTATAAAGTTCTATCCCGAGACCGTCTGAGCTGGGAGCCTTTCTGGTCACCAGTGACTTCATTGCTACCTCTATCTCTTCTAGCGTTATGGGTTGGTCCAGAGTAAACAAAGCATCTGACGGTAGTGTTGGTAGCTCTATTTCTGCTAGATATTGGGAAAGCTCCCACTCCATGACCACATCATGGTTATAATATAATGTAGAGTAGAAGTCTAGAAATGTGTCATTAATACACTTCTCGTCTCTTTGAACGGTGTTATCAGGGCCCTCAATACTAGTTATAGAGTGTCTATGGTTCTCCGCTAGAGCTAAATTGGCAAGGTGTCTACCAGCTTCATCCCCTCCCCCATACCTCTGTGCTCTAGCGGGAAGAGCCATATACAGTATCTCCCTGTCCGCTAGTTTATGGAATTCACCCAATGCTCCTCGTATCTGCGCCAGTGTCTTCTCCTTATGCTCTCTGCTGCATCTGTTTTCTAGTTCCCTGAGAAGATTTTCCAATTTGATTAGTTTAGATCTCATACTTTTGAGGGACCCAGTTGTTTTGGCCATAATGATCCCCCTTACCAACACCTTAAATGTCTCCCAAAGCACTTAGTAGGTATGGACTGAACCCACAATAATGTTGAAACATTAAGTGATGTCAGTTTGTAGGGAATCAACCACATTGAGGTATCTTAGATGGGAAGAGGACATTCTCCACCTAGGACTCTGCCCCGCATAGTCAGAGTTTTCCAGGGTCAAGGAAACTGAGGAATGATCGGACATGGTACGTGGAAGAATAGTACAATTCTGTTCCATGGCGGTCAAGTGTGAGGAGACCAACCAGATATCTATGTGGGACTGAATCGTGAAGGGTAGAGTGATATGTGAATTCCTTGCTTCGTGGATGAAGGGTCTGCCAGATA
Organism: Ambystoma mexicanum; assembly: GCF_040938575.1. Lineage (NCBI taxonomy): Eukaryota > Metazoa > Chordata > Amphibia > Caudata > Ambystomatidae > Ambystoma > Ambystoma mexicanum. The sequence continues at coordinate 1,106,072,660 of NC_090924.1, read as the reverse complement.
TCACTGAGTAAGAGATATAACAATATTTGATGTAGTGCCTGTGCAGCTCACGTTAGTCCACGCAGTGCACTCAAGGGTCTAAGTCGATGTCCATGATGGTATTAAAGCCCCCCCCCCCATATTACACAGGTGTCATCCAGGGGAAGCAATAGAGCAGCGACCGTGTGATAGAGTTCAGGATCATCCTGATTGGGCCTATACGTATTAACCAGTCAATGCTGCTCCTAGAAAACCGGAAGCCCAGTGAAGGATGAACAAGGGAGAGGACCCCATGTGATTGCTCAGAGTATTCCGTATAGTATCTCAATGGGTCCCAGTTTTGTGCAAAGGATTTATTCACCATTTCTAGGGCATGTGTCTCCTGCAGCATTAATATCTTTGAACCATGGCTTGAGACAATGGAATTAACCTTCCTCACCTTAGCAGGATTATTGAAATCCTGTACATTCCAAGTCAACAATTTAATGTATACCCCCCTAGCCCTAGTTTCATCCACTGCCATAACCAGTAAACTTCATTGAGGTATTATTGCTTCCAATATGACCATTGCATTTTCATCTTTTAACATCAACAACCAATGCTTCCACCCCCTGCCCCCTGCCATCCCCCACCACCACCACCAGTACACTCCCATTATCCAGGGCCTTCCCATCTCGTTGCCCTGCCATCTCCTAACAAGATTTACCAAGTCTTCCCCCCAACTTGCACGTTAGCTTGTTTACACCCCTCTCCCTCCCGCCACTCACACCATCAGCCCCAACTGGATGATGTACCCCAATGTAACTCGTGGAACTTTCACTAGGCACTTTATCACCAGCTGCCCTAAACAGGCTGTCGGCCGTTTGCTACCAAGGTATTTATTTATATCTATGCTTTTGCCTATCTCCTTCTTCCTATCACACCGAAATGTCAGCAATGTGTGGTATAAATCAACATAACATAACATATATTGCACATACAAAATGTTGTTTGCTTTTTGGTTTACTCGTGACAATTTTGTGTAATGTTGCTTTCCATGATATCAAGTATCAGAGCCTCATCTGACTTCCTGCAACATAATTTTCTGTAATTTCAGACTGATGCCAATAAATATGCAAATGATGGACAACTGAACGTCATTTGTCACACATCATAGAACCTACCCTCGATATTCATGAAGGGCATTACTCTGTACACAAAATGCCACATCCTTTGCAGGGGCACCATCTCACTGAAATCTGTTGCTGGCTTTCTCTGCAGAAGTGTGTTGACTACCCCTTTTGAGATACTGTGTCCTCAATTGCCTGTCAATTGAGAGCAGTGTTGATATTTCCACTGCAAAAAGTATGTATGTTAATGAAAGCATGTTGAGCATATACACTGGAAAAACACTGGTGTGCCCCATTACCTGCAGCAAAAATAAATAAACACTGGGCTTTATTACGAACATGGAGGTAGCCGTGCCTGTATGGCAGGCACCGATACTGCCATGTTCGCTACCTGCCCCGCCACCCATGATTGGGCAATAACCAGCCCATTACGAGTTGAATGGGCTGGCAATTGCCCATTTGCGGGTGGCGGTAATGCCGGGCTCCCGATCCCCATTCTGCCCTATAGGGCAGAAACGGGGTGGGGAGCATAGTTGCACCGGCACCGTTGATAACACCACCATTTTAGAATAAAAAAATAATTTCCTTCTCTGTTTGAGAGATAGAAATGCAAGTCGGACAGCATCGGTTTATACTGCTGCTGTTCCATTTTTAAAGAAAATGCATCACATGTTCGACTATCACCCTGTCATGCAGTGAGCATCTCCTTGCACCTATTCCAAATAGACACAGGGGGATGTGAATATTTACGGCACATCACAAAGAGAATGAGATGTATTTTGAAAATGCACAGAAAAGCCCACTTATTTGCGCAAATGTACAAATTCGTTCAAAAATGCATCTGAATATCCGCTTCTGTGATGACCATATTCAGACACCCTTTGAGAATGGGGAGCAAGCTCGTTTGGTGCAAGTGGTATAATGAGACGTGCAATCTCTTCACTTATGCCAAAAAAGAGCACCATATCCACAAAGGTGGCCTGCATTTCACAGGGACTTTGGCACAGCATACATTCGTTTTCAAACCATGCTCCTGACGCTGATTTATGACAGGTTTCCAGCACCACACGAGTCCTGGATACATATTTCATCACTATTGTTTATTTAGTGCAAATACTAGTATTGACCTCAAGGTCAAGGCTCCAGAGAAGAGTTTGGAGTAAGACTACTGTTCCACCGATTTTGTGAAGTAAAATGTTAGATGATTTTTAGGGAGTACACATCTCATTCCCATTCTGGTCATATTTTTAGGCATAGTAAATATATTCACATTTTTTAAGATGGTCATTTTGATGAAATCTGCAATCTCTTTTTTTTTTTTTAAATGAAGAAAAGTGTTTTAATGATTAGATGGGACATCATTGCATCTTGCACCATTGTAGCAGAGGACCTGTATGTGAAAGGTACTGCCTGTGCCGCTGATCTCAATACAGTAACTGAGCTGGGGAGGTGGCATAAAGGGTCAGAAACCCATGTCCCGCTCTTACTATCTTTCTTTGTTTTTACTATTGGTCTGACTCTAGGGAGTAAGATAGGCTGGCAAAACTGCGGCCTGCATCCTTGGTCACCGTGAGGTGTCTTTTTACACAGTCATTGTGCTTAAATAACCCCAGTAGCATGAACTGTAGTCATCACAGCACAAGCACAGACAGTCCACTGTTGTAGTTCCTGCAGAAGTAGGTCAGCACATCGCTTTAGGTAACTGTTCTTGTTCAGCAAAGAACGGATGATTAACCATACTTACACTCTTGCTCTACTTTTGCTAAGAATACACCTGTCGCCCAACCTACACAAAGATTTCAGCAGCACAAACTCAACCCCCTGGTGTACACCATTGCAGCTTATAACCAAGATATTCACAGGCAATGTGTGATGGGTGATACAATTATGGACTTAATTTCTCCAAGGATAGCAGCTAGTGCTCCTGCTCTTGAGTGATGGGTGATTAAAAGCACGGACATAATTTCTCCAAGGACAGCAACTGGTGCTCCTGCTTCTGCCTTTGCAACACCTGACTCAGGAATCACAGAGAAAGTTCTGAAAGCAAGTAAACAGTGTTTTATTTGTAGAGAGTAATCCTTCATTTCAGTTGTCTAGACACAGACCAGCTGTGAGCCACTTCATGTAGGAAACCAGGTAGGCTTTATTCACATATATACAGTTGCATGCTTCCTGTTAATCTTGAAATATATACATGACAGAGAGACATATTTCAGACTGGCCATCCTCTAGCACAACCAGCTCAGGCCCAACTGACACTCTCAGAACACTCACACACAGCAACATTCACCAAGATTCCACTGAACAGCCAATCACCTCTAGCAACAACATTCTCACAGCATCCAAAGACGGCCAACAGGGAGAGGACAACATAAGCACATCATAAAATAATGTTCCTTCCCTTATCTCGTAGACAGCTTCATATTGGCTGCTTATGTATTAGGGGAGAGGGAGCAACAATAGGTCAAGAATTCCTCTTACTCTCAAAATGTCAAGATGACATGGTGAAAAGGTCCTAGCGAGAGGAAGGGTAGAGCAGGTGGGTGTAGGGGTGCAGAAGCTGCCCTGCATCTTTAAAGAGACATGGGGCCTCATTACAACTATTGCGGAATGGGTTTAACGGTGCCGCTAATGGTGCTGGCGCCGGTAAACCCATTCCGCAATATTACGAGGTTCCCTCGCGGGACCCGCTCTGGACGTCTGGTTTTACGAGCGGGTCCCGCGAGGGGAACAGGGCGTTAACAACGGGCCCGTCGTAATCGGCCCGTTGTTAGCTCCCGCACCCATTCCCATTGAGCTCTATGGGGGCTCGAATGGGAATGGGGAAGGACCGGGCCCGGGTTCCCTGAAGGGGGAAATACCGGGCCCTCCATACTCAGAATGGCCCAGTATTTCCCCATTCAGGGAACCCAGACCTGGACACGGTTTTTTAGGCAGCATGCCCTTATTAAGGGCGTGGCTACCTCCAAAGTCTTAATGAGGCCCATGGATTTGCTTTAGGCACTCCAAAACGTGGTCAACGATAGGAGTCAGGTATATGAGCTAATTGTGGGTAGGCATTAGGTGGGCTGGTTGTGGGGGGTGTTTTGGTTGGCAGTAGCCAGCTAGAACCATTGCATATGCGTATGTGAGTCTGAAACGTACCTACGATGACACTGCAGTATCTGCATATGGGAAGTTGCCCTCTGCATCTCCTTGGAATGTGGATCTGTTATAAAACATAACCATTTCCCCTTGCATGTCAGGCTGTAACTGGCATCAGATGGCAGTTATTGGACACAGGGGCAGTATTGTCAAGTGAAGACAGTGCCCCTAGCCTATGTTGGTTCTGCTACCCTGACTCCTCCCCCCCACCCTAACTGTAGGTACCAAAGCAGGACCGCCAAATAAATGTGGCTGTCAACGAATATAGTCTTTTGTCTATTTTAGTAATTGCTATATATTGTAATCATATGGGTTGTATTTTATATTTGGAATCTCACTTCCTGTGATTCCACTTGGGTCAAAGGTCATCTGACATCACTTCCTGATGTCACTGAACATGTGATATCACTGCCGCAAGCTCTGGCATTTTGTTCAACTGACATCCCTGGATAAAAGGCTATACTGAGAAATAAAGGCCATAAGAAAGATCATTCAAATGATTAATATTCCACAGCAGCTCAGGTAGACCTGGACGCTGAGTCAGCTGAAGCAAGATCAATACATAAGCGCTACACACAGTTTACTGCTTAAAACCAAGAGCTCAAAATCAAGCCTTTTCTGGTTTTACAATTGTAATATGTAGTTGATGGTGCAGCCAATCAAGGGGTTCCTTGGGAGACGTTTGACTGATTTGTGATCTTTGCTCCACACCTGAGCTCCCATACTGTACCTTTGTTTATTGTACACTAACAAGTATCCAAGTACCTTAATTATACTACAGCCAATAATGCTTATGTTTATAGGACACTAGGACCTACGGTTAGCAGAAGTTCCAGGCCCGAAATTGAATTAAATCTGTCTCAGCATAGGGGGGGGGGGGTTACAAGATGTTTCTTCCCAAAACAGGGCCACTTGCAGGTCAGTGAAGTTTCAAAAGAAACGTGCAGCCTCTTTCTTACTCCTTCTCGGTGAGTTTAAACTGCCACTCACGTTTTAACCACAGAGTAATTCATTTTGTATGGTTTGAGTTTAAAGAGAAGCAATTAGGGAAAAACGTACATGTCCTCCTCTCACTTTTCACTCACTGTAACCATTTTATAAAGCGTCTTATCGTTTTCAGAAAAAAAACACTAAGATCCTTCACCAAAGCACTTGCACATAGTACAACGCAACTTACAAGTAGCACTCTGGACCCTGATAATATACTTGAAAGAATGTTTTAATATATTGCCGTCATTTCTGCAAGTTTAAAACACCCATGGATGGTTGCCTTGGCAGCTGTAGAGCCCCAATGACCTGCATTTTCTCTGGATTCACCAAGTATCTGCATTCCTTTTTCCCTTGTCTCTATTTCACAGTTTCTTTGGTGAGGCTTGTATTGACCATCTGGCATTCGTGGCACAGCACTGGCAATCTAGGCATTTTCTGTGCATACTTTCTATACAGAGGGCACACCAGACTGACTCTGGTCCTGCAAACACCAGGTATTTTGGTTATACTTTTTCTAATTCCTCCAATATTTCAGATATTTGTCACTCTAGCATCTACTTACAATATCTCATTACAGACTTTATCAACTCCTGTTTCCTCTTTCCTCTCCAGCACTTTAAATAAATCACAGTCCTGAATAAGTGCCGCCTCTCTAGAATAAAACACATGTGGGCACTGACGTTTCAGAATGGCCATTGAACACCTATTTGCTATGTCTATTTGGGATAGAAATGGTTTTGCACCTAATTGACTCTTAACAGAGCATCGCTCAGTATCACAAATGGCCACAGGCCTGGCTTCCAAGTCACCATTAGTTATTGTGTAGACTATCTGACCAGTTAAAGATGTTCTATTTGTAACTACACACGCTGAGTGGGGTTCCCTACCAATGACAGTGTGTGCTGCACAGGATGACAATATTAGATATTATACGAACACTGTGCTTAGTGAAGATGCTTCTTTTGCTTTTCTTTCTCTATCAGCATCGCAGAGGTTGTTTTTGGTCCCATGCAACGGTTAAATGGCCGAGCAATTGGGACTAGACTATGTCCTGCAGTGGTATCCATCAATCAGCCTTCATTGTATATCAAAACATCCTTTACAATTCATCAATTAACATCTACACAAATGTAAAAAAAAAAAAAAATAGCATAAAACCCAACCATTAAATAAGTATACGCAATTCAAGATATAATGTACTGACAATATATAACCATCTGGGATATCGTAAGTATGCAACTTTAAACTAACAGTTGCAGACAAAAACCCATGCTTGGGGAAATGTGCACACCCACAATGCTTTGCACGTGTAACTCTGAACTGGCGGTGAGCTTCCAGCGATGGCCAGTGAGGGACGCTGCCACATTTGCGATGGTGGGCAAATGGCTTATTCTACTTTCACATTTCATGTGGACGTTTCTTTTTTTTCCAATCCATTTTAAACCCACCACAACATTTGTGGTGTTTGCTAAACATGCCCCAATGCTCCAACAGCAAGGTCATCACACTGAACTACACTGAGGATCCCTAATGGGGGTGGAACTGGGTGTGAGGTTGTCTGCAGTCTTGAGGGCTGTCTGTCTTGGGGTGATGCCCTGCCCTGTAAGACGAATGAAATGTTCTGCACAAAAGGTTTTCATTCGGGCTTATGTGTATACCCGCATTCCTTTGCTCATGGAGCTCTGAACTGGAGGTGACCATTCAGCGATGGTTAGGGGGTGGGGGGCATGGGTGGTGATGTGGTTTGTGTGACTTGGCTCAAATCACTTATTCTGCTTTCACATTTCAGGTGGAGGGTTTAACCTTTTAAGCCCTTTTAAACTCTCCATAACGTTGCTGATCTTTCCATGATGAAAACGCACTCATTTAGCCTACCTTAAAGTTAATGGGCACTCCAAATGAATTTTGTGATAGTGAATGTGACTATGATTGAATCAGTCCCGAAGGTCAACAAAAATGCTACACACACGTTCCTTATTCACTGGGGCCATAATAATAGCTTACCTGGCCTACTCTGTAACCACTTGTATTGAAATCATATGAAGAGGAAGTGAATCCTCCTTCCACAATTGCACACTCCCCCATATTGCCTCAGTGCCAGTTGCTTGTAATTCCTTGTAATAGCCATCGGTGGTTTAACCCAGAATTAATTGCATACGGCTGAACCACTTTGGTAATTTTGCATATGGACAAAAAACTGATGGCATGGAAGGCATGGAAGGCTGCCCTAGGCATACTAGTGGTTATGAAAAATGTAAAACCTTAACACCATCTTTTCGTGGTTGTATCCCTGCAAGCAGTGCAAACATACTCTAACTAGAAAAAATCAATACACCTACATCATGGGGAGGCTCTGAAAAAAGCACGGGTTGCAGAACATACTAAAGCACACACTGAAACATATTTATCAAAGTAGAAAAAAGGTGGTAAGCATTTAGGATGAAGTGCGTCTTAGACATTACAACAACATCAACAACAAAATGCGTAACAAGGGGCAAGGTCTTCACATGCCACTGATGTTTCTGTATTAATTTAGAGAAGGAACACAGAGACACTTTCCTCTGAAACCCCCGAAGTTACACTTTTCAATGTATTTATATGTTTATTGATTCATTTATTTGGTGCTTTGCAGCACACGCCATGCGTTCAGGAGCTTCAGAGTGCAAATACAGAGCGGCGCACATAAATCCTTATGATGCATTGGGCACAGAGTTCCCTGATTTATTGTGTTGAAGAGGAAGAAAAAGGTGATATAATGAAAGCAGCTGGCGAATGTATGCTTAAAAAAAAGAAACATACAAGTGTGCAGAAATGCACCTTTTGCACGTGAATACTAAAACGAATGCTTAGCATTCAATAATACGAAATCATAGTCCACTGACACACGTTCTATGACAGTTTCAGTACAAAACTAAATGCACAGAAACTTGCACAGAAAATGGTATGTTGTTTATTTTGCTGCCCTATGCATATTCCTTATTACCACCCATAAGCCACATAGAACAATTCAGTGACATAGCACAAAATTGGGCCCCCCTGCGAGACATGCTGAGGGCGGCCCTTCCCCCCCACGCTCAGCAACAAATCACGGTTCGCACAACACTCTGGGCTAGCCTAGACTAACACACTTGCGCAATACACATCATGATGCTGCAGAGGCACGCTGCACACTGCACTAGGAGAAAGATAACAATGTGTCCTTTCATGCATTATACAGCCCACTTTCTGAGAATAATTGGCTAAAAAGCCATAGTCTTTGCAATTGTTTTGTATGGTAACACCAATCCAATATGTCAACAGTGCACAGGAACAGGAATGCTTTAATTAATTTAATGCTTTGCTATTCAAAATGCCCCGGCACAATGAAAACATGTACAACTGGCTGCACAATGCAGACCAGTTTTTACATGTAATAAACATATTACAGTAAAACATGCCGTGCCACATTAAGACATAGCTAGACTAGTTGCACCAAAATGCCAGTCCAAACACTAACATGTATATCGGTTATTTGATCACAGACGCCCAGAAAAATATACAATGCCACAGAAATAAATTGCACCCAAATGCCAGTCTAGCCGGTAATTACACCTACAAGGACTGCTTTTTCAGAGAGGCCCAGTAAATTTAAAAGTCAAGCCCCAGAAAGAAATGGCTAGACTGGCTGCACCAAAATACCACTAACAACACATTTTATGCCTGCTTAGCCAGGACATGATTGAAAATTATGTTATGTTATTTTACCTGAATTTGTAGAGCGCACGGTCACCCAAAGGCATCATGGCGCTAGTGAGGGGGCTACTTGGCCAAGAAAGACAATAGAGAGCCAGGAAAACTAGAATAAAGTAGTCTTTGGAGCTTTCCTAAAAGCCAGATGGTTACAGGTAGATTTGAGTGGCAGTAGGAGGATGTTCCAAAGCTTGGCCGCGGCAATGGTAAAGGCTCTGCCGCCAAGTCTTTCCCGGTTATACCTGGGCACAACAAGTAGGTTGGTGGCCGAGGCACGGAGATTACGTTCCAGGATATATCGGAGGAGTTTAGATTGGAGAAATTCATCTCCTAAGCCATGGATTGCCCGATGGACAATATATAGTGACTTGAACTTAACTCGCTGAACCACTGGAAGCTGTGGAGTCGGCGGAGCACTGGCGAGATGTGCGCACCATAGGGAGAGCCAGTAGCTAGTCTGGCTGCCAGGTTCTGCATACGTTGAAGTCACTGGAGAAGGCCTACCGGTTGAGAGAGGTATAGGGAGTTACAATAATCCAGCCGTGAGAGGACTAGTGCATCCACCACGTGGGGATGCATGACTTCTGGAATCATAGGAAGGACTCTTTCTAGAACCCTGGTCTGGTGGTCGGTGGACTAACAAACAGCTGTGACCTGATTTGACATAGATAGAGAGGCAGAGAGAATAACTCCCATATTCTTCACTTTGTCGACTGGTCTAGGCAAAGGACCCAATGGCGTGGGCCAAAACGCGGGAGTCCATAGTGAGGGGTTGGGAGGGCAACCCACCAACATCACTTCCGTTTTGTAGCCATTGAGCTTGAGCCAATTTTGGTCCATCCAGCCCCCGACTGCCTTTAGGCAGTCATAAAGACACGCCGAGACCTCCGTTTGATCCTGATCCAGACGGATCAGGATTTGAGTATAATCAGCGTAGGAATAACAATTGAGTCCATACGAGCGAATAAGGCAGACCAGCGCCCAGATATAAATGTTAAACAGAATCGAGCAGAGAGAAGATCCCTGAGGGACACCGCAGGTGAGAACACAGGGGGAAGAAAGAAAAGGGGGCATGGCAAGGGTCTGATTGCGGTCAGAAAGAAAGGAAGTGAACCAAGCAAGAACTGGGCCAGAGATCCCGATCTGTGCCAGACGTGAGGAAAGGATAGGATGGTCCACCGTGTCCAACAAAATCAGTGCCCCAACTCCACCCGCATCAACAAGTCTAGACATATCCTCTTGCACTGAGACAAGCACACTTTCCGTCCCTCTCCCTGGCCTAAAACCTGCCTAGGCATGATTGAAGATCTTTGAGGATTCCAAGAAGGAAGAGACAAGGGGCGTGACCAGAGATTCCAAATGTTTAGACAGGAACGGCAGCAGGGAAATAGGGCGAAAGTTAGCCGGGATATTAGGATCAAGTGAGGGCTTCTTAAGGAGAGGAATAACCCTTGCAGATTGAAGCTCCGAGGGTACCAGTCCGGACTGGCAAGAGTTATTTATAGCCACCGTAATGTCAGCTAAGGTATCCGGGGCAATTGTCTTCATAATAATTGCAGGAATAGCGCCCTCAGGGGAGGAAGATTTAATCTTTAAAATAGCCGCTAGGACTTCTGCCTCAGTAAAAAGAGGGAGGTGGACAAACTAGCAGAGGGATCAGTGGGGGAGGGTGGCACAAAGCTAGTGGTGCATGGAGACAATATGGCTGAAGATTTAGCGACATTCGATCGAATCACATCGATTTAGTGGTAAAGAAAGATGAAAGGTAATTACATAACTTTTGTGATGGTTTAACCGTGGAGGTGAGAGGTTCAGAATAAGCAAGTGAATGAACGATAGAAAACAGAGTTTTTGGCTTACATAAAGCATTTTCAATACTTTGAGCAAAGTAAGAGGCTTTAGCCAGTTTAACACTGGCTAAATAGGTAGAGACACTAAGCTTGAACAAGTCTCTAAACAATGGATTATAATTAATCTGCCATTTACGTTCAGCTTGTCTGAGTTGCAGACGAGCGCTTTTAAGCTGATCAGTGAACCAGGGCTGAGAAAGTAGTCTACGGCCTTGAGTCAGTTTGAGTGGAGCATAGCAATCGGCAGCAGACACCAGCGACTGCGCGAGTGTAGTAAGAGATAAAGGTCTCAGGGAAGCACAATTCAAGGCTATAAGGGCACTGAGGGCCTTGGGATCAACTGAGCGCCAGGAGCTAAGTAGCGTTTTAGGGGGGAGAACTTTAAAGAGGGGAGTGACTGGTATAAATGAACATGAGATTAGATGGTGGTCAGACCAAGTCACTGGCTCAATCGGTCCGGGGTCGAGGAGGGCGTCTTTAGCAAATACCAGGTGAAGAGTGTTTCTGTGCAAGTGAGTGGGGGCTTGGATCAATTGGCGAAGATGTAAGTCAGAAAGGCTATCCAAAAAAGAATTGAATTCATCCGACCTGGGTAGGTTGTAATGCAAGTTAAAATCACCTATTATCACAAGATTGGTATAGAGCAGGTTTAGAACAGCTATGAGATCGGCTAAGCCTTTCCCGAAAGCTCCTATAGGGCCTGGAGGGTGGTATATGAGCAGAAGGTGGGTGACGCGAGAGGGCTACAGCACACACTGACAGAGGAGAGCTTCCATACTTAATGTATGTGAGCATGGTATCTGAGTGATTATATACGTATCTCTAAAGATGACTGCAATGCCTCCACCACGCTTGGGGGGTGGACGGTCATGGTGGATGATACAATAGTTGGTGGGAGGGCTTGGACTATAGCAGGCGCCAATTTCGGTGTGAGCCAAGTTTCGGTCAGACATAGGAAGTCTGGTTACCTATTTGTTAGCAAGTCCCAGATCTCACCAGTATGGGCCGGGAGGGACCTGGTGTTTAAGAGGCATAAGATGGGGGCGTCCATCGTGGTCTCAGTACTGTGGACACTTATGGTGGAGGGAGGGGCTGTAGTAGGTGTAAGGTGGCTCCAGCAGATTGGCTAGCTAGTGTCAGAGGGGGCTAGAGAAAGCAGAAAGCTTTTATCTAGGTTCCCCTTCTGGCCCATCCCGGCATGGACGGGCACAGATGGGCTTGCCTTAAGCGTGCCCGCTGTGCCCGCCCGCTGCACGTGTGACCGATCTAGCACATAAATGCCGGAATCGGGATGAGAGCGAGGCAGGTGGCTGACTTCAAGGGCAAAGAAAGAGGACTGTCAGGTCATTAAAGCCGAAGAGGTTCACCTCTATACTGCTGGAATGGAACTAGCAGGGAATCACAGCACCGCCTGCGACCGGCAAGCAGTAGCAGTCGTTCGGGTTACTTCATTCACACAAGCATAATCACACGTTCACAGAGATTGCAATTTAATAATAAAACAGGAATTTAAAATTCGAAATGGTTTAAAAACCTAATTTACACAGTTTTGGCAGCTGTCCTCAAGTGGAGCAGCTTCCCTCTAACTGCGCGGGCGATCGATCCAGCACATAAGTGCTGGAATCGGGATGAGAGCAAGGCAGTGGGCTGAGTTCAAAGGCAAAGAAAGAGGGCTGTCGGTTCGTCTAAGCCCAAGAGGTTCACCTCTATACTGCCGGAATGGAACTAGCAGGGAATCACAGCACCGCCTGCGACCGGCGAGCAGTAGCAGTCGTTCGGGTTACTTCATTCACACAAGCATAATCACACGTTCACAGAGATTACAATTCAATAATAAAACAGCAATTTTAAATTCTAAATGGTTTAAAAACCTAATTTACACAGTTTTGGCAGCTATCCTCAAGTGGAGCATTACAATTTAACACACAACCCCTGCCCCACCCTACCTCACCACACTTCCCCTCTCACTCCCACCGCCTAGCCCAACTCTCTCTATGGCAAGTAGGAGTAATGAAGATTACAGGTAACTAAGCCAAGCATTCCATCCATGTCGCTTGTCCCAGTATATGTGTGTGAGGAAATGTGCCTCATGCACAAGTACTGTGACGAGGAAGAGCAGGTCTAGGAGCAATGAAGATTATCAATAAGTACTCCAGGCATTCAACACAAGTACACACCCGTTACCATGCACACCCAGGTAGCCACCAATACATTTTACACTCATTCACACACATTGCACCATATACACTATATGCACTATATACATATACACACACACACTTGCATGCACACGCATTTATCCAAAATACATTTTCTTTCCTTTTGAATCCATTGGTCCAGAGCAGGGAACGAGGCCTCCAGCTCCCTGCAGTAGGAATGGCTGTTCCCATCATGGAGCTGGAGGACTCTAATGGGGTGGGGGGCTTCTGACTTCTGTTACAGGACTGAAAGTCAGAGTGACCTCAAAAAGAAACCATCTCTTTTTGAAGTCCGAGGTCCCCCTGGCCCCCAGGACATTTGGCATTGGGCTCCCCCACACTGCAGGGGCTATTCTCCTCCCTACGCCATTGGACCATGACATCAGGGGAAGGCAATTTGAAAGGTTTGAATCCCTAGATGTTTTTGAAGGGACAAATGCAGTTTTAGGGACCGAATCGAAAACTGCAGGACAACCGTACCAGCCAGTGAATACATACGCTCCCAAGAAAGGAGAAACAGATGGGAGATGAACCACAAGATACAAATCTCATTTGAACACAATAAGAGTTTTACCAAACTTAGACAGTGAAGCTTGCACAGGCGTAACAAAACAAAATGACCACAGAAGCGTCCTTAAGGGTAGACATGCAAGAAATTAACAATAGCTGCACAAAAGGTAAGTGTGAGGTGTAAAAAGATAATGAGACATCAAATGAGTAATTTAGCTGAACAAGATGCCCTGATGGAGAGAGAGATGAGGCGGCCCTGGAGGAAAGTCTTCTGAAAAATATGCAACACACGACACTGGGCTTAGAAAAAAGAAAATCAAATGGAGATAAAGCATAGTTCTGAAAATGGTTAATTTCTTTTAATTTTTTTTTTAATTTATTGTCATAATTTCTTGTAAAACTTTTTTACAAAACCTTACATTTCACCATTTCATTTACACTCAATCCATATTAGAAAAATGCCTAAGAGATCTTTTTCTACAGCATATTAGAAATTTGATTGATGCACCCCTAGCTGTAACCCTACGAGCATGACTCAACAGATTTACCATCCCAATCAATGCTGATTAAACTCAACTTCCACCCTCTATGACTAATAGTCTGTCCAGATAGTCAATGGTTGCACAGATCAACCTATAGTTGTGCCCTGCTAATAATGTGGACCACCACGCAGCCATATCATCAATGAATGTAGCAAACCTCCCCAAGGCAGTTGTCCTTTCTAAAGTTAGCACTGGGCATACAGCAACATGTGTAGTGACTCGACTTGATTATGGCAGACCGACAACAATTGTCAATAGTGTTTTTGTCATGTCTCAGGCACAACATTTCTTTTGTTTCCATTAGATTTAGTGTCATCCGCATAAATTTGTCACAATGATATTTCGACGGAAAAAAATTGTAGGTACTTTGGAGCCTCATTTACTAAGCGCACATCACTGCTTTGTGTTTGACTTGATTTCAATTTCAGTCGGTTTTCAAGAGTCATGCTCCAATCACATTTGCACACCTTTTTTTTACCACACAAGGGTTGTTGCAAAGCAATTCAACAGAAGCCCCCACATGGTTGAGGTTCTTTAGTATCTTTCCAGTCCATTCCTTGAGGAATCCTTCATAGGATTTGTTCAAAAGTTCCTTCAGGATCTCATAGGGAGCTGCAGATCTCGGCATTAGCATCTTCCTAAGGAGTGCAAGGGATTTCCATAAAATTACTGCGCCAAGTGATTAGAGGCGTAACTCAAAGCGAATCAAGGTAATTAAGACGTATTTCGGCAAGTTTTATACTTTACTCAAAAACTGCGCTTCTAACTTGTTCCAGAGAGTAGCATCTATATTGATACCAGCTTCTCTGCCAAATGTACTTGCCCCCACCACCTTTTGGCGTTAGAACAAAATCACAGGCATGCATTTGAATGTGCAGAATTCAGGATGCAGTTTGGCATCTTGTAGGGTGAAATAAGTCATTTTTGACTTCAGGTATTCAGTCCATTCCCATTGCCTGATTAATTTATTGAATAGGACTCCAAGGTACCTGATGTTATCTGTTTGTTCAATTGCTTTTCGGTCCACAACCCACTTAAAATTTCTCCCTCTGACGATCTTAGATTTTCCAATGTTGATCTCCATACTGATGGACTGTAGGTACATATCTAAATTTGTTAATAGGCGTTGCAACCCGATTTGGGTTGAATCAATTAGAACCACGTCGTCAGCAGAGGTGACCCAGCTTCTTTGAGGGAATGACTTGCAAGTTTTCAAGGCCTCAGGCATGTCGGCAAGGTAGAGTTTGAAAATGAAAGCCGCCAAAGGGCACCTTTGCTTCACACCCCTCTCCGTTGCAATTACATCCGACAGATCAACTTTTGGATTTAGTCTGACTCTAATTGATGTATCTGTGTGCTGTTGAATTAGCATCTGCACCATATCTGCTGGGCAATGTAATTTTGCCAGTTTTTCACACAACAATGTTTGATTTACCCTGTCAAATGCCTGTCGTAGATCAACGAAGACAAGAAAAATACGTTTGTTGTTTTTCAATGCTTCCAGCTTCAAAACATTGAGTAAGGTCAGATTTAATTCAACACCTACACCACTAAAGAAGCCTGTTTATCTTTCATCAATGAAGTTATTCGCTGCTGCCCATTTTGCCAATCTTTTCTGTAGGAAAGAAGCAGAAATGTTTCCAATTACATCCAAAAAGGCAATCGGACAGTAGTTGGCCGGGTCAGATCGATCACCTTTTTTGAATATGGGCACAACTACAACCTATTGCCAAGAGGAAGGAATTTTCTGTGTCTGGACTATTTTCTTAAACAGGGTTTCGATGAAGAAGTCCCATAGGATTTTGGTTTTTTTCAGGATGATGTTAGAAAGTCTGTCTGGACCTGCGGCTCCGGAATTTTTGGGCTTTCCAATCACCTCTTATATGTCTACCCTGTTGTAGTCTAGAACCCACACAATAGATGGATCATTCCATTGTTTCAATTCCTAAGTGATTTTAGATTTAAAGACCACCGTAAAGTGCTTCACCCTATCAGTGGCACTTAACTCCAATTGTCAAATGTGCCAATTGATTTCTAGACCCAGCATTTATAATGGCCCATGTTTCATGGTTTTTCCGGGAACAGATTAATTATAGCATTGTTTCCGCCTGTTCTGGTTTGCGGTACCGCTTAACCGAAGTCACCCAGATTTTGTATCTTTGAGTTATCTTTTTCCTGCCAGGAACTGGCCAGACGAGTGCATTGTCTTAAAAACTTTCAAATCGTCATGTAATGTCATGTAACTTTTTCTTTTTGTCATTTACTGCTTGACTAAATGCATATTTGTGTTTTTGGTGGTCAGTATTAATTCCATTTCTAACTGTAACAAATTGAGGTAATAAAGGAGTGTAATCTCCAGAACTTGTCCCATTAATACACCCAAGCCCCAATGCTGAGGGTAGCTCAGTGATCTCTAAAGGTTTTATTTGCAGCCGGTTTAAACCTTGATTTATTTCTAGTACGGCACAGTGGGCATTAATCATGACTCTGATTTCGGTTGCCCAATGTAAATTGACTGCATCATGGTCACTATGTCTCATCTTTAGGATCCTAAGGAACTTAATTTTAGTAATTAAATCACGTGAGACCCAAATGTAGTCAATCGTTTCAAGGGTATTATTACCATGCCAGGTGGTGCTAGCAGGAATGTCACTGGGTGTTTGCCCATTCAGCATTTCACAGTTTCTATGTGAAAGTTCGTTAAACCATATTTTACCGCAGCTGCCTTGCAGGTCTTGGTTAGAATTTTTTATGTGACCACTTGGGTCTATCCACGAGGAGTTCACGTCTCCACAAATGATGACAAAATACTTCTGGTATTCCATTTGTCTATCAAAACGGTGGCTGATTAAAATTGGTTAATGATATTTTAGCGGGGTTCCAATAAATGGTGATCAATAAAAGAAGCTCCTGTGGACGTTCTGTCCCACCAGACATTTGAATGATAGTGCCTTGCACAAGGGCATTTGTATGGAATGATTTGAGGACAGACCATCCTGGAACATTTTTAACCAAGGTTAATAGCCCTGAGAAGGGACGACCCATCGCATTTTTCAACGGTGGGTTCAAAATGGCTGAAAAGCCTTTGCAGATCGGCACAGTCCTAATCCAGGTTTCTTGTAAACAAATCAGGCTATGAGTTTCCTTTTCCAACTCATTGTCTTGAAACAAATGACTAAAGCCCCTGGTGTTCCCTGAAATGAATGAACATTCCTTAAGTTGACTTTGTGGGGGCAGCTAATGATGGTTGTAACCTCTTGTAGTTTTTGGGCGTGTATTCTGATCATACAACACTTTCTTTTGCTCCCATTCCTCTCTTCCTCCCCTATGGTGGTCCTACCACGAGAGCCTTCTGATTTCATTCTGATATTTCTTGGGCAAGTCTTTCTTGAACAGCTTTAGGGCCTGATCACGACTTTGGCGGTAAATGTGGCGGATTATCCGCCGGACCTAATTAGCGCTAACGCCAAGGCCCCCGGCGGATAATCCGCCAGATCACGAGTTATCGTGCACGTGCCCCGGTCCATGGCGTAGGCGCTAATAGCGCAAACCTTTAAATCCGGCGCACCGTGCGCTACCATCATAGCGCTCATAGCGCGCGCTATAAGCGCGCGGAAAACGCGTCACCGCAGGAACGGGAAATAAAGCGGCGGCCATCTTGGAAATCACAATCCGTCGGATATCACAGCTTCTGGAAGCCATCCACGCGATCCAAGGCGAAAACATGTCTCAGGACCGCACTAGGGGCAAGTCTGCGCTGGACAGGGTGAGGAAGCCCAAATTCAGTGATCAGGAGCTAGCAGTACTGGTGGAGGAGGCACAGATACACCACGAGGAGCTACAGCAGCGAAAAATAAGTGGCCAGCGCAGAGCCCAAATATGGCAAAACATCAGCCAAAGGGTCAGTGCTGTGGGGCGCGTGCCCCGTGATGGTGAGGATTGCCGCAAGCACCTGAATGACCTGCGCGTCCGAGTCCGTGGCATCCTGTCACAGCACAGGAGTGCAAGCAGGGCCACTGGAGGAGGCCCACCCCCACCCGAACTCACACCTTGGGAAGAGAAAATGACAGCCCTGATCGACGTTGGAACCATCGAGGGCATTGGTGGAGCGGAGGCAGGGACTGGCATCGACCCAACGGCAGGTGAGTCCCATCCCCAAATACATACATCAGAAAGTACCACACATGGTGACCCTTAGTGAATGAAAGCGAAGACATGTGTCTGAGGTACTGCATACACCCATAAGTGAGGCATACATCCCTACAACGTTAGTGCTGCCTAGACGACCCCGTAAGTGCAGTGCATGAATGACAGGGGCAGGGGATAGACTTCCATAGGCATAGGACAGCCACCTAGAGTTGGAGTATGCATAAACACACCCCCAAAACCCAGAGCGCAGTGCACACCAACCACGCAATCCCATACAGTGTACCTCCATACACATTTACAACAAGCACCACATGGCGACTGAACAGAATGCAAGTTGAATGCGTCATTGTCACTGTCTCCGATCACACTTGTTTGCATGACCTGCATCACACAAATATATGTAGCATTGAACTCAAACCACAATCACTCTATCCCTCTTTCTGATGGGGCTGCCGGAGCGGCTTCAGCGTTCCCCTCCACCTGACCTTCTCTTCACTCTGTGCACTACGATCCTGGACACCCTGGAAGGTAAGCCCTCTACCATTGGGCCACTCCAAGATGCGCGCGAGGACGCTCAAAAATGAACATTTATGCAAATAATATTTTATGCACAGGCTTGTGCTACATCTGTAAATTGCAGACTCTGTGAGCCAGAAATCGCTCCGTTTCGTTTTACTCTGCTGTCCTTTGTGCTCCGTTTTGATGTGGAGCTGCCATTCCAAGATGGCCACTCGTTTTTACCCTGCACTGGATTGCTGGGCCTGGTGCTGCTGGGGGGCATTGATTGGCTGGAGCATGTAATATCAGGGCCAATGGGAAGGCCGGCAGGCTTGGCCGGCCCTCCTCACAAGGCCCACTCCTAAGGCCCTGTCTACTGCTGTCCACCGCGGTACGCCGGATCGCCGGATCGCCGGCCCATGCGAGTGTTTGTCTACCCCCGTGAGTATCTGTGTGCCCCCCCTGCCCCCTGTGAGTATCTGTGTGTCCCCCGTGAGTATCTGTGTGCCCCCCTGCCCCCTGTGAGTATCTGTGCGCCCCCCTGCCCCCGTGAGTATCTGTGTGCCCCCCTGCCCCCTGTGAGTATCTGTGTGCCCCCCCCCACTGCCCCCCCTGCCCCCCTGTGAGTATCTTTGTGCCCCCCCTGCCCCCCTGCCCCCTGTGAGTATCTGTGTGCCCCCCGCCCCCGTCAGTGTCTGTTTTGCCCCCCCTGCCCTCCTGAGATTCTGTTTGCCCCGTGAGTCTATGTGTGCCCTCACCCTGCTTGCCCCCCTCTTGCTCTGCACTCCACCCCCCCTCCTCATTTCCATCCTCTTCAACCTCCCTCCTACTCCACCCTCCTTTTTCTTCCCCTCTTAGACTTCCCCCTCCTAGCACTTACTCCTATCATCTGTTCCGTGACTCTTGATAGCAGCTTGTCTGTCTCCCCCCACTTTTGTTCTCCCCCTCCCCCCCTCCCCTACTTTTCAATTTGTCATTGACTTTTTCCTCAGTAGCGTGTCTTGTTCTCCTCCCCCCCTCCATCCACTTGCCCCCCCCTCCCACCCCGCCTCTTGTTACCACCTGCACTGCGTAAATTGTCATCAGACTTAGTAATGTTACTGCTTGCTCTGTTTTCCTTCCTTTCCATCACCTCTTGCCTTACTTGTTCTATGCACTTGCAGAAATGTCGACAGGCCTATTATGATAGTTATTTTCACATTCTGTATTGTTTCAAGGACTTTTGCTGAATGTAACTGTATTTTTCCTATGTCCCCTCCCTCCTTGAAGCGCTTTGAAACACATTGTGTATAGGCGCTATACAAATAAACTATCATACCATATCATATCATATATCATATCAACCTATGTACCCCACAGGCACACGTCGACCCCAACGGGACGAGGATGATGGGGAGGAGGCCACACCAACACAGGGGCCACAGCACCGCGCCTCCACCATCACCAGCACCCCACGAAGAGGCTGCACCGAAGGGAGACAACCCAGGACAACACCCACTTCACCCCAACACAGCCCCGCCAGACAGCAGCGGAGGCGACCGCCCGCTCACCCCAAGCCTCCATTCACAGCCCCAATGCTGAGGGAGAGAGGTCTGCATCTGAGCCCGACGTGGGAGCAACACCTCCACGTGGCCATCATGCCGTAGGACAACACTCTCCCGGAAGTAGTGAGGATGGAGGGATGATCACACCCCAGGGAAGCCCAACGCCAGGCACACAGCATGCAGGAAGTCGACATGTGCCTGTGCGTCGTGTCCGCACACCGCAGCCCGACGTGGACTCACCATCTTATGGGAGCCCAGAAGACTGGCACTCTGAGCGAGGCAGCCCAGTCCAGGCTGGCGCCATGTCGCCATGCAGCCCCCCTCACCAACAGCACAATGGTCGTAGGCCACCACATGATGCACCAGTGGAGCACTTCGTCACTGGGGCGGCAGTGATGGGCCGACTAGACATCATTGAGGCCAAAACAGGCCAGGGTTGAATCGATGGCGAAGGTGCAGAGCAGGCACATCAAGGCAGTCAGTCAATAAGGCATGGGTGCAAGTACATTGCGCGGGACAATGCGCGTACACGCTGAGTTGTTGAGCAATGTACCGCAGCCCTGACAGGCTTCGGCCAACGAGTGAGGGAGTTGATAGAGGCAGTCTCAGCACTTGCTGAACAGACACGGGAGTCAAACAACCTTATGCGACAGCAAATGATGGCCACTGCTTCTGTCCCTTCCACATCGACCACACCAACGGAGGGTTCCCTAGAGCCATCTCCTAGGCGCCGATCCATGCGGCACCTAAGGGCACGCACACCGGAGGGGCCCGGAAAAGGGAAGCGTCCGCGTCCATCCTAGTGGTGCATGGCATCGTTGTTGTTGCCCTGATGAGACAATTGGGCCTATCTGCACAGTTGGGGGTAGTTCACTGGGGGGGGTTAGTGTGCTGGGTGTTTACTGGGGGAGGGGGGTTTGTGTGCTGGGTGTTTACTGGGGGGAGGGGGATTAGTGTGCTGGATGTTTACTGGGGGAGCGGGGTTAGTGTGCTGGGTTTTTAACTGGGGATGAGGGGGGTTAGTGTGCTGGGTGTTTACTGCGGGAGGGGGGTTAGTGTGCTGGGTGTTTACTGGGGGGGGGGGTTAGTGTGCTGGGTGTTTACTGGGGGAGGGGGGTTAGTGTGCTGGGTGTTCACTGGGGGGAGGGGGGTTTGTTGGATGTTTAATAAATCACGTTAGAAACACTCACAATGCCTGGACAGTAGTGATTGTTACTGATGCAATTCAATGTTGAAGTGATATATTTCTGATTTACCCATTACCCATTTCTAAAATCATCCATCATTCAATCCCTGTCTGGCCAACCTCCCCTCCCTCAGCCCAATCCTTTGTGCGTGTGCAACACTTTCTGGCACTTCATCGCCCTCACTACCATCCTCAGGTGGATGCACATGAGCATCAGGGGGCAGTGGCACATTTCTGCGACAGCAGATGTTGTGCAGCATGGCACATGTCAGTACAATTTAGCCAACTTTTTCTTGTGCATAAATTATTGCCCCTCCCGTGTGGTCGAGGCACCGGAAGCGTGCCTTCGCCAGTCCAGATGCCCTGTCCACGCAGATCCGTGTACGGGCATGGCCAAGGTTGTATGCCCGCTCCGCCGCTGTGTGGGTGACACACAGGGGTCATGGGCCACGTGTACTGGGGATATACATATTCACCTGCAGGGGAGAGAAAGCTGGTATGGGGACAAGGTAAGTCCAGTGGGTGTACAGAGCTCTGTCATCAGTGTCATTTTGACATTTATATAATTTGCCCTAAAACATTGTGGAGTGTGCTGTCCTACGGGCACGAGTGAATCAATGGGGTACTCTCCAATTGGTACGCCTATGTATCTGTATGTAACAGTACTCATTGACTTCTCGCAGGATAAGGGGGCACTTCCATCTACTTCTGCATGACAGAAGTGGCTGCCTCATGTGTCATTGCAAATACATTTGGCTACAGTTGTATTTGCTGGTTGTCACTGCTCTGTACTGTTCTCCATGCATTTCCCTGGCCATTTTGGGGACAGTGTTCGTGGGATGTACATTGTCATTACTCGGCCTACTTATGTGTGGTGCGTTTGTGGTTGTGCCAGCTTATGGTTTGAAATGTCATTGTTGTCGGGTGGGCAGGGTGGGAATTTTGTACTGTGTCAGTGGTCGGAGCACACAGGAGGCTTTATTGTGGTGGGTCTTCCATATGTCACTGTGCCGCCACACGTCTTACATCCTGCATGGGTGTGTTCTGCTGTGTTGGACATGTCCAAGGTTTATCGTGCAAGGTGCTTGAATGTGAATGCTGCAGTAATGCTTCTGCCTATTGGGAATAATGGATTCTGTGACAGGCACCATCTGTTGTGGATTGACATGCTTTATGGTATACATTTGTACTCACCCAGTAGCCATGTGATTTGCCATCAATGCCATTTCATGTACTCCGGCAGGGTACTGTTGCGCAGGACCATTGAGTCGTGGGTGGATCCTGGGTAGCGGGCACAGCAGTGGCTGAAGCTTAGGTCAGGACCACATGTCATGTGCACGTTGAGGAAATGGTACTGTTTACGGTTTCTGTAGGCAGCCTCATGTACCTGGGTTGGTACGAGTGCCACATGTGTGCAGTCCAGGGCTGCTATTGCATTTAGGACTTGGGCAATGGCATAGAATGGACCCTTCAGCTGGTGCAGCTGTGCCTGTCTGGCTGGCAATGCAATGTGTTAGTTCACATGATTCAACAGTGCATCAAGCACCTGTACCAGCATGGCACAGAATGTGGACTGAGCCATTCCATGCATCATGGCAACGGTATGTTGGTAGCTGCCAGTCCCAAGAAAATGAAGCACAGACACGAGCTTCGCTAGGGGAGGTACTGCCGTGCTGGTGGCTATGCGGCTGCCAATGTCACACTGGATTGTGTCCAGCAACTGGGTAATGTTCGCCCTGTCCAGCCGATATTCTGTCACCAGCTGACCATCTGTCAGAGCCCAGGGTGTTGGCCTGGCCCTGGGGATGGCTGGCTGCCTTGCTGGTGCTGCTCTCCTCCTCCTTATCCTCATTCCCACTGACCCCTGCACTCCCAGGGCCCTGGCCTGGTTGGCTGGCCTCTGTAGCTCCAGACGCAGCAGCTAGAAGTCAACATCAAGGCTCCTGGCTCCAAATGGCAGCATGGTGTTGTGGAGGGTGTGTAGTGCATGAGTGGGTCCTTTGTAGGCCTGTGATTTGCAGTGGTTCCACCTGGGTCCTTATTGCTGTCTCCTCCCTGCTCCTGCTGGTGTAATGGTGTTGGGGAGGGTGTGTTGTGCATGGGTGGGTCCTTTGTAGGCCTGTGATTTGCAGTGGTTCCACCTGGGCCCTTATTGCTGTCTCCTCCCTGCTCCTGCTGGTGTAATGGTGTTGGGGAGGGTGTGTTGTGCATGGGTGGGTCCTTTGTAGGCCTGTGATTTGCAGTGGTTCCACCTGGGTCGTTATTGCTGTCTCCTCCCTGCTCCTGCTGTTGTAATGGTGTTGGGGAGGGTGTCTTGTGCATGGGTGGGTCCTTTGTAGGCCTGTGATTTGCAGTGGTTCCACCTGGGTCCTTATTGCTGTCTCCTCCCTGCTCCTGCTGTTGTAATGGTGTTGGGGAGGGTGTGTTGTGCATGGGTGGGTCCTTTGTAGGCCTGTGATTTGCAGTGGTTCCACCTGGGTCCTTATTGCTGTCTCCTCCCTGCTCCTGCTGTTGTAATGGTGTTGGGGAGGGTGTGTTGTGCATGGGTGGGTCCTTTGTAGGCCTGTGATTTGCAGTGGTTCCACCTGGGTCCTTATTGCTGTGGCCTGTGTTCTGTTACCTCCAGCTTTTTGCTTTTTAGGCGGATTGTCCGCCGCTTTTATGGCGCTAATAGCACCAATGCCGGACTCGTGATTGCTGATGTTTTAGCGCGAATGGTTCCTGGCGCTGTTAGGGCCGGCGCTTGTACAACCGGCTGTACTTGCGCCGGCTGTAATGGCGCCGGCGGTATTTGGACTCGTGATCCGACGGACCCTTAAAATCGGCGCTAATAGCGTTACCGCCGATTTTAAGGGTTACCGCCAAAGTCGTGATGAGGCCCAAATCCGAAGCCTGTGAAATCACTTATTTCATAACCAAGTACTAGAAGGTCATCTTTGGCAGCTTTCAAGGCATTAGCCACCAAAAGTAAATGTACGTGGAGCACAACCCAATCTGAACGTTGTTCTGACATGCATTCAACTATATGGATATCATCAGACTCAATTGATCTCAAAGCTGGAACACAATTTAGAAGCTTCATGATATTTGGTCTGTTTAAGTTTATTATAGATGTCCAGTAAAAGAAATGACATGTCTGTCACCTGGCTCCACATACATGCACACAATCAATGTGATTATGTGTGAATGCAAGGTGCTGGGGTGCCCAGAGGGCAGGGATGGTATTGTTTGTCTAGATATCTATGATAGTTGCCCAGTACAAAAAAAATGCCACCCTTTTCCCCTGGGCCCCACAGTGCCTCAGAAGGAGACCTGATTTTGGCCGGTGGGGAGGGGGCGTTGTGCAACAAAGGCATTTTTAAAATGCCTTTGTTGTACAAACAGCCTCTCCCCACTTGCCAACATCAGCTCCACAGAACAGCACAAACACACACACACCCACACACTAACACAATATTCACAGATCAAGCACTCTCTCATTCACTTAAGCACTCATCGTCATCATCATGTACTCATACATAACACAAGCATACATGATATGATATGATATGGCATTTATAACGCGCCTATTCACAAGTGCTCCAAGGCACAACGAGGCAAGGGAGGGGAACAGAGGGAAGATTGAGACAACGATCTTACTAGGCCAGGTGACATTGAGATCGTGCAAGTGCAGGGGAGGTGTGGAAGGGGAAAATGCGAGGGGATGGGGAAGGGGAAGTGCACTACATAGGATAACAGTAAATAAATAGAAACAATAAATAGGAACAATAAATAAGAAGTGCGGCCAGCTGGTGGCAGGTGCAATGGTAAGTGCAGACATCAGGTGTCAAGTGCTGGTAGGGGGCTGTAGGGGTGCAGAAACAGCCACGGAGTGCAAGGGTTGCCAGGGGGGCAATGCAGGTGTGGAACTGGTGGGGAGGGGACCTGGGCCCGAGAACAGAGGGTAGCTAGGTGACCAGTGGAGTTTCAATTTCAGCCAGGAGTTGAGAAGGGGAGAGGAGGAGAGAAAGCAGAAACAAAGAGGAAGGTCTTAAGGTGCTTCCGGAACCAGAGATGGTTCTCCTCAATTTTCAGAGAGGCAGGGAGGCTGTTCCAGAGGGAGGCCCCAGCCGAAGGAAGAGATCTACTGCCAGCTTGTTGCTGGAGAAGCGACTGAACCTAAGGGAGTTATAGGGAAATGAGCGAAGAGCTTGAGAAGGAAGATATTTAGGAAGAGAGAGTTGAAGGTACTGAGGCTCAAGGCCCCAGAAGGCCTTGCAGACAATGCAGGGGGGTTTGAATTTAATCTATGCAGCCACTGGAAGCCAATGCAGAGATTTCCATCCTGGAGTGATAGGATCCCTGGTCTTGAGGCCAAGGACAAGTCTCGCAGTCCTGTTCTGGATGAGTTGCAGAGGGCAGAGAGTAGAGGCAGGCAGATTTAGAAAGAGGCTGTTGCAGTAGTCTAGAGGGAGATGCAGGGTAGAGGGAACCAGAGCTCTGAAAACAGTGAGCTTCTGGGGGAAAGAGAGGAAAGGAAGAATACCTCTGAGGAGCAGCAGCTGCTAGTGTGACTTCTTAGAGACATCAGAGAATTGAGGAGAGAAGGAGAGTGTGGAGTAGAAGATGATCCCGAGGTTTTTAGCCTCACAGGTGGGAGCAGGAAGAGGGCCAAGAGAGGCCAGCCAGAGAGAGACAGGAAAGGAGGGAGCGGGTGTGCCAATGAGGAGAATCTCAGTCTTACTGGCATTAAGGCAGAGATCATTGGCGGCACACCACTCCTGGATAGCAGACAGACAGTCAGAGATGAGAGAAGGAGAAGAGATGGGTGAAGGGAGTCTGAAAATGAGCTGAAAGTTGGGGCAGAGAGCGGCAATGCAGTGGGCAAGAAATGCCAGGTATTGGTTGAACAGCCATGGAGAGAGGTTAGACCCCTGGGGAACATCACAGGTAGAGATAGAGATAGAGGAGAGGAAGGGCCCAAGTTGGACCTGGGAGGGGCGATCAGAGAGGAAAGAGGTCAGCCAAGCCAGGGCCTGATAGGTGATACCCAGGTTATCACAGAGACGTTGAGCAGGACGGCAGGGGGTGTTGGAATCAAGGTTGGAGAGCAGGTCTTCACGGATATTCAGGAGAGTGGTTTACATGATTCTGACAGCTCTGAAGCCCGACTGATGATCATGGAGACAACCAACAGATTCAGTTTGAAGACTAAGCTGGGAGATGGCCAGCTTTTCCAGGAGTTTGTCCAGTAAAAGAGTGATGGAGATTGGGTGATAGTTAGCCGGGCAGGACGGATTGACAGTGAGATTCTTAAGAAGAGGGTGCACAAGGGAGTGCTTCAGGGGGAAAGGGAAGACTCCAGTAGCAAAGGAGTGTTTGCAGAATTCAGCTAGAGAAGGAGCCAGGGTGTCAATGTGGTCCTTGATGGTTTTGGAGGAACAGGGGTGAACCTATTTTGACAAGACTTCCATAGATCGGACTTGTCTAGAAACCTTGTCTGGGGAGAACAGAGGAAAGGCAGAGAAGGATGGAGGAGAGGTGGCTGAAGAAAGGCCAGAGGAAGAGCAGGGTGGTAGAGGGAGGAGTGGGAAGAGGAAGAGAGAGTGGACAGGATGTCCTGAGTTTTAGAGATTAAATGAGAAGCCAGAGCCATGCAGAGGGCCTGGGAGGGGACAGGAGAGGTAGAGACTGCAGCAGGATTGGACAGTTCCTTGCAGATTTTAAAGAGTTCATCCGAGTTGTTAGATGCCGTAGAGACGCAGGCCTGGATGTGAGCTCTCTTCCTGTTGCCTACAGAGAGCCGGTATTGCCTTTGGAGCAGGCGGCAGGCCAGTTTGTCGGAGGGTGTACTGGAAGCACGCCATTTCCTCTCAGCCACCTTGCACTTGCGTTTGAGGGCGGCGAGGTCTGAGTCGTGCCAGGAGTTGCACTTGGCTTTGGGCTTCAAGCGGATCCTCATGACAGGGGCAAGAACATCAAGAGTATCAGATGTAGCAGAGTGGAGCATGGAAAGGGCTGTGTCAGGGTGTGAGTCAGCCAAAGGGAGGGGTGTGAGAAAGTGGCAGAGAAAGACTCAACTGACACAAGCTTCATGGGTCGGATAAACGAGAAGGTGGGTGGCAGTGCTGGAGGTGGCTTGGCCTGAGGGGTAGAGAGAGTAAGCTGGGAGGAAAGGATAAAGTGATCACTCCAGGAGAGAGGAGTGATGATAGGGATAGAAAGGGGAAGGTCTGAAGAGATCAGAACATCCAGAGTGTGCCCTGCAGAGTGAGTCAGGCCAGAGGGGAGAATAGAGAGAAAGAAAGAGAGAGAGTTGCAGAGGTCATGAAAGAGTCCAGAGGAAGGACGGGAAGCATCCAGGTGGATGTTAAAGTCTCCAAGATGGAGGAGTTGAGTGGTCGAGACCAGGAGGGAAGAGGAGAGGTCTGTCCACTCAGAGAGGAAGGAGGAGATCTGACCAGGTGACCGATAGATGGTAGACATAGTAAGGGAATGGCTAGGAGAGAGAGAGAGCCTGCAGATGAGGCATTCAAAAGAGGAGTAGGCCTGCATAAGAATGGCAGAGGCAGGAATCCACTCTGGGATTATCAGGGCTACACCCCCTCAATGAACGGTTGGACCTTTGACCAGAGAGGATCTTGTAGCCATCAGGGAAGATGGTGTCAAAGCTTGTGACAGAGCCGGCCGTGAACCATGTCTCAGCGAGACCAAGGACATAGAGGTCATGTTCTTCCAGGAGGCTGCAGATGTCAGAGGAGTGCTTGACAGCTTAGCGAGAGTTAAGAGTGGCAATATGGAGAAGGTTGCTGTCCTTGAACGACTTCCGGGAAGGGGTACAAATCAGAGGTATGCCCTACGGAGGTGTAGAAGAAGCCCGAGGGGGGGCAGAAGAGGAAGGAGGAGAGGGCAAGGTAGCCAAGAAGGAGACAGCAGGGGGAGGAAATGAAGCCATGGAGGGAAGAGAGGGGACAGCAGGAGTCTGAAGGAAATTGATGAGGCATGAAAAGCATCTATCAAAGAGGAGAAGATTGGCCTGAGGGCCTTGGACCAAGATGGTAGTGTTCAGGTAAACATTTATGATGACCTTAGAGGAGTCGAAGGAGGCCAGTAGGGCCTACCACCGGGTGTCACCATTAATGGGAGAAGAAGAGAGAAAAGAAAGCACAGAGTCCATATGAAGAGTCCATAAGTCTGACGAGGGAACGCCAAAGAGAATGTCGGGGAGGGTTTGCCTAGAGGAGGCACTGGTATAGGTGTCAGCGATAGGGAGGCCTGGGTTGGAAACCAGGATATCCTTTTTAAACTTCCTCCTACTAGATTTAGGGAGGAGTGCAGGATAGTTGATAGAGAATCAGTTGGAAAAGAGAGGAGAGACAGAGAGCACCATAGAGTAGGTGGGGAGAGGAGAGAAGAGGAAGGGGGCAAAGGAGGTGGTAGGGGCAGAGAGAACACTAGGGAAGCACACAGGGAAGTGGCACAAGCAGACTAGACAGAGAGAGATGAGACAATAGTAGACAATTGGACATGACGACAGGCATCAGACAATGGTAGAAAGGTAGCTAGATTAATGTTTTGCTAAGAAGTCAGAATCGCAGAATGGCACTTCTTTCACAATGCAATTTTAAATACCGGCGAAAAACACACCTAACTCTGAGAGTCCTGTAAAAGGGGAACAAGGCCTAGGGTTCACAGTGCAATTTTTAAATACTTTCACAGTGCAATTGTTAAATACCGGAGAGAACACACCTTCTCAGAGCGCATAAATATTAAAAATGCTCAAACAAAGAGGCCCAGGGTCTCGAGCAAAAGGCTGTGCTCACTTGTTGAACGCCACCAGAAAGGCAAACGGGGCACACAGCAGGCCGGTAGGCACAAGCCTACAGATCAGCCAACCAATCAGGGGAAGAGGGCGGGCTGGGAGGCGGGAGGGACCACAAAACAAGGAAATGGATGCTGGGAGAGTTGGGAGGAGGGAAAAACAATGCCAAAAGCGCTGAGAGCGTGAAAATACCAAAAATGCTCAAACAAACAATGAGGCTCACCTGCTGAACATCACCAAAATCGTGCATCCATACACATAATTGAAAAAAAAAGAACATGAACATAAGCAAACTTACCTTCTGCCATGGGTCCTGAAATTTCCCCTCCACTGCACCAGCCCCTGCTAACATGAACAGGAATCAGAAAGCTGCTGGTTCCTGCAGCTGCATGCAAGGGCCTGAGTGTTGGTGAGCCGATGCCCGACTTCAGCCTGCACTGTCTGTATGTGTGAGGAGGCGCAGGCGCGCCCCCTTGCACATACAGACATGCAGTTCCCCAGCCAGCATTTCCAATGTGCTATGCAAGGCTGGGGAAGCAAACCTCCCCCATCCTTGCATGGCTCATTGAACTAGCGTGGCTGGGAACTGTAACTTGCAAAGGGAAACAACGTTTCCCTTTGACAGTTCAGAGTGCTCCCTCAGCTGAAATAAACAGCTGAGGGTGCGCTCAGCGTTTCACTGGGCTGGCTCCTCCATAACAGGTCAGTGGGGGCCAAGACCCATTGGGCTTAAGTCATAAAGTCTGAATATATTAAACCAAAAGCAACCTGAAAATGGTCACGGGTCAGTGAGCCAAAAGTTCAGTGATCTGCAAAAATTCATGGATCACTTTTAGGGGTAAGAACCATCCCCACCGGACTTCCCAGAAGCACCACTATGATATGCTTCTTGCTGTTCCCCACCCCCAGCACCCTAAGAATAACTCTTTTCCCAGCAAAAATGATGAGCATGCTCCACTGCCATAGATGGTCTTTCGAGGCCCCAGTGGGGTGATGGCACATTTTATAGTGTGCTGTGGGTGATAGCAATAAAAAGCATATGCAAAACTCGCAAGTTGCAGTGCCGCCTGATTGACAGTAAACTCTAGCCAGTGACTTGCTGAGGCTTCATTACCATGGCTGTGGGGCAGGCCTTCCAGGTCAAAGTGTGGCATGAGAGTGGGCGCAGAGGCAACACACCGAAGCAAGTAGGTGATTACATCTTTGTATGTATGCGCGACTTGTAGTGCGTTTATGTTTTTGTTTAAATTTTCTTCTTAGTTCCCGTAACAAAGAACATAATTAATATGCATAGTAAATAGGAAGCCTTCATGAGTTCGTGTAATGCCATAGAATGCAGAGATTTTGTATTGCTACGATTTCAAGCAATGCTGCTAAATGGAGTAAAAAAAAACAAACAACTCACTCAGGTTGCTTGCCAGCAACAGTTTCCATGGACGCAAAATCGTGTCCTTGGAGTAGCGTACCATTCGGAAAAGCAGCATTCAGGAAAATCTATCTACATTGCTTTTTTTACATGTAGCAAACTATGCCTATTCTAGTTACACACATAGAAACAGCACACACACACACACTTCATTGATTGAATGCTACTTCCACACACTGGGGAGCTTGGCGCCTCCAACAAGAATCTCCAACTTTCCATTTCATGTTCCATATTCAATAAAAATGAGACATCCTAAGTAACACTTTCTATCACAAAGAAACAACTGAGTTTGCAGAGTTTGTTTTATGTAAATTATGTATTTGCCTGGCTTCTTCCTAGTATGTCTGTCATTTAATAATAAACGCTCATATCAACTATATAGCTCAAAGGGTTTTCATGCTGCAACACGCATCTGTGTTTAAAAAAGTGTCCAGTTTGAGCAGATGCACTCAGCCTGCTAGTCCTTACAATTATTTTGAGGCACGTATTCTGCAGAAAGTGAGAGCTGGGTCCCTCTGCTTAGTGAACTAATTTAAACTGAAACTTGATGGATTTTGCAACAATGATATACACAAGCATGTATCAATACAAATATGCATTGAATCACATTCTGTTCCAATGATTTATGAATGAGCCATCGTGTTTGATAGATTAGTGTGTTGCACAATGTTCCGATGTAAATATCCCACATTCGTTATAATATGTTTGAATTCAGGCAGGGAAACTCATCTTTTCATCCTTATGAAGATGGAAAAATGAGTACAATTGTGCTAAAGCAATGTTAACAGTTATTTCTGAAAACTGTGAGAAATCTGAAGGTGTCTCACCCACTAGTCCCTGGGGATCTGTCATCCAGGTGGCCAGGACACGGCCATCGCTATTGGATCCAGTTCCTAGGGGTGGACCTGTGCAAGAGCATCACCTGGATGGGGGTTCCTAAGGGAGTGGAAGTGGGACACCGACAGGTGAGACACAGCACCCCCTTCCTTATAACACCTTTTCCCCATCCTACCTAGTAGGATATTCAGAGGTGCTACCCCCCCTTTTTCCGACACAAGTCTTACACCACAAAAGTCAATGGACTAACACCAGGGCCGTTTACCTGACATGTCCCAACACAAGGGTTAGGCAGAGTCAAGCAATTACCAATAACTACACACACCTGAAAGCCCTTTCCCTTCCCCACAGGGATAAAAGGTGGAGCATGAGAGCACACTCTGAACAAGGCAAACCACATGAGGAGGCAGCTATTCAAGGATGGCAGTTCAAGATGAGCAGAAAGGTGGCGAGAACCGAAAGGTCGACAAGGAAGGAAGTGCCCTTGCCCTTTTCAACCCAGACCTGCAAAGCCTCAGTGAATGGAATAATTTATTTATTTATTATTTATTTATTTGCATTTGTAAAGCGTCAACTGCCCTCGGGCATCGTGGCACTCTTAAGAAGGCTTACTTAGTTAAATAAGTGCATTAGAAGGAATATATATGTTGCTTAATAAGGTTACAGGAAGAGGTTAATATTGGTTTGAAAGATTGGTGGACAAGTATATAGTGCCAGCCACATCTTGCATGGCGGCAGCTACATAAGGTTGCGTGGTCAACATCCGTGAGCAAGAGCATGGTGCCAGCCACATCTTACATGGCGGCAGCTACAAAACAGTTGCGTGGTCAAAAGTTGTGTACATATAAGAGGTGCTAGCCATAAGTTGCATGGCGGCAATGACTCATATATGTGAGGTTGTAGTAAATAGGTAAGTGTGTGGTGCTAAGCACAGAATACAAAGGAGGCAAGCTACACAAGGATGCATAGTTAAGGTCAGCATAGAATAGCATGGTGCCAGCCCTATGTCACAGGGTGGCAAGTGCATACTAGTGCAATGGTTCAAATCAACGGGCAGTAAAGTGAAACAAGTCTCTAGATATGGCAGACAGCTACAAACATTTACAGGGAGGGGTGGGGGAGGCAGGGAGACATACTGGGTACAGCGGAGGGGTGGGGGCAGACAGGGAGACATACTGGGTACAGCGGAGGGGTGGGGGAAGGCAATGAGACATATTGGGTGCAGCAGAGGGGTGGGGGTAATAAGACATATTGGGTGCTGCGGAGGGGTGGGGGGAGGAAGGGAGACATATTGGGTACAGCGGAGGGGCGGGGGTGGTATTGGTGAGGTGCACTCACCTCATGAGTCAGGCAACAAACAGGGAAACAAACAAGGCCTTAGAAAGTGGGCCTTGGGGAGGAGGGCCGGCATCCACCTGCCGGCGTCAGATTGGACCATAAGTAAGAGCCAGGGACCAATTGCGCTACAGCAAGAGCTGTGGCAGGCAGAGACAAAGGGAGAGTTGAAACAGACCACCATCTTCGAAGGTGGTGACTAACATGAGCCATACAAACAACAAGAGTCATGGTGATCCAGGCTGTGTCCTCGTGGAATGCGCACAATGAGGAAAAAACAAACTTTGATTGTCGTCATTGAAAAAATGCTCACAAGCATGTATGCCTGGTTCCATAAATCAGCAGTTGATCCCCCTGTCGAGCGCAGCCTCCAGAAAGCGTCTGGGTTCCCAAAGGAGGGGAAGATGCAGGTCCTGGGAGAGCAGAGAGAGGAATCACAAAGTCGAGAACATTAGCTAGCGTGTGGTATAACAGATGTCAACGGTGCATGGAGCCCTCCTACACTGATAACGAAGGCAGGGAGAGATGCTTGCTACTGTGGTACTGTCCTTAACTCCAGAGACAAGAAATGCCAAGCAGTTCATCACAGCTGGTGAGTCAAAGGGAGAACTGATAGTAAACTGAACTCTGTTGAGTGAAGGTGGGCTAATGGCAACATAATATGAATCAAACTACAAGACCTTGTGTGTTACAGAACTGTTAAAACCCAGGGAGAGACCAGCTACAGAGTGGTCCGGCGCCATGTGGGCCCTTATTCGAAAGGCTCTGGTTGGTCCCCTTTTGTTAAAACTACAGATACCAGGGGTTGAGCAAAATCGCTTGTACAATCGAAAGGCTTTGACCCGTAACCAAGAGGAAAGCTAAGGGAACTAAATCCTGCACTGTGATAAAGAAAAGTGAACTGTGTAACTGACAAATGGGAACCTGGCTGAGGGATGCCTGTAAAACGGTGTGAAGTGTGATAACTCTGTGAACTTTGTGTTGACAAGAGTGAACCTGGCTGATGGATGTCCACAGTAAAAGGTTGTTTAAAAAGACATTGAGACTCGGGAATACAACAGGTGAAAAGATTCTGAGTAAATGGCCGTAGTGAACCCGACAGAGGGAGGCTAACATTCGGAAAACATCTGAGACTGGAAGAGGGGGATCCAGGGGTAAAGAGTAATCACCCAACATAAAAGAATATGGAAAGGAACGTTTGTGTTGTTACTTTTGACTCATCAGCACGTTAGAGGCAAGAGACTTTGTAGAAAAGAGACTTAATCACTGAAGGTCCTGATATCACTGAAAGGAACTGTAGCCTCATGCTGGAGAAGCCCGCAGTGTGCTGTGCTCAAGGGTCCCACCTTGTCCCTTGCTAAAAACTTGGTGAAGGGTGACCCCAGCTATAAAATCCTGACTTTTCATTTGTGCACACTTCTTTCTTTTCTAGTAAACACTATCGAACACTCTTATTTAACTTGATGGTAAGGATTGGCAATAGATTATTTTAGTATACACCCTTTTATTTGACAAGCCACTTCTAGGACCTCCTTATTATTATTTGGTGGTCGTAGCTTGTTCGCATCTTAGATTTAGGTTTAGATTAGGTGTTTTTCTCACCCATTTATACAGTTTGATAAACATATTTGAACTGCATATAAAATGAGCCTTTGTCAGAAACCAAGCTTGCAAATAAAAATGTTTCACAACCTAAATGTTCAATTTGCTTC
Organism: Ambystoma mexicanum; assembly: GCF_040938575.1. Taxonomy (NCBI): domain Eukaryota; kingdom Metazoa; phylum Chordata; class Amphibia; order Caudata; family Ambystomatidae; genus Ambystoma; species Ambystoma mexicanum. The sequence goes on along the minus strand of NC_090924.1, from coordinate 1,106,038,121 downwards.
TTGTAAATAGCACCAAGCAGGCAATTCATTGTCGTTTCAACATGTTGTTAGCTGAAAACTTTAAGCATGCAACTCAAATTCCAAAAATGTATGACTTTTGAACACTAAGAATAATGTACAAATTCAGATAGCTGGGAGTTTAGTGGAAGCGTTTTGGCTAAAATTACTTGATCCCTTTAAAGCAGCGCACTGTGCCCCACCTGTGGTGGGGGTCTGATGCACGTGGCAGATTACACGTCCATGACAGCACCTTTCCTCCGGTCCACTATACCAAGAAGCACAATGTGCAACTTCATGGTGGCCATCGCAACATTAATATTGGTGATGTCCCAAACCTTCTCCTCGGAAACTAGAGGAAAGTTTAGGTGATCCAATAACATCCCATTGTTGTTCACAAAGATGTCAACCTCCACATTGCGCAGGGCTTTTTTGTGGAAAGGTAAACCTTGCAACCTTTGCTGAAATCTCAATATGTTTTTGTGTATGCATGCATGTGATGTGAAGCACTGTGTGTGTTTCTATATGCGCGTGCTTGTGGATGTGTGCATTTGTCATTTTATGAGTTCATGTTTAGTGTCTGCATGTTAATGTTTGGGATTGAATTTGTGAATGAATGATAATGTGCGTAGAAGTGCAGCAAAGGTCGGAGTTTGAGAGGGGAATGAAGAATGAGCTGGCGGCCAACAGTGCAATTCAATTAGTCATTGCTTAATCACAAAACACAAGATCGGAATACATATACATCCCCACTGCATGCATTAGGGGTCATTTATTTTTCTGAAAATATGTTAATTTGTTGAAGTGCTGACCATGGGAGGGTCTGGTTACATTTTACCATTGTAACCATGCCTGTATAATTTCTTTCTGTTTATTTTGCCTGTTTTTGGAATAGAATTTAAAGTACTTTCACATAATTTCTTTAAGTGGAGAATCTCTGAATGTACTTAGAAGGGCCTCGATCCTTGCTGCTCCTAAAATAATGTATTCAGTACAAAAGCTGAATGCTTGTGGTCCTCATTGTATTATGTTGATCACGCTTCACTTCATGTTGGCAATGTTTTGTGTCCTTATAATTCACATAGTTGGAAATCTTTAGAACCGTCACTACATTTTGTGGATGTCACTCTGCACAACTGAATACATTTAATAATCTAACACAGTTTTCTCCTCCTCTATGCATTTAAACTGGCAAAGCAAATTGCCTTGAGGATAAACACCTAGAAAGAGCAATTCAAAAATGTTAACAGGAGGCATCAATGTCAGATGCTAATCCCAGTTTTCAACCACATCTAAAATACCTGAACATTTTTTCTGATGTAGCCTTCAAAATTGCCTTGCACCAGAACAATACTGGCACATAGTGTGGGCAAAGGCATCATGAAACTGCTCCTGCAGAGATAATGGTGATGTACATTTCCACCAGGGGACCACATCCTTCACATGGCTGTAGGTTCTGGGAGTTGGGCCTACTACTTTAGAGAAAGTGAAAAACCTCAGAGCCACAACAGATTGCAGCCAATTTAAAAAACACTAAGATGCAGAAGTGCATGCTTATATTACTTTTCCAATTCCAACCAACTGGACGAAATTGCAAGAGTTCTGGTACTACACCCCAACATCTAGACTAATAAAATTCAGCCCGGAAACAAACCTCGAACAAAGCGAATACAAAAGCCTCAAAGGATGCAGATCCCAAAAGTCAGGAAATTATTGAAGAAGAAAAAGATTTATGGGCCACATCTTGGCTGCTTTGAAAACTCAATATCGGGTACTGTTTGACCAACATATCAAGTTCAAAATCTAATATGCCATATAAAGGAGTCCAAGTGCAAAGGATCAGACTACCGATGGTAGCTCTCCCCTCACCATATCCCAACAAGGAACCTCAGGGAAGCAAAAGCATATCATTCTTCTGAGACAAATCTTAACTAACAATATAGCGAAGCCCATAGTATGGTCTCTCCACAGCCGACCACCCTCAAGAAAGCCATGGAAATATTATCCCTGTCTTATAAAATATCTCTGTCACCACCTTGAGACTTTTAGTTCCCCAAGCCCTCCAAGAACGCACAGTGCCAATGTCACCCACGCTAGGTAATCGAAAATTGCATTTGACATTGAGAAGGTACATACACAAAGATCCACGCCTACAAAAGAATATTGCCTGGGCTTGACATCTTATGATACCATCAGTGCTGCAACATCCTTGAATGGTGAGATGTTCATGAGATAACAGAACAACACAGCATTACATTCCTTAACAGTTTTTAACTCAATGGGCCTCATTATGAGTCCGGCAGTAGCCGTCATTTTTTTCTAGCGCCCGGCAATGGGGACCTACCGGGGCATTACAGCCCGGGTGGTCGCGGTAATTCCCTATTGCCGGGCCCCAGAACATATTACTCCTCATACCCATTCGAGGCCCATTGGACGCAATGGGAATGGGGAGGATGGATGCACCGGCACCGTTAATAATGATGCCGGTGCATCAGTCAAGGTCTGCGAGCGGGTGCTGTTCCGCCCGCCAGGTCTGCCCTGGCAGGCAAAAAGGCACCCGCTCGCAGTCCTCAGAGTACACTGGTCCAGTAACAACGGTGCCGGTAACTTACCGGCGCCATTGTTACCGGATCGGCACACTCGTAATGAAGCCCACTAACTCTTCATAATCAGCATTGTTCAACTAATGCACCAAGTATAACTTCCCCCATCTGCAAGGTTGACACAAAGGTTCCAATCCCACAGTACAGAACGAATTTTAGGGCTTAACATCAGAACTAGGTCTGAACATACTTAAGTAAAAGTGACTCACAATTTGTCTTGGGTCATCGACGCAAATGTACAGTGAAACACAAACATTCCATCTCAATTTAGAGTCAAAAAAAGCACAGCAAAACTATGACCTCCACTTCCTCTTTACCCCTCCTTCTTCCCCCCAGCAACCTTACATGTTTTTTCTGGTAAACAATTGTAGGACGTCCCCAGCCCTGGGGGAGGTTTTGAGGCGTCAACACACTCCAGCAGGCCACACACACACAGCAAACTCTGTTTGTCAATAGTATAGAAATAGTAAAAAAAAGAATCCTGAAAAAAAGAGGAACATTTTAAACACAATAGTCTACCCAATTCAAACATGCAATGAGATTTAAGGCCTCAGTATCACTAGATAGTAAACTAAGAACTAGCTTCTAAATGGGCACATTTGACACATTATTTGCAGAAAGGGGCCACAAGGGAATTCTATCAGCATGTGGGTCGGTGTGCACTAGCACAGAAACACCTCCAGCAATGGTCTATCAGGTTTATCTTTTATTCTCACATTTTCCTGGGTGCTTTGCAGATCAATGGATACTCCTAGTATGTTTGATCAACTTCTGGTCCACATGTCTCTGTGGTGTCCCACTCAAGATCCTCCTTCCAGTCACTTAGACACCTGTGAAATGGCAAATTGACTCATTTGCAACGTTCTTGTAAAATCGCGTAGTTTCTAAATCTGGAATTAAATGAAACATTGTTACGATTAACCACTGGCTTGACTCTTCCCTTCTCTAGATCTAGTTGGCTGTTATCCTGCAACTCTTTAGCCATAAGACGATTTGGCAATGTTGTGCATTTTCTTCAGTCTTCCAAATGAAAACTGAGATTTATCACTAGTTTCTACTCAATCCATGTTCTATTTTCTTAACCCAAATGTTAAAGAACATGAGAATGCCCCTTTTCTTGAGTTTTGGTACCACATATTGTAGAGCATAAGGCTGTCGAGAATGCTTGACCTCTTGGTTGTGCAAATTCCATGCATGTTTTGCAGGGCAATGCATTGACAAGAACCAGTGTGGGTTTTATACATAGAATAACAAACTCACTGGAGGGCTCCACTCTTCAGCCTCTGCATTTGCATTGGGCTTGAGGACTTCAGATCTTCTTTGACGCCTCCTTTGGTAATTCATCATGAAAGACAGACCAAATCCATTCCTGTTGGTGTGTGGGGATTTTCTGGAGAACACAGGTTTTTTTCTTGTGTCAATCAGATTTTTGAATAAATGTTATATCTTGACTTAAAATAAGGTCCAAATTTAAACTTGCATAATTGAAAAGATACAAGACCTTGAACAGGATCGTCATCGTGAGCATCTTGTGCATGTTTAACTTCACTGATTGACTCAGCTGGAAGAGCAAACAATGTTTAATTTCCTCATGCAAATGTTCCTTAACTTGGTCAGAGTTAATTACACATGTGCCTTTGTGTTTCCTCCAAAATAACATTCTAAGGTAGTAGAGGGTTTAATCAGCCAACATAAGTAGCTATTTTGGAATATCTGACTGCTCAGTTTTGTGGAACAGTCACTAGACCAGGCATTCTGTTCAATTGAATCTGTACTTGAATCCTGGCCAAATGATTCAATAGATTTCATGATGATTGGAATTGAGAAAGCCTCTAGTGTAGCAAACAGTAAGACGTTATCTGTGTATAGCAATGATTTCTATTCCTTCCCTTTGACCACTATTCCCTTGTACTCAGGGTTCTGTGTCAGGGTTGATACCATAATCACCAATGAAGAAATTGCAGTGAAGGACTAGTGGTCATTCCATGCTGAATAAAACGGCCCAGCAGTTAACTAGTCACTGACACCTGAGCATATGCATCCTTGCAGACGGCCATCAAAGTTCTGGTGGACATTTCATTCTGACCAACACTGCATCCAGATAGCAGCAGATTACATTGTTGAAAACCTTTTTTGCATCAATACTAAGTGCCACTTGCAGGAGAATATTTCTGGTTGCTTGTATTTGTATTTGTATGTTATTTATTTGTAAAGCGCAGCCAAGCTCTGAGGGTTCTGGGAGCTAATCATACAAGTTACACAGGCATGGATATACAGGCATCGCATATAGTCATAATACACAAATTACATTCAATTGTTTGCAAATATAAAAGAAGCAACTATTACAGAAGTGCAGAAGTAGTATATGTACAACAGGAAGTGACACTTAAATAGTGATTGAATCTGGAGATTCTCAATGTGAATCGAGTTATGGAACGGACGGGTTGGAATCCTGCTCAGGGAACCAACCTTTAACTTTAATATGGAATAGGGAGAAGGATGGTTCCTCTCTTATCGATACAGGGAGTGCATTCCATTTCTTTGCATCAAGCACTGGGAAACGGACTCTTCCTGCACGTTGTTGGTTAAAGCGTGGGATGGAAACATAATATGACTGAACAGTTCTAGTAGATCGTGTCAAAGATTGACGTGCGATAGTGTTAGACAAGTAGGTAGGCACTTGCTTATAAAGGCACTTGTGGGTGAGTGAGAGTGGCTTTAGATCTATTATTTGCTTGATATAGAGCCATTTTATGGTCTGTCTGGTTGCCGTGATATTCTGTTTCCTAGCAATGTTACATGCAGATCTAATGCCATTATTTTGCATAACTTGTATTTTGTTGATTTTTTTTTGAGATATGCCCAGGTAAAGGGCATTGCAATAATCAAGCTTCGATAAGACTAATGCTCTCGCTACTGAAATGCAAGTAGTTGTTGTCAGGTAAGGGGGCAGGCCATAATAAGCTTGCAAGTATAAGCTGTGGAAGATGCTAAGGCATTAGTTTGTCTCGTTATGGTGAGAGCAGAATCAATATAGATTCCTAACATTTTCAAATCAGTGACTACTTTAATAATATTGCCGTCGATATTGAATGAGGTGAATAAGGTACCTAATTGGTTCAATTTGGTTGTTGAGCCAAGAAGGAGCAGTTTGGTCTTTTCGTCGTTGAGACATACCCTTGCTTTGCCATCCAAGTTTGTACAGTGCTGTAAATGTCGTTGAGGGTCTTACTGTCTACAATGTGATCACCAGTGATTGGGATGAGTATCTGAGTATTATCTGCATAATTGGTGTATGTGACACCCAGATAATCAAGTATATCAAAGAGAGGCTTGGTGAACACATTGTAGAGAGTTGGGGAAACACAAGATCCTTGTGGAACCCCGCAAGTCACTGGCATCGGTAAGGCTGATGCTGAGGATGCAAAGACCCTCATGGATCTGTTACTAAGGAAGGATTCTATCCATGCGTTTGCTTGGTCAGAGAAGTACGCAGCAGATGATAGGTGTTTGCATAACATTTTATGGTTCACCAAGTCAAATGCCACTGATAAGTCAAGTAGTAGGAGAAAGGCAGATTTACCCTTATCTTTTAGAATCTGAATGTGTGTCTTCAAGTCCGTCTCTGTCCAATGTCTTAGTCTAAATCCTGATTGTCTCAAATTGGCGGTCTCCTTGATAAGAGAGGCTGGACAGGTGTCTAACTGGCAGTTGGAGGGTTTGAGTTTCAATATAATAGTCTCCACCTCTTTGATGGTGAGAGGTTTGAAATTGAATTGGGGCATGTTCAATTTAGGAGGACCTGCCTGAGGAGTGGCACTATTAATGATAAGGGTTTTCTATGTTTCTATATTATTTAAAAGCATGGTAATGTTGTCTTGAAGAACATTCTGTGCATTAGTACACCATAAGGTGTCTTTCATACAAGTATCGGGAACAGGGGCAGGAGTTTCCAGTTCTTTCAAAATGTTAAATAATTCCTTCATACTAGAATTGGACTTGGCTATGCGATCGTTGAAATTGTCTTTTTTAGCTTGGACAATGGCTACCTTATAATTGAATGAGGCTGCAGTAAAGTTGTCCTGAGAGAGTCTTAAAATGAGAAGTGGGGAAGTGTACCACTTGTTGAGGTGAACGCAAGCTTTCGATTTCTGTAATTTAAGGGGTGCTATGGTGTTAAAGGCCTTATGGATGGTTTCATTATAAAAGTCATCTAGTGCTGTCGGGTCAGAGTGCATTATGTCAGGGTGAGTGATTGAGTGATAGGTTGTAGTGGTAAGAGGTTCTCTAGGGAGAGATTGTGTTTAGTTTAGTTTAGTTTAGTTTAGTTTAGTTTAGTTTAGTTTAGTTTAGTTTCTTTATTTATACCACGCGCTGAACCATGAGGTAACTGGGCACCAGAGACTTAGAGCGAGTTCAACAATTTACATGCATTTTCATACTATACAGGACAATAACGATAAGTGTAAGTGACAAGGTTACACGATGGTTGTAGCGTTAATACAAATGTGAAATACATACAGTACAAGAGAGAGGCAGTGATTCATCAAACAGTTGAGCAATTCTTGTTAGCAAGCCAGGACTTGGTTTTGGCTCTGAAGGTCCAGAACGAAGATTCCATTCTGAGGTAAAGGGGTATAGCGTTTCAATGTTTGGCTGCAAGGACTGGGAAACTGGAGCCATCTGCTTTTTTTATGGTGAATTTGGGAATGATGAGGCAATGAGAGTACATTGTTCTGGTTGGTCTAGCTAATAGGCGTTTGTTGAATGTATCTGCCAGATACTTGGGACCATCATTCGAAAGGCACTTATGGATGATGACCAGTGATCTAAGGGCGATTCCGTGTCGTACTGGGAGCCAGTGGGTGTCCTGTCTAAGGCTGGAAATATGGGAGTGCCGCGGGATGTTCAGAGCAGCTCTGAGGGCATTATTCTGCAATACTTGGAGTTTGTTCAGGTACCGCTCTGAGGTGCCAAGGAAGAGGGTGTTACAGTAGTCAATATTTGAGAGCACTAACACTTTAGCTAAGGTGATGCAGCTATTTGGCGAGAGGAATTACTTACCAGCATTGATGAGCTTATTTGTGTAGGCCATATAGGAAGCTGTGATGTTTACTTGTTTGTTTAGAGAGAGTGTGGAGTCTAAGTAGACCCCTAAAGTTTTGATTTCTTTGGCCACTTTGATCATTTATCAAAGTTTATTTCTAGTCATCTTGGCTGGTGCTTGAGTTTGTGGGCTGGAGAGTGCTGCCTCTTTGATAGTAAATGTGATCAGGTCATGGTCAGTCCACGCACAAGGGATATTGGAAAGTATATTAATGTTGCAGATGAGGTCTGCTAACCAATCTAGCATTCTTCCTTTGTTATGGGTAGGGTTTTTTATGCGTTGTGTGAACCCTAGTTCAGAGATAGTGTCCTTGGGGGCAGAGGCTTTGGAGTCTTTTGGATATTAGAAGCCTAGATTAAAGTCTCCCAAAATTAATGACTTGAGAGTTACTTTTGGTGTTGATAGATAACAAGTGTGATATATCAATTTCAAAGGTAGTGTTTGGGTCTGGGGGTTGGTAAATCAAATGAATTGTGATAGTGGATGTAGTAGATGTGGCTAGTTTGATAGATAATAGTTCAGCAGATGGTAAAAATTGCTTGTTAACCATTCTTATATCTAGCGCTGTTTTATAAATGAATGCAGTGCCTCCTCCTTTAGAGGTGTTGGCATCTCTATCTGAATGTATGATAGAGTAGTTGCCCGGGATGGCAAGGTTGAGCGATGGGCCTGATGCTGAATTCAACCATGTTTCCGTGATGGCAATAAAGTCAAGGTTGTGTAGTGTTATAATATCAGATATGTCTAAAGGATGAGCTTGGAGAGATCTAGCATTAATGAGGCCCATTTTAATGGTGGTAACAGGGCTGCTAAATTTAGGCATCGGTAGCTTTTGATTGTTAATAGGTCTTGTAGGTGGCATAGTTATATTGTCAGTAGAGGTGTTTGCTGAAGTACTATCTTTGTTAGTCCATGTGTGGTGTTGGCAAGATGATCTAGAGCCAAGTCTGTGGTTTCTCAACGGTATGGGACAGGAGGTGGTGTAACCAGGTGTGGGTTTAAGTGTAGATGGTTGAAGTGACTGGGGATTAGTGTCACCTAGTGGCAGGGTAGCGTATGGTTTAGCCACTGTAACATGCACCAATACTGATTTAGGCTGATGATCATTGTATTCCGTATTAAAGACTGAGGGTAGTCTCTGGGGGGCAGTGCAATTCCGAGCAAAGACAAGGTTGCAGGAATTTCAAAGGAGGGATGTGGCCTGAAAGTGGGAGACTGGTTGTCATAGTCAGGCGAGTAATGAGTGCGCTATGACTCAGTAGGGTGTCCATGTGTTTTAATCGAGGACAGTCTATCAGGGGTGCTGATTTGGTCATATGAGAGTAGGTAAGGCCATGAATGAGGAACACGAACACTAAATGAGATGGCAGCATGGCTAACACCAATAGCGGTCAAACATTAGGCAAATGCACTTTGTGGATTAGCATTGGCTAGGGTGTAGGTTAAAGATGAGGGGTATGACTTTGAAGTTCTGATGATAATGCCAGTAGCATGAATGGTACAAGGGCTAACACAAACAATATCACAAGCATAAGCAGATAGATGGTGCCTGCACAGGATACTGGTAAGTCAAAGGAGGGAAAGCTAGACTCATCAGGCGAGTCATAACATCTTACATTAAATAGCACTGCGTGACCTCGTTAAAACATACATAGGTGGCATAATCAGAGAAAATGTTACAGTTTACTGAATAACGGCAAAATACATTTGGACTGGCAAGACAAAAAAAGGCAGCATAGATTTGTTAACTTAGATCGCAGCTAATTCGCCCTAGGTCACAGGTAGCCATAGTGCACAACAAGTACAACAGAACGTGGGAGCTGTGAAAACAATCTACGTACAAGGCAGTATACAGTAAAGGCGTAAGGCCGCCGCTAACTCAAGGTAAATTTTAGATGTCCACACAGCAGTACTGTTAAACAACATCCAGAGTGCGGCTTTAGTAGGCACATTAAATGTAATCATAATACGTGAGAAGACCAAGCAAACAGTATACAGGCATGCATTATGGGAGTCTTTAGGGTTTGGCTTGTGATGTTGATGGGGCGTACAAAGGTGGAATACAACCAGGTGGACCGCAGTGAAATGCCACAAGTCGTAGTATGATGCAGAAACGGGCAATATGCACAAGTTGAATAGCAGGAGTGAAAAAGTAGAACAAATGCTATGAAAATCTGTCAATAAGCTAGTCTCACCAAGTAGGTGCCGATTAGTCCAGGCATCGGTGGTCAGAGTTGGCAGAGGCTATGGAGTGGATGAGGAGGAGCTCTTATCACCGGTAGAATGGGAGGGCGATATTGAGGACACGGACAGAAGTTTTGGGCAGCTTGCAGCGCGGCACGCTCGGTCAGCTCAGTCAGGAGCCTTTTTTCATGTGCCTTCTTTTGTGGGCCGGTGCTCGGCTGCCGGAGAGATACAATTGGTGTAAGAAATCTGCCACAGCCAATCCAGTAGGTTCTATGTTTAGTGACTCTGGGTGTAGTGTAAGATGATTCAATTCAACACTACAGCTAAGTCAATGCCTAGTCTGGGATACTGAATGGAAACCCTTATTAATATATCTTTATGTCCAGTTCATGAGTTCTGGATGACTACCCCTATATAACACCCCTCTCTTAGAATCCCCCTGACCCCACTGAGCCAAGAAGTAGTTCTGTTTTGCAAGTTTAAAAGGTTTATTTGAAAAACAATTAAACAATATATATATATCACACTTTTATAATGAATTAATAATTGAATATCACACTTAATCTTAGCAGTAATCAATAATGGATAGTCTGGCACTAGCACATTTCTTATTAATCAATGATGAGTGGGTATAGGATGGATAAGATAGCAAAAATACTTTTATGGTTTCAAATAGATGCAATGTGGAATGAAAATGCAGTACAGAAAATAACTTCATAGGACCATTAGGACCTTGGCGGAGGACCATGGCGCAAAGCTGCCAACTCCGCAAAGGTGGTTGGCGGACTTACCGCCCCATGCCGACCTTGGCGGGGCGGTAAATCCCCAATCCCCATTTTACCCTTCCCCATTCCCATTCTTGCCCCATAGGGTATAATGGGAGAGGGGAAGGCGTTAATTACGCCACCATAAATTACGGTGGCGTAATTAACATCAAGGTCCCGTAGCGCCATGGATTTCTCCGCCTGCAAAAAGCAGGCGTAAAAATCATCCATGGCGCTACGGGAACTCGTAGTCTGGCGGAGAGGTACGCCATGCACTACGCCGGCGTAAAACCCTCTCCGCCAGGGTCCTAATGAGGGCCAATGTAATCACTTTCTTGGACAATTCACCCCCCCCCTTTATGCAATGTAAGGAGATGAAGATGAGAGCACACAGTTCTTATGAATGCAATCAAATAGAATTCAGTTCAATTCCCCCCCCCAGCAGCTTATACCACAGATAGGAGTTTTGAAACACAGCCAAAATGCTTTGAATATGGTTACAATGCAGTGAGAAATATGCTGAAAATGGTTTTAATTCCCTTTAGGAGGTTCCGGGTGAGTGAAAGATACTTGGGATGAGCTCAGGCTCCCTTTAACAATGCTCTAGGAGTAACTATCAGGTTAAACGAATTTTTGGCAAAGGAAAGCAAGGAAGCTGCTGTTTTCACATGTGGCTGGATTTTTAACCAAATCGCGAATCGCGGCAACATTCGCGAATGCGTGAATCACGATTACGGCAAAATTATAAGGAGTAGCAAGTAGCAGCTAAGATTCTAGGCGTTCAGGGGAAAGTTAAACCAAGTTTCTAGCCCAAATGGTTCCAAAGATATGAACGATTTTGTAAAGGTTGTTTTTCGAATTTAAAGTAACTCAAATTGACAGGTGACAGCTTTTAAAAATGACAGGTGACAGCTATGCGGCTGCAGAATTGGCAAGTGACAGTTAGGAGGAAGTTCTACTTAGATTAAATAGATTGAATTATATCACTGGAAACTAAGAGATTTGGTTTCACACCGTCCTAGCTGTACTCACAATGTATTTGGAAGGTCTAGGTCTCACGGATCGGGTCAAGATGGCTTCAGTTCTGGTTTCGCCCCGGACGGTCTCTGCGCACAGCGTCTGGTCTCTGCTCTGCTGGTCTGGTCTGACACTGCTCCTGGCCCGGCTCCTGGATCTCTGGGTACAGCGTCTGTGCACAGCTCCTGGATCTTTCTGCACAGCTTTCTCTGGACACAGCGCTGATCTGCACGGCTCCTGGATGCTGCTACCGCTGTTAGGTTTGCTGGATGCTAAGGCCTGCTGAGAAGAGTTCTCAGTTTGTGGGTTTAGGCCCTTGCTTTGAGTTCTGAATCAAGTTCATTGGAGTTTTAAAGTCTAAGTGTTGGATCTGGTATCTTCTGGATGTTGTGTGGTCCGGCAGAGCGCGTTGCAGCAACTGGATTTGAATGTCTCTACCTGTCCAAGCAGTCTCTTTTTATGTGTTTTGAAAATGGGTGTGTGCCTGGGCCTAGCTAAGCCTGCCCCTCTCTACTTGTCATTGGCCCAATTCTCCCCTCTCCCATGATTGGGGGAAGGAAATGTGAGTCAGAGTGATGCTGTAGGTTTTATGGGTCAGAGGATCCTCCCCTGGTCAGTTTGCCCACAAATCTATATTTGATTCAAATACATATTGCACAGATACACAGTTGTTTAAAATTACATGCACCCATCACATATCACATGAGGTATACTCTGTTCAAACTCTGCTCTTCCTGGGGGCTTGCATTCAGAAATGGCAACATTTTGCACTTTTTAACTGGTTTTGCAATATCAGACATTTACCCAAATGTACACACATGTGCGCAAGGAGTATGGACATTAATTAATGAAGTGTCAGATTTTTAACATGCAGACATTTGGAGTGAGACCCTATTTTCCGCTAGCAACCCCCCAGATCATACCACCAGGTCCTAAAACCTCTTAAAATGTGGGCAGAAAAATCACAAGAATTATGGTATCATTTAGATAATTTTGACAAGTCCGCACCATGAGTTATACATCTTTCTTAAAATCATATTCTGGCCAACAGGGGTGTGTCTTCCCAGGTCACATGGTGGAGAAACCGGTCTATCCACTTTCTTTAAGCTCAGCCTGTCCTCAGAGGGGCTGCCCCCCCGTTTCTGCCAAGAGGAAGCCACTTTACGACCTCCCCTATAAACCATCTGCCTGAGTCAAGGAAGGGCTTTGTTCAAAAGGAAGCCATTTACGACCACCCTAATAAACCATCTGCCTGGGCACAGGACAGGCCTTTGTTCAACTCCCTGTAGCTGCTCCACCGCTAATCTAATCAGAGAGGTGACAACTCCTTTTGGCAAGGGGAAGAGTGGCTGAGCAGGTTTTAACTCCTGTGGGGGTAGATGTCAGGCAGAATTCAGTTTCATTAAGCCAGGTTTCAGATAAAATGTCGCTTTTTGTCCCCCAGTTTAAATCACTTACGATTTTTACATACACATTAAATAATGACTTCCTTCAAGTCATTTCAGAATATAGTTTTACATTGTATCACCTCTTAGCAAGTCTTTCCTTGGTCTGGTTTTGTTTCATTTATTCAGTTTTACACAAAAGTCTGGTGGTTTTAAAACGCCGGCTTTCTGATAGTGGTGAGTACTGGTAATGCAACCATTTTTGGGATTTAAGAAAATGAATTCCCCACAGTTCTAGGTTGCTTTTGGCAATCAGCATTGCCATTCCCAATGGTTTCAGGCTACTGTGTGGGTAGCCCAATGGTGGTTTTAGGCAGTGCCCTTCTGTGCCCATAACATCGGCAAACATGGGTGGCAGCCTATTCTTCATGCATTTCCCTGTGCATTTTCTGGGAAGCTCTGGCCATCATGATGTTTTCAATGCCAGTAATGCACAGTTTCTTTTGGTAGGGCTCGGATGCATGGGTAAAAACATCCCACAAGCCCCCCTCTTGCGATGGCCATTCTGTTTCACTGATGGAACTCGCAAGATCTGGGATGTTCTCCTCATCTTCTTCCAATAGATGGCACAGTTAAGCATCTTTTTCTCCATCCAGTCGGATCGATCGGTTCTCCTCGCCGGTCCTGATGGGAAGATTGGGTGTTACCCTGGGCCCCTCGGGTCTCTGCTCCCGGTTTCCGGATCGTCCTCCTTGGCCAGTCTCCAGGTTTTCTTTCTCCTAGGACGATAAAGGAAGAGCGGCAATACCTATTCATGGACATTTCTCCCCCACCATTGATGTAGTGGGGTGGCATATATATTTTAGAACTCAACAGATATGAACATGCACATTTTTTTTGAATTAAGAGACAGGAACACATAAACTTGAGAAACACAGAATTTGATAGGCTATATGCAGGATCTTTTAGGGTTGGAATTGAATTACTCTGGAGCGGTACCCTCTGGGATTGCAGAGGACTCCTCCAGTTGCTGCAAAGTGTGCCTGGGATGGCAACACTTCAACTGGTTTATGTGGATCCACTTGTCTTCCCCCTCTGCCAAACCGCCTTTGGGGATGCGGATCTTGTAGGCCACAGGGGAGATCTTGTCTATAATCTCAAAGGGTCCCTTCCATGTAGGCAAAAATGTGCGCTGTCTTGCCTGGTTTCTTTCGAAGTTGTATAAATAAACCCGATCCCCCACCTGATATTCCTTCCTGGAAGTTTTCAGGTCATAGTGGGTCTTCATACTCTCGGCTGATCTTTCTAGATTCCGCTGAGCATAGGCAAAAGCATGTTGAAGGTGTTTCCTTAAATTCTCCACATACTCATGAGTTGTGGAGGCATTTATCAACGTTTGCTCTTGGGTTCTGTAGAGCAAATGCTGGGGAAGCACCATCTTGCGTCCAGTCATCAACTCAAATGGTGACATTTTGGTTGCAGATGAAGGGGTAGATCTGATGGCCATTAGGACCAGAGGTAATCGGGTATCCCAACTTGGCCCAGAATCTGCCACAAACTTCTTTAATATGCTCACAATGGTTCGGTTATATCTCTCTACTGCCCCAGAAGAAGCTGGCTGGTAAGCAATATGTAACTTCCTCTTGACCCCCAGTATCTCGCACATCTTTGTCATTACTTCACTGGTGAAGTGGCTACCCCTGTCTGATTCAATCCTTTGAGGTAGACCAAAACGGTAAAAGATGTGGTTAATCATCAGGGCAGCTGCAGTTTCTGCCTTGCAGTTTGGGGCTGGGAGACATTCCACCCACTTGGTAAACAAGCATGTAACGGTCAACATGTACTTGTTTCCTCTAGACGAGCGAATCACAGTGCCTACAAAGTCGATTTGCAAATCTGACCATGGCAGTGTCATTCCCCTCTTTTGGAGCGGTGCCTGGTGTGTGAGAGATGATGGCTGAAATTGTGCACACACAAGACACCCCTTCAAGTATTGGTCGAGGTCCTGCCCCATGTGTGGCCAGTATGCAACCTCTCTTAAGATTTCCAGTGTTGTGTGAAACCCCCCATGACCGGCGGTGGCTGCATCATGGGCGTGACTTAACATCAAGCTTCGGAATGAGGTAGGGACCACCCACTGATCGTGGCCAGCTTTGGATTTCCTTACCAGCAAACCGTCTTGGATTCGGAACATTTTTGGACATTTCATCAACACTCTTAGGTCCTCTTTCCCAATGTATCGGTATCCGTCAGGGGAAAGTTCTCAGGTTCCTCAAGGTGTTGGTAAAACTTACCAATAATTGGATCCCCCTTCTGAGCTGTAATTAAATCAGCATCAGGGGTCTCCTTACTCCATTGTGCAGTTGAAAGATCATTGTGAGCATTTGTCTGGGACCTAGTGATAGCAGTGACCTGGATTTCCCCCAACAGGGACTCTATTTCGATTAGGTCCCCTTGGATGGCCCCGGTTTTGGCCAGCTGATCAGCTAAGTCATTTCCAGTTTTGTCTGGTCCCTCTACTTTGGAATGACCCTTGATCTTTTTCCAGTAGATGGTCATCCCATTCGATGTGACCAGATCATCAATGTTTTGGATTAACTTCCCATGTTTCAAGGGTTTGTTATTAGCAGATAACATGCCTCTGGTTTTCCAATTAACCAGGTGCTCCACAAACCCGTTCCGTACATAATCCGAATCTGTGATTATGACCAGTTCGTGGAGTTGATGCTGGACAGCAGTGAGGATGGCCTGATGCACAGCCATCAATTCTGCCACCTGACTACTTCGGGGACCAATTTTGTATCCAGCGGAGGGTTCTGGAAACTCCTTCACCCATGCATTCCCTACGCCAGCCACCAGTTCTTTCTCCCCGTCGTTGTCAACATGGTAAGAGCATCCATCCACATAGACAGTGGGCATTCCCTCACACTTGTTTTCTTCAAAGACTTTGTGTGGGGAATTAAGGTATGCCTCCATGTTGTCCTTGATTTTTAGACTTTTGTCCTCGAGACAGTTTTCTCTGGCACAATCATGCAAGTCAGCCAGAACTTGCGCGAGGGGACTCTTCTTGTTTTGGCCATATCTGACCTCCACAGGAAAGCCTTGCATTGACAGAATCCAGGAAGTAATTCGGGAATTACTCACATTTCCGGCCCGGATTCTGTCACTTTGGAGATATTGCAGAGGCTGGTGTGGAGTCTCCACTATGATGTGTTCCCCATGGATAAACAGGCAGTAATTCTTCAATGCCCACACCGTCGCCAGGAGTGCCTTCTCACAATCGTTGAATTTTTCCTCCACAGAGGATAAAGTTTTGCTCGCATAGGAGATTACTTTATTGACCTTGTCATGATTTTGGTATAATACTGCCATCAAGCACGTATTAGAGAACCCCGTCTCCACGAAGAACTCCTTGTTTCTGACAGGGTAAGCTAGGCAAGGCGCTTGTGAGAGGCTTCTTTTGAGTTGTCTTACCGCCTCGGCTTGTTCTGGACCCCATTCCCACTTGACCCCCCCCTTCAGGAGATGAATCAGGGGTCTGGTGATCTCTGCGTAGCCCTCAATGAACTTTCTGCTGTAATTAGTCAGCCCAAGGGGGCTCCTTAGTTCCCGCAGAGTTGTGGGGTCTTTCAGTTTCTGAAGTGCTTCCACTTTCTTTTCCTGGGGACAGAGACCCTGAGGAGTAATCTCATGCCCCAAGAAATTAACACGGGTTCTACACCACTGTGCTTTCTGAAAGGAAAGTTTTGCTCCGGCGGCCCTCAACTCGGTCAGAACATAACAGATCTCCGCTATGTGTTCCTCCACAGATGAACTTTTGATGAGGACATCATCTACATAAGCCAGGTTACCCCTTGCACCCAGGTCGGGCATGGCCTTGTGTAGGAAAATGTTGAATTCATTGCCGTAGTTGAGGTATCCGAAGGGAGTCCGGGTCCATGTGTACTGCTGGCCCCCAAAGGTAAAAGCCAGCTTGTATTGGTTCTCCCTACTGACAGGCACAGTCCAGTATCCATTGGTCAGATCTATTGCAGTGAATACCTGTGACCCCTGGATCTGGGCCAGCCCTTGGTCAATGTAGGGCAGAGGCCATTGGGAAGTATGGACCCGTTTGTTGAGCTCCCTGAGGTCGGCGCAGAGTCTCCACTGGCCGTTTGGCTTCAATATTCCCAGCACCGGGTTATTGAAGGTGCTGTGTATTGGACAAATTATTCCCCGGGACTCCAGGTTCTTAATTATTTCAGTAAGGGACGCCATGGATGCGAGAGGCAAGCAATATTGCTTCACAAACACTGGAGTCATTCCAGGGTCCGTGGGAATTGTGGTGGTGTGGATGTTGGTGCGACCACAGTCATATGAGTCTACCGCAAAGAGATCTTGGAAATCCAAGAAAACTTGTTTCAACTTTTGCTTCTGTTCCAGAGTCACACAGGCATCAGCTAGGTTGACTCTCTCTTCCACCATCTGCCTGAAGCCTGGAAAGACTTCTGGTTTGGCTATCTCAGCGGCCTCCTCCAGCTGGGTGGAGAAGTCCCTGGTCAGAGTGCTGATTTGGACTGGAGGCTTCAGGTGGGAAAGGCAGCCCTCATGGACCTGGAAAATCACCTCATCCCTCCTGAAGTCACAAGTCACATCTTCCTTACCATAGGGGCAGGAAGTGTACACCAGGAAGTTCCCCCCATACTGGTTAAAAATCCTGTCTGGTGTTGTATTGTCCTCACTGTCACCGTCAAAACAGTCCTTGGGGATTGGTCCTAACAGTTCATTTCCTAAATCGATGGAAAAATGTCGGTCATCAACCGCCATTCCAATAATGGTGCCTGTGGCTAGAGTAATACTCTTTAAATCGCTGTTATCCACCTCTATTGGAATGGTGTCATGTTCTATGTTGACTAATGGTGTTGGGTTTAGCCCTAACCCTTGCTGTTGGAGAGAAACATTTAGATGAATATGAGCATCAGGGTTTTGCAATTTTTGTCCTCTTTTAACGTTCACTTCCAGGGAGAATTGTCGGGTCCTTTCTGGGATGGTGACTTCCCCTTTCATCTGAATTTCAACTGCATAAGGTAGCAATTGAGCTGACCTAGATGCTTTTTCTGGATCATCAAAGCCCATGGGATTATCCGCTAATCGGGACCAAGCTTTGAAGTTTATTAGGTCCAAACTAATGGCACTGCCTAAGTAAAAGGCGGCAGTGACGTCTCGCACGACCCAACAATTATGGACTATGCTCTTGTTGCCAATGGAGATTTTGAGCATACACCTGCTTGGCAGGAGATGCTTGGAATTAGGTGCTTCCAGGTCCATTTCTCATTTGTCTATCAGTTTGAATGTGGGAATGGCTGGATCTTTTGGGAGTTGGCGGAACATGGCTTCGCTGATGAAGCTCTTACCGTTGTTCACACACACTCGAGCGAGAACAGAGTCCTTCCCATCATTTAACTGAACAGGGATGAACAACTGCTCTCCAATTTGCTGAATTTCAGCCAGGCTCAGAGCTGATTTCACATCTTTCTGGACTATAGGAGTGGGAGTTTCTGATTGTGGATTGGTGAAGAATTTCAGGGTGTTTCCTTCCAGTGTGGAATACCACCTTAAACTGGAAGGGAGGTTGATTTTCAGAAATAGAGAGGACCCCCCATCACCAGTCTGTTGTCCTACTGCTATTAATGTCACGTCTGGAGTTTGGTTGTTCTGGAAGTGAAATTCTACTTGGTCAGATTTTTGTTCAACCATGTGGCAGGTGCCGTTTAAACTAACATGGTTGACACTCTGTTTTAATTTTATTGGTCGGCTAGTCTGGGTCCAGAGGACCTTGTTTACACAATCTATTAGGGGTGACAACCTTCTCAGGAGGTCATTCCCTAGTAAACAAGGGGTGCCCTCTGGAGTCACTACTATGACCGGGTGTTTCACCTTGTGTCGCCCAATTTTGATGTCCAAATCTGCAGTCCCCTCGACAGGAATTTCCTTCCCGTCAAAGTTCTGCAGTTGTCCAGGAAGAGAGGTGAGAGGAATACGGTAATTCTCCCCCCTTCCTGCATTTAGTTCCTCAAAGGCCCTTTTGGACAGAAGGGTAGCTTGGGATCCAGTGTCCACCAGTACCAAAATTGTACCCTGCCCCTGTACTTGTACCGGGGCATAGTATCTTCCCTCCTTCTCCTCAAGGGGGCACAGATAATGCACATTTTTAGACAACTGGTGGGCTAACCTTCTGGTTTTGGACATTGCTAGAGAAGAGATTTGGGCAGAATTCTGTGGAGAGTCTTGATGACACTCCTCATTGCCTTTATTTGCTTCAATGGGTCCTTAAGCAAGGCCCTTTTTGCCTTATTGGCCTTTTTGGTTCTGGTAACCCTGGTCCATTCATCCTCTGCTCCCAGAGGTTCCTGTCTGGTCTTCCAGGTTTTCCCGGATTCTGCGAGCCTGGGAATGGCTGGCAGAATGTGGGGACCTGGTCTCCTGTGTCCTGCGCCGTTCAGAGGAGTCTTCAGATTCCTCCCTGCTGCCAGGATTTGATGGGTACCCCCCCACTGACCTAACTGGGCAGAGGTTTTCAGGATGCCCTTAATGGGCCTACTCTCCTGGGGTTCCCCACTAACTTACACTGTGCTTGGGTGCCCATACCCGGATGCCCGCCCCTCCATTCCCGGGAGGTACTGGCATATGAGCCCCAAACTTCTGGTTGGATAGTAATCTGCCAACCCCGTGGCCCTGGGCTCATGTGCGCGAGGGGACATGGGGGTGGCAGAGTCCAGGGACTGAGAGATATGAAGGCCTCTGGTACTATGGCTCCTGAGGTTATGCTCAGGAGTCTCCCTCTCCCAGCGAACCTGGTCTCTATCCGCCCCTGCTCCCTGTTGCAATGCAAGAGCCTGCGCTTTCAATTCCTCAGTTAAGGCCTTACTCGACTCTATCAGTCTCTCCTGCATCGCTACCTGTTGCTGGAGCCTATCATTGTGCTGACAGAGAGCCTCATTTTCTCTCTGTGCCTCCTGATTGGTCCTGGAGTACTGGGCCAGTCTCTGCTGCAGGAGGTTACCTCCTGAGCTGTGTCCCTGTTGGCCTGCTCCTTTCTTGCCAGAGCTTCCTCCACCCTCCTGGTGTGCTCTAACAAGTTCTGGTGTTCTTTTTGGAGGTCACCCACTCCCTGGAGGGCCAGGTGATTTTCTTCCATTTTCCTTTTTAAGTGGCAGACTTCCTGGCCTAAGGTGTCCCTTTCCTGACTAAGAGCCTGCATCTGTGCCGCCAGGTCATCCCTTTGCCATTGGAAGGCACCAGCTTTCTGGTGCTCCTGATCAAACTCTGCCTGGGTATTCAGAATCAATTTATTGCTTTCCTCTTTCTCTCTGTCTAATCGAATTTGCAGGGTGGCTACCTGTTCTGTGCATGCCCTGTTGAAGTCCAGTTGTTGCTCCAGCTTTTTCTGACTCTGCAGAAGGGAGTCCAACCCTTCTTGGTACTCCTTCTGCAAGACCAGAAATCTGGTATCCTGATCAGCCTTCTCCTGTTGCAGTCTATCCATGTCCTCTTTTATTTTAATGATATACTGCCTACTATCATTTTCTGACTCCTGGCTCCCCTCCAGCCTCTGCACAGAAGCGACCAGGTCAGATTGGACCTTCTCTAACGCCATCTGTCGCTTATTCGCCAGATCTTGGCTTTCAGTACATTTATCCTGCATGTCTCCCATATATAGGTACAGGTATGCCGCTACCCTGGCAATCTTATTGTGTTCATCTTTGGCTTTAGGAGCCATATATAGTTCACTCAGGGCCACATGTAATGGACCCTGATCTCTCCATGTGTCTGACCCTGTTTCAGTGACCTGTTGCGCGATGGCCTGCAACCAGACCGTTTGGTCCTGGTGAGTCCACTCACCTCTCACAAATAGCTTATGTAAGAGGTGCTCCCTCGCTATTTTCATGTCTACCAAGGTCGTCATTCTAGAGATTGATCTCTGTCCTGACTTACAGAAATTAGTATTTTATTTTTGCAAAACAGACCTTTTCCTTAGAGTGTCCCTTTGAAGAGTGCTTTACAGCGTAAAACAGCGTGGTGATCCGACCGGATGTATGTATCCCGTCAGTTAGCACACTGTATTAAGCTGCGCAAGTGATAGATCTAACCCAGACGTCCGGCTCGAACCCCCAGTTTGTAAGAGGATTCAATTCAACACTACAGCTAAGTCAATGCCTAGTCTGGGATACTGAATGGAAAACCTTATTAATATATCTTTATGTCCAGTTCATGAGTTCTGGGTGACTATGGTTTCAAATAGATGCAATGTGGAATGAAAATGCAGTACAGAAAATAACTTGATAGGATTTCAGCAAAAGACAATGTAATCACTTTCTTGGACAATTCACCCCCCCCCCTTTATGCAATGTAAGGAGATGAAGATGAGAGCACACAGTTCTTAGGAATGCAATCAAATAGAATTCAGTTCAATTCCCCCCCCAGCAGCTTATACCACAGATAGGAGTTTTGAAACACAGGCAAAATGCTTTGAATATGGTGACAATGCAGTGAGAAATATGCTGAAAATGGTTTTAATTCCCTTTAGGAGGTTCAGGGTGAGTGAAAGATACTTGGGATGAGCTCAGGCTCCCTTTAACAATGCTCTAGGAGTAACTAGCAGGTTAAACAAATTTTTGGCAAAGGAAAGCAAGGAAGCTGCTGTTTTCACACGTGGCTGGATGTTTAACCAAATCGCGAATCGCGGCAAAATTCGCGAATGCGTGGATCACGATTACGGCAAATGTATAAGGAGTGAGTAGCAAGTCGGTTCTAGGTTCGTTGAAAAGCTAAGATTCTGAGCTTTCAGAGGAAAGTTAAACCAAGTTTCTAGCCCAAACGGTTCCAAAGATATGAACGATTTTGTAAAGGTCGTTTTTCGAATTTAAAGTAACTCAAATTGACAGGTGACAGCTTTTAAAAATGACAGGTGGCAGCTATGCGGCTGCAGAATTGACAAGTGACAGTTAGGAGGAAGTTCTACTTAGATTAAATAGATTGAATTATATCACTGGAAACTAAGAGATTTGGTTTCACACCGTCCTAGCTGTACTCACAATGTATTTGGAAGGTCTAGGTCTCACGGATCGGGTCAAGATGGCTTTGGTTCTGGTTTCGCCCCGGACGGTCTCTGCACACAGCGTCTGGTCTCTGCTCTGCTGGTCTGACACTGCTCCTGGCCCGGCTCCTGGATCTCTGGGTACAGCGTCTGTGCACAGCTCCTGGATCTTTCTGCACAGCTTCCTCTGGACACAGCGCTGATCTGCACGGCTCCTGGATGCTGCTACCGCTGTTAGGTTTGCTGGATGCTGAGGCCTGCTGAGAAGAGTTCTCAGTTTGTGGGTTTAGGCCCTTGCTTTGAGTTCTGAATCAAGCTCTTTGGAGTTTTAAAGTCTAAGTGTTGGATCTGGTATCTTCTGGATGTTGTGTGGTCCGGCAGAGCGCGTTGCAGCAACTGGATTTGAATGTCTCTACCTGTCCCAGCAGTCTCTTTTTATGTGTTTTGAAAATGGGTGTGTGCCTGGGCCTAGCTAAGCCTGCCCCTCTCTACTTGTCATTGGCCCAATTCTCCCCTCTCCCATGATTGGGGGAAGGAAATGTGAGTCAGAGTGATGCTGCAGGTGTTATGGGTCAGAGGATCCTCCCCTGGTCAGTTTGCCCACAAATCTATATTTGATTCAAATACATATTGCACAGATACACAGTTGTTTAAAATTACATGCACCCATCACATATCACATTAGGTATACTCTGTTCAAACTCTGCTCTTCCTGGGGGCTTGCATTCAGAAATGGCAACATTTTGCACTTTTTAACTGGTTTTGCAATATCGGACATTTACCCAAATTTACACACATGTGCGCAAGGAGTATGGACATTAATTGATGAAGTGTCAGATTTTTAACATGCAGACATTTGGAGTGAGACCCTATTTTCCGCTAGCAACCCCCCAGATCATACCACCAGGTCCTAAAACCTCTTAAAAAATGGGCAGAAAAAACACAAGAATTATGGTATCATTTAGATAATTTGTACAAGTCCGCACCATGAGTTATACATCTTTCTTAAAATCATATTCTGGCCAACAGGGGTGTGTCTTCCCAGGTCACATGGTGGAGAAACCAGTCTATCCATTTTCTTTAAACTCAGCCTGTCCTCAGAGGGGCTGCCCCTACCCGTTTCTGCCAAGAAGAAGCCACTTTACGACCTCCCCTATAAACCATCTGCCTGAGTCAAGGAAGGGCTTTGTTCAAAAGGAAGCCATTTACGACCACCCTAATAAACCATCTGCCTGGGCCCTGGACAGGCCTTTGTTCAACTACCTGTAGCTGCTCCACCCCTAATCTAATCAGAGAGGTGACAACTCCTTTTGGCAAGGGGAAGAGTGGCTGAGCAGGTTTTAACTCCTGTGGGGGTAGATGTCAGGCAGAATTCAGTTTCATTAAGCCAGGTTTCAGATAAAATGTCACTTTTTGTCCCCCAGTTTAAATCACTTACGATTTTTACATACACATTAAATAATGACTTCCTTCAAGTCATTTCAGAATATAGTTTTACATTGTATCCACCTCTTAGCAAGTCTTTCCTTGGTCTGGTTTTGTTTCATTTATTCAGTTTTACACAAAAGTCTGGTGGTTTTAAAACGCCGGCTTTCTGATAGTGGTGAGTACTGGTAATGCAACCATTTTTGGGATTTAAGAAAATGAATTCCCCACAGTTCTAGGTTGCTTTTGGCAATCAGCATTGCCATTCCCAATGGTTTCAGGCTACTGTGTGGGTAGCCCAATGGTGGTTTTAGGCAGTGCCCTTCTGTGCCCATAACATCGGCAAAAATGGGTGGCAGCCTATTCTTCATGCATTTCCCTGTGCATTTTCTGGGAAGCTCTGGCCATCATGATGTTTTCAATGCCAGTAATGCACAGTTTCTTTTGGTAGGGCTCGGATGCATGGGTAAAAACATCCCACAGTAGGAGGTTGCATTTAGCAGGGCGGCCATGTTGAAGAGAGGTGATCCTCATGACACATAATGGCAAATGTGCCTAAATAGGCAAATGGGCTAAATTCTTCATAATTAAAAGGTGATAAGGAGTTTCAGGATAGATTTCAGGCGGTACTGCATGTAGTGTGATTATTATGCAGCGGGGTGCAGCGCATCCAAAAAAGCTTCCCCCAGGATGTCATTAAAGGCCACATTGTTGACATCATCATGCTGTTTCTTAAAACCAACTTAATCTATGTCAATCAGTTTTGTAGCTTTTCCTTCAGATATTTGGTCTAGATTTGTATCAGAATTTTCACAATGATGTTAACCAAGAGATGAGGCAGTAGTTTCTGCCGAATAGGGCGTTCATGATGGATTCGGGAATGACTATCATCTTGACTTTTTCATCTCATTGCAAATGCTTCCTTCTCGTGGTTTGAAATTAGCAGCTTTGCTAGTGGAGGAGCAACCATGCTCTGACTGAATTCTCTGGTGAAGCTCCCCACCCCTATCAATTTCGTGTTTAGAAAGCATTTAATGAATTGTAGCAGGTCTTCAATTCCCATTCTCTTTCCAATATATGGAACACCCCGCTAACTCAGTTTTGATAGCGAGATCTTGTTCAAGACAAGATCTATCTTCTCTTCAGAGATATTCGTGAAGGTGCATGAAGATTTCACTAGAAGCCTTTGAGGGTCTTCCCTATTTTAACATTCCTGGTCATCAGTACTCCATGTTTATCTTCTATGGCATGGATTGTCTTTGATTGAAAAGCTGACCCAGAAGACACCTTCTTTGTACTGTGTGAATCCCATTTAGTGGATAGCACTATAGTAGTTTTCAAAAGAATGTATTTCACTATAGAGTTCATGTCAGAGACAGACAATGACATCCAGTACATTTTGTATCACCTTGTTCATTCTTCAGGATCTGTCAAAGAACAATACAATACGGTTATCATGTGTGTGTAAGACATGAGAAGACCAACATATGTTTTCAAACAGTCATATGAAATAAACCATCACAACCATAACAGTGCATGTGGCGTCTATGAAAATAATGCAGGAATCGATAATTTCCAAAAGAAACAAAAAACAAAATAATTCTCATTGTTAAAAATAAAATCAGAAACACCACTGTCTGTATCTCAGTTCTTAGTGCTTACAATGACATTCCAAGGAGCTTGCTTCCAAGGAAATTGTCTATTCTGGAAAAAGTAACGAGGCAATTTTAGTAGAATGTGTACTCTCTTGCTGTAATGTTCACTCAACACAACATTCAACAAGCGCTAGGTCATTCATAGCCGTCACCCTTTTCAATCTAATTTATCAATACTCTGCTGATGGCTGCTTCTGTCCATAAGGCTGATCCAGATGAAGTTATTGCAAAACAACTGACAGGTGCTGACCCCTGTATGCAGAGATCATATCAGTGATTTTGCTGGCATTGAAGGCTACAGCTACACATGGCATCTACACAATGAATTAGAAGACTAAGCATTTCTTTGACTTTATCCTCCAGTAAGTACCAAGAACCCTCTATCTGGCTCATTGAGGTGTTCTGCGACAATTGAGTGTTTACATTTGTGCAGACCAGAGAACTTAGACGTGTTGAATTGATTGTGTTGTAAATGTGGATTTTTCCTCATACCTACTGTCTTTCATGTGTGATGGCTTCGCCTTTTGCAATGCGTGTCGCCCATAGGAGGGCTATGTGCTTCTTTATAAAATCCAATTTGTGGAACATTTTATTTCTCCAAGTCATTAATGTTGCAAGAGTTAAGGTTTATAGAATCCATTCATATGCTTACTGGACTCTGTCTTCAGACTCTGAAGGTAAGGGGTGGCTTAAGTCATTAACATCACTTAAGAGTTATAACGACATTTAGAAATTGCAAGGAATATAGCCCGCATATATAAATATTTGCATTATTGATAACAACGATTTTATACAGATATAAGTTATACTTAATCAAACAAAAATCATACCACACACCACAACACAATACATTACAAATTATGATCTACTAATACTGGACGTTTGGAGTTTAAAGGGCAGTGGATCATAGAGGGACAGTAGGATTATATTTCAGTGGAATTGAGGGAGCCTCTTTGTAGAATCAGAGCCCCTTTGTGTGTAGTCATAAGCCATTCCGCCAAGATAGCAGCTATAGGGTGGAGTCAGAGAACAGCCCCAACAGATGTACGATGAAAAACAGGGAGGATAGTAAGAAGAGTGAACACATTTAAACACAGACATTAAGATTGACACCAGGAAGTACTTCGAGCCACTCAAGACCAAGTCTGTGTACATATCCATTCTTTTGTATGTCAGTTTACAGGAGTGGGTGAGCATCACAAGACTTAATTGAATAGAAGTAACCAATATCGAGATGCATAATATTATGTTACAATCTGTCTCTCAATTTTTGACTTTAATTCACAGACTTACACAGGCATATAGCCTGGAAACAAATAAGCAGTGTTACGTTCATGGCAGTACCACTGTTATGACAATTCTCGATGATATGTTGCCACAAAACATAAACATCAAAGGTCTAGAGAAACTGTGCATCAAAAAAAGCCTTTGCCACTGATACCACTTTAAGAGCTACACGAAGAGGTAACATACATGGCTCGTGGGTCTTCTCTCTTTCCACTTTAACCTATGCAGTTACATTCCAAATTAGGCTTTCCCTTTTGAGAACATACGTACGGGTTGTTTACTGTTAGCTTAAGATTCCCAAAACAGTGTCACGGTGCAATTCATGTTTTTGGTGCATTTAGTGGCACTAGCAGCACTGATGTGGGAAAGCATTGCTAAAACAAGAGAGAGAAGCAGGGTGGATGTGAATCAGGATATCTGCCTGTCATGGTACCTGGCAATGCCCATGCATGCATTTGACGCTTCACAAAATGTACATTAATGTCTCCTGCAGCAACGTATACCAATGAGCGGATAGCATTTCATGATTGTGCCTAGCAGGAGCTCTATAGAAAGCACATGCTTACATCCCATTCAGCAGCACAGTGATCCTTCCTTTGCCGGCTACTCAGCACCACCCTTCTATGTGCTAGCTCTGTATCGTCATGCACACACAACTGAAAGACAAGGCATGTACAGCTTGGACACAAAGGTGCTTACTTCAACACATGTTTGTCATCTCACAGAAGGGGGAACCCAAAATCAGTAAATGTAAATAAAACATGCCCTATTTTTAGGTAAGAAGGAAAGCGCCTTCATCATCCTATGCAATGTTATGTTTTGTTATGTTATGTTATGTTATGTTCGCCCAAGGGCATCTTGGCACTAAGCAGCGGAGGGACTGTAGCAGTTAGAACGGGAGGCCTAGAATAGTAATGTTTTTAGGGAGCGGCAAAAGGCAGATGGTCAACAGTGGCTCAAAAAGCCAGAGGCAGTTCATTTCAAGCCCTCACAGCAGCCACAGAGAAGGCAGAGCCACCTATCTGAGACAATCTGACGGACAGACTCTAACCAACATCCTCTTTGTCGCTCCCTCTCCAGACCTATGGACCCCTCATATGGTCTGTGTTCTCTCTCCTTTCTCCTCCTCTCCCATTAATGGTGGCACCTGGTGGTAGATCCTCTTGGCCCCCTTCCAATCCATCCTCCAATACCATCATCAATGGCTATCTAAATGGTACCATCATGGTCCAGGGCTCTCAGCCCAATCTCCTCCTTCTGGATAGGCATCTCCCACACCTTATCAACTTCCTCCCATCTCCTGCCATACCTTCTAACACCTCTCTGGCTCCTCTGCCACTTTCTTCCTCCTCTGCCCCCTTTCTGGCACCCACCTCCTCCTCCTCTCTGGCCCCCATGCCACCTCCATCTACTACCTATGCCCACTCACTGGGGTTTTTATACCTCTGCTGGGTGTATCTCACTCCTGTACCGCACCTGTACCGCACCCCGGAAGTCTTTCAAATGTGGCAACCTGCTCCAAGTAGCTGCTCTCAACTCTCGCTCTGCTGTCAAACACTCCTCTAAAATCTGCCACCTCCTCAAAGACCTGGACCTGGATGTCCTCGCTTTAACTGAGAGATGGTTCATGGGCAGCTCTGTCACACGTTTTTCTGCTCTCCTCCTGAGTGCTGCAAGATCCTCTCTGAACCCAGAACCAACCGGCCCGGAGGTGGAGTTGCTCTGATCTTTCCAGAGTGGGTCCCTGCCTCTGTCATTCCTAAGCAGGCCTATTCCTCCTTTGAATGCCTATTCTGCAGGCTCTCTATCTCTCATGGCCTCGCTCTGACTGTGGCTACCGACTACAGGGCACCTGGCCAGGTCACCCTCTTCCTCTCAGAATTAACTGACCTCTCTTCTTCTCTCCTTGCCTCAACCACTCAACTCTTCCTCTTTGGAGACCTCAACATCCACCTGGATACTTCTAATCCTTCCTCTGGGCTCTTCCACAACCTTTGCGAATCTCTCTCCCTTTCCATTCTACCCTTTGGTCCGACACACTCTGCTGGACACACTGTCCACACACTGTCTCCTCAGCCATAACCCTCTCACCACTCCTATCTCTTGTACTGACCACTTTCTGCTCTCCTTTCACCTGAAACTTCTTTCCCCTTAAGCAAAGACTACCTCAGCACTGCCACCTTCCTTCTCTGTCATTCAGCCCATGATGCGAGTGTCAGTGGACGCCTTTGCCTCTACTTTCTCTCCTCCTCTTACAATGTGGACATCCTTGTCCCTGTCATAATAATTTGTCTGAAGCTTACCTCCAATTGCAATTCTTGGTATGACTCTGACTTTGTCGCCCTGAAACACAACTAGGGTAGCTGAGAGGAAGTGGAGGGCTTCGGGTGCATCCTCAGACAACTGCCCTGCTGCCTGCTACAAAGGCAATACTGACTCTCTGTTCTCTCCAAGAAGAAGGTCCATAGCCAAGCCTGTATCTCTGTGGCCTCTAACAACACAGCCAAGAACTTTAAAATCTGCAAGGAGCTGACCAATCCTACTGTAGTCTGTACCGTTCCTGTTCCCTCCAAAGCCCTCTCTACAGGCTGCAGCCTCTCATTTCACCTCTAAAATTCAGGACATACTGTACTTGTTTTCTCTTCCTCTCCCTCTACCTCACTCAGTCCCCCTGTGGTTGCCTCTCCTTCTCCTCTTATTTTTTCATCCTTCTCTCTGACAACACATGATGATGTCTCTAGACAAGTGTGATCTATGAAAATGTCATCCAAGCAGGTGCTCCCCTGCTCTTCTAGAACCATCAAGGACCACATTGCCACCCTCGCTCCAGCCTTGGCCTATTTCTGCAATCACTCTTTCACCACTGGATCTTTCCCCTCTCTCAAGCACTCCCTTGTGCACCCCCTCCTAAAGAAGCCTTCTCCCAGCATATCCGGCAAACTATTGCCCGATTTCTATCACCCCTTTCCTGTTCAAACTCCTGTAAAAGCTGGCCATCCTCCAGCTTACTCTCCACACTGACACTGAATCAGTTGGTTGACTCCCTGAACATCAGTCTGACTTCATAGCAGCGAGAGGCATGAAAACTGCTGCTCTCCAGAACACCTGTGAAGATCTAATCTCTAATCTCGACTCCAAATCTCTGTCCGTCCTCATTTTCCTTGACCTTTCCTCTGCTTTCGACATAGTAAATCATGCAACCCTAATCAGCTGACTCTGTGTCAAGCTGGCCATCACAAATCAGGCCCTGGCATGGCTAACCTCCTTCGCCCTGGACCATCCCTCCCAAGTCCAATGTGGGTCCTTTCTCTATACCACCTCTCTCTCCACATGTGGTGCCCCCCAGGGCTCTATCCTCCCACCCTGGCTCTTCAATGTCTATCTGGCCCCTTTGGCCCACCTAATATTCACCTTCGCTTCTAACTTTCAGTGTTATTTGGATGACACTCAGCTCTCTCTCAGGCTTCCCTTGGCCTCCTCTCCTCCCTCACTCATTTCTGACTGTCTATTCATGATTCAGGATTGGTGCACTTCCAACGATCGTTGCCTTAATGCAGTATGCTCGGAGATCATTCCCATTAGGAACGTGCTCACGATTTCCCTCTCTCCCTCTGCCTCCCTTCTGTGGGCCCTCTACCCTCATCTTTCTGTGAGGTAAAAAACCTTGGTGTCATCTTCGACTGCATTCTCTCCTTCTCTCCTCATATCACAGACGTTGCCAAAAAGGCTGACTTCCAGCTGCACCTCCTCAGAGGTATCACCTTCCCCCAGAAGCGCACTGTCTCCAGAGCCCTGGTTCTCTCCAGGCTGGACTACTGCAACAGCCTCTTTCTCAATCTGCCTACCTCTACTCTTCACCCATGAAACTTATCCATAACAGGACTGCAAGCCTTATCCGTGGTCGGCAGCCCATGGATTGTATCTTTCCAGCCCTGAAATCTCTCCTCTGGCTGCAAGGATCAAGTTCAAGACTTTCGGAATCATCCACAAGGCTTTTTGGGGCCGGGGCCCTAACTACATCCAACTCTCTCTTACAAAATACCTTCCTACTAGAGCCCTTCACTCAGCTACATCCAACCCTGACAGAGAGTGGGGGGTAGATGTTTCTCTGCTGAAGGTGCCTCCCTCTGGATCGTTCTCCTTGTTCCTCTCAGACTTGAGCCGGACAACTTGAAGTTCCGGAAGTAGCTCAAGACCTGCCTTTTCTCTTCTGTCTTCTCTCTTTCGCTTCCTTGCTAACTTACTTGTCTGCTGCACTGACTGATTTCTTGGTTCCCTCAGAGTCTCACTGGGTACCAGGCTCCACCACAACTAATGTGCCTTTGCACTGCCTCCTGACCCACCACACACTTGGGGCTCTAACTGTAACACCTACAGCCCCCCCTGTCTCCCTGACACGAGGCCTAGTACGATTGTTTGTCTTGTCCTCCCTATGTCTTCCCTCCCTTGTCTTGTGGTGCCTAGAAACACTTTTGTACAGGCGCGTTATAAATGCCATATCATATCATAGCAAGCCTATCTTTCTCTCATTGTTTCTTTCCTTTTCACAGACCATCTAGAGCCCATCTCACTTTAGCTGCCCTCCCTAGCTCTCTTCGCAACCCTCATTTGTGCTCCGCCAGCCCCTGACCCTCATTTGTGCTCCCCCACCACTGCAACCTTCTTTTGTGCTTACCCCAATCCCCACCCTCTTTTGTGCTCAACAGCACACTGACCATCTTGTGCCTCCAACCCCATGACTCTTTTCTGCACTCCCTCAACCTTCTTGTGTGCTCCCCCCAACCATACCCTCTTTTGAGCTTTACCCAGACCATCATTTGTGCTCCTCTAGCCCTGATCCTTGCTTGCACTCCCCCACCACAATGACCCTTGTTTATGCCCCCAAAGCCTCCACCTCTTTGGTGCTCCCCATCATACAAAACACTCTTGTGCTGCCCCCATGGCCCTTGTTTGCCTTTCCCCAAACCCTGGATCCTCTTTTGTGAGCCCCAAATCACCCCAACTCTCTTTTGTTTTATGGGCTCCCCCAGCCCCTGATGCTCATTTCTGCTCCCCTCACCACCCCAATGCTTTTTTGTGGTAACCCTCAACCCCAGCCCTATTGTGTGCTTCCCCCTCTCTCTCACATCTCCTGGCGCTCTCCCTTTGACCTTCTCCCTCACTCTTTTTCTCTCTTTCAGCCGCAAGCCTATCTTTCTTTCTAACTATCTCTTTCTTTTTCACTGACCCTCTTGAGCACATCTTTCTTCAGCTGTCCTGCTCCAAGCCCCATCCTATTTTGTGCTCACCCAGCACTGACCCCCTTTTGTGATCCCCTGCTCACCAACCATCTTGTGCCCTCTACACCACAACTCTCTTCTCCTCTCCTCAACCTTATGTTGTGCTCCCCCTACTACCCAGACCCTCTGTTGTGCTCAACATAGGTGCTCAACATAGACCCTTTGAACTCCTTGATCCTTGTATTTATTTTATTTATTTAATTGCGCCGTTAGCCCACGGGCATCAGGAGACCATAACAACAACACAAGGTGAATCAGAAGTAAATGGGACAGTAGAGCGGTTCAGGTAGGGCCTAACGAGGAGCGGTGTGGGGTCTCATTGGAACAACAGGGTTTTTAGTTGTCTACAGATTTTTTTAAGTTCTTTAAATAGTCTTAGATCGGTTGGAAGGGAGTTCCACATTTTGGCAGCCTTCACGGGGAGAGATCTTCCCAGGCTGTTAGCACGTTTGAAGATGGTGTTTCTGATCAGGGCAAGTGTAGATGAACATAAGCTCCTTGTTGGTTTGTAAATATGCAGAAGCTCTTTAATATAGGTTGGGATATTGCCATATAAGGATTTTTGGACAAAGGTTGATGTCTTAATTATAGACGGGCAATGATGGGGAGCCAATGGAGGTCTTGTTGGCAGTGCGAGATATGATCTTGTCTGGAATTTATTTTGATGATGCAGACTGTGTTTTTTTGTTTGACCTGCATTGGCTGTATATTTCTTTTGTGGGCACCGATCAAATGGGCATTCCCATAGTCCAGTCTGGACAGAATAATTGCACAAGCAATGGCTGCAAAGTTAGAATCAGAGAGGAACGGTTTTAGGTTTCTCAGTAGTCATAGGTAGTAGAAGCAATTTCTTACAGTCTGATTCACATGTGCATCAGCGTTAGGTAGGCAGTCTAGATGGAAGCCTACAGTCTTAACTCTCTTTGATACTTGAATGCAGCAGTCATGTATGGCGAAGGACAGGTACCCCCAGGGTCAAGTTTGGAGCTTGAGTGTGCTGTGTCAAACATCATCAACTCCGCTTTATTGCCATTGAGGCACATCCTCGCCCTCAACCTCCCCCGCAAGGCCCACATCTCCACCATAAGAAAGGAGATTCATTGGCTCCCTATCGGCGAGAGAATCAAACTACGTTCACTCGTCATCACACACAAATGCCTCTCCCTGACAGCCCCACGTTACTTATCAGAAAAAATTTACGAGACAAAACTCGTCCAGACCTACTAGATCCCCATATCTGCACCAACTTTACACCCCAAAGTTTAACCTGAAAATGGCAGGAGGAGCAAGCTTCCCTGTGTTAGCAGCTAAATGCTGGAACGCACTCCCCATGGTAATTAGAGCCGACACTTTGTTCTGGTCCTTCACAGCTAAAGTGAAGGAGCTGCTCACTACTCAACAATAGATTGCTACCTGATCTTAGCCCACTCTTACATCTGGCTAAACCATTGCTTTCCAGTAACTGTAAAAGACCAATTTGTAACCCGGTCTCTTATAGAACTGTCCTATCCCGCTGTTATCATGGACTACTATGTAACCTGGTCCCTCATGTTATTTATTGTACTCCACTGTATGTATCATATGACATATTTATCATAACTGATTGCCTCGTCTCATGTGCAACTATCTGTAACCCATGGTGTTCTCAAGGATAATGCGCCCAGTTACACCAGGGCTTTGTTGTGCTATACAAATAAACAAACTAAACATCCATTTTGTGTTCATCCAAGCCGTGATGTGATCACATGAGTTTTGCAAAGTTGAAGAATCGAGAGCCTAATCTCTGGAGATCTCAAGGACTAGATGTGTGTCATCAATGTAGTTCAAGAAAAACACATTAAGCTTGTCTAGGACTTTGCACATTGGTCTAATGTACAGATTAAAGAGTAGGGGGGACATACAGGCTCCCTATGGGATGCCACAGGTTATGGGAGCAGACAGTGAAGTTGCATCTCCCCAGTAAACTCTTGAGGTGCGCTGCACGCAAAAGGATTGTACCCATTTGATAGTGTTCCTGCTACATAGTCCTATTTCTCCAAGTATGTGGAGTAGGAGGTTGTGGTCTAAGAGGTTGAATGCTGCAATACTTCCAGTAGTACGAGTAGGCCAATATTACCTTTATCTGCAATACCACAAATATGGGATTGGAGGTCCAAGAGTGCAGTCTCTGTAGTGTGGGTGAAAACCAAAAGACTGGAGTTGTGGGGTAGTCCTTTTGTGCAGTATTTCTTGTAGGAAATTGCAATTTGTAATGGGAGATAAGTTGCTTGGATCTTTGGGGTCGAGGCCAGGTTTCTTAGCCAAAGGTGTGACGGTGACCGTTTTTATTACGTCCAGGCCTTGGTTGTAGGAGAAAGAGGAGTTGACAAAAATATGACAACGAAAGGGTCAAAGATTGATTTATGTTCCAGGGTGAGGTTCGGGGAATCACTTTTCCCAACATTGCATAGGGAGGACATCGTATTCATCATATCGGAGATAGTAATCCGAGAGAAATTAAAGCTGGCCCTCTCCTCTCTATGTACTATTTTTTGGGGAGGTAGATGGGTGATTGTGTGCTTGTCTGAATCGAGTTTAATCTTAGATCGTGCCTTGTTAATTTTTACCTCAAAGGCTAGTTGTATACTGAGGCAGTCTTTGTCCATTGGAGTAACAGGTGTAGATGAGGTGCCTGGCTTTTCCAAAGATTTAACAATCTCAAAGAGCTTTTTGTTGTTATTATTAAACTCTTCGATTTGCTTGTTGAATACATTTTTCTTGGTGTCACAGATAGCTAGTTTATATTTTTTGTGTAGGGCTTTCCAGTACTTTTAGTTTTTTCAGATGGACATTTTCACCATTTGACTCTGCTCGTCTTTTGTATTTTTTTTATCATGCTCAGTTCCTGGGTGTACCTTTTTTGGCAGGACGTGTTTTCTCTAATAGGGGCTACTTTGTCTAGCATATGGTATAGAGATTGGTTGAAGGAGTCAACCAGGGTCACTGGAGTGTCAAAATCTGATGTAGCGTCCATTATTCTATTCAGACAGTTAAGTCATTTATCAGTAACAGTTTTGCAGTTGCAGTTTGACACTTGTTTTTGTGGATTCTTTCCTTTAGGGGTGGGATGTTTAAGTAGGGTCTGAAATATTATTCAGTGATAGTCTGACCAAATGCAAGGTAAAGTGCTGTCAACTTGTATAGAGAGGTTCTTAGCCATGAACTAGTCGAGGGTATCCACTTTGTAATGAGTAGGCGAGTTGTTAGCTACATAATAGTCAATGTTAGTCAAAGTGTTTTCAAGTGCAATAGCTTCCTTGTTGGTGTTGTTGTTACGTCAACGGTTAAGGTCCCCAAAAAATAGGGTTGCACAATTTGGGCCTTGTAGGTCGTTTAAGAGGTGTATGATTTAATCATTGAAGTTTGGTATGTTTGTTGGGGTAATGTTAGATTAATACAATACTGATGCAGTTTCAGGGAGTAGGAATCATTTTGATGTGGAGAATCTCACAGTCAGTGCACGTGCAGGGAGCTTGGAATAGGCCTAGCTGTTTTTTTGTGATAATCATTCCCCTACCCCCAGGACCTGTGGGGCGGTTCATGCAGATGGTAGTAAAACCTTCATGCGTGGCTAATGCAATTAGGGGACCACTTGCTTCTGAAGTCCAGGTCTCGGTAAGGCAAAGTATATCTAAGTTGTGTTCTACAATGTAGTTGTGAATGTTTATTCCATGTTTGAAAAGTAAGCAAGTATTTAATAGGGTGCATTTCAGTGTTGTTGTTGCCAGTGGTTTCATAAGTAGAGTGTTATTGGTTAGGTCCGTTGTGTCAGTAGATAAGGGGCCATTTTCTTCCGGCTGCTCTGACATGCGTGTGGGGAAATCCTGCACAGGTTTAAGGGGACTTTCCTCCTCATTTTCCACCTTTTGTGGTGCTGCCATTGGACGTAAAAGAGCATCTGTGCGAGTAACAGGGTTGAGAAGGGTCTTGTCAGTAGTTGCCTGGTCGCAGGCATAATCTTCACTGAATCAGTCAAATCAACTGATTTAAGAGTGTCAAGACTGTCCAACGTGTAATCGTAGGAATTGGTGAAGGGGTGTTAATCTGACAAAGCGCTGGGTAGCTCGTCCAATCTCATGCATCAATATTTATCAATAATGGCCAGTTGGCTGGCTTTCTGGTGTAGCGAAAAGTTAATTAATGTTGTCAAGGTAACCCATCCTGAGGAGGGGTGGAGCAGGCAGCCAGTCGAACTGTCGGATCATCGTATTGAAAAGGTTTAAGTGGCTAAGTCAGCCTGTTGTGTATGCGAGCGACAACGTCAGGAAGGTGGAAAGAGTGGCATCTCGTAGTTGCAGCCAGGCACAAACTGGCGAAGACCAGCTTGTTGCTGAAGCACCTGACATCTCAGTAAATAGTGCAGAAATCTAGGAAATGTAGCTTCAAAGTGGATTCAGAGACTACTGTTTCCTGTGAGAGTGCTTTTCTCTCTGCAATGTTTATTCATGGTAAAATATATCCTGTGATTCAACGAAATGTGACACACACAGGCACAAAAGGTTACTTTCTGTGCACAGCAAGTGGCACACGAGATAACTAACTGTGCACAAGCAGCACACGGAAGCAGGCACACAATTGCAATCAGTAGATAGCGGTGATCAAACTTTCTAATGGACCTGCACGGCGGAGTGAATCAGTTTGCACTCCCCCACCACTCTGACCCTCTTCTGTGCTTACACCCAGCATCCCAACCCTCTTTTGTCCCTATCTCCCAATCTTCGTTTCTGATCTCCCATCACCCCATCAACCTCTTGTGCTTCCCACCAGACCCATGGCCCTCTTTTATTCTCCCCTGTCACTCTGTTGTCCTCCAAACTTTCTGCCTCTGGCCCTCGGCACCCCTCCTTCTTCTCTGCCCCCACTAATCCCTTGTCTGTGCTCTCAACTAGCGCCTCCTTCCCCCCTCTTTCCCCACACACCTTCTGTCCCCAATATACACACCCATCCCCTTTTGACCGCTACCCACCCCCTCTCTGCCCCACCTACTCTCTGCCCCCAAAGGCTCTCTGTGCAACCCCCTCTCTGCTCACACTCTACCTCACCCCTCTGTGCCCTCACCCTAGCTCATCCCCAGTACTTCCCCTCCAATTACCCTTGTTCCCCTCTCTCTGCCCACACTCTACCTTACCCTTCTTGGGCCACGCCTTACCTCACACCCTTCTGCTCTCCCCACACCCTATCTATCTACCACCAACCCTCCTTCAACCCTGCCTTCCCCCACCAACCCACCAACTGTAGCTTACACATGCCCATCCTGCTGACCCCTGCCTCCCATCCAATGACACCCTGCTTCTTCTGACTGTAGCTCATCCGTGCTCCACCACTCCAGATAATCCCTGAAAACACCTTACTTTAAAAGTTCAACACATGTATACAAGTTAGTGTAGTGACACATAACATTAGTGATAGAAGTTGTTCATGTTTTTATTACATCACAGTGAAGAGAAGTCTTTCTACAAAGTATATAACTAATGTTATGTGCTGCAAACAGTAACTTGAAGACATGTCTGGAATGGCAGGATGGGTAATGCCACCGTATTTACAGCATTCTCACATATGAATGTAAACTGCAACAAACAACTTCAAAAGCAAAAACGAAGCTATATTTCCTTGTCTAGATTTTTTCAGAAACAGAATTGGATCAAAACATAAAATACTAAAGAATCATCCTGTAGATGTTTTTTTCTTTTCAAGTGAAAATGCTTCCGCCAGACAGACAGACCCTCACTGACATCCTCTTTGTCGTTTCTTCGCAAGATCTATGGACTCCTCATATGGTCTCTGTGCTCTGCTCTATCTCCTCCTCTCCCATTAATGGTGGCACTTGCTGGGAAATTCTCATGGCTTCCTTTGACTCCTCTATAGTCATCATTAATGTCTACCTAAATGGCACTGTCATGGTCCAAAGCCCTCAGGCCAATCTCCTCCTCTTGGATAGGCGCTTCACTCACCTCATTAATTTCCTCTCATCTCCTGCTGTCCTCTCCTCTCTCCCCTTGGCTACCTTGCCCTCTCTCTCCCCTTCACCTCTACGCCTCCTATGGCTCTTTCTCCTCCGCAGGGCGTACCTCTGATCTGTACTCCGGAAGGTCTTTAAGGCTGGCAACCTTCTTTATATTGCCACTCTCAACTCTCGCACTGCTATCAAACACTCCTCTGACATCGGCCACCTCCTTGAAGAATTAGACCTTGTTGTCCTTGGTCTTACAGAGACAAGGTTCACGGCCAGCTCTGTCACAAGCTTTGACACTCTCCTCCCTGATGGCTACAAGATCCTCTCAGCACCCAGATCCTCCCGGTCCGGTGGGGGAGGGGGGGTAGCCCTGATCTTTCCTGAGTGGATTCCTACCTCTATCATTCCCACTCAGACCTACTCCTCTTTTAAATGCCTTGTCTGTAGGCTTTCTCCCTTGCCTACCACGTATTCCTACCTATTCTCTTACTGTGGTTACCATCTAAAGGCCTCCTGGTCAAATCACCTCATTTCTCTCTGAGTGGGCAGACCTTTTCCTCCTCCCTCCTGGCCTCCACCACTCAACTCCTCCTCCTTGGTGACCTCAATATACATTTAGACTCTCCTTGCTCCTCTTCTGTACTCTTCCGTGACCTCTGTGACTCCCTCTCCCTGTCCATCCTCCCCTCTGGCCCATCTCACACTGCATGGCACACACTTGATGTCTTGATCTCCTCTGACCTCCCCCTCTCGATCCCTCTGACCACTCCTCTCTCCTGGAGCGATCACTCCCTCCTCTCCTCTCATCTCTCCCTCTCTTCCCCCCAAGCCAAGCCTACCCAAACACTGCCACCTATCTTCTCGGACATCCGGCCCATGAAGCGTGTGTCAGTTGAGGCTTTTGCTGCCACTTTCTCTCCCCCCTCCATCTTTGGCTGTCTCACATCTTGACACAGCCCTGTCTCTGCTCGACTCTTCAATTTCTGATACGCTTCATGCTCTTGGCCCTGTCATGAGGATCAGTTTGAAGTCCAAAGCCAAGTGCAATTCCTGGTATGACTCTGACCTAACTACACTTAAACGTAAGTGTAGGGCAGCTGAGCATAAATGGAGGACTTCCTGTTCATCCTCTGACAAACTGGCCTGTCGCCTGCTACAAACGCAATACCGACTCTCTTCCTCACCAAGAAGAGAGTCCACATTCAAGCTCGTGTCTCTGCAGCATCTAACAACTCAGCCGAACTCTTTAAAATCTGCGAGGAGCTGGGCAACCCTGCTGCAGTCTCTACCCCTCCTGTTGCCTCTCAGGCCCTTTGCAATGCCCTTGCCTCTCACTTCATTTCAATAACCCATTACATCCTGTCCACCCTCTACACCCACACCCCTCCTCTGCCCCCTCCATCTGTGCTTGCTTACCCTCCTTTAGCCACCCCCCACCATCCTTCTCGTCCTTTCCTCTTTTCTCCCCTGACAAGGTTGCTAGAAAAGTCCGATCTATGAAAGCCTCAAAAAAACAGGTTCATCCCTGTTCCTCTAAAACCATCAAGGACCACATTGACACCCTTGCTACAGCCCTTGCTGATTTTTGCAACCACTCCTTTGCCTCTGGATCCTTCCCCTCCACTCTGAAGCACTCCTTTGTGCATCCTCTTCTCAAGAAACCCACAGCTGATCCTGCTTGTCCAGCTAACTATCACCAAATTTCCATTACTCCCTTTATGGGCAAACACCTGGAAAAGTTGTCCATCTCTCAGCTTAACCTTCATTTCAATTCTGTTGGCTGTCTCCATGACCACCAGTCTGTCATCAGAGCTGCCAGAAGCATGGAAACTGCTCTCCTGAACATCAGTGAAGATCTGCTCTCCAATCTTGGCTCATTCCCTCTGTCCTCATCCTCCTCGATCTCTCTTCTGCCTTCGACACGGTCAACCATACCATCCTGCTCAACTGTCTCCATGAAAACCTGGTTATCACTGATCAGGCTCTGGCCTGGCTGACCTCTTTCATCTCAGATTGACCCTTCCAGGTCCAACTTGGGTCCTTCCTTTCATCTATCTTCCTCTATACCTGTGGTGTTCCGCAGGGGTCTAACCTCTCGCCCTGGCTTTTCGACCCAATACCTGGCAAATCTCTCCCACTGCATTGCCACTTTCTGCTCAAATTTCCAGTGCTATGCTGACGACACTTAACTAATTTTCAGGCTTCCCTCTGCCACCTCCTCTCCCTCTCTCATCTCTGATTGCCTAACTGCCATTGAAGATTGGTGTGCCGCCAATGATCTTTGTCTGAATGCCAGCAAGATAGAGATCCTCCTCATGGCACACCTTCACCATCCTTTCTCCTCACTCTCTGGCCGGCCTCCCTTGGCCCTCCTCCTACCCCAACCTGTGAGGCTAAGAACCTCGGGCCATCTTTGACTCCACCCTTTCCTTCTCCGCCCACATCTCTGAGCTCTCTAAAAAGTCACATTTCCTACTGCACCTCCTCAGAGGTCCTCTGCCTTTCCTCTCCTTCCCCAAGAAGCTCATGGTATCCCAAGATCTGGTTCTCTCTAGCTTGGACTATTGTAACAGCCTCTTTCTAAATCTACCTGCCTCTACTCTCCGCCCTCTGCAACTACTCCAAAACAGGACTGTGAGACTTGTCCTTGGCCTCAAGCCCTGGGATCGTATCTCTCCAGCTCTGAAATGTCTCTATTGGCTCCCAGTAGATGCAAGGATTAAATTAAAAACCCACTGCATTGTCCACAAGGCTTTCTGGGGCCTGGGTTCAAAATACCTTCAGCTATCCCTCTGCAAATACCTCCCCTCTCAAGCTCTTCGCTCCTCTACCTCTAACTCCCTCAGGGTCAGTTGTTGTTCAAGGAAACGAGCTGGGCATAGATCTCTGTCTTCGGCTGGGGCCTCACTCTGGAGCAGCCTCCTTGCCACTCTAAAACATGAGGAGAACCATCTCCGGTTCCGGAGGCACCTCAAGACCTTCCTCTTTTCTTCTGCCTTCGCTCCCCCCTCTCACCTGCTGATCTGTTCTCTCTTGGCATCATGCACCTGGCCACCCTCTGTCCTGCGGGCCCAGGTACCTACTCACCCTGCCACCCTCCCACACTGCCTCCGGGCCACTCCCTGCACTGGGGTCTGTATCTGTACCCATACAGCCCCCCCTTTTTTCTTTCTGCACTTATCAGACCTACCCTGCCTGCTGCCTTAAACCTAGCACTTGCAAATTGCTGGCTGCACTACCACTGTTTGTTGCCTTTATTATTTATTTATTGTTATTTATCTGTTTATCCTCTGCTTTGCCCTTTTCACTTCTCCCCCCTTCCCTGCACTTTTCCCCTCCCCCTCTCCCATGCACTTGTGTGTTCTCAATGTCACTGGGCCTAGTAAGATCAGTGTTTTGTTCTCCCCTGTTCCCCTCCCTTGCCTTGTCACGCTCTGAAACACTTGTGTACGTGCACTATAGAAATAAAATATCAATATCAATATCAATGTTGTGGCTCATTGAGGTGTTTGCTTGGATGATCAGATCTTCTCAGTGAGGTAAACTCTGCATATTCAGGCATGATACCCCCACCATGATACCCTTAACCCCCTCTCACTTCTCTCTCTCCTCCCTCACATCTTCCCCTACTCACCTTCCCTACCCGCTCCTTTCCCTTACCCTTACCTCTCCCGCCTTACATCCTCACCCCAATGCCCTTTCTGCCTCCCTCCTCCTTCCCTTTCTCATCCCCCTCCTTACCTTACTTACCCTCACAGGTTAATTGCTCTCCTACTGTTTTATTGGTTTGATTCATGTCTTGTAAATTGCTTCTACTGTTATAT
Source organism: Ambystoma mexicanum (assembly GCF_040938575.1). Classification (NCBI taxonomy): domain Eukaryota; kingdom Metazoa; phylum Chordata; class Amphibia; order Caudata; family Ambystomatidae; genus Ambystoma; species Ambystoma mexicanum. Next base: position 1,105,996,523 of record NC_090924.1, on the reverse strand, counting down.
TTTTCTATGTAACTTGTTATAATGTAAAGGGCTTTTGATTAAAGCACTATATAAACACAATAAATACAAATACAAATGAGCAGTCCAATGAGTCATCATAATCCTATGGGAATCCCTGTACATATGAATATGTGCGGACTAGCAACAGAACACAATTGTTTTCATTCCTATTCTGCATGTGCTGCATGTTAGAATTGCGTTGTGAGCTGTGGAACATACATGCATCTGTGTACCATTGAATTTATGTAGCTTGTGGTGTCCCTCAAGATCTGTAAACCCTTCCCTTCCGTCACTAGCACATCACCATAATAAAGATACCACAACTAGGACACATCCCAGACCTTTGGCCAGGGCCAGGGGTCACTTTGTCTAGGGCATCGACTGGAAATGAAGGTCTTTGAGCTTACGCCTATATCGGTTATGCTGCTTTCTACAGAAGTTTGCGCTCTGGGCTATCCTACTAGTTCTCTGACCTTTTGGAGCCCCCATCAATATTCGTTAATTAACGCAAATCCTAATACTGGAACAGGGAGAGTCACACAAAAGGCAGGGCTCCGGATGAGATTTTGAAATTAAACCATTGTTATACCTATGTTGGAAAGTAATGGGTAACATTATGTTTAGGAAGTACAAATATGATTCTCATTCTGACTTATGTATTTTTCGGTACTAAAAATGTACTAACATTTTGCGAATATTCATTTTTCTTAGAATTCAAACAATCTGATTCCAGGCATTGCTGCAAATACAAAAAAAGAAGCATTTTCATTAAATAGGCCATAATGGGTCAGGCACATGAGTACCAGTTCCTGATTATTTTTCTTTGTTGGCAGTAATGGACGGATTCTAGAGAGTACAATCTATAGGGAAATCGCTTACCTGGATCCCTCATCACAATGCAGTGTATTTCCACACTGTAATACTTTTCATAACCAGCAGGTACTTTGGTCAACAAAGCACCCTATGAAGGACCATCTTGGGATTCCATTCCGGGGAAAGCAGGTCAGCACATCTCATTAGGTAACTGTGCGTGTTCAGCGCATGAAGGATTATGAGCTTCACTCGTGATCTTGCCTTTGGCTCTGCTAAGAATACCCCTGCGACCCCGAGCATGCGCACATATCTCTACAGCACGGCCTCAAGCCCCTCGAGTACAGACCTGCAGCCTGTAACAGTTCACTGCTTTAAGCAGGATATTGACAGCCGATGCATGATCGGTGATAATAGGCGACACACAGAAATGAATTATGCAAGATTTACTCGAGAAATGTGACAGGTGCTTGAACCAAATGGAGGCTGTGAAAACTCATGTGGTGTACGCCTGCAAGATGCGTCATCTTAGGAAAAATCAATGCTACTATACACTTTTAACCGCTTAAGATGGAGTGCTTTAGATCAAGCATTTCCATGTTTTAAAACAATAAAAACCATCGGATGCGGTGGGCTGGAATTGTTTTGACTAACTTTCAACCTCTGTTTCTAATGTGAGCTCACACACACAAACACATATATATATATAGATGTATATATATATATATATATATATACAACAAAAAAAACTTTGTTGAGGGGACGTTATGGATAAGTTGCCCTACCAAAAACCTGTGCAGTTCACTAAAAAATCATTTCAACCTCCCCTTTCTGGTTCAAATTAAAAACGAAAAACCCCTGAAATTCGACAGTTATGGTAACCTAAGCCCCCACCGCCCCTGTGCACTGCTACCACTAACACCCAGACCATGAAAGATGTCATCTCAAATGTCACTGAAGACATCACTGACGACATCACATGTTTAGTCCCTTTGTTTTCTTTTCCTGCCATATATATATATATGTACATTCAGTAAACAAACTTTGTTAAAGGAATGTTATACTTCACAGTGAAACCAAAAAACACTGCTCATTCCCCCATTATGGTAAGCTAAGCAACCATAACTCGCACTATCTATGCGCATTGCTAAGACTAACTCCCAAGACATCAAAGATTACATCACAACCCCATTCTTTGGACTGAAGTGTGTGTGTGTGTGTGTGTGTGTTTGGAATGTTTTTGTACAGTAGTTGTAGTGAAACAGAGTGAGTAAAAACATTTTTTTTAATAAAAAGGTAATGCAAACAGCGCGCCTGTTCGACCTATCCGTAAGGAGTGAAATGTGGGTGCTGTAGAGGCAGTACACCTACCCTTAATAATGTCAAGTAAGATGGACTGTGTGTACATAAACAGAAAGGGGCGTCCTAAGGACATTATACCTCGCCATACTGCTTGTAAACAAGATAAAACATGTTTGTACAACACACCAGATGTCCGGGATGGCTGTAAATAAGCAAAAAACGGAATGTGTGAAGGACAGTATAGCTGTACTTATCGGGCGCAGCCAAAATGATGCCATCCGTAGAACAGGCGCGGTGGCCGGCAAGTTCGTAGGCAAACAAAGTGGAGTTGTCCTAAGGACACTGGAACTGTCCGTACAGTGAGCATATCATGTATGCACATGCACAGTACAACCGTAAGTATAGCGAACATTGCGACTGTCCCTAACTGACCGTCTCACTTGTGTCACACTTTGAAATTGTTTGAGAACCCGAACACTGTCCGTAGGAAACTTGCGTGCATGCGCACGTTTGGTACTCTGCATTTGCTATCCAACGCACTCCCATTTCTGGCGCGGATGTGTTCAGGACGTCATCATGTGACCGCACCCACGCTCAGAGTGTGGACTAATTCGCGCCGTTTGTGTGCTTCCGCAACAGTCCAAAAGAAATTTTCGACACAAGGCAAAATATTGTAGAGTGTAAAAATATAATTTCACATATCCCAGACAATAGCTGACCTGAGGACTTGATGTGTAAAAGTTTTGTACCGCTTTGCAGTGATGAACACGGTCACGAGGCACACCCCTCCACCCCCACAAATGACCACACCCCCGAGCGCATCTTCATTCTCCTTCTAGCTATAGCAGATTGAGGTGTACTGCCTTTACTGCTGTTGTGACCTAAAGGAAACTAATTGGTATGGCTTCCATTGCTGCTGTTGGTTCATTAGCCGCTGCACCACTCCCAAACCCCACCACCACCTCCCCATTAGCATGCAGAGAGATATATGGGTGAGGATGTAGAGAGCAAGGATGAAGAAGAGGAACAGAATGAAGTGGAGGAACTCAGCAGTAGGAGTCGTGGGTGTGGCGGTTGTTTTCGGTTTATGGGAACGTACCAAAAGCTTGTGCAAACCTGGTGAAGTGTAAACAGTGCGAGGTGGTGCTGAGTCGTGGGAGAGTTGGTTCGTACAGCTTTGGTACGACAACCATGAAGCGACACCTCACTTTGTTCCACGCTGCGGACATTCGCAAGGTGGTGCCATGTGAAGAGCGTAGTTGCTTGAGTTCCTTCACAGCATCCTCCGTGTCCGATCCTCCCACCACAAGAGACACTCCTGTGGGGGAGAGCCTCCCTCCAGTTTCCTCACAAGCCATTCGCAATGCTGTTGACCCTTACCTTTCAAAGGTGACAATAGTGTGTAATTATTGTGACGTAGTACTCTGCAGCGGGGAGAGTTTTCGAGGTGCTTTTGAGGCTACGGTCACAGAGCACCAGAAGATCTGCTCCTTACCTAAATAAAGCTCACCCTATATCTTTCTCTGTTCACTTGCCCTTTCTTATCCCCGTGGCTGGTGTCCCTTCCTCACCCTCCTTTGGCCTGTTCTCCTAGTGTGTCGTGAAGCAATACACTTGAAAACAACAAAAATTACTGCAAAGGCTCTTTTCAGAGCCGCCTTTCACAGTTTAAAGATAGAACTATGAAGTGACGGTCGTAGACCCCCGCAGAGTGGTGGAAAAGTTTGTGGACAGTCGCAGGGGAAAAAAGGGAGGGTGCAAGTGGAGCAAACACAATGAAGTGGACGCTGGGAGTAAGCGGTGGCTCTGAAAAGACACTTTCGGTGGTGTGTTGTGTGGGTCAAAAACTGCGGATTGGAGAAAACGGATTGTCAGATAGGTTAGTGTGAATTCAAAAGAGGTCGCAATGCATTTTGTACAGTTCGAAGAAAAATCTGATTGCCAGCATATGTGAGGTGGGCTCCATCTCTGCGGAAAATGAAAGAGCTTCGAAACAAAATGTTTTCATTGTGGAAGGAGGACATGCCAACATCTCTTAAAAAGGCACAAACAGCCTTATTCACATTGTGTCTCGCTTTCTCCATTTGTGGACCAAAAGAAGAACGCAGCCATATTTTTCTTTGTGCAATACGGGAAAAAAGTATGTGACAATTTGGAAACATGTCCATGAGCTTCACAAGTCCTTCCTTCATTGCAAATTGCAAAGAAATTCCAGAGACATGGCCCAAACTGTTTCCTCCGCAGTGAATGATAAGTATATCTGGAGGACGCTCTGTCAGTAAAGTAACACAGAGAGGTACCAAGTCCAGCCACCTCATGCCACGCACGCCATGTCAGTGCACCTCCACATGAGGAAATCCGAGATCTGCAGATAAACTGCAGCTTTTTGCATGCACCTTCAACAAATGTATCCATGAGTCTCCCAAAACTGATAATCTGTTTTCGAGCATGGAAAGCCATGGCTGTGTGTTGTCCTGTCAGGGAGAAGACGGTCTTACTAAAGTGCACCATTCAGAACACACCTACAGAACTTTATGGACCAATCCCTAGCTCCGCTCATTCTCATTTGCATGCATCTCCACCCCTGAATCCCCGTTGGTGATACGCACTGGCTGCGAAGTACTGCCATGTTCGCGGACATGTAAAGGATCAGAGCGTGACAACGGTACATTAAAGTGTCATTCCCCTTTTTCCCCTTTAAGATAGGCTCTGAAAAGAGCGTTTTAAAAAAGAAAATTTGGCCAGATTCCATACAGACATCTGTTATTTTATTAATTTTTTTGTATTTTTCATCCTTGCTTTACTCCTACAACCATTACAGAACCTTCTCTAAAGCTACTCTTACGTTCCAAAATGAACATCGCATTTCCCAAAGAAGATAGCGCAACACCATCTGCTTGAAGCAATGTTATTGTGGCTGCAGAAAAACATACCAGCTCGTATCATGAATGCACGCATGCCATGATTGATGACACACCTCCCAATACTTTGGTCTGGACAGAAAACAGAATTGTTGTCCCATTTTATTCTAGGCAGCAAAGCAGAAAAATGACTTTCGTTGTTGAGAAGATGGTCATGAGTGCTTCAATCAACTGTGCCAAATCGGCCAACAAAGTATGTGAACTTACGTATGCCAAATGGGAAGCACCGTAGTGCAACTTTACCACATGAGGAGTGGTCATTGTACGCATGTCTCTGCAAACTTGAAGAAATTGCCATCAGTGTCAGCGCTCCACACCCCCTCTACTCCTCTGACATCGAAATGGTGTGCCACATGCCTACTCTCGGCAAAATGTAATCCATGCACAAAAATGTCTACAATCACCAAAACCCTGACCCTCTGCACCTCTGCCATCTTCACTGTATGCACCGTGTTTCCACACAAAAGAGTAATGTGAACATCTGATTGGCTGATGCCTACAGTCCCCTTTCCATGCAGGATTTGCTGTAGAAACCCGTATGTGACACCCCTACCTGCGGACAAGCGTTGCTTACGTGCGGCACGAAACTCTTATCCGGTCCTTCCACCCTTTCCACAGCGGTAGCAAGTCAAGTCCCTCATTGGACACAACTAAGCAGTCACGCAACCATCCACCAATCACATTGAACATCGCTAATTCTAACTTCATCATCAACATTGCGCACTTCAAAATTACTGTTGATGATTGTGAATGGAAGTCGCATATCATTGCAAAGCACCTACTTCATAAGCTACTGTGCAAGCATTGCAAATTTCTACGTACAGCTCCATGCATGCGCACATGCATGAGTATAGAATACAGGTATGTATATTGTAATCAGAGAACATGTGCAACCCTTATTATTTAATTTAGACAAATTAATGGCGCTAAATGTGCATAGGCAATACATACCAACGTTCCCCCTTTTAAGTGCAAGATGTCCGATTTATCATTGACAAACCGCACAACTACTTACTGTCTTCCGCATAACCTATACATGCGTTGCAAGCATGCCTATTTAGGGCGGAACTCAATTTTGTATGTCAAAATGTACTGTGTACGGACTACAGTAATGCTACTTGCAATGTCATCGTATGAGAAAAGTAAGTGCTCCCGATTGCTGTGGTGACATCTCCCTCTGAGAGTCTCCCGATTTTTCGGCATCGTGCATTTCATTTGCAAGTAGAACATGTTTCCCCATCTACTTCTGTGCCCTATCGCTTACAAACCTCTCTCCTATACATAGTACACCATAAACTTAAAACTGTTAGCAATTTTGAAGGACTTTCAAGTACCATATTGCAAATACCATGGAAAGACTGCACAGAGTGTGGTGAAATGCACACATGCACTGGGTTGAACATATGAAAGTAGAATACTGTAACGAAAGAAGCACAATTAATGTGTGCAGTATCATCACTGCTGGAAACACACTTAAGTAATTGATTTTGTTTTTTTGCACCGCAGTTAAGACTACTCTCCTGAGAATCAACACTGCAGACGACATACCCAAAGAAACCTGGTTATTTTGCGAAAAAAAGTAAGTACAGTACTACCTTTACATTGTAACTACTCCTCAAAGAGGCTTTATGGGTTATTTGTTTATTTTGGGCACCAAAGAAAACATTGATTTCTAAACCATTCTACCTACAAATATCCATTTATTGAACAAAGCATAACAGGCAGAATAGCTCACAAATCCCTGTGTGTTTGGAACTCAAATAACATACCTAATCATTAGAAGGTTAGATTTAGAAAAGAAGTTGCTGTTGCAAGTTTATGGCATTTCGTTCATGAATAATGGTTTTCATCACAAGTAGGCCACTTTGTACTCTCATCTGAAGCAATTTGTAGTAGTATAGAAACAATAAAGTAGCCTTACCAAATCATTGCAAGAGTCCAATGCACATCGACACACCATGACAAAGACCTTCCCCATCAGACTCATGCACACATGCACACAGCACACAGACATTGGACAACAGACCAAAGTATACCTTTTTTTCAACAGACACCAAAGAATGCCTACCAAAAAGCAACTCCGTAGAAAGGAACACAAAAGTAGAGCAAATAAAAATAAAAGTGCCCTATGTAAGCATTCACCTGTTGTAGAGTTTGTAGAGAATGTTGGAACAAACCAGCTAATGCAGTTGGTTAGCAAAACAAAGGAAGTCTCAACTACCGAAACTTTACTTCCTCCATCAAAATGTGTCACAGAACACAAAAACGTTGTCAAAAAAATGACTACCAGTACAGCTAACAATGCTACTAATAATACTGATAGTGTAACAGAATGCATAGTAAAAAATGTATTTGATCAAAAATGTTTAGTCACAGAGTCCTTCAGAATCTACTAAGAAGAGGACCGAAATCATCATCACCCCTTAAAACCTACCGTAGAAAGATAATCCTACAATGTCTCGGGGACAGTGCAATCCTTCTCAAAAGGAAGTTGTTTATATTAGTGTTAAATAGGATGAAAGCACTAACAAAACTAAGTACTAAACTACAAAAGAAACTGAGCAATAAACGGAATGTGAACAAAAATAATTTCTTACATGTTTGTGGTGGTGAATGGAGTCACACAACAAGCACAGAACCATATTTAATGAAGAAGCATACAAACAAAATGAAACAAACACAATTGCCATCCATAGCAGTGGACGAGGGTATGAGAAAATCAATACTACCATCATGGAACAAGAAACACTGCTCAGAATTACCTCTCGATTCAGCAGAACCACCCTGTGCAGTATACAAATGGCCGTGCACATCAATGTGTACCATTCCAAACAAAGCGTTCAAATCTTTACGTCAGTTACTTAATCAATATGTAAAAGGTAAAGAGAAAAGTAAAATGAAAGTGCTACAAAATATGGATATTTGTCCAGTGCGGAAATACACAGGACTAAAAGGGCATTCATTAGCCTGCATTTCTGGGCCTATTTGCAAAAGCACCTTCTATGATATCAAAAGGATAGCAATACATCATTCCAATGTAAGAAATCTAGTGTATAAAATATACTATGCAAAAAGTCCAGCTTCAGAATTAGGCAACTTAAATGCCACTCTTCTGCATGGTACACCCAAATACTTACAAGAAGAAATTGACTGTATTCAGAGAAAGTATTTTGGAAGTGAGAGCCACTTACAAAATGCAACCGTTTTAGAACATAGTAGCAACAATTCTGCACATAGCAACCTTCTATTACACGTATACAGAAAAGAAATAGTAAAATTTAAAAGGTCATCGGCTGAATTACCAACCATGTGTGTGTGTTGCCGCTGAATGTTTTACAAAAGGAACACAAAAAATGTGGACATAGCATACAAAATAGAAGACAATGAAGATTCTAAATGGTTTGAATTAGCTCTCTACCTTTTAGCAGAAAACAAATATGAACTAACTGAATGCCTAATATGTTGCAGTTACTGTACTACAAAATTAGAAAACAACCACACTCCTTCATGTGCTATTACAAATAATTTGGATTGTTTCCATTACCAGAAATCCTGCAGCAGCTCAATTTGTATGAGAGCATAATAATTCAAACAGTTCACCCATTTCAAGCAGTTATACACCTCCATCCAAAAACAGCAAAATTACTGTCCTCTGAATTGGTTAAAGGCATTTGTGGCAAAGTAGTTTATTTGCCATTAGATCTAACGGAAAATGTACACACTCTAAGAGTGGAACGTTCAATAGAGCATTCTTTAATAGTCTTGCTAAATGGAGTACCAACAAAGGACAAAAAGAATTGGCAACAATTAGTGGATTTACACAAAGTTAGACAAGCATTGCAATATCTAAAAGACAATAATGAGTACTACAAGGAAATAAATATTGATGAAAGCTTAAGGGAAACAACTGAACTAATTTAAGAGCCATTAGAAACTGGACAATTCGAACTACTGGATCTGCTACAGTATCCACTCTTTTGGACCATTACACAATTCATCCATTGCATTCCAATGAAAGCATAGATGATGCACTAGAAACTTACCAAATGCGACAAACCAAAGGGTCACCAATGAGTATATGGGAAAAAAGTATAGAAGCACATGCTTTTCCACTGCTATTTCCTACTGGCAAAGGTGGAAGATACGATGATAGACCCACTCAGATTGGGGCATCAGAATACCGTTCATTAAGAATTTATTCGCAAGATCCCAGATTTAGACAAAATGTGGAATACATATTCCACCTACTCTATGAAAGTGAATTAGCAACACTATGTTATGGAGTTGCACACATTCTTAAATCTGGTACCCACTTTCAAAATATGTCAGCTACGCAGTTAATACAAAAAGTGCAGGAAAAAGATGAGGTTTTACAATCAAATATAACAAATTTGTTTGCAAGGATGCATGGTACAAAGGAATACTGGTTCTGATGGCACATAGACGTGCACTGTATGATCAGAAACCTAGGACCATCGACTTGGTTTGTTACGCTAAGTTGTGTCGAATATGCATGGGAAGATTTACATGAGTTCCTGCGCATAGAAAACAGCAACAAAAACAACATAGATATATTAACAACCGGAGAACTTTGCTCTCTAGATCCAGTTAATGTGTCAAGATATTTCCATCATCGTTTCATTGCCATGCTACACTTTATTTGCAATAAAACTGTTCCTTCCCGTGGAGAAGTGCAGCACTTCTTTTGGAGAAAAGAATATCAAGCGAGTGGAGCACCACATATTCACATGCTGTTATGGATAAAAGGTACACCAAAATTTGGTCACGACAGTGACAGCACTGTTTTGCAGTTTATCCAAAAATATGTCATTTGTGAAATCCCTTCTCAACAGACACATAGTGAGCTGCATGGGCAGATTTTACAATTTCAAAGACAGAAATGTGGAAAATATTGTTGCTGTAAATACAAAAACAAAGGTAAATACTACACCGAATGCCGCTTTGGTTTCCCTAGACCAGTTACAGAAACAGGTAAATTAAATAACTTCATGTCTTCAGTACGACATAGTGTTAAAGGTAAATCACCTAAGAACACGTGTTACATTAAAAAAAAGGGAAGAATCAAAATATATCAATGATTACAATACAATCATTGCCCTTTTATGGAATGCAAACATAGATGTGCAGTACATTGCAGTCAATGCACTGCTGTTCCACGATATGTTACAGCCTACTAACAAAAGCAGAAAAACAGAGCTTCAAGACCTCTGGGATGACCTAGCATCATACAAAACATTATCACAGAAATTGTACAGGCTAGGCATAAAAATGCTCTCTCATAGAGAATGTGGAGCCTATGAAGCAGCAGATCGTTTAACCGGTACTGCTTTCTATGGAAAATCAGACAACAAAGTATGGCTCAGTCTTGGTCCTGTAAAATCTAGATAAACAGTGCTAAAATCATATGAAACAATTGCCAGAAATGACCCCAACAGCCAAGACATTCTGAAAAACAATTTACCAGACACATACTATACAAACAGGAGTAGCACTCTGGAAAGCATGTGTCTATACCACATAGCTCAAAACTTTGCATACAAAAATAATGTAAAACCCGATGGAAGTAAACGTAGATATAGAGTGACCTATTGTGAAGGGAGCTTAGTGAAACTAACCAAATGATGCTTAATTAATCATGTAAAATTGTCATTTAAAAGTCCTCAACAGAAAGAACTACATTACATGTCTCTGTTACAACTTTTCAAACCATGGAGAAAAGAGGAAGACATACTAGATAACTATGACTGCTATGAAGATGCTTTCAAAGCAAATGAAAGAGCTATCACAGATGTGAACTTTACGCAGTACAAAACAATTTTACACAATGAGCAGCAACAGGAAGAAGAACTTCAGGCCCAACTAGATAAGGACTCTTCCGACAGTAGTCAACCTTCTGTAACAGGAAGTCAAGAACCTCTAGGACAACCACTAATAGCAAAAGGCTGAAGTAGCTATGGCAGAAGTAGAAAACACCATGTATCAGTATTAAGAAGATACAGAAGACTTAACTGTACAACAAGCAAAACTTAACAACGATCAGTGCACCATTTTTGAAGACGTAACAAAACAAATTGTTCATGATGTACAACATGAAAATAAAGAATGTACCTGCCAAAATTACAAACCTATACTGCTGTACGTCAGCGGTGAAGCTGGATCAGGAAAAACATTCTTAATATAAATCATCAGCAAGTTCCTACAGCAATTGACAAACAACAAACTGTCAGCTGTTGTAACGGCCCCCACAGGTCTAGCTGCCTACAACATAGGCGGTGTCACTTTACACCAATTACTACTGCTTCCAGTAGAGCATCAAAATAAATTAGACTACTACAACTTTCTGCATAAGCTGCAATGGAATTACGCAGAGTATTGAAACAAATGAAAATGCTAGTAATAGATGAAGTGAACATGGTCTACAACCTAATGTTGGCTTTGATTCATCTCAGATTGCAAGAAGTACTTAAAAGTAACAACGAAGAACTCTTTGCAGGGAAACACATTATCGTTTTCGGAGATCTTCTACAATTGACACCAGTGAAAGGTGAACCATTTTTTAAAACCTTAAGCCACAAACTCTACCAGAAAACTGTTGGTAGCATAGGTAATGTTAACCTTTGGCAACATTTCCAATATAGAGAATTAACAGAGAACATGCAGCAATCTGCAGATCTCACTTATGCCAACATCTTAAAAAGTATTAGAGTTGGTGTATTATCACAAGAAGCACAAGTTGAATTGAAAAACCGGCACATACATGCACTTTATGGCGACAATGCATGTGCAACTGATGTTATGGAACAAATAGCGCACACAAATGTCAATTGTAAGGCCTTAATGCCAACTCTTGCAAGCTGTTTCAAATTCAATGAAACAATGTTAAGTAAAGAAATGCAACCAATACTGGAAATTAGCAACACAGACAAACTAGACGTACATTGTATGACAGCACCCATGTGTGAGCAAGCCACAACAAGACTAAATAGTTTCGAAAATTCAATTTCTAACACAGCTGGTTTGGAAAAAAATATTGAAATTATCCTTAAATTGTAGAGTAATGCTTGAACCTAACCTTGACGTAGAGCAAGGGCTAGTGTATGGAGCACTGGGCACAGTTGTCAGCTTTCTATCATCCCACATGATAGCAACATTCAATATTCGCTTTGATAAAGTTTCAGAAGTGAAAAGGATAGGGCGCTCAATTGCTCAATTCCTTCTCTTCAAAGACATGTATGTACGCAGAGAGCAATTTTCTCTAACTCTTGCATATTCAGTTACCATTCATAAATCCCAAAGTCTTACCCTAGACAAAGCATTGATAGATATAGGAAACACAGTCTTTAAGGAAGGCATGAGCTACGTAGCATTATCACCCTTATGTACACTTGATGGCCTATTGCTAGTGAACTTTGATGCAAGTAAAGTCAAAGCTTATACTCCTTGCATTCTAGAATACAATAGATTGTGTTCACTGTACACCCCTCATCTGAAACAATACCCTGTTCCAGATAAAGTAAAACGTGGAAAAAGAAAACTAAATGAAACAGAAATGCAACAGAATCCAACAGCAAATTCGGAAAGAAAAGAAAAGAAGCTAAAGTTTCATCAATTACCGCAAACATAGCATAACCTATTAGGGAATGGAAACCAGGGACGTCGGCAAAGAAGCAACAGAAATTCCGAAAAATGCACTCCGGTACAGAACTTGCTGGACCATTCAAATTTGAAAATGTAAGTGGGGTAAGTTGCTATGCAAATGTAGCAATGAATATTCTATTTCAATTGCCACCAATTGTTAACAATACCTCCACAGTACAGACCAATTGTGTTTGCAAATGTTAGTGCTGCATAGAAATGCAATAAGCAATCCTGACAACACATACAGTGTTCATGGAGCAAGGCAACCATTGGACGACTGTGCTGGAATGGTGAGATTCACTATGAACTCACAAGAAGATCCACAAGAATTTCTAATGTCTATAGTATTGGAAAACAAAAGCATACCTGTAAATGAAATCTTCCAGATTTTGTACATGTGGAAACATACATGCACTCTCTGTAGCAAAGTGATACAGGAAGCAATCCCAAATGAGCGATTTGTGTATGTTTCCATACCAAATTGTGAGAGCATTCCAGTTCAGCAACTTGTACAAAATGCAAACCATGGCAGATCATGTACTATTTGCAATTCAGACAATCGCTCCACCTTACTGATATAATCACATAGTGCTACATAATACTTATGCTTCTACGTTGTAATGCAGATGGCACCAAAAACAACTGCAAACTGACTGGATTCACACACGGTCAAGTGTCACTTGGAAGGAAAACCTTTACAACAGTAGGTATAATCTACCATGCAGGAGCTACAACCAATGCAGGTCATTACACTGCATACATTAAAAAGAATTGTGGATGGTTCGAATGTAATGATAGCACCATTTCTCTAAAGCAGAGATTGCCAGCTAATCTTACAAATGCATATTTAATGTTCTTAAAGCCAAAATGTACGAAATCATGTATACTTCGAGATTTTTAAAAATAATTATGTGAAAGACTACAAACAGTTAGAATAGGTCAACAGGTATCTAACTACCCAAAAGGATGTAAGAATGACACAAAGAAATGAATATCACAGAAACAGAACAAATGCACAGGTAGAATACGCCTACAGGTATCTAACTGTTGTTTAAAATCAGCAGGAAGGCAACAAACATAAAATTAATGGACAAGATGAAGGGAACAGGATATAACGACACAAATGAATGAATATCACAAAGCTGTAGGAACAAATGCACAGTTAGAATATGCCTACAGGTATCTAACTGTTGGTAAAAATCGGCAGGAAGGCAACAAACATAACATTAATCGGAAAGATGAAGGAAACACTCAAAGGAAACAAGGAAGTAGTTAGTACCATAGTAAATGAAGGTTTTTTTTTAATCCGACAAGGACTTTTTTTTCCCAGACCCACGGATTAGAAAAGCAAACACAGAAACTGAGGCCAAAGCACAGTACACTGGTTTGTAAACTAAATATGAGGGTAAAAAAAAGGTAAAGCAATGTAGTAAATTTTCAAAAAATGCAAAGACTAACATACCTGCTTCTTTTATCAGAGAAATGGAAAAAGGGATATTTCTGCCAAGTACGATAACCATTTAAAAAATTGTATATGGATTCTGAACAAAGTAAGGAGTAAGTATATTGGCAGTCATTTTCTAGACATGCAAATCTGCATGTCTAATCTATGGTATTAATATGCTTCAGTGCCTGTAGGCTGGCCCTTGCATCGTCGGTGTGTAACCTACCAGGTACGCCTTACGACCAAGGTACAAGGACTATAGGTCCTAACCACAAGCATTGCTGCATATCAAAAACATGGTCCTTGTAAATTAGCTACTTATAAATTTATTTTTCGGACCATCGTCTGCAGCCATGCAGGCAAGATACTAGGGCGTCCACACAACAAGCGCATTACACCACACCCATATTCACTTGTAACTCCACTGCTTATGACTTCAGTCTTGGGTGCATGGACTTTGGGCATGCAATCAAGTGTCTGGGTCCTGGCTAGAAACACCACAGCATATCGGAACCATTGTGCCTTGTCATTGTACTATGTAAAAGCTTGGTTTTGGAAACATGGCCTTTGGCCATGCTCCCAAAACGCTACACCCTCCCCACAACCATCTTAATGATGTTGCACAGTACAAGTGTACCAATAGCTGTGATATGGTGCAGTAGTTTGTAGCCACAGGCTACAGAGGTGAGTTTGAGGCCATGGCATTATGAATGTATGGGTATACAGTGTTTAAAATGCATAGTTACTTACAACTGCAGTGCTTATTACTTTGTTCAAATACTCTGCATCCTGGCCACTACTACCACACCATATGACATCCATTGTGGCATATAAGTACACTACGAACAAATGTACTGTACCAAAGACTGCACGCACTCCCCACAACTTGCCAATCGAAAAGCAATACTACGGGTGTATCCATGGGTGTGACATGCTGCGGTGGTTGTGGCCAGGGCCTACAGTCTTGGAAGTAAGGCCTTCGGCCTTCGGCCGACGGCCATGCATCCAAGACTCTAGGCCCTGGCCACAACCACTGTAGCATGTGACACCCATGGCGGCGTACTAATGATTATAATAATAATAGCCATCGGGGAAAAGTAATGCAATCACGGTATGTTGTCAATTTCAATGTTGTCTACCACTACGCATGTGCTTTCAACACTTAGAAGTTTCCTGTCCACTGCATGGATTGAAATACTGCCCTTATTGGACCCCTCATTTTCTGTGCGTACAAAGTGGGCATAGGAAATACATCATGAAGAGATTATAGCTTTGTTATTGGGTGCATGGCCTCTTGGGTGCAAGAGTGCAGGGTCTCACCACAACCACCTCAGTGATGTGTGCTAGTGGGGGGGTTTCTATAGGTGTGGTATCCTTCAGTGCTTCTGGCCAGAGGCTTCACTCCTAGCTGTATGTCCATAGATCTTACATGAGATGGGTGTGCAGTGACTTCCACGTCTAGTACTTATAACTTTGTTCTTGGGTGCATGGCATTCGGCCATGCACCCAAGACTGCACGCACTCCCCACAACTTGCCAATCGAAACGCAATAATACGGATGTATACATGGGTGTGACATGCTGCGGTGGTTGTGGCCAGGGCCTACAGTCTTGGAAGTAAGGCCTTCGGCCATGCATCCAAGACTCTAGGAACTGGCCACAATCACTAAAGCATTTGACACCCATGGAGGCACACTAATTAATATAATAATAGGCATCGGTAAAAGTAATACAATCACAGCATGTTGTCAATTTCAATGTTGGCTACCACTACGTGTGTGTTTTCAACAGTTAGAAGTTTCCATGGACTGAAATACTGCCCTTATTGGATCCCTCATTTTCTGTGCGTACACGCTGTCCATGGAAAGTACATCCTGAAGACCGACCCCCAGAACAAATGCATTGATCACCCATGTCTTACTGTCTTAACCTTTCCCAACGGTCTGTGACACAGCAAAACAGTTTTACAAATAGAGCATATGTACGCTGGTTCTTGCTCCACTTTCGGCGGATCCAAGATGTCGGCCGCATCCAAACAATCTGACGCAGAGCACGTCTCGCAGCAGCCAATGGGCAGAGATGTCGCATGTCTGCGGTCATGACGCCAGCCCCTTAGCCAATCGGTATCTTGTCTGTGAACCGAACAGGGAACTGTGACCGCGAAGCGGACATAGATATCACTAATTTTTTCAGACCTACTTTTTGATAATTTCAAAGAAAAGTACTGCACGCAAGGTCACCAAATTTACAAAAGCACGCTTTCTGGACCAAGCCCCTGTACCTGCCGCAGATTTTGTGAAAACCCGTCCAACGGTTTGACCTGTAGCCGTGCGCAAAGTTTTTCCCCCATTCAGTCTATGGGAAAAAAATACATTTTGGGACCCCCCTATAACTTTTGCCCCCCTGGAACAAACATCTCCAAACTATTCAGAGTGGCCCATATACTTTTTTTGCAAAGATTGATGAGGATTCGTCCAGGGGGAGCAAAGTTATAAGTCGCCCAAAAAATGCTCTTCCTATGGAAACAGCAACTTAACCATAACTACACGGCCACTACCGTGGCCGTGCAATATATATTCAAATACAAAGGTAGCCAAAATCTCTGCGCTCAACCACTATCAAATAGCTGGTGCTTACGGGGAAAAGTTGGCTAAACTATCAACATATCAAAAATGTATTGTGCTACCTACTCCAGCCATATGCTCACAGAGACTGATGACTATGCTAGTAAAAAATTGCCCAAGCATATTAGACCACCTTGGTGAAAAATATAAGTGTTTATTCAAATATTATGATACAAGCATCCACATAGTAAAAGTTCTTACTTCAAAATTTACTTGGAGACCAGGTTAAGAAATTTGAAACTCACCCCACCGGGTGGAGGTTGCCACGCGTTCCGCTCTGTTAAAAGAGCTTCGTCAGGCTGTTTATTATCCATATCACTGCTATCCTGCATTCATTTTAAGTGTGTGTTGGTACGCGACCGATCCACCGACTCGCGTCACTACGTCATGTGACCCGCTAGGAACTGCTCTCTAATGACTGTTCCCGTTCTGTGGTTTTAGAAGGCTCTGTAATCCACCATCTTGAAATGGTGTAATATACCACTATAGCTATATTGGACCCTGTGTCTTATCGTCAAGCTAATGATAAAGATTGACACATTTTTATCGCGAAAATTGACCATTTACAATTGCATAGTCAACACTCACTTCTTCATTTTTTATCACTTATTTTAGGTGCGAGTATTACACCACTGTGATCGATCTCGATTGTATTAGGCTACTAGGAATTGAATTAAAATTTAAATCCTAAAGCCTAAAAGATCCCAGGTGGCCCACAGTTCATGCAGAGGCAATGAGATGCAGCTATTATTTCCTGATATTTTGTCATACATCTAATAGCATTACTCTAATGATGTACTTCCAATGCATGATCATCGCTTCATTATTAATTGCTGTATATGTCATATTAATGTAATGCCTTATTCACATTTTTTAGAAGCATATTCTTAAAGCATACTATTATGAGATTTGTTAAAAACCTTTTTCATACATATTAAAATATGTATGTATCAAACTGTGTAACATCGCTTTGTTATAAAGTGCTAGTACTCCAAATGTGTGCAAACTTGCTGTATAAAGTGCTAGTGCATGTTTCATAATACTGTATGCAATATGAATTAATGGTGTATTGACTATATGTCACGAATGCTCATCCTCTATGGCAATAGACAAGATACAATGCTGTATTAGCTAATATCCATTAAAAATTAATGAAATGCTGTAGTACAGTCTTAATGCCAGCATATAAATTCATACAGTTCCTATTATTGCACATTGGAGAGGGTTAATCTTAGATAACGCTACCTGTGTGAATCTTGTTCAATAATTCAAATTAGGAGCTATTCTATCAATTCAGATCATGTTTGCTACATGAACCTTATTCGTATAGAAACCCATACATTTCAGAGTCAATATTTAATCCATCTGGTTTTAGCCAGTCAAGTTTACAAATGATATATATATATATATATATTCAGTGAAAAAACTTTGTTAAAGGTATGGTTACAAGTAAAACCGAAAACTCCCAGAAATTTGCCAGTTATAATGGCAATAATAACTCGCGCCACCATCGTGCACTGCTAAGACTAACCCCCAGGACATCAAAGATGACATCATAAATGTCATTGATGGTATCATCGATGACATCACATATCTAGGCCGCTTGTTTTTGTTCACTGACCAGGTCTGTTTATTCACTGAAAGTCAGAATATGAAAATGTAAAAGGTTCTATATATCTAGACATTAACCTTGTCCTATGATCTTAAAGTACTTTGCTTAGGGTTGTGTTTCAGCTCATGGTGCACATACATAGGGAAATAAGCAGGCCTCAAACATACAATTTATTTGTGTACATGAAGATAAACTTTATTGTTATTGAGATTTTCGGGTGATGTTGTTTCTTTCTTCCTTACTTCAGTTTACCAATATGTGCCTCTGAAGTGTACGCATTGTGGATCTCCATATGTATTATTTGTACTAAGTGTGTAGTAAGCCTTGAATTGTTAGACATTTATTCCATGTTTAACATTACTCAAAACTCTGATCAGGTAGCATTCATTATTTTACTATCCAAAATTACCAGATTAAAAATATTGTACTTTTATGGTACATGCTGCCGCCATTACCTATATTTAGGTATGGTTAGGTTCCTGTATTAATAGCAAAACTCAACTATAATGTTTTGCTTAGATGAGTACATTCTTTAATACATTAAGTAGTCATGATAGGTCTCCTGATCACCTCTGACATTGTGTTACCGACATTATAAACACAACCCCTTGTAGGGACTTTTCATCAAAATTAATTTTATATGTGATGCCATCAGTGATATCATCAATGACATTTGTGATGTCATCTTTGATGTCCTGGGTGTTCGTTTTAGCAGTGCACAGTGGTGGTGTGAGCTATGCTTGCTTAGCTTACCATAACTGGTGAATTTCTGGGGGGTTTTGGTTTTACTTGTAACCTTAACGTCCCTTTAACAAATTGTTTTCTGTGAATTTCATAGGTTTTTATTAATTAAAATATTTGTTGATGTTGCACCACTGTATATACATTATTAATACTTCCTCTTTTTAACATATATCAAATAACTGTAAACTTCCTTTACGAAATGTGTTTTTATGCAATCATATTCATGTGTGTCGTGATCAGCAATGCATGCTGGGGATGTACGTCATTGTTCAATTGCCTAGGGCATGAGGCTCGGCCATGGGCCCATCCCCATCAAACCACCCCGATTATCCACTGCACCTACCCTGCATCCTAGTTCAGTGTCCGCTATGAACTCATAATGTGACCAATTGCCAGGGCTCATATGTGTACTCCCATTTAAGCCTAGGGCTTCTGCCATGCCTCATGCCCCAATAAGTAAATCAGAGTAGGCATTCGTCCTTGCTGAGGGCCAGGTCCACTGTCCATGCAACAAAGTTAAATCACTATTTTTTGTACTTATATTTTGACACTTTGGAAAAATAAAGCATGCTTTCAGGTCCTTGCTGATTCTCCACTTGCAGGTTTGTTGAAATCCAGTCCAGCACTTCAGGCTGTAGCCGCAAGCCGAATATTGTATTCCCATTCAAACCTAGGGCTTTCGCCCTGGCGTATGCCTCAATAAGCAAATTAGAGTTCACATGTGTCCTTGCTCAGGGCCAGGCCCGTTGCCCAGATACCAATGTGATATCACAATTTGTTGTACTTACATTTTGAGACTTTAGAGAAAATGTTAAAAAAAGGACAGATCTGCAAAACCATGTTTTGAGGTCCTTGATGAATCTCCTTGCGAATGTTTGCTGCAATCCTGTCCAGCACTTCGGGCTGTAGACATGATCTGAATTTTTTCCCTTTTCAAACCTATCCTGCTTTCGAAAAACCTTACCACATAGCCGGTCCATGGTGGCCATGCCCACTTTAACCCCATTGTCGGTCCCTTGTGGTCATGGCCAGTAGCCAGAGTGTCCGGGACTGGCCACTGCCATGGCCACAGGCTATATACCTCAGTCACCAAAAGTATATCACACATTTTTGTACCTAGATTATGGTACTTTTCAAAAAATAAAGCACAGACACATTTTTGAAACACCATGCTTTCGGGTCTTTGCCAATGCTCCTTGCATGAGTTTGCTGCAAATCCGTCAATGTTTTGTTTTTTAAAAAGTGTCAAAATGTATGTACAAACAATAGTCATATAACTTAGCCCCCACTTCACAAAATCCATTCAGACTTTGCACAAGCATTCAAAGTAGGATCTGTAATCTTTCTGAAAACCTTTGTGTAGATTAGTCAAACAGAAAAAGTTATAAGCCATCTAAAAATGTAGAGACTCCCCTCTAACTTTGCCCCCTCTTGACATAACCCCACACACTGTGCAGTGCCATTCAAATCTGGGTCAATAATCTTTTTGCAAACGTTTGTGCAGATTTGTCAAACAGTACCACATTTATTAGACTTTCAAATATTTTTAGACCCCCTATAATTTTGCCCCCTCTCTGTGAAACAGCACCAGACTTTGCATAACCATTCAGAGTCAGATGTAAAATGATATTGCAAAGTTTCATGCAGTTTCATTGAGTGGCGCCAAAGGTATAAGCCATCCAAAAACTGTTTTTCACTGACCCTGTGATGCAGAAATATACATGGATGTCCCCGAATATCTGAGATGTTTGCGAACACCACAGGAAGGTCCCTGAACATCTGAGAAGAAAAAACACCCAATTGTTGGCTTTTTATGGCCATGTCCCATCCCATCATCATCACCTCTCACCTCCCAGAGATAGTTTAATTTGTTTGACAAGTGCAATGTTGTATTTTTCAATATGTTTTTACAACAATGTCCGCCGATTAGGGGCGCTATTCGTGAATTCAACATGGCCTCTGTTTCAAAAGTGTTGACGCGCCTCATGGTTTTAACCGATCAATCAGCGGACGCGTACAATGTGTGCGAATGTCACAATGCTCTCTGATCAGCAGAGAGGTGTCCGTGGACCCTGACTCGGGAAGTGAGTCCATGGACCAAACCCAGAGACCACAATTTTTTTAACTGACTTTTTGGCCAATTTTTTAAAAACTACTGGACAGATTTACTCCAAATTTACAAAAGCACACTTTGGGGACCAAGCTGCCACTCATGGTGCATATTTGGTGAACATCCGTTCAGCGGTGTGGGCTGCAGGCACAAGCAAAAACTTTTTCCATTGCATCTATGAGGATTTCCACACATTTTGGGACCCTGCCTATACCCTTGGCCCCCCTGGACGAAACTGCACCAAACTTCATACAATCATTCTAGGGTGAGCCATACACTTCATTTGCAATGTTTGGTGATGATCCATCCGGGGGGGGGCAAAATTATAAGCTGCCAAATAAGTGTTCTTTCTATGAGTTAATCGGTTTCATGGAACAATCCTCGGCTTCATGTTCCTGATTGTATTTTTCTTATGTTCCACAGTATAACAAGGGAAGCTCCTGCCCAATACTCACTTCTTGGTCTGTCATCGTATGTGTTTTGGATCCACACTCATCGAGTTACTGTCAGAATCCGCAACCAATTAGTGAGCAACCCTTATTCCATGATGTCACCAGCAGGCTCAGAGAACCAACACGCTTCTGGGTTGACTCTTCCATAAGACCCACAGCCTAGGCTTCTGCAGTTGGCCTACCGCATGTTACTGTAGGACCCAGAGAAACAATTAGCAAATCATGTACCTGGGCTTCATCTGGTTCTGCACTCACTGTAACCATTTTTCAAAGTATTTAATCGTCTTAATCAAAACACTTAAACCATTCCCCAAAGCGCTTGCACATAGCTCAAGTGATACGATGTGTTATATATACACATGTTCTGTGGGTGGAACGAAAAGCAGTGCCCAGGACCCTGGAGAAACTTTTTGAAGAATGTAAGAATATATGGATGGCATGTGTCTGCAGGCATACACACTCTCTGGATGGCGCCCTTGGAGCTGCAGAGCCACATGGGTCCTGTATGTTCTTTGAGACAACAGTTATTTGCATTGCATTTTTGCCTTGCCTCTCTTTCCCAGTCTGGGAGTCTTCTTCAGGCTAGGTTTTTGTTAGCCATTTACTATTGACTGTCTGGCATTTGTATTTCGACACTCCCCTGTTCTTCTCTTATCTACAGACAGCACACCAGACTATGTTATGGTCCTGGAAACACCACGCACTTCCTTTGTGTTTCTTTCTAATCTCTCTACTGTTGATTACCTTTGTATTTACACAATCCCATTATGTATTCTGAGACCGTCAATAGGACCTCGCTTTCGACGCCAGCACCTTGACACAGTCCTGAAGAAGTTCCACCTCTTTAGACATCAAACACATGTGGACCGCTGACATTTCAGAATTACCTTTGGATACTTATTTTATATGCCAATTGGGAATATTAATATTTTGTATAACAGATGCACCTGATTGAATACCGACAACATCTCAATATCCTTAAAGACCACATGACTAGCTTGTCCGTCATCCACTACCTATCGTGTAGACTGTTCAACAAGGTACACTTCTACTTGTATACACTCTTACCAGTGAAGATCCTTAACAAGGATGGTGCTTGCTGCACAGACAATATTACACATTAGCACATGGAGATCGTTATTGACCTCCCCTTAGCCAATCAGAATATTCAGAGTGCAGCCAATATATCAACAGCATTCTAAACAGAGAAACAATAATTAGACTGTGCGCATTGTAGGTATCAATCCCTTATTGCATGACAAGGTAGTTAATACAATCCAACAATAGACACATAAACAATAAATACGTGTGCACCATTAAACCAGCGAATACTGCTAAGATTTAACCATTCTGGGACATGGTGAGTAGGTGCGTCCAGCCCAACAGTTGCAGATAAAAACCCGCTACACACTACCCCACAATCCACCAGCTACTATGAGCACGCGATTAATGGTCATGGTCCCACTCCTTATTTTGCATGCACTCCCACTGAGGTTTCGGTATCAAATGTGACTATGTTAGAGTCAGAGTAGAGGACCCACTGCAATCCTACACACACATTCCTTATTACCTGGATCTTCAATAATAGCTTAATCCACCTATTCCTTAACAGCGTGTATTGAGAACATACAAAGAGCAAGTGATTCATCCTTCCACAACTGCCCGCATACTCCCTGTAATGTGCCTGTGCCAATACCACATCCGGTTCTACGGTATACATTGGTATTATGACCAAGAAAGATGTGCATATGGCTCGTCAACTACAATAATAGTGCATATGTTCTAAAAACGAATGGTAGTGTAAGGTTGTCGGGAGCAATGCCAGTGGCTATGATTAATGTACAGCCTTCCGCGCATCTCTTCAGGGTTTTATCTCTGCATCTCGGAGTAAGTAAGTGTGAAAAGAGCAATGGGTGGGGGGACAAAGAACAGCACGAATTGAAAGACAATAGAGTAGGAAAAGTGCTGTGTCTAGAGTGAAGTGAGGCTCAGCTTCAAAAACAAAACACTGAAACTATGATTGCACAAGGGCTTTATATAGCCACTGATTGTGCATGGATTTAGAGAGGGAAAATGCCTTCCTTTCAAAGACACAGAACTATCATTTCTAAAGCATGTGTGTATTCATTCATTCATTCATTCATTGATTCATTCATTCATTCATGTGGTATTGTGTAATATGCAGCAAGCATACAGAGGATTACGAGTGCATTGGACACACTACAATGATTTATAATGTGGAGAAGGGAGGAGTAGGGCGGCATTTTGAAAGTGTTGCAGGTGGTATGTTTTTTCACACCACGGGCCCTTCTTGTCAGTGCCGGATTAAACCCTTTGGAGGCCTCTAGGCAGTCGAAATGTCATGGTCCCCTCGCAAGTCATCTCCGAATAGGTTTTTCATGTTCTGCACCACTTTATTTTGCCTACCTGTCCTGATGGATAATAAGGCACTGCTTCGTGTGCGTGAATGCCCAATCACAGGAACGCATGGCGTCTGTGCATATTGGGCACGTGTTTAATGAACATTTATTTGCAAATCTAAAGACACAGAAGTCTTCACAGAAAACATGCGACAACGTGTGCTCAGCTTCTGTGTTATGAAATTGTAAACATTTGCATGGCAGGATTACAACAGACAACGCTCTGCAGTTTGCCATTTTTTCAATGTGCTCCTCCCCAGAGTCTTTAATAATACCATCCATAAACTCACTTCAAAAATTGCACACATTGGGAGGTCAAGTCAGGAAAATCAGAAGAAAACAATATCAAATATTTCAAACCTTCAAGACTCTTTCAACAGCGTTCTTGACACAATTCCAAAACATTTTTTAAATGGGCAAGTGAGGTCTTTGGAACCTGTTTGAAAACAGCAGGACAACTCTACCAGCCAGGCAGCATTTGAGCTCTCAAGAAAGTAGAAATAGATGGGAGATGGAATATAAAATACAAACCTCATTTGAACGCAAACTCCAAGTTTGATCCAACTTGGAAAGCGTAGCTTGCACAGGCATTAGCGAAAGGAGGAGGCGGTATCCTTAATGGTAGAACTGAGTAATAGCTGCACAATAGATAACTGTGATGTGTAAAAAGATAATGAGACATCAGATGACAAGCAACATGCAGAGTTTGCCAGAGAAAAGTAATTTAGTGAAACAAAATGTCCCGGATTTCTGGAAAATATGCAACATACGAAATTGTGTTTAGAAAAATAAGAAAACAAATGGATATTTTGTATGCTGGATTAGTGCCGTGCACACGCCTGGGCTATGCACACCCTGCCGGCGGATCTCATCATGGGATGGGGGAATTCTGAGCTGGGGGTGCCAGTCATGGTAAACTGAAAGAAGAGGAGAGGACCGTTCTTTCACTGGTCAGAAACGTTGCGGCCCTCCCCAGCACCTTCCAGACTAGGTTTGTGGATGGATGGTTTTAGCAGCGTTGCAGAGAGAGGCCGGCACACCCTCCTCATTACCTTCCAGACTAGGTTTGTGGGCAGAGCTGGTCCTGGAAGGGGTGCAGAGACCACAGGCCCCACCATTACCATACAGGCTGGATTCGAGTGGTGGATGGGCCTAGCTGGGTTGCATCGACATTACGCCTTTCACATTACCCTCCAGACTGGGTTTGTGGGGTGGATGGTCCTAGCAGGGTTGCAGAGACCTTAAGGCCCTCCCCATCACCTTCTAGGATGGGTTTGAGGGGTGGGTGGTCCTAGCATGGTTGCAGAGACCTTAAGGCCCTGCCCATTACCTTCCAGACAGGGATTGTGGGTGGATGGTCCTAGCAGGGTTGTACAGACGTAAAGGCCCTCCCCATTACCCTCCAGACTGGGTTTGTAGGGTTGATTGTCCTAGCAGGGTTGCAGAGACCTAAAGGCCCTCCCCATTACCCCCTAGACTGGATTTGTGTGTTGGATGGTCCGAGCAGGGTTGCAGAGACCTAAAGGCCATCCCCATTAACTTCCGGACTGGGTTTGTGGGGTGGATGTTCCTAGCAGGGTTGCAGAGACTTAAAAGCCCTCCCCATTGCCTTCCAGACTGGGTTTGTGGGGTGGATGGGCCAAGCAAGGTTGCAGAGCCCTTAAGGCCCTCCCCATCGCCTTCCAGACTGAGTTTGTGAGGTGGATGGTCTCAGCAGGGGTGCAGAGACCTGAACACAATCCCCATTACCTTCTAGACTGGGTTTGTGGGCTGAATGGTCCTAGCAGGGTTGCAGAGACCTTATGACCCTCCCCATCACCTTCCAAACTATGTGTGTGGGGTGGATAGGCCAAGCAGGGTTGCAGAGATCTTAAGGCCCTCCCCATCACCTCTCAGACTGAGTTTGTGAGGTGGATGGTCCGAGCAGAGGTGCAGAGACCTGAACACACTCCCCATTACCTTCTAGACTGAGTGTGTGGGCTGAATGGTCCTAGCAGGGTTGCAGAGACCTTATGACCATCCCCATCACCTTCCAAACTATGTTTGTGGGGTGGATGGTCCAAGCAGGGTTGCAGAGACCTTAATGCCCTTCCCGTTGCCTTCTAGGCCGGGTTAGTGGAGTGGATTGTCCTAGCACGGTTGCAGAGACCTAAAGGTCATCTCAATTACCTTCCAAACTGGGTTTGTGGGTGAATGATCCTAGCAGGGTTGCAGAGACCTAAAGGCCCTTCCCATTTTCTTCCACACTGGGTCTGTGGTGTTGATGGTCCTAGTAGGGTTGCAGTGACATAAAGACCATCTCCTTTAGCTTCTGAACTGGGTTTGTGGGGAGGATAATTCTATCAGGGTTGCAGAGCCCTTAAGACACTTCCCATTAACTTCCACACTGGCTCTGTGGTGTTGATGGTCCTTGCAGGATTGCAGTGACATACCGACCGTCACCATTACCTTACAGACTGGGCTTGTGGGGGTGTGCAGTTCTATTATAGGGGCAGGGACCGAAAGACATGCCCCATTACCATCTAGCCTTGGTGTGTGTTAGGTGGGCAGTCCTGTCAGTGGGGCAGAGAACTAAAGGCCCTCCCAGTCTGGGTTTCATGAGTTGATTTTCTGCTTCTATGTGTATTTGTCTATGGTGGTGTCAGATATTGAGTTAACATAGCTGTAGAGACTCCACCCCAGCTCTTCACAGGAGTATGATTGTGAGTTACAGTGCGATGGCATGAGTTGTTGGTGAGTGGCAGGTAGGGAAGTGTAGTAGTCTGGTACAATATGGTGTTAATTTGTTGCACATGAATTGAATTTTGTAAGGCATTTCAAAATGGTAAGTTTGCCACATTTGTATAATTTATGAAGGGCATTAACGTAATATTTCATGCAGAATAACATACCGGATCCGCAGAATATAGGTGGCTGTCCATCACCAGTACCTGGCAAAATGCTAATGCTATGGTTGTGCTGTGGAGTGTCGGAGGCTATGTCATTTGCTAGTTCACATCGTGTGTCAAACACAGTTTTTTCATCACTAACGTGAGTCTTTGGGTTTGCATAATATGTGAGGTGCCTGGGGAGTCCAAACGGTGGTCCATGCCAATTGCCTACAAATGGCAGGCCTTGAGTTCAGACACTAGCATAGAGAGACCTGACATTGTGTGATAGATGGTAACATATCTCTTTAATGCATATTGAGGTATAACAGGAGAATGAACAGAATAACCCGTAAACATGTCCTGAAGGACTGTGGATGTTGTCAAATTTCCTAAGGTGTAGAAATGTGGGAAAACATACGTGCCATATATATTGAAGTTTTTCCTAGCTATGCTACAGTTGAAAAATCAAATGATATAAAAGTATTTAAAAAATACTGAAAGAGAAAGGATAAGAAATCCTACTACAGGGTCATATGATTAGAAATGTATAATGATCATGAAATGGTAACAGAACAGATCATCAATGAAAATGTCATGGTCGATGGCGATGGAATATGTGCCCCAGTTGGATTATAAACAGGTTACATTCTAGGAAAGAAGGTCATGCAATGTTTTGCTTTAAAAGATAAATTGGTTCTTCATGAGTTAAAAGACAAATGAGGGAATTGTGTTAGAACAGGCCTGAAGGACAGGAAAATAGTTCAAATGGCAGAAAAAAAGCTGTTCATGACAAAGGAACGAGTGATAAAAATGCCCAAAATGTAATTTTTTTAAATGCATTTATTGTATATTTATTTATATACAGGGAGGAACAGTGCTCTTTTGATCACAAAATCATCTAAAATAGGCAACACATCAGATTTGATGGAAAGCAGTGAGCTTCCTACAAGGGGGTGAGTTTGAGGGACTTTCCGACCAGTCTGTGGAGGGGAGTAAATTTAACAGTCACTTGGGAACAATACATAAGTCGACATACATAAATTAAGGACAACCAAAATAAAGTATTTTTAAGTGCAGGTAGAAGGTATAGCCAGGTGTGCTTGAGATGTCACCATAATGGATGAAGTGCTAGAATGGAGGCAAATAAAGTGAGGGATGAGGCAGTTTAGAGGTGTGGAAAAAATGTTAGCTATAAGGCAGATACGAGGTAGGTTAAGAGGGTAACTCAGAGGCAAGGAGTGAGGCTGTTAGTTTGGTTTTGAAAACATTGGTGTGGACTGTTTCTGAGGTATCCGGGGGAAGAGAATTCCATGCAAGTGGAGCAAGAAGAGAGAAAGAGCGTAGGCTAGAGGACGGACAGGGAGGGAGTAGAGGAAATCAGCTCGGGTCTTGAATTTTGGGTCAAGTTAGTTCTGCAAAGGTTTAATAGCATCACTGGAGAGCAGACACATAAAAGTGCAACACTTGATCTCCAAACAATCCCATAGATGTTTTACTTCTGCCAGCTGTAGAACAGCATATATAGACATTTTGACACATTTCTTCTATTGCAACGAACAGACGATTGTATGACTTAATTTGGGAGGATAATGCTCTTTCCAATTAGTACAATTAACCTCTACATGGAGACGGACAAGCCTTGGTCTTCATAGGTAGCTCCTGCAGCATTCAAGAGATACCAGCACAGATGTGTGCTCATTATTCAATTTAAGTACACACTTTCTTATCACTAGTTGTTTGAAAATGTTTCACTAGATACATAAACATCCCATGGACATAATAAGTGAGATGACAAACATTTGCTGAGGCTGCACTAAGCCTCACAAAGCTATACGGCTTCTGTGAGGCACATTTTGAAGTTGTAGTCTGTCAGCAAGCATATATGTTTTTCAAATTGGAGTCTCTCTAACTATACAAGGCTGCAGCATTGAATATGAGGCCGAGTTTTCTTAAATAAGAATATACGTTTCTTATTTTAGACTGAATTCACTTACAAATTCAATCTAGACTTTCATTACGTACACCTGCATTTTCCATCCAGATGGGGATGATTGAGACTATTGTTGGAATAGGCCATTGTGCTGAATCCTTGCTCCACTTGAGCACTAGGTATTTGAACAAAATGATATTTGTTTCAATCCAAACCTTCAAGAACAATCTTCAGCCCTTAAATTTTGGATTCCATCCTATCTTGAGTTTTGGATTCCCCCATATACCAGAGGAGCAGTTTTATAGGACATTTGATCTCTTTGTGCTACAAATTTCGCATAGCATATGCTGGGAATTGAACAGGTTAGAGGCTATGGAATTTTAACAATCCTGCTTTCCACTTTAAAGAAACACCTTGCTGGTGGGCCCATCCCCTCCTCAGACTCTCCAAGGTAAGCAATTTGTCGCTGAAATGTGCAAATCTGCATACCACAGAGCTACTTTGGTAGGTTCTGACGCCAGGCACAGTGAAGCCTTGGTTCCATTTTGGAATGCAGAGCTTTTTGAAAAGCAAAAGTATTTTTTGTTGTGTCAAAACCAGATTCTTGATTTTCTTATTTTCCTTACTGCAGGGTCCCAATTTTATTCCGTACATTATTCAATGTGTACAGGAATTTACGTAGGACCGTCATTTTGAGCAGGTTGACCTTTACCTACTGTCCCACTTAGTAAAGGAAAAAACGTTCAAGATCCTCATTTAAATGTTCTAGAGCTGCCTCAAAGGTTATGGGGTGAGGATTATCTTTCCACCCAGTTCAGACTGTTGGATTTCATCACAGGTCACATGACGCAATTCTTTGCCTAGTTCACTTCTTACACTGACACCTTCCCTAATATTTCAATACACTTCGCAATGGAAAGAACAGAGGGGGCCACTTGTGTAGCAAACAGTACCACGTCCAATGAGTAAAGCAGTGATTTCTATTTCTTCCTATTGACCATTATAACATTGTACTCTGGGTCCCATCCCTCCATTGAGACCACATATTCTATGAATAGGCAGAAGAAGAGCAAGGATAATGGACCGCCTTGCGTTGCACCTTGCTGAATGTAGAAGGGCTCATACAGATAACTTTTCACTGTGACATGGGCCTACGTATCCTTATGGAGAGCTCTCATACTGTTGTAGAATTCTGGTAAAAAGTTCTTTCTGGCGTCCAGAAAGCACCGGCTGACATTGTCAAAAGCTTGCTCAGCATCTGTACTAAGGGCCACTGCCAGGAGATCCCTTCTGGCTGCTTCCTCCAGCTTTTCATTAAATGCCTCGTGTTGTGGGAACCGTGTTCTGGCTTAACAAAGCCAACTTAATCTTTGTTACTCAGATTTGTAGCCATTCCTTCTAGCGGTGGGGCCCAGATTATTGTCAGAATCTTCGCAGTTATCATGGAGACTGGATGGAAATTCCCACAGAGGAGGGCCTTCTTGCTTTATTTATAAATGATTGCAATCTTAACGTTTTCATCTTGTTGACAAATGTGTTATTCTCGAGGATGGAGTTCATCAGTTTGTGTAGTGGAGTGAAACGCCTTTCCCTAAAGGTCTGCTAGAACGTTCTGGTGCAGCCATCCACCCAGCAATTATCTTTGCAGCAAGCCCTTATTGGCTAGTATTATTTCCTAGTTTCTGATTCTCTTTCCAACTCATGAAACATCATTTGTGTTCAGTTTTGAGAGAAGATGCTTTCTGAAGAAGTGATCTATCTCCTCCTCTGAGCTGCCGTGGGGTGCTTGGAGATTCTCACAGAAATCCTTGACATTGTTCCTAATTTCAGCATCCTTGAACCTCAGCACAGCATGTTTGTCTTCTATGGCATGGATTGACTTTGATGCCTGTTCCCTCCATACTATGGAAGTCAGCAGCGTGCCACGTGTCTCACTGTAGCTCACTAAAGCTCTGTATCATCCATCCGGGACAGAGCAAGTTTGTCTTTAACAGTGTAATGCTTGTTGATCGTATTCATCTATTTCTCCATCTCCCTTCTAATTTGAGGCTTTAAGCTGGACAAGGAGTATTCCACTCTGTGTTTTGTGTTCAGATTATATTTGTATCAGATCGGTGGCTCGATAGGACGCAACTGGAATTAAATGACCTCTAGCTTTTTAAATAGCATTGTCACTGATAAGATTTCCTAGAATGAGATTTCCTCTTTAATATTACAGGAAGATTATTATTATTATGATTGTTATTATTACTATTATTATTATTATCATTATTGTTATTACTGTGTGTGTTGTGCTTGGACCTAGCTTCAGGAATCGACAAAACTCTGCATAATCTGAGAGATTAATGTTGTCGATCAAGGTGCTTACAACTTTGTTCATGAGGAGTTTGCTTGGCGGGAAATTGTCTATTCTGGAGAAGGTATGGTGCTTATTTTGAGAAGACTGTGTAGTCTCTTGCCATGGGAATCACAAGGCATAAAAAGTCAATACCGCCCTAGTCCATCATATGTTTTATGAGTAGCAATCGAGATGTTTAATTAATGAACTGTTGGGGGTCGCTTCCGTCCAAGTGGGTCATCCGGAGGAAGCAAAAGGTCACTGCAAAAAGTCACTGTCAATCAACATGTGCCCTGTATGCAGTCATGATGGCAATTATGCCAAATATATATATATATATATTTATTTTTTTTTGCTGCAGGTTATTTTATATAGATCTCACACACTTTAACACCAGGTATGAAAACTTGACCACATCTGTTAGGTAGCTATCCAGTTTCACCATTCCCGTAGAGCCACCTGTAAATATTGCATTAGGTAAGTGGGCCTTTGGGCCGATGAATCTTCACTCATAATTTCACCCTAGATCTTCTAAAAAAATATTGTAACCCAAAGAATATACACAAATCTCTTCAGCAAAGACTACAGCCCAACTGAACTGTACTGGAGTAGAACCCAGCAGCTGATATTAGTCCATTGCTTAAAACGTGTCACTCAGAAAGTTAGGCCAGAAGGTTCACAGGAGAACATTTGACAGGCAGGCCATGTGATGTGAAACCTATGACAGAGAATGTAGCCCTGCAATACCATTTGGCTATGTCAAGATCACTGTGAAAGATCTTTCAACAAAGTTTAATGCTTAAACCCGAGTGCATGTCAGTGTTTTGAAAGCATTATTAAGCAGTGGATGGTGGGAGTGTTTTGACTATAGTGACCCTTCTTTCACACACAAACTCACAGTTGGCCTCCTTAAAAAATATGAGATGCCCCTTATAAGAAAGGAAAATGATAATTCCCTCTTTTCAAGTATTGCAGCCCTAACTAACGAAATCTTACAAAAAACATAGGAGCCCTGGCATTCCTTTTTTTTTTTACAAATAGCCCGATCTATGGGTAATCCACCGTCACTTTAAACAGTGTATTTCCATACCCATCCTAAGCTCTGCCATGAAGGTTAGCAAAGGTTTCGTAAACTGCGGTGCCCCAGCCCCCACTCACAGTCTCTATTCCTCCCCTCTCGCATGAATCCCTTTCTGTAAGCTGTGAGTTCTCCTTCAAAGAAATTGATTTTCAGGGATTTTCTTGCGGCAAGATCCCACCCACCTAGCAGCTGAACTTTGGTGCCTGTGATGATCATCAGATCCACTACAAGTCATGTGGTACTTGTGCATTATTCTTAATCTGACGGTCGCAAACATCCTCCACAAAGGAAATCCTAGGATACTAAAAGCCTTTCCACCCATGTCTTGTAACCTCGTTCCTAGTCCCGTGGTGCTACTTCGATCTCTCCCTCCCCTTTTATGAGATCACCTTTGGAGAGACTCCAGCAAAACATGGGGAAATTTTCATAGGAACCCTAGAATCATCGCTGGGCTGCAAAAGCCTGTAGATCTCCAAATATTAAAAATCTATTTCCATGTAGAGTACCCCTTGCTGCAGCTTTAAGACCTTTGATGAAGACTGTTGAAAAACAAATGGCATGGCAGTCCGACTACAGAGCAAAGTAGAAAAGCAAGAGGACAGAGCGGGGTTGCCGTACAAGTTTGTTAACACCTGTTAACACCGTAAGAGGTCTTATGTAATCAGGATACGTTTACAGGTCATCTCTATTTGCCATTGTTGCTGCAAATTCAGCAACACAGTTTGACACCATTCACAAAACAGACCAAAATGTGCCTAAACATAATTTCAGGGAAACTACACACAATTGATTACCAGGGACATAACATTTATGAGTAACATTATAACTAGCTCCCGTTGTTAGTAAAATAATGGCATTGAGTAGGGAGCGAAAGGAGGAGGGATGCTGGTGGCTCTGATCAGCATGAGTGCTTGCTGACAGGTCATCATGAGGAGACTCAGGCGAGGGCCGCAGGCACCTTCGGCCATCAGACAGATGGTGCTGAAACAGCCCCGGCAAGACAGAGTGAGACTTGCATCCAAAACTAAACCACCAGGTGAAAGCATTCATGGATCAAACCTGTGAAGCACAAGGGAGTGGACATTGGAAGTAGTCAACTAACCATACTGAATATTGATGATGACTAACTTCTCTTAAGATTGTTCTATTAATGTTAATAAGACAACAGACCAAAAGAGGAGACAGAGGATCCATCCATCCTTCCTATACCATCACAAGAGATATCTCCCAGTACTGCCTTATTCATTGCACAAACTACACCCTGGGGGCAATACCATACTTGCATGGCCAGTCAAAGTATTAGGCAAACTAGACCCATGCCGCGGGCATTATACGAAAGGGGTAGCCTTTCTGGATACTGATACTTGAGGCTGGTGACAGTTTAACCAAGTGTACAATTAAATTAAGACACCCTTGAATTTTAAAATAATAAAAATAAATTCAGATGTAATTTACTAAGACTTTTTGAGTATTTACACTATAACACAACGTTTTCTACTTCGCAACCACAGCTCCAACACCTGTGCTGAACTCATTCTCTGCATGACCCGTCTGGGCACATTCTGTTTCTCTGATCTGTCACTCTAATATGCACCATTGTTTCTGCAGTGAACTCTGTCCTTCAAATCGTTCTCTACACTGTCAAGCTGTCCTTCATCGGTTTTAGGTTTCAGCGCATGCAGTGCTGCTTTAGTGACACTTTGTGACCCAAAACAATGGAGTGCAGAAGGGAAGTGGTTTTATGTAGAATATCACTGCCTTCCCCAATCCAGCAAATCACTGCCACATGAAAATCCTAGGTTGCCCCAATGTAATATATTTTACAAGTTCCAAACATATCTACTTGATAGTGCATGCAGAAACATCACACTGCGAATAGGCATTGTAAAAAAACGTATATACAACATTGTGAAAAGACGTGTTTACTATGTATATTATTGATGTAGTGTTTCTTTAAACACTAACAGAGACATTTTCGGAATTTCTGGGTATCCTCGTTTACTGCATTCTTGTCTATAAATGCAAAATTCAATAACAAACTGCAAATGCCAAAACTCTATTGGCTTTGCCAATGTTTTTCCACCTGCGGCAAGACAGTGGCAGGTGAGCACTCTGCTGCCCCATTCTTCTGTCCGGAAACATTTATTCAGTGCTCCTTTTGCAGTAAAGAATTTAATAAACAGCGTCAGTGAGTGTGGAGGGGAGTGTGGACGCAGTCTGGTAGAGAGCGTCAATACTGGAGACCCCATTTTCCTCTGCAACTCTGGGAAACATGATTCCTGTTTTGCCTGGGATTGGCAAGTTGTGCATGAATGGATTGAAGGATCGGCACTCCACTGAAATATACGTAGCAGTATTCAATTACGGGCTGACTCGCGCCAGGGCACGCGTCGGTGAGTGTGGAATCACGTGTAAATGCAGTCTCCCAGTCTCAGAGAGCAGCAGAGCTAAAGTAAGAGGTGTGAGTCGACTGCATCACGTTTCATTAAAATTGTAGACTACTCTCTGAATAAATGAACCTATTAAATCCTGTGTTTTTGCTTTGAACAGCAATCCATCACACCCTGGCAAAAGAATGTGCAGTACCCTCTATGCTCTTGGCCGACTCAAGACATCCCAAATCCCAAATACCCAAAAAGATTAAACGGACTACACCCTAGTGGCACAAGCAAAAATACCAGGCTTTTTTGGGTTGGCTCCCTCTTTAATTGACGGCTCTGAAGTTCCAACAATATCGCTCCAGCCACCGATTTGTATTACTTTATCAGTATCACCAGCTCCAAGTATATCACCAACTATTGAAAAGGATTGGAACGATATGATAACATTATCAGCACCAAACTCTCGGCCACCCCAGATCTGGAACGGATGGTTTCAACTTCAAACTGGCGTTTGGATAGGCAGCGAGGAGGACTCCCCGGCTACTTATGGAGAATGTATCTGAAGAGGTGGAACTTCCAGCGGCCTCTCCGAATGTGGTGGTAGCTACAGGTGATGCGCTATTCGCATTGTGTTCCAACACGTCGTTACCCTTGAGCGTTACAATGGGGTTTGCACCATCCAGTAGCATATTGAATACATATTGAATACATTATGCCAGTTTATGCCATCTATTGGCATGGGAGATCAGGACAGCCAGATCACTGCATCAACGTCTCGAATAGCCTTTGCTTCTAGTTGCACCACACCTATCACCCCCCTTCTATGAATGCATGGGTCAGACCAGGCAATAACCACATCTTCATCTGAGGCTGGGTCAGTGATTTCTGCCTCATCTCCATTATCAGCAAACAATGAGACTACTGTTGTCAGGACCTTCCGGACCTTTCAAATCACCCGAAAAACGCACTGTTGAAGACGTATACTCCAAACCATTGGAAAAGAATCTCTGACCGCATGTAATAAGAGAGTCATTATGAGGTTGGAGGGAGCCATGGCGCCATTAACCCCTTACCTCCAACCTCGTAATGAGGCCCAAGTGTCTTTTGATCAGAACACAAGGGGGTCATTACGAGTTTGGAGGTAGCCATGGTGCTAATAGTACCATGGCTGCCTCCAAACCCGTGTCCGGGTCCGTGGTGTCGGAATGGGGACTTACTGGGACATTCTGACCCTTGTGGACCCGGTAAGTCCCCATTCCGAAAACCATTCCCCATTCCCATTCGAGCCCCCATAAGGCTCAATGGGAATGGGGAAGGAGCTAATAACGGGCCCGCAAATTGCGGGCCCGTTATTAGCTCCCTGGTCCCTTAACGGGTCCCGCTAAGGGCGGGTGGTGAAACCAGCCAGCCCTAGTGGGACCCACTAAGGAACCACGGAATACGACGGTAGGGGGTCAACGGCACTGGCATGCTTACCGGTGCCGTTAAGCCCCTACCGCCGTACTCGTAATGACCCCCAAAATCAGACGAAGCCTGTAAATTCATTTTGGAAAACCGTGTCCCTTCCGATCTAATGTTTCTGATATACTACAAGATGGTACTGTTCGCCATGGGGTAACTACAGTAAAACAAAAGAGGTGATGGCTGGAATGTTTAAAATTAATCTTATCCCCTGGCATTGCTCTGGGCAACCCTCAAGACCTGGGTTCTTCAAATGCAAAGCCTTTACAAAATGGAACATACCATATGCAAATCAGGGCAGTCCAGCACAAACTGCTTGGTCAGATCCCTTCTGCATGAGACCACAAGCATCCACAAACATGTTTCGGCCTTGTTGAACCTGATCAGTGAGGAGTAGCTTGGGTCTCTAGGCCCAGCAGGCATAGGACCCTCCTACTGAAGCATGCAAACTGCCCTTGTCTGCTAGTAATACCCCTTGCAGACCAGCCACAATGGAAAGTATGGAAATATGGCCTACAGTTTCCGTAGCCAACAACGGGGGTACCCTCCTCAATTTTGGGGAGAATTCTGATGCCCATCACCCCAAGGCAGCTCCCACCATATTCCCAAAGCAGCCTGCCTGCAATATTGGCAGCACACAATGCTTGTGGGAGGAGCAACCTGCTGAGGCATGCTTACCCTTGGGCAAACGGGTGAAACTGAAGGAGCTAAATCCATCAGCTGAGAGACCCTTTATAAACGGCAGTTTTCTGCTGGATGTTTTTCGATATATATCATAGTTAAATTCCATTGGCTCAGATGACATCATCCACATTGAGCTGCCTGAACTTTACAGCCCTTCTAACTGGGCCATGGTAGAATCGGTCTCATCAATAGTTGTTGAATTAATCAGTTCCTGTTTTCTTGAAATTAAAACATTGGGTATTCAACTGAGAGTATGCCACAAGCACACACTGAATACAATCAGTTACCTTCCAGTCAGAGAAAGTGTTTATGGAGAGCAGCCATAATTTGGAAAGAGCCAGCATTTTCTCCTCTTTCGATTGCAAAGCCATCATCATTTCAGGAGATAGAATGCTGGATCCCGGATTCATCTGGGGTCAGAAGCCACTGACATCCTTCTTTTGGGTATCACACCAGATGGCATTCCTGGAATACCCGTGGATTCCAATCTTTCTTATATCACCCTTTGGGCTTCTCTTTTATAATAATTAGGGATTTATTTTGGTCTTTTGCAGGAATCTTGGGTGCACAATAATTTTAACATTGAGTGTAACGATATTCTCTGTCATCCAGCAATCATCAAAGAGAGAGTTTGCCCCATGAGGGGCTTGGCAATTGGGGAAGGTGCTTGGTTTAAGAGGAGAGACTATGTAGTGGGGCCTATTATACCTCAAGTTCTGTCTGTGGTACTTGAGATTTCCTCCATGCCAATGAATAGGAACTTGGGCATTAACTTGTATGACCCCCCCCAGGTGGTCTCTTCACAAACATCATTAGGAAAACAATTCAGAGGCGACTATTAAACTGGATGGGGCAGTACCCCGTTAAAAACACAATTATTGCAGTTGACTTTAATGCTTATTGACACCCCCCTTCATTGGATATTGCAGAAGGTGTAGATTGAACTGGTGTTTTCCCTTGATTGAATGTAAAGAGGTATTCAGCGAACTATAAGTGGGGAAGTTTTTTGAATATATACGATTGGGTTTGCGTGAATATGAAGGAATTGAGTGATAAAACATTGAGGCACACTTGGACTAATGATTACATTTTTGTTGGCCTCCCCCATTGGAATCAAACTAGCACCTTATAAATTGATATCACCGCTCTTAGTGATCACGCCCTCCTCACATGTTCTGAGATGTACACATATAAAAGGCAGGCTTTGCATATGTCTACTAACATAGAAGTCAACCAACAGGGAAACCAAATTATAAGGTCTGATCAAATCATTGGGAAGTTAAACTCTTGAATGTGCCAAAACATCCAGAATGATTACTGCCTCAGAATAATTGGGAAGTTCGAGATATGATGGCCAAATTTGCGACAGTTGTTTCTTCTGAATAGGGTACGCTGCAATTGAGATACTATAAATGCTCAACATATAGTGCAAACTGGAGGTTTCTCTTCACATTGTTAAGATGGAATGACAGTAAACAGTGTTGGTACCGCTATCGAAAATTCTTAGCAGGGAACAATGTTCACGAACTTAACCCCATTCCTGAAACCACCAGGGCTACTCACATCAGTACTACCTTACTTCGATGACAGCATAATACAGCCAAGGCCAGCTTCTTTCATCCAGTTATTTAAGGCACTTGAAGACTTTGAAGTGAAGGACATCCTAGAGGCTATTACGAAACTAAAAGCCTCATGTGCCCGCAGCCCTGACTCACAAACATTTTAATCAAGGCTGATTCCCAATTTGTGGGTGCCCCTGCTAGAGTCTTTGTTTTATGTTATCATGGCTCAGGGAACAATCCCGTCTAGCTGGAGGGAATCCATCCTGATTCCAGTACATGAAAATGGTGATAGCATCCCTCCAACTATAGGCCTTTACCCATGTTTGATTCCAGTTCCAAAATATTCTCCTCCCTACTGTTAAAAAAACGGAATAATTGGGTGGAAGAGAAAGGTCTTTTAAAAAAGTGCCAGGCCAGGTTCAGGGGAGCTCATAGCACTTCTCACAACATTCTCGCCCTTCATCACATGACGGCTGAAAATTTGTGTCACCCATGTAGGACAATATTTCTATGCTTTGATGATAATTCAAAGGCATTCAACTGTGTATCTTGTCCAAAATTTAGGAGCAAGCTTGAACGTTGGCGATTAGATCCCTACCTGGTATACTTCATAAGACAAATGTACACCGATACTATGGTAACCATTCGAGTCAGCCAAGATGGTATCTTCACACAGGAAATCACTGCAAATCGAGGTCTCAAACAGGGGTGCATGCTTTCTCCCCTGTTATTGAATCTCGACATTGCCGATATGGATGATGCTATTAAATCTAGACTAAATGTTCCCCCACATATCAGCAATGAGGCCTTCTTGTGAATGGCCTATGCTGATGACACTGTGTTTCTTGATTACACCCCTATCGATCTCCAGCACTCTATGGACGCTCGTCTTGCCTTCGCAACCAAGAATGACATGAAAATAAATTAATTCTACAAAATTTAAATTCAAGATCATTAGCAGCAGGATTTGCAAAAACAATTCCCCTTTAACTAGAATTTGGCCATATCCTCTTTAGTAGTAGTGACAGCTATGTATATCTGGGCTTTCCCATGAAATAATTCCCTGTGCTGTCATTTTACAGCGACTTTACCTAAGGCAATGAACAATTGATTGGTAATCAAGAGGTTCAATGCCAGGAAAGGAGGATTTAACATGGAAGGCTTTCTTATCATATATACCACAAGCATTATACCTGTCCTTATGTATGGTTTGGAAGCGTTAGCTACTCGACATGCTAGTTGGTTTGACAGAATTGGGGGAAAGCTGCTTTGCTCTCTACTGGGCGTCCCTGGCGCAGTACCAGTAGAGCCCCTGAGGTGGGATCTTGGGCTGACATCTAGCAGGTCTCACTGGTTAATTCAGCAATGCTAGCTTTATATAAAGCTATGTGCCCTCTCTTCAGATCGGGCTACTCTTTTAGGGATGGTGGCCACTGACATTCATGACAGAGCACCAAATCCCTTACATGATTTGCAAACTACAGCCTTGAATCATTTAGAAAACATTGGAGTGACTTTAGATCATGCCTTGTCTTTTCCTAATGACTTCATCATCCTGAAAAATAAAACAAGAGTTTGGGATCGCTATGAAAACATGGCGAAATTAAGTATTAAAAAGCAATATGCTCAATTCTGTACCAAAGGCTTTACATCAAATGTTCCTTGCACGTAACTCATAAAAATTGTGTTCTCCGAAATTGAAGAGATTTATCATCTATCTTTGCCTCAACCTTCTGACCACTTTAGAGTACATTGGAGGCTGGCGAGACATTCCATTCAATGAAAGACACTGCTGCCACTGCCACCAAGCCATTGAAACCAGTCATCACGTCCTCACTGGCTTTAATGTCTTAAGGAAGAACTATATTCAGGGTTATGATCACTTTATTTTTTTTTTTTTTTGAGTATTTAATCAAAAATTTGATTTTTACAAGATCGTTTCTTTTCTCTTCCTTTTGTCCGAATTTGGACATCTTAATCATTTGATTCTGTGGGTTAGAATTTCTGGTCGCTTTGCAAGGAGAGTCTTAGTTTTCATTTCGATTCGCAGTGAGTTTTTCTGTTAAAGCGTCAAGGATTTTGTATTTCTCTAGTTGCCACGATGTCCGGTCAACACTTATCATCCTTTTCCACCATGTATCTTCATCAGTTACTGTGGAGTGTTGGCAGATATATTTCATATAGGGGTGGCGGATATTTGTCAAGCTTGGGCAGGACAGTATAAGGTGGTGAATGGTCTCTTTCTCGTTTCCACAGAATCTGCAGGTACTAGTCAGCGATTGCTTCCTTATGTGGCGGATTTCGTTGGTGTCCACAAGATTCAGTCTTGCTCTGATTATAAGATTGCATGCCGCTCGGCTGGGGAATTTTTTGATGTAGTTCTGTAGATCATCACGTTTTTTCCATAGCGGTGGTAAGTAAGAGACAAGCTTGTATTCTGAGGCTGCATCTAAAGTGCGAATCCAGTCCATGTCTTTAGTTTTTTTTATTATTCTTGTAGGATTGTTAATCAGATCTTCTTCTGTACATTCGATGATTTTCAGTAGAGCTTGGTTTTCGTTTTTCCATTGACTTAGCATGATGCAGCTTCCCTCTAGAATTTCTTTGGACACCAGGCCGTGGAGAAAGGAACAGTTTGATAGAATGCATTTCCTATATAGCATCAGAGTGTTGCAGTCTACAGTGCCTTGAAGAGAAAGCAGACTGAGTTCTTGCCGGATCAGTGTGATTGGCATTGAGTCCGGAAGGGCAAGGGTCGTCCTCCAGAAATAGGCTTCCAATTTGGGCCAAAGAGTCTTGGGTAAGCACGGCAACGCTTCTGATCCATATGTAACCATGGGGACCACTTTTTGCTTGTAGAAGTTCAGTAGCGGGATGGTGGAAAATTTACCAAATTTTCTGTCTATTGTTTTGCCTTTTGTTGCCAGGCTTCGGATCTTATCGAACATGGATTCTTGCATAGACGTTTCTTTTGCTGAATTGTCCAGAGTTATGCCAAGATATTTGAAGCTGTTTACTCTTTCAATTTTCGTTTTTTCCAGGAACCAGTTGTATTTGTCCCGCTCTATGGTTTTGCGCTCCATCACCATGATTTTGGTTTTGTCGGTGTTTATTTCCAAATTGTTCTCGTTACAAAATAGTTGTAGATTGGTGAGTTGGCGCTGGAGGCCTATGGGCGTTAAATCCAGCAAAATAAGGTCATCCGCGTAGAGCAGTCTACTGATGGGTGTTTGTGCTATTTTTGGTGGGAAGGATCTGATTGAGGTTTCGGAATGTTGATAATCTCACATGTAAGCGATAAAGAGGGCCGGGGCCGAAAGGGCAGCTCTGTTTGACTCCTCTATGCGTGTTGATCTGAGTGGATAAGTTGCCTTGCTGATTTAGTCGTACTTTAATGTTGGTGTCCGTGTGGAGTGCCTTAATCGGATTTAGAATGTCACTTGGGCAGCCCCAGAAAGATAGTTTCCGCCAGAGTCTGTTGCGATCGACTCTATAAAAGGCTTTGGAGAAGTCTATAAAGGCTGAGTACACTTTTGGGTGGACATCTTTTATTTTGCTTTTCAAGATGGTTAGGAGGAAGATGTTGATCGTGGTTCCCAGTGTTTTTTTGAATCCAGCTTGGAAGTTGTCATTGCACGGAGCTTCTGTGGCCCAAGATTGGAATTTTTTTAGGAGAAGGGACCCGAAAACTTTCCCTATATGGTCTA
The DNA here is from genome assembly GCF_040938575.1 of Ambystoma mexicanum. Classification (NCBI taxonomy): domain Eukaryota; kingdom Metazoa; phylum Chordata; class Amphibia; order Caudata; family Ambystomatidae; genus Ambystoma; species Ambystoma mexicanum. Next base: position 1,105,954,412 of record NC_090924.1, on the reverse strand, counting down.
GTAGCGCGATAGGGCGGTAGTTTGTAGGGTCTTGCTTGTCGCCTTTCTTATAAATCGGGACCACTATTGCGGACAGCCATGTAGGAGGTATCGATTGTGCAGCCACGCATCGTGTGAACACGGATCTTATGAATTTGGCCCATTCGATTGGATGTGATTTCAGGTCAAAGTTGGTGATACCGTCAGGTCCCGGAGCTCTGGATTTGTTCAATATTTTAATGATGTTACAAATGTCATCTAAATCGTCCAGCTTTGTCCAGATGTTACTTTGGTTTAGGCGATTCAGGTCAGTCGACAATGGTTTCGGATGCTCGTATTTGGATAGTGTTTGGCAGCTCGAAGAGTGATCTAAAGTGGGTGGCCCAAGTTGCTTCATCGATTGGATTGGTAATTTCTGGTCCGGTAAACGAAGATGTTTTATTGAGTAGAGACCAGAATTCTTTTGCGTTATTGGTGCAGATGGCTTTTAGCATGGTTTCGGCATCTTGTTGATGCAATGTCCATCTGTGTCTTCTCACCCAAGATTTATATTGGGCCTCATTACGACCCAGGCGGTAAGTTACCGCCTGGGCCATGACTTTACCACCATGGCGTAAACTACGTTTACGCCATGGTGGTAGGCGGACTTACCACCCCATTCCAACCTTGGCGGGGCGGTAAATCCCCATTTTCCCATTTTCCCTTCCCCATTCCCATTTTGCCCCATAGGGCATAATGGGAGTGGGGAAGGCTTTAATTACGCCACTGTAAATTACGGTGGCGTAATTAACTCCATGGTCCCTTAGCGCCATGGATTTTAACACCTGCTAAAAGCAGGTGTTTAAACCTCCATGGCGCTAAGGGACCTCGGAATCAGGCGGTAAGGGTCGGCGCTGTTTACACCGCCATAAAACCCTTACCGCCTGAGTCTTAATGAGGCCCATTCTCTCGTTAGTTCTTTGATGGTTAGTTCTCTGTGGACGGGGGAAGTGTTGCTGCTGATCTTTTTGCTTTCCTGTAGGCACGGCGTCTGAGAACCAAGAGTTTGTCGTATGTATGGATGGGTGTTTGAGTGGTTTTGCTTGGGTTGGTTCGCTGTGTCATGTATGAGATAAGCAGGGGAGCATAATCCATGGTTTCGTGTTCAGGTGTATCGTTAGTTTTTGAGTAACGATTTGTCAAGTCTCTTATGCTTTGAGCTGTGAGACGCAGTCTATTTTTTTGATTATTTTGTTCAAGTTCATACTCCATTTTATCTCGGGTGATGAGTGGTGGTTTCCATGTGGTTACCAGGATGTTGTGGTCGCTGGATGACGTTAGCTGGACATCGAAAGAAGTTGCTAAGGATAGCATGGGTTTGGATACAAAAGTATAGTCAATGGTGGATGTCGAGTTGTTGTTTGTCCATGTTGGATGACGGGTGTTGCTTTTATACACTGTATCCAAATTGTGAAGGTGTCTAGAATTCATCAGTTTGGTCAAGCTTCGCCTCGTCGTTCACTCTGTGTGTTGGCTTTAGTGGAAGTTCGTTTGCATTGGGCGTTTAGGTCGCCACATATTATAATGTGGTATGTGTTGTAGGTGGTGCGTACCTCATCCACAGTGGATTCAATTAAGGCCAAACATTTTTTTTCATCAATTGCTGCGGGATTCCATTAGGCGTTTAGTATTGCCACCGGGATCGTCTGGTGGAGTGCTTCCGCGTTAGGAGGGAGTTCCCATGTTAGCAGTAATGCCTGCAGTGAATAGTTTGAGACAATAATAGCTGTTATTGCCAGGCCACTGTTGATTCGGCATGCAGTTATGAGGCCTGAGGATGGTCGGCCAAGTGATCATTTTGACGCTGGTGCCAAACGAAGGTCAAAGCCATAGAGTGATGGAGTTTTGGTCAACCAGGTTTCCTGGAGGCACCACAGGTCTGCTGATCCTAGGTTGACGTGGCTAGGTGAGGTGAGGTGTTTGAATCCTCTGGTGTTCCATGATTGTAGTTTCAAGTCACGGGGGAGTCTTTCTTGAGTAGTTGTTGGTACTTGTAGGCTGGATCTGTCCATGAGTTGCTATTTCGATCGATGCGTGCCAGTGCTTTTGGGAGCCAAGACCAGAAGCTAGATGAAGCCGAATTTTTGGTTTTTGGTGTAGAGGGCAAGTTTTGTGGTAAGTGGATGGTTTTGGTAAGGTTCTTGTGTTGGTCGTGTCGTTCCTTTCGGAAGGCTATTTTCGCTTTTTGGTTGTCTTTAGTAGCAGCGTCTGATATGGATGGAGTTCGGGCAGTTTGAGATGGAGGTTGAGACTGAGTTGGTGGTAGCTTATCTGAGTTTTGTTGAGCGTTCGTAGTGGTGTTTCTTTATGAAGGTCTCCGTTCATTTATGTTATGTTTGGGTCTTGGGTCATAGGCGTTTTCGCTGTTACGTGATTTCTTTGCTGAGGGTATTGTGTGTTTGGAGTTTGGGTTCTCGTAGTTGCTTTGTTGTTGAGAGAGATGATATCCCAAACTGTGGAAGTCCCTTTCTCGGTCTAGCAGTTTGTTTTTGATTCTTCTCGAGATGATGTGAAGGTAGCATGTAGCTCTTGGTTCAACAATTCTTAGATCGTCTGACGTTATTTGGGACAATTTTGGAACAAGATTTATCAGCTTCAAGACTCCTCTTCAGTTTAGTGTGACTTCGTCTCTGTTGTCTTTCGTTTGTTCAACTTTCAGGATCCACTTTTCCGTCTGACGTTCGGAGTAGTTGGAATTATATTGTGTGTTTGTTTTGGAGTTTTGTTGTTTAGTCGAATAGACAGCATTTTGTTTTTGACTATTGCTTCGTTCTCGATTTCTGCGCAATGATTTCGGTGAATATTTTGGGGCAGACGATCGGTCAGCATGTGTTTTTTCTTTTTTTTAATCGACCTTCGTGCTTCGTGCTGACGAATCTTGCGTATTCGTTTTGTTTGAATTTGTTATTTGTTTGATTTCTGCCGACCGTTCTATCTTTTGTCGATGTTCTTCTAGGGTTAGGAAGGTCAGTGGGCTTTCTTGTTCTTCACGATTGTTGTTGATCCTGGGAGTATTATTTTCCTTGTTCGGTTTGGAAGGGTTGATATTTTCTTCTTGTTGGAGAGGTGTATTGCTCGTATCGAGTGTAGGTGTTCTGAAAGATTCATTAGGTCTGAGTTTTGTAGGAAGTCGTCCGTTGTTGTCGGTGAGCCCCTATTAAGTTGAGTAGTAAGAGAAGGTTGAGAGCTCAGTGAGTTGTTCGATTGGTGGGATGCGTTTTTTTGGGAAGACTGCTGCCTCCTGGGTGGTGTGCCGGGGTTGGATCTTTAATTTGTGATTTTTTTTGTTGGAAGAGGCTTTTTGTTAGTAGCGTCTGAGGCTGTAGGGTTATTTGAGTTTTTGGATCTGGTTGCGTCAAGGATTGAATAGGGTTGCTCCATTTGGTCTTGGCCGCTTTGCTTCTGTTTTCCTGTTTTCCTCGTCGTCGATAACTAGGACGATGTTGGTGATAGATCCGTTTGTGGAAATGGGGGGATGTTGTAGTGTTTCTTTGGAGATCGGATTTGTTTGATTAGCTGCCATATTTTTGTGTAAGTTTTCAGCTGTGAGATCGATAGGTAAGGTAGGTGTTTTAAGTTGATTTGCTGTTGTATCTGGTGTTGATCGTTTTTCTAGGAGATTCAGAGTCTATTCTATTGCCTCTAGGCGTGCGTTGATTTCTGCCAGGTTTGTCCAGGGAGTATTCTTTATGTCTTTTTGAGCTGTGACGTGACCTTCGAGGAAGGTGAGTTTCGTGTGGATCATGGCTTGAAGTACTGTTTGATCTTTTAGTGTTTCATTTAGCGATTCATAGAGTTTGGTGAAGGGAATAAGGGCAATTGATAATGCCGACATATATGACAGTAGGTCGGGTTTCTTTGAGGGTGTTTCATTTGTCAAAGCAGACGATTTTCTACCTGGTCCATGTGTGGGAGTGGATGGCATATAGAAGCTTGTCCTGTCCGGGCGAGGGTCATACTCGCAATGTGATTTCCTTTTGTCTCTGGGTTCCTGAGGTGGTCGGTTTGTATGGTCGATTTGTTTGAGTTCATTTTGGTCTTCTGGTTCTTGATGACTTGAGTCTTTTTGTTCAATTGGTAGCAAGGGTAAGGGGGTAGTTATATCCTGTAGGACTAGGAAGAGTAGTGTTGACATTGGAGGGGATGGAGGGATAGTTGTTTTTTTCTTGTTTACGGTGGCAACTCGGACGATCTCAGAGTCTGTATCCGCTTGAAGTTCATTTGGTATTGGGCTTGAAGGAATGATCACTGGAGAAGATGAAGAGGCTGAGGTTTGTGGTATGAGCGGGGTTTGACCAAAGGTGAAATCGTCAGGAATCACTATGTTGATTGTTTTGTCTGGCGTAGAATTGCCTTCTGGATTGACAGGTTGAATATCTTTTTGTCCTATGTGGAGTGACTTTGCTTTTGGAGGAATTGGTGTATCATTTTCGCTTCCTTCAATTTTTCTGTGCTTGCTGAGAGGTTGTAGGTCGTGCACTGCATCCAGTAATTCAGCATCTGTGAGCTCATAACGCGTGTCTGCGTGATTTCTCCCTTTTTTAAAAATTTTTTTTAAAGAACTTTGTCAATGTTGACAATGGCGAAAGTTTTGGTCTTGTGTTTAGGATTTTAGTTATTACTTTCTCCGCTTTCGTTTTAATGATGTTTTTTTGTGCTGTATTGTTTTCACGAGTAGATATGGCTTTGTATTGCCGATTTCCTTTTCTTTTCGTCGTCGTTCGCGCTTGGCGCGGATGTTTTTTTGGGTTGGTTGGGCTTGTTTTGTTTTTCTCAGTAGGCTGAGTCTCTGGGGGGTGTGGCTCAAGATCGTCATAGGTCTCACAGAGCTCCTGTTCTGATGACGTGGCTGTCAGGGCGTGCAGTCGGCTGCTTGCAGCCGCAGCGGGGCCAAGTCCAGCTGCCTCCGCGTCTCCATCGCGGCATTCCCGCGGCTCCCGGCTCACGCCTTCAGCATGGACGAGTGCAAGAGTCGAATGCGGGGCCGTGGGAGCATCGTCTTCCGCAGAGTCAGAGGCGCCAGGGAAACATCAGAGCTCCCAATCGCTTTCCTTGCTGGATTCAACGGCGCCTCGGCGTCCTGGAAGGCAGGGGGGGCCCGCGATGTCGGGCGGGCCTCCAGACTCTCCACCGCCACCTGCGTGGACCAGCACACGGATCCAGACCCACCAGAGGTCCTCCCCTCGACTGCAGACACAGCACCCCCTCTGGGGCAAGCCGGTAAGCGAGCGAGGGGAGGCATGGTGGGAGGGATCGTGTTTGGTGAACTTGAAGCGATGTCAGAATTTGAATGTTGATATTGAATAATAGATGTCTCACGCTCCTTGAGCTCCTCTGGTGGTTTCAAGAGAGGCTCAGTTGAAAGTTGGGAATCATTCGGCGTCGGCCACAGGCTTTTGGTTCCCACTTTGTTTCCTGCAGTTTTGGAAAGTTTGGTGGTTGGTGCTGAAGCATTTGGTGAGTTTTGCGGGTCTTCTAGAGGGAGTTTTTCGAGGGGTGGACGGGGTCGCAAAATGTTTTTAAGCGCTCATTATCTTCTTCTAGAGGAGTGGTTGGGGGGGCAGTCAGACCAGTCAGACCAGTCATGCCAGCCATGACTGCAGGACTGCCACTCTCCGCCACTCCGCGTCCGCTCCGCAGTAGGTCTGAGTCTTTATGGTGAGCAGGGTAGGTTTGACTCCTCCTTCAGGTAAGGGTGGCCAGGGAAAACAGACCAACAGAAAGTAGACTGCAGGACTGCCACTCTCCGCCACTCTGCGTCCGCTCCGCGGTAGGTCTGAGTCTTTATGGTGAGCAGGGTAGGTTTGACTCCTCCTTCAGGTAAGGGTGGCCAGGGAAAACAGCTTATATAATCACTTTGTTGAACATAAAGGGGGCTTGATCACCAATCAATTTTGGAGTGTGATATATGGGGCCGAATCACTGGTGAACCCATTGGATGCATCCGCATTCGGAATTTGCATTAGCACTATTTGAACCCGCACTTTAAAAACACAGCTGCACTTGCCACTTTGTCAATATTATCATCAAGATTCTATTTTCTAATTCATTGCTGAAAATTTTACATTATTGATTTAATGGCTTTTTGTTGTTTTGTTTACAACAAGCACACCTCAATATTGTAATTATCAAGATCCCAATTTCACATTTTTGGAAATTTGATATTGTTGATGTTATGGTCCTTTAATTTGTTTAGTTTTTTAAACAGCAAATCTCTGAACTTTGTGTATGCAACGATATATAATAATTTAATTGATTAACATATTTAACATTATAATATTTTTAATCTTATGTAAAGAGATTGTGTAGAGAAAAAGGTTAAAAATAATGTTTTAAAAAAAAGAATAAACAGCTAAATGTTTGACTGAGAAACTATTCAGACTGCCGGGAAATTAACATATTTTCTAGACTGCAGGTTTTTACATCTTTTGTTACCGACTGCAACAACCTGCTGCGCAATCTGAGAGACCAACAGTTGACAGACAGTGTGATGAAGGTGGTAACAACACTTAATACTTCGGAGAGATAGATGTTTTCATACATTTTATTTTGTTAAAATAAAACCTCTGCCTTTTTGTCTCTTGTTCCTTTGTAAGGCCCTTCACATCATGCTCTTATTCACTTATAATAGTGGATAAGCTCTGTTCTTAGCTGTCAGCCTCTCAGTTGTAATAACTGTTGCTAGACACATAAGTGGTGGCTTAACTTGGAATCTTGCTAGGAGGGCTAAGTCTTTCAATTTTAATAAATGTAGTACCATAGAGGGTGGACACTAAGTCAGCAGTGAAAAGCGGAAGAAACCCAAGAGGTTCTATACAAAAATGGCACATTGTTATTATTCCACATTTTCGAGGGTCACAGCAGAACAAGTGCCATTTATGGGCACTTGAAAGCTATGTTTTTTCTTTTTTAATCCAATCCTTTTAATCTTCCTTGTGAATCTGGCAGTGACATACTTCATGTTGCTGATTGGCTTGCCCCTAATCTGATATTAAACAAGCTGCTGTCTGTACATAATCTAAAGGAAGAAAAAGCAAATCTAAGATAGCATGAGCATAACTTCTCTAATTAACTAAACCCATACAGATTGCATGAGAGTCTTTAGGCAGTGAGTGTTAGGGAGATGTATCATGTGTATGGTTCATCCCCTCTCCCAGTGAGACCACCAACACTTTTGGCTGGACTTCTGGACCTTTTTCTTCCAACCCTGAATGAGTGGAGCCTTTTTCCACTCATTCATTCTTTTGGGCTCTGTCTTTTTTAACTCTATTCTTTGTATCCTACCTGTACTATGGAGTCTGTTTGCTCCATAGCTCTTAAAGGCATCTGTGTTTTTACTACGGCACACAACTCCTTGTGGGCAGTGTTGCTAAGGACCCTTAGGGTCCTCCTTTAAAACTATTTTTCTATATCCTCAAGTAACTATAGTTCTTAAGGTTAGAGAAATATTTATAGCCTGCTATATTTGCACACACCACCTTTAGTGGAGTGCCAAAGGGGTGCCTATTATCCCCTTCTCTCTGCTCCTGTGACTATCTAGTGACATCGACAATCACCTAGTTATGGCTGGTGGCAGTGGACATGTTCTACCAACTATTGTGTATTTTTTATACTGCAGGCTATGTCCATAGCCTCAGCAGTGCACAATAGGGACACACAAGTAACAACTTGGGCCCTCCGTTCTTTTGCCACCATTACTAGCAGTAATAGCATGGTTGTTCTTTGTTAGCCCTTCTTCTACCACTCTGGGAGGGGGAGGTCAGTGTGTAGGTATCCCTGCCTAGGCTCCAGAATGTCTGGGCAGGCAGGGGTTGGGGCCAAGTTGTCCACCCCCTAACCTTTTTCTGCCAGAGTGCCTGAATAGATCCAGCTCCCACAGGGGGACTGGCTGTGAAATGCTGAGAGAGATTGCAGAGGAGTGTGTGCTGGAACTGAGGCTTCTGGAATGAAAAGCAAGTCGATCACTGGAAACTGAAGTAACCAAACAATAAGATGATCAGAGATGCCTGCAGACCCATTGCAACACTGTGAAGTGACCCCTGGTGTCCTGACCCTGTTTTCTCTGTGATAGAGGAGCTATCAGGAGGACAACTCCTTCACTTTGGCTGATGGGAACAACCAAACTCAAGACGAACTTTGAAACAAGCCAGCTCCCGAGGTCCTAGGAGTTCCCAAGGCTGCAGAACCCCAAAACCAGGAGACATGCTGCCCATTTCAAGTGCTACATTGTGGAAAGGCTGAATCTTTCCAAATCTTTGCAGAAGCTGTAAGGAGACTCCAGAGATCCGATCTAACTCACTTGGATACCTTCATGAGAGTGTGAGAATGCAGGAAGCGAAGAAGTTTGACTGGGCAATTCATGTCCATTGTTGGTGCTCCAGAAAAAACACCAAAACTGCAGAGTGAACAAAAAAGTTGCTGAAAGTCATGCCCCAGTTCCTCCCTTGAGACTGCTGCTGAGAGATCCTGCCCATTGTCCTTCCTATAGTCACAAAACAAGGAATCCAGAGGTTGAGCCTAGAGCTGGAACATCGCAGAGCATCCAGCACAAACATTTTTCTTGTAACCTAAGGTACTGTGGGGAAAAAGGTATTGCTTACCCAATTCCAAAAAGTCTCACCAGAGTGTTGGAGTGCACGTAGAGGTGCCTAGGGAAACCCCCTCTTACCTCTGACCCAACCCTCTGCTTGCGTCCCCTTCTTGAGTCCATTTTAAGGTCTCCTTTGTTAGTTTTTAACTTGCTGCTTCAATAACTCTAGACACAGGAAGAAATTCACAGGAACTCTTCCAAATTCGATTGTCTAGACTTCAAGCCCTCTCTGAATTGCCTTTAGCTAGGGTTGTATTTTTGGACTTAAAAGACTTGCTAGACAAAGAAACTGTCTCTAGAATCTTGAACTAAGCTCATGCTACACTACCTAACCATTTTCCTCCCTTTAAGTGACTTTACTATATGTGTTTGCAGAGTAAATGTTTTACTGTATAAACCGTTGAAAACTGCAAGAGTGGGCAATAACCGATAATATGATAACATTGGGCCTCATTACAAGTATGGCGGTAAGGCAAAAACGGCACTGGTATCGCTCCCGGCAACGTTGCTACCGTACCGCCATACTAGGAGTTCTGCTCGCGTATGTCCTTGCAGCCACCAGGTCTGACCTTGTGGCCGTACTGGCACCCCACGAGCAGAACATGATGGTAGCACTGGTACCGTTATTAACGGTACTGTTGCTACCACCCTCCCTATGCGGCTCAAATTGGAATGGGGATGTACAGGGCCGGGCACCTGCGAAAAGGCAGATAGCCTGGTAATTGCCCATTCGCTGGTGCTGGACCCAGATGCGAGTTTGGAGGTAGTCTTGCTGGATAAACCGGCAAGGCTACCTCCAACCTCGTAATGAGGCCCATTGTCTTTTCCCTTTCTAACATTTCTACAAATGTAACTGCGAACAAACACAAAAGTGAAACGCCTCTTACAAGTGTATTATCAAGTATTCATAAGTCTTCTAATGTATTTAAAGTGATTCTGGTGTAGATATAATAAATATATACGTTTTATATAATTATAAGTGTACATGCTTCTCTGTTGTGCATGGCTACCTAAGAAGGTAAGATTCAGAGTACTTATCTACAGCTCACATATTCCTCTTAAGATAAGCCCGACACTCTGCCAAGGTCCTGAGCTAGCACAGACTGATACTAAGAGTTGGGGATCTACAAACCACTGGGACAGTTTACTAAATTCTTACTGCCAGTGGGACTTTAGGAAAAGTTCCCTAACAGTGAGTTTTGTCAGAATCTATGCATTGATTCATTTCACACTTGGTACAATTTCAAAAGCTTGTATAAAGCTGTGTACAGTTCCCAAACGTGTATTAGGTAAGTAAATCAGTATTTCTTTCCCTGTGTACATTCCACCGCCCATTAGGTTTACAACTCAAACAAAGTCAGTGCGTGCTATCCAGAGTTTGCTTTTCCTTTCCTAGGCCAGAGTCTCTGCGTGTGGAGTGTGCATATTTCCTGTCCTGGGCATATGCAGATCGGAAAATTGCAACAATGGACCGTGTTGTGACCATGCCAGATCAGGGGACACCCCACTATTTCCCATGCCCAGCAAAATATTGCCCATGCATTGACTACTAACTGAAAGCCTCTCAGCGCTTCCTCATTGCAGAAGGTCACACACCAACATGACAAGTCAGTACATGCTCTTTAACGCTTCACACTTGCCAAGCAGGGAATTATTCTGCATAGCATAATACTACTCTTCTTGTGTCAGTAACAGTGCATTAAGGTCACACAAGATGTAGGTGTTAATATATTGTATTGGACTAATTGAAAAAACTATGCATAGCTGGAACAGAGTATTAGTCCCACAGATATCTTCTTCAGATATGGCAGAGTGTACTGATTAGTCAAGAAAAAGCCAAAGCACATATCATTCTCAAACAAAGAAAACCATACATTTCTAAACTTCATTGGTTGAAGGAAGAGTATGCATTGAATGTGGATCTGGAGTTTCTGTCTTATCTAAAAGACCATGAAACCCCTTGAAGCAGGGGAAACAGAGGTTTGTAAACTGTGCACATACAGTTGCATTTACAAAAAACAAATTATTATCCCTTGTAACTGTTTGGCTCAGGCAGACTTAAGGTAGGCTCCAGAAGTTTCATAAAATTACTGATGTTATATTGAGGTGAGAGGTTTGAAAACACATATTGGTTAATAGAGTCAGTATTGCATTTTCCTCACGCAGTGTCTAATAATGTGTTTTGCAGCTTCTATGTAGAGCCAGGACATTGTAATGATACAAGTGCAGCGGCTACATTTGCCTGGCTGTTATACAAAATGTCACAATACAAAATATGACCTCAAGGTTTAACTGGTGCAGTCTCCAACGGCACCTCAGCATGACCCATGCTTCACAATGGTTTCCTGGCTTGCATACAGTGTGGAAAATGTAAAATATGTTACCCATTTTCTTTTTATTATTATGAATTGGCCAAGCCAAGTTAGACTTAGATAATTTGAACAAAAGCAACAGACAATCAAATACCATAAGAAATGTAGGTATTATGTTAGAAAACTCCAAAAACACATTTAATCATCAACCATAGAATAATCACACACCTGAATGATATAGTTAATAATAAACACATAGTGATTAGATACAATTCACATTTATAACTAGATAAAATTCAATTAATCCACATATGTATCACACACAATTACACAGCCTTACCCAAATAAGTACAGAGAAAGACTAAAATTCACCTATAATCCATCTAAAATCATGCAAATTTCCTGCAAAGTGATGCAAATTCTGCCAAACTACTGCAAATCAGTCGACGTTCATACTTGCTGAAATCAGGGTTAGACACAGTAGCAAATTTCATATCATTCTTCAATCATTTAGTAGTGATATGGACTATCCCAATGCTACCCAGAAATGTCAACAATGCAATAGTAAAATACACCTCCTGACCACTAACAGCCCATCCCAAAAATCTTTGGTAGTCAGCTCAGCCTAATTGATTTATGAGCACATCTACTAAGAAACCTGCATCTCGTATCTTGAACGGCTGTTCATTTGGAAATCAGGTATTCTCTATTCTGAATTCTGCCGCCCACGTTACCCAGAGGGCACCCGGAGAGGGCTGGAATCTCCCCAGACCATATTGAGAGAATTTCTCCAGTCAGGACTACATTAAGTCGAAACCTAAGAAATTTTAGTCTCCAGAACAGAGGCAGGAATTTCTACAGATATTTTGGAAACTGACCCGTTGGTTTGTCGCAACAAGATAAAAGATTGTAAAGATGATAACATCTCATCCAATTGTGTCTATAAATAACCAATTACAATTACAATTACAAAAAAGTAATTTCTTGACCAAAACAGGGACGGTCATAAAAAATGTCAGGGACAACACTTATGTCAGCTAAAATTATAGTTGCAAACAACATTGACTGATTGGGCATCCCTATTTGTTCACGTACACCTCCTTTTCAAAGTCACCAAATGAGGATCCTACAGAAAGCATTAACAATGTTCCATATAGTTATACATTGTTCCAGTCTAACCAAGCCTTGAGCAAAGTCAGTCCTATTTCAAATCGTAACGCTGTTATTGGCACACAACTAGGTAAATTAAAAATATTCTGCCAAATGAGGGTTTGAAGGTGATCCCAATCGATTTCACTGCATGGACATACAACAGCGGTGGGGCGATTTACATCTTATAATATTCCAGCAATGGTCTAATAGTAAATTTACAAAACCTGAGGTGCAACCATTTCAATTGTGATTCACCCTGCAGAGCCTTACACCTAAGTCTATTAAAGGCCTTGCGCTTTTCCAATGAGGATGAAAACACAATTCCTAGATATTCATTATCTGTTGTAGGGGCTACAAAATAATCTTCTACCTCCCATGTAAAACTGACTGGTCTAGAAGTTTGGCCAGATAATCTAATAATGCATGTTTTCTTAGTATTAATGATCAAATAATTTTCTCAGGCATATTCTACAGTGAAATGTACTAATCTTTGTTGGACTATCTTTGTTTGAATAATCAAGATAACGTCATCTGTGTATGACGTCTAACACATTTTCAAAGTCCCAGATTTTGTGTCTGTAGGTCAGGCAGGTAGAGGTTGAATAGGGCGGGTGCCAACATACATCCTTGATGGAGGTCCTGAGATGTCTTAAGTTCCTCCGTCAAGTGTCCCTGCCCACCCAGTATAACCTGAACTATAATATCTTCTTGTATGGCCATCAACAAAGCCAAGAGGTGTGCTGTTATGTGCAAACGTTTTAACTTCTTACATAGGCGGTTTTGATTCATTAGTGTCAAATACCTGGGAGAAGTCAATGGCTGCAACTAATGTAGGAGGCACACTATTCCCTGCAGCGTTTTCCTGAAGACAACTTAATGTGAAAACATTAGTTGTTGCTTGCATCCCCTTGCGAAAGCCTGTCTGCAGTTTACAAACTCTCCTCATTGTGGACGCACAATCGTCTAACTCGGAGAGTATCATAGATGCAAGTAATTTACTATCGGGGTCCAGCAGGTTGATAGGGTGGCAGCTTGCAGGCTACAACCTACCACCCCGGACTTGTAAATTGGGATGATTATGGCCCTTTTCCATGATTTGTAAAATATTTTGTTTGCAGGATATTATTCAAAAGAGCATTCAGTATGCAAGCCTACAAAGTCGGGTTACATTTTAATAAAGCATTACTAAGCCCACTTGTGCCACTAGCCCCAAAATTAGAGACCTTTTTAATCAGCTGTTGAAATTCACATTGTGTACTAACCACCAGATAAGAAGAAGATTTAGATTGGTATGCCTTTTCTATGTGTTTCGTCCACATTTTCTCAGACTGAAATACAGTAGAACCATTAATCAAAGCCCAGAAGTTTTTAGAATTATTTGAGTGCAAAGTAATTAAACATAGCCTCTCCATTCCTTTGTTTTATGCAGTATTTATGAGTTCGTAACCAATATTTCTATTCCTGCTTTGCTTTCCAAATCTGCCTAGGATATTCCTCGTCCGAGAGGCTGGAGCATTTCAGTTGTCTCACAATACGCCTGAATGAGCTTTCCTTTGACTGAAATTCCTCATCATAACAACTTCTAAATTTAATTAGAATGCCCTTGTTTTTCAGTCTTTGATCAGAACCATCATGTATGAAAGCATTAAAAAACTGAGGTGATAATGAAAAATATTTTTCTATGGTAGTTTACCCTAACATTGTACTAATTTTACAGAAAGTATTTTTTATCATAGTACTGGTTGTGTAAAACAACCTTATACAAATCACCTCAATTGCATCAATCACATTAACAACAGGAAAATAAGTAAGGAAGACATAAATACATATTTAAACACACAAAATTGTTTGAAACACATTCCCAAGAATTATTTAAAACCTAAACAATCCTGTTTTCTCAATGACCCTCCAGTCAAACTTCTTAGAGAAAAATTGAAATTAAAACTTCATAATCTTTTTACAATTGCAAAACAAATATAAATATAAAGTGCAATCCTGTTATCTCGATGACCCTCCCCTCAAACTTTGTAATCTTTCTTGTGGCTCCTGATTCTTTCTTGATTGCTCTCTGCTACCTGGCCTGGTCTTACTAGTGACTCCACTCCCTCTTGCTGTGTATGTCTTAAAAATTACACAATATCCGTGAAGCGGGCGAAAAGTGCCTGTTAAGTGAAGCAGTCTGCGTTCTGGAAGGCTGTGTTTCTTGTGGCTCCTGATTCTTTCCTGATTGCTCTCTGCTACTGGTTGTACTAGTGACTCCACCCCCCTTGCCATGCCTGTCTTCAAAATCACATGATAGCCGGGAAGCAGCTGTGAAGTGACCATTAAGTGAAGTGGTCAGTGGTCTGGAAGGCAGTGTTTCTTGTGGCTCTTGATTCTTTCCTGATTGCTCTCTGCTACCTTCTCATACTAGTGACTCCACCCCCTCTTGCCGTGATCGTTTGCAAAATCATGCGATATCTGCAAAGCGGCTGCAAAGTGACGGTTAAGTGAGGTGGTCTGCGGTCCGCGGGCAGCAGATTGAGGGCTGAGAGGATCCTGAGAAGACTCTGGTAAATCCAGGTAAAGTCTTTACTTTTTTTCTTTTTTTCGGTTGAAACAAAGCAGTAAGCATGGGACAGACTGACCTGAGGAGTGAGGGGGGGCGCTAAGAAGATCATGAGAAAGTTAAAACCAGTACTAGTAAATAAAGCAAACAAGAACATCAACATGCTGAAAAGGCTGCCTCTATTCCAAGAGCACTCTAAAGTGAAATCGAACTGTGTATCTTTTCAGGAAGACGCCATCATTGCCACTCACAATTCATGAGCCACTCCTAAGAACACCTATGAGTACCTTGGCTCCTCTTGAACAGAATCGAATTACTAATTTCTTTAAGAAATCAGTTTCCTGTAAGGAAATTAAACCTCCAAATTGATTGAGGAACCCTGAAGAGGTGGACCACTCACACATTAATGATCTCAGCATGAGAAATCTGACAGAATCAATGGTTTTTTAACCACCTGGCACTCCATCAGCCTTGGTGCTTTTCCCAGTTATAGTGAGCCTCTCATTGCAACACTCTGACAGCTAGGCTCCCATTTCTCCAACTGCTTTGGCAAACCTATTAGAAGAAAAGAATGGCAAACAACTTGCAACCAAGGGCAAGCACAATAGTCCTCCTCAGGACAGATCCAGCCTACATCACACATTAATGGAGCTGGACGACACAATTCGCCTGACTTTACCCCCAATTTCTATGTTAAATATGAACACAGTTCCTTTGTTGCGCTACATGATAACATCCATGAAGAAGTGAGGGACCACACGAATTACCTAGATGCGATAGCATGGAAGTTGGACTTAATGGATGATATGCTGTGTCCTCTTTTGTTACTATTGCCAATCAGGTTCCTTGAAAAGCAGGAAGATGGTCCTGATCTAATAATCCTTTGAGACAGGGCAAAGGAGTCTGATGCAAATTACTGACAAAGCCATCCCTCAAATAATAGCAACGGAAGCTGAAGGATCTACTTCACCAAAATCTATGTCAACTACGACCCTTAGTGAAGGTTTTTAAATGGCGTTACCAAATGAGCTGCCCCAAGTGCATGATTTGTGAGCAAATGAAAACACGATACAGCTCACATCGTCCCAGCCACCTCTATTTCAGCTGGTGTTCAGACAGAAGTTCAAGTTGATCCTTGCTTTAAAGCCCTGGATGACCATCCCCTATTGGAAGTAGGAAAAGACTATCAGAAATGAAAATAAACTCCCTACCCTTGTGACAACATGCAAAATCAAAGATGAGGACCACACCGTACAATCTCAGAGGTCAATCCATAATATCTCTGCGAATGCAGAACACTGTACTTTATATCCTCACAGTGAATTTGAGAGAATATCTGAAACCAGAGATTTTGGCCAGCCTTAAAACCTTAGGCGTGGCAACTCCCAATCGACTGTTAAAATCAATGTAGATATGCAGTCTCTTTTTGGCAAACTATACTGACCTTGAGCTGATTTGTACCGCAAACATCGATCATCTGCTTCGGATGACCGAAGTCCTGCAGGCGGTGTGGAAAGCAGTAAATTGGTGGGCCTAAAGATTCAGGTAATGCATCCTCAATATGATGCTAGTTCCTCTTAAAGAGAGCCCAACAGTTTTATATTTTTGACCCAAAGTGTCCTGCTTGGTGCTAGAGGACCAGATTTTACTGAGAATGAATACACAAATGAAACTACCACTGAAAATCTTTTTCTCGCCGACACGACAAACCTCCCTATCACGAGAAGAATTGAAGGAGTCAATGTCTAAAAAGCTGCCCACATCGATCTGCTCAGTCACCAACGCGTCAAGACAAAAAGGAAAGGGAAGTTGAAGTATGTTTCAATAGATCCAATGTATTAACAATTTTTGCAGAAATTCCCTCTCTGCGATATATTTCTTCTTTTGAAATTAAATTAATTAATTTCCCAAATAGTCTGAAAACAAATAAATGCATCATTCCTTTTTTCCCCTCTAGTAATGGATTTGGTTTTTACTGAAGGAGCGAAACTTGAAGGCTTGGGCTTCAATATTGAAAAAAGAAATGACCTGAAAAGGGTCCATTATGATACTGGACACTCATGCTTGTTTAGACTTTACTGTCTGGGAAAACACACGGAGTGACCATAACATGATAATGACAACATTTGATGTGATATATGTGAAGGTTGATGTACATGGACCGCGTAACTTGGTATTGAACAATAGAGGGAATGGAGTGAGATGGAACTACAAGGATTCAATGAAACTAAACAAAGATCTTACAGATCTGTTGCACAAGTCCTCACATGAAAGAAAACTGGTTTACTTTCTAGTAGCTGATTGTGCTGAGACTCCACCCTCATGTCTGTTTAAGATTCCATTAAATTACCCTAAGTAGACCAGAGACAAGCAGGGAGTGCCCTCACATTTTTATAATGAACATCTAGTTATAAATAAAAAAGCATTTAGAAGAGTGTCTAGGCTAGTAAATAATTCCGCATGTGAACAGGATGTCAAGAATCAAACATTTAAACCCTTGAAACAAAAAATAAAGTAGTTTTAGTTTACTGGATCAGGTGGTGAGCAGGTAAGCAGGAGGCAAGTAGACTCAAGTAATTAGAAATATGGAAGTTGCTTTATTGTTTCAGGGTACAAGTGAGAAAGGGAGGTAGGAAGCTATATGAAACACATCCTTTCCAATTGATCTCCCATCCTGTAATCCCCAACTGACAACCCTGGAACCTTGAGCACACATGAAGGTTCCAACTGGGTAAACATTCTGTAGCTTGCAATGATGTACTACAGCAAGCTCTATAATACAGCAGTGTTACTGCTGCGAGATGCTGAAATCATGATAAAAATTCTGGCAAGGAAAGACACTTGCCTCTTTTGGGAAATGGTAAACGCAGTGACAAACTCCCAAGCTCGTTTCCAGGTAAAAGCTGTATTGAAATCGTCCTGGGTGTCCCACTTCAAAAATGTGTATGCAAGTGATACTCCTGTGATGATGGGTAAGTATGAGGGGCAAAGTGACTGCTTGGCTGGCCCGCCTTTCATAAAACCAGATCCGCAAGACATCTTTGTATTATTTAAGAAGGCCAAACCATCCGGAGCTCTTGCCCCAAACAGCATTTCTATAAATCTTTTGAAGAGCGAGCCAAATGTTTGATCAATTATTCTATATATTCTTTTTGTAAGTATTATAGAAATGGAAGTGGTTCCTGTGTCATGGACCCCCTGAATTATAGACCGGTCGCTCTTTTAGATGTAGAAAACAAGATTTTTGCAGGGTCCTGCTGGGTCACTTGGAAACATGGGCAAATAATACGAGCCGATTAGATAGCTTCCAAACAGGCTTTCGATGTGGTCATTCCACAAACATAAGTAGAGTTGTCTTCCGCAAACTAGATGAATTAGTTTGGTGCTCTCCGAATACAAGAACATGTGTCACATCAATAGATATAGCTGCGGCATTTGACAAGGTGGATCACAGAATATGCATCATTTCAAATTAGCAAAATGGGGAGTCCCTGAAGGACTCCTAGGCTTGATTATTCATTTATTTTCTAAAACAGGAATCTGTATTCAACTAAATCAAGCTGGAAACTTGTCACGCAGAGTTGCAACAGGGCAAGGTCTTAGACAGGGCTGTGTGTTAGCTGCCTTTTTGTTTAACTTATACATCTGAGGCATAGGCGAGAACCATGATCCAGTTGCGTTAATCACTCTCAAATTTGGTTCGATAGGAACATCATGGAGGGCCTATGCAGATGATTTTTTGGTGTTCGATCAAGCAAAGATCGGGATGCAAATAGCCTTTGCCAACTGTGCAAAAGAGAATGCATTAGAGATATACCCAAAAAGACCAAAATGTTGGTCCTGTCTAGGGGCCATAAGCAACGCTATGGCAAATGGTGGTTAAACTCAAAAGAACTGGAAACCGTCACCAGTCTGATATATTTAGGCTTCCACTTTTCTTCTCGACCTAATTTTGTAGGTATACAAAACACTGTGGGCCTCATTACAACCATGGCGGTCCAGGAACCACGGTACCAGTAAGCATGCCGGTACCGTAGTTCCGGGACCACCATACTACGTGCTCTGCTCGCGGGTGCCGTTTCACCCACAAGGTTTTTCCTGGCGGGTGTAACAGCTCCCGCGTGCAGAGCACATCAGGTGTACCGGCACAACTCTGTATGTGCCGATGCATCCAACCTCCCCATCCCCATTCAGCCCTATGGGGCAGAATGGGGATCGAGAGGCCCTTGATTCCGGCACCCGCAAAAGGGCAATTACCAGGTCCGCCGAGCTCGGCATGACCTGGTTCTTGCCCATTCGCGGGTGCCGGAAAAAATGCAAATCTGGCGGCAGCCATACCCTTAATAAAGGCCCGGCTACTCCCAGAGTTGTAATGAGGCCCAGTATCTTGGAAGGCAAAAAGCCTAACCAGTCAATTGAGTTTGATTGAAAGGAAATAGGGAAGCTATTCCATGGAGGCAACCCTGCCATTTTATGAGGGGAAGTTAATTCCGAAACTGATTTACGGTTGGAGCGCTGGCCAAAAAAAGCGCAATCTTGGCTAAATACCATTGAGGGGCCATTCTCTGTGGGATTTTTAGCTAAGTTGAAACCCCACTGTGAACTGATCTTTTCTGATTTATGAATGGACGTGGAGTTTTTGAAATCTACACCAGGGAAGGTCAAAATCGCCCTCTATGAGCTAGATTGGCTAGGGACGATTGATCCGTTATATGGCTTTGCCTCATTACCTCATCTGTCCCACGAATATAAGACCAGAGGCTTGGTAGCTCTATACCTTATGATCTTTCTGAATAGACATTATCTCTCCATGATATTACATCTCTGGTGGAATTTATTCCACACGAAGGAGATTTTAATAAGGAGGGGCCTTGTCGATACCTCGGATTCAGCCTGTCGACACTGAAATGACAATGAGGTGACAGAGAACATTTAACACCTGTTGATGGATTGTACTGCTTTACATTTTAAAAGGATCACCTGTTTCATCAAAATAGTCAGTGCAATCAATAAATGGGACTTATCAGAACTATGGAGAAAAAAATGTAAAACCCAACTTTGACAGCCGAACGGGTAGCGGCTGCCACATTTGTTAAATCATGGGAAATAGCAATTTACACAGAACTATCTAAACCATTTAAATTTTAGTGAAATCTTAAGAAATATAAGTCTGTTTTGATTTAGTTTGTGTTTAAGCAGCTTATGATGATATTAATATATGAATTTTAGTATTGTAACATGTCTAATCCTTGTCGCCTATATATAATTAATTTTATCTATGTTGAAGTTCTTTTCTTTTGTAAAGGTTTTGATAAACCAAACACAAATGAAAAAATAAAACTTCATCATCTTTTTACACCTGCAAACCAAATACAAATGTAAAGTGCAATTTTATACAGTAAAAAATATCCAATCTTTTAAGGATTTAAAGTGCAAATGCTTAGATTTAAATCAGCACCCAGATCCTTCTTGAATTTATAAACAAATTCCTAAGATAAATTGTAGTCATTGATCTTAACCCATGCCCCTTTAGATTTTCGTTTGACCGCGCACTTGAATGACAAAAGTGCATGACTTAAAAACCAGATCCTTCTCAAATTTAAAGTGCCTATACTTTGAGTAAGGAGAAATCCAAAAGCCAAATCCTTCTTGGATTTAAGGTGCCTATGCTTAGAGTAAAGTGCAATTAAGGTTCCAAACCTGCAGTCCCTGTTATTTAAATATGTAATTCAATGGGCCATGCTGCCTTAAGCAATTTAATCACACTCCATGTCAAATCAGACACCTCCACATTCGTGGCTCTTTTATAAAATTCTGTTGCATTGATGTACAGAAAATCCTGCACCTACTTAGCCCACAGTTCTTTTCATGAAGGTTTCAGGGTTTCACATTCAATGATTGCATAAGATCTTGTTTGAAGAACACCTTGGGCCTCATTAGGACCCAGGCGGTAAGGGGTTTACGCCGGCGTAAACCATGGCGCCCCTTACCGCCTGAGTACGAGTTCCCGTAGCGCCATGGTGATTTTTACGCCTGCTTTTTGCAGGCGGAAAAATCCATGGCGCTAAGGGACTTGTTGTTAATTACGCCACCGTAATTTACGGTGGCGTAATTAACGCCTTCCCCACTCCCATTATGCCCTATGGGGCAAAAATGGGAATGGGGAAGGGTAAATGGGGATTGGGGACTTACGGCCCCGCCAAGGTCGGAATGGGGCGGTAAGTCCGGCAACCCCCATGGCGGAGTTGGCAGCTTAGCGCCTTGGACCATGGTGCTAATAGCGCCATGGTCCTCCGCCAAGGTCCTAATGAGGGCCCTTATCTCTTACAGCAGCAACACTCGCCTGCAGAACCATTATTAGGGAAGCGCTTTTGAATTACTTGACCTTTATGTAAAACATTTAATCAAACTCTCAGAAACAGAGTCCCCCAATAAGAATTTGGGAACTTTTTTCAACTAAAGTGCTAGTGTGCCTCTTCTCTTGTGTACCTATGACAGGTTTTCATATAGTGTGTTCCAATTTACTGTATCAGTTGTGCAGATCCAATCATAGTCAAGCAATTTCTTTTTTACCCTCATTGAATCGCAAATTAAATCTGTTACCTGGAGGTTACAATCAGCTAATATTGTCACAACTTCATCTTCAAAGTTTTTAAGTGGTACTGACCTGCCAGTCTGCATAACCTCGGCAAGGTCAGTGTACAATGAACCATCCACAGGGACTATTACATTTCTGTACAGAGTCCGAATTTTCCAATATAAATAACTCTTTAGCGATGTTAAACCTAATTCAAAACGTAATGTGTCATCATTTTTTGTGATGGGGTAGAGTTGCTGAATTAACCTAGATACATAATTGAGGCTTTTGGGACCAACATCTGGAGCCCAACTTTCCATCTAAACCCAACTTTTTTTCCTGCATTTCCCACAAAGCGGATGAATTTCATTGTTGTCTCATTTATCACTCGTTCATTTTTTTGGGATAAGCACCCATGCCAATTTTTGGTGGGGTAAAGTATTTTATTTTCCTAATTTCTTTATAAGACGATTACGTTTTCGATGAACGATTACATCTATATGAGGGCCTCCCCCATGGAGCATATCATATACATCCTAAAAAAAACCTGAGTGGTCTATGATCACTAGTTGATTCCTCTAAACTTCAATAGCTTCAAAACATAAAAAAGGAGAAGCCGAAAATATCAAACAATCCAGGTGTGAATAAATAGGGCCCCTAAACCAGGTTGGCCTAGCTGGGATGTCTCCCGCCACATCACCATTCGCTACACGCAGATCCCAAGCCTTAAAAAGGGTACTCCATTTTCCCCAAATAGATTCACAGGATTATTCAAGCAGGAATTATCATGGCAATCCGAATTAAGGTCCCCAGCCAGAAGCAGATTAAACCATGTTAACTCAACTCATACATTCTCAGATAACTCATTTTTTTAATGGTGCAGTGCCCGCTGTTATCCTGCTCGATAATCAGTGCCACCTATTTGAACTTAGTTGCCCAAGATTTCCTGCGTCAGTCCCCTGAGACCTTCACACATAAAGCTTCCTGAAAAGTAGTATCCGACAGCTGTTGGGGAGAAATTGTACAGAAGGGTTGACTCTGTTGATGGCATTTCTGGACCTGGGCTCAAAGTTGACCATAGTGTGTCATAAATCCTATACATGTTCAAAGCTCTCTCCTCTATGTGGTATTCAAAAGGCCACATTTTAAAACTATCACCAATAAACCCACCAATTAGTGCCATCCTGTGCGAAGTGTGACCCACTGGTGTTTCTATTTTGTGGTGTGAGATTGTATATTTATGTAGGCTCATCCTTTCACACAGCTCTTTGCAGGTTTCATCCATATAATTTATTTGCAAGCATTTTTTGTAATTGATAACGTATATAACATTGGATAGTCTGGAATTGTATGTGCCCTGTATCTTTGGTGTGCAGGTCTGTGGGGTTGTTATAGCAGATCCGGTGGGACCATCTTGGCATGCTTTGCATCTGCTGATGTTGCAAAAGTCTGTTCCAAGTCTTATTCTTTTTTTATCTAGTGGAAATACACTCTAGTTCAGAGACTCTGCTAGTGTGTCAGTTCCTTGCATGCGATTAGGGACCTTCTTTGACAATGGGCCTCATTACAAGTCTGCCGGTCCGGAAACAATGATGGCGGTGAACCAGCCACCACCATTGTTTTCGGACTGGCAGTTTACGAGTTCTGCAGGCGGGTGGTGTCAGTCCAGCCAGGTCTGATCTTGCGGGAGTAACGCCATCTTCCTGCAGGCAGAAATGGAAACACTGGCTCCGTCATAGACGGAACCAGTGTTACCATGGTCCCCATTCCCATAGAATACTACGGGACTCTATGGGAATGGGGAACAACACAGTTACCGCCTCCAGAATTACCGGCACTCAGGGTTGTAATACCCCGGTGTTACCGGGTGGTCCGGAGGCAGTTACTGTTTACGGGTCCGGCAGCTACCTGCCGGTTTTTCCGGCAGGGTTACCCTCACCATCTACACTCAATTCCAGTTCATCCTCCAAAAGTATTCAAGATCGAACAGTGTGGTCACATGCTATATTAAGACATCTATTGCACAGCACTTCTATTTAGTTGGAGATATGTGCATAGCAATAAACAACTGGTCATACCCCTACAGCAGCTAATGAGCATGCAGGTGTTATTAGGCATATAATACAGTTTAAAGTGGAACCCAATTTTTCTTCATAAGCTTGTCAATCCGCAGCACCTAAAAGAAAAGTGTTGTGGGAATGGAATCCAATAATACCCAACTAAAGTGTGAAATGCTGAAAAGGTGCCTTACTTTGTTCCTATATGTTGTGGCTGTACCTGGCTTGTGAGGCTTTGCCAGATGACATTGACTAACCATATTAGTCTGCGATGGCATACGAAAACAGCACTCCTGAACTATGATGGTTGCTCTGGTGTGAACCCAGCATCTTAGTACTGCACACACTAAATATAGGGAAAGACTTGTTAATGTATGCCTGAAATATAAAGTAGACATTTGTCTGGTTTAGTATTATGATATATATATATATTTTTTACTTTTGCAAATTCAATTCCTGCAATGTCACCAAAGCAAAGGTTATATGGCATCATTTCCTTTCAGGGTCAAAGTTTATGTGAGGTCACTTATGGTGATGCATTTGGGTATGTGATCTCACTTCCGATACCCCTGATATTTTGGTAAATTGACGTCCCTATGTGAATGTGTGAATATGTGTGAGGCCTGCATGTCCATATGTTCCTGGGCATTTAATGTCTTTGTTCACGTTTGCCTATATGTATGGTCAACATGCCAATATACGTTTAACTGTGTGTGCACTCACTTTAGCAAAGCACCACTATTTTGCCTAATATCGAACATATATATATATATATATATATATATATATATATATATATATATATATATATATATATATATATATATATATATATATATGTATGCAAACTTTGAGAGATAAGCAGAGTGCTTATCTGAGGCCTGTTCTTTTTTAAATGCACATTTAACAATACCTACAGTCTCCCAAAGTGAGATAGCTTGAACATTCAGTGTATCTATGCTATGCAATGCAACCAATCTCCATATGTGTTCTGTCCTTTTGACAACCTTACTTTCCCAGAGTATCTATGCTATGCAATGCAACCAATCTCCATATGTGTTCTGTCCTTTTGACAACCTTACTTTCCCAGAGTATCTATGCTATGCAATGCAACCAATCTCCATATGTGGTCTGTCCTTTTAGAAAACCTTACTTTCCCATGTGGACAGTGAACAACTAAAAGCATGAGTGAATGACTAAAAATAAGATTAGTTGAACACTCCAGTGGGGTAGTCATTGAGTTAGTGAGTGTGAGAATGAGTGGGAAAGTGAGTGATTTATTGACTGAAATAATAAGTGAAAGTTTTGATGATCAAGCGAGTGGGTGACTGGATGCGTTAGTGTGTGCGAGAGTGAGCGGGCTAGTGAGTGAATTTATGATTGAATGGGTGAATAACTGAATGAGTGTTTGAGCGAGATTGTGCTACTGAGCAGTGTTGTGGTGAAATGTCAGGTCTGTGACCTCCTGATTCTGGCTGTACTGGCACCAATGGCTCCTGTAAAAACTCAGTGGAACAAAAAGATCTTTCCAAGTCCTTAGTTTAGTTTAGTTTAGTTTATTTATTTATACTGCGCGCCTCACCCAGGGGTATCTGGGCGCAGTACAAGATAATTCAGTTTCTTGGTTACACAGTATACAAGAAAATAAAGGCACACAAAATCTGACATGTATACATATACATGTAAGAGGGTTATTCACAGTTACAGGCTTATTAAGGCATACAAAATCAAATATAAATACAAATAGGGAGGCACATTTGTTCACAGTTACAGGCAGATATGGGTCTAACATATGTACAACAATATTAACAAAGTTATTTGTCGTTATAAAAAGCAGGATGGTATAGAGAAGGTCACCTTATAGCATCAGTGCAGGTGATATATACATAGAAGAGGGAGGTGTATTACTGAGGGGCATCGTGCGAGATAAGCCAATTTTTCATATTATTTCTAAAGCAGTGGAAGGATTTCTTAGTTCTAAAATTGGGAGGGAATGAGTTCCAGAGTTGGGCGGCAAGGACCGCGAAGCTATTGCCTCCAACTTTTTTGAGTTTGTATCTGGGAATTTGTAGATGGCCTGAGTTAGCAGATCTAGTTATGCGAGCGTATTGTTTCAAGGTGAATTTATCAGAGAGGTATTGTGGGGCTGTGTTGTTAAGGCATCTCTAGGTTAGGGATGCAGTTTTAAGTTGAATTCTTTCTTTGATAGAGAGCCAATTGTGGTCCCTTCTTATGGCAGAGATATGTTGTCTGTGGGGGATACTCAGAGCTGTCCTGAGGGTGTTATTTTGCAAGATTAGGAGTTTTTTAATGATGTATTTGTTGGTTCCAAGATATAATCCATTGCAATAGTCGATTTATGAGAGTGCTAGGGCTCTAGCCAAGGTGATACAGCTTTTTGTCGGGAGGAAGGGTTTACATGCTCGAATGAGCTTGCAGGTGTAAGCATTTGCCGAGGCAGTGGCGCTGACCTGTTTCTTCAGATTGAGGGAGGATTCTAAGTAAAAACCAAGTGTTTTTACTTCTCTAGCAAATTTAATGATTTTGCCATCAATGTTAAAAGATTGGTATTGATCACCAAGTATGGAGATGTTACTGGGTGTGGTGAGGAGGAGGAGTTCAGTTTTTTCATCATTCAGGCAGAGACCGTGTGTGGCCATCCATGCCTGAATGATAAGGTATACAATTTCTTAATCAGGGCTAGGTAATTGGCGTAGTCACCTGTCAATGGGATGAGGATTTGCGTGTCATACGCATAGTTAGTGTAGGTGACACCCAAGTGATCCAGGTCATCAAACAATGGTTTGGTAAATGCGTTGTACATAGTCAGTGATACACACAATCCTTGTGGGACTCCACATGTGATGGGGATTGGTATTGCAGCCGCTGATGTGGAGAACACTCTCATCGACCTGTTACTTAGAAAGGATTTCTGATGAAAATTGTGAAGTAGAGGAGAGATGGTTACAGAGGATCTCATGGTCAACCAAGTCAAATGCCACAGATAGATCCAACAATAGCAGGAGGGCTGAGTTTCTTTTGTCTTTAAGGTCATCTATGTGTGTCTTTAGGTCAATCAAGGCAGTTTCAGTGCCATGTTGTGGCCTGAAGCCTGATTGACAGAGGCCTAATAGCTTGTTGGATTCTAGGTGGCTTTGTCTAAGATCTTCAACAGGAAAGGTACAGTAGTAATGGATCTAAAGTTGGTGGGTATGTTGGGGTCGAGAGAGCGTTTCTTTAGGAGCAGTAACACCCACGAGTTCTTCAAGTTGGTACAGTGCAGGTGTGGAAAGAGGCATTGATGAGAGATGTGATAAAGGGAGCAAGGAGGTTCGCTGCATCCTTAATGACAGTGTCTGGGCAGGAGTCTCCTTGGCAGTTAGATGGTTTAAGGGATGCTATGATTTTAAGTACCTCTTGGGCTGTTACTAGGGTGAATTAAAATCATTGAGTTGAGATGGGAATTTTAGGGCATTGTTTTTGAGGATTGTCTTGCAGTGGCAAGGAGAGTTTTTTATTTGTAATTTTGTTTTGGAGCAGTGTGATTTTGTTGGCCAAAGCATCCTGAATGTTTGATCATTGACACAGAGCTCTGTAGGCCGAGTGGGTGATGAAAGTTCTCTGAGGATGGTAAAGAGTTCTCGGGTGCTAGAACTGGCTTTATCAATCCTTTCATTATAGGAGTTACTTTTTGCTGTAATGATTTCATTTTTGTAGGTGGCAGTGATTTTTAGAAGGGCTTCTTTATTAGTAGCGATGGGTTATAATTCCATATGGCTTCATGTTTTCTTTTATCTTTCCTAAGGTCTTTAAGTTTCATTGCTGTTTTTATAAAAATGAACAAAGGGGTTAATATCTATCGCCATGCTTCAATAGGTATTTATCATATATTGCATGTCTGAAACACTCACGATGTTGCTGTCACACCTGTGTGAAATGGAATGTGGCAATTGAGACACATGTTTAAGCATTGTTAACTGCAAAGCAGTGTCCGCAGGTAACCTAAGTGTGTTTCTTTTTTCAGGGGCTACTCGTTGCAACTATATTCTGCTTTTTCAACGGAGAGGTGAGCATGTGCCTTTTATGCATCCTCAAAATGTACTGCATTGCTTCCCTTTCATTTGGCAAAGACCTTTTTTTCCGAAAATGGATGCCGCAATGTCAGCTCTACTGGTTATTAAAGCTCCACCCACTCAGCGTAATAGAGTGTGCCTACGATCGCTTTGCCATTCTGCATTGGCGCCAAATGCCCACTGCATGTGATTGCTGTTCCTTGTGGGTGGGTTTTCCTCTGCCAGTGCCCTCTCATTCTGGCTATAGGTCACCCCATAGCAGAAGAAATGTTTCTTTGTATGTCTGTATTGTCGGGAGCGCTGGTTCAGGTCGTATGTTGAGCCATGATTCGTACTTCCCTGAGATACTGACGATGCGTCCCATCTCTATGGCCTGATCATTCCTAATGGCTGGCCTCAGGATTAACACTAGTCAAATCAGTCAATGATGCATGGGCTAGCAAATAGGTTGCATTTGCAGGGTTTGTCGAGAATTGCGCGTGCGAGGCATGCTGAAGGGTATCCAAGCTTTTACATGAAATGGAGACCATCATTTCAAAGCAATGTCATGAATCTGCCAACAGGACAATTTGACCCTCTTATCCAACTGACCTTAACTTTGTAACATTTTGTAAAAAACATTCCAAATGCCAGCTTTCATTTGGATGCACAAAGTATATGTTTTCACTCATTTTGAGCAATTTAGTTTTAGAGGTTTCTGATAGGAAAGTTTCTATATAAAGTCCTTTTCTTTTTACTTATGATGTTACCATAAGCCCACATCATACATGATAGAACTTTGTGTCGTGAGATGTATTGCTAATCTTAGCTTTCTGACCTCGGTATACTCTGGCCAGTACACTTGTTGTGTATGCCTTTCACAGGAAGCCATTAGCAACAATCTCCATTTCAGAATGCTTTATCCCCCTGTTGTGACGTCATAATAGATGATTATGAATGCCATAATCATCTTCCCTGCAGTCGCAGCAGAGGAATGCAGCTTTTTTTAAGGTGCTCTGAGGTGTGGAGAGATGGAACCTGGGGCTTCATAACACGTTTGGTACCATTTAATGTGGAAATACTGCCAAACTCACCTGCTGTTTCTGCCACTCAAAACCATTGTAAATTGGCCTGAGTAAGAGTGGTAGAATGGCAGTGCTGATTCGCACTCGCAGTGCAGATTTTGATGATTTACCACTGTTGGTAATTCCGGCATCTGCAAATCCTCAATGCAATGCGTGTCCATAACGGACAATGAAGGGAGGGAAAAGGCATGCAAGGGGCAATTCACAACATGCACTTATAAATGGGCAGCTTTCAAACACGGGTGCATCCCTTTCCCCCTTGAGCTTCAGAGGGACATCATAGACAATTTGAACGTTGCTGTTGTTATCTCCAGGTTACACACTCCTGCTCTAATGGTTGATGAGCTATTTTTCACCCTACATTTAGAAAGCCATACAGTGAAGACCCCTGCCTTGTAGAATATTAAATACCCTGTCATTGGATCAGGACAAACCATCAGCCAGCTCGTTTGTTAACAAATGTTTTTTTTCTGTTTATTTTTTGCATGCAACCAATTGTTTAATAGTTCTATCCGCTTGTGTCAGATTATTTTCCACTGTGTATTCTGCTGCATAAACCAGTTTGGTGTGTAGGAGGCCCTCATGGAAATGGTGATTATGATAAAAGCGTGTTTCAAAATACCACCTTTTACTGGCCTGCTGGAATTAGTGCATGCAGTAGCACATAGGTACAACACATATGGTAATATGACTGTTTTATGTGGTCAAATGCCTAATTTGTCATCCAACGTTTACATTCACCCAATTGGTTGAGGTAATATTTTAAAATCTCTCTGGAAGCTTTTAAAAACATATTTGCCCGGATTGAAGGAAACTAATTATTTTCAAGGAATCAAAAAAAGATTTGTAATGAGGTCAATCAAAGGGGGTGAATTCGGGCTTCCCTCATTAGCTTTCCCATGTGAATTAAAAGGATCCAAGTTGACCCTTTCTCTTTTAAAAAATGCGTACAGTAGTAGTATGACATGCAACTGTATAATCATCATTTCAATCCTCAAATTGTGTATACTTGTGTCTGAGAAACACAACTGACAACTGGCCCAATGGGATCATGATCACTTTCATCCCTTCTTGACTTTTTGCCCAACTGTTCTTTCATGCTGGGCTCCAAAGCCTTGAACATTTTAACTTGAAAGTCTTAATATTCAAAGTACTTTTGGTAAACAGTTTATGACTGGATGAAGGGGATATTGATGACATGGTGCTAGTTTCCAATTATAGGGAGTTGTTAGTAGTCTTGTTTTTTGTCATTGAGATTGCTCAGCTTGATACATCAAATACTTATTCCCCAGCCTCTCAGTTCTCATTGGTAATATGGTCATAGGGTTCTGTCTTTGCCTTCTGCAGGCTGTGAAGGAAAGGGAGCCCTGCCTTCCCTTTCAATGGTGGCAATCTTGGAAAAGGATTTTCCTTCCTACAGCGGGACGCCGCAGGCGTCCGGCTGTAGGAATAAAAATCTATTTTTTAGCACCCGGGGTTCCTACTTTGGGAACCGATGGGTGCTAATGGCCTTTATCCCCACTTGCAGGGCCTGGAATGTAGGATAATGGTCCAGATTCCTTGTTATTTATTTATTTATTTGTGTTTCTCATGCTCCTTGATTACAGCTTTAAAAGCACTTCAAAATTGCTTCCCCCTGCAGAGTGGTGTTTTGGAGTATGTTCAGAGGACTGTTATCTTATGGATCAACAGCCTCTTTTATTGCTTGAAAGGTAGCTGGTGGGATTTTGTGTCCCACAGAAGTAAGCTGCGTGGTTACAGTATTGGTTGAGAAAGATGACGTGGAGACGTGGAGGAAGACAGCCTAATACTTTCTAAGAAAGGAACAATCTTTCTGAGAGCATTGTGGTGGTTGTATTTGGTGTGGCCAGGTAGTCCACAACTGAGTACAAAGCTGCACTCAGTGCATTTCACTGAGTGGTGGTGGCTCTTGGGGAGAAGAGATGGCAATAGCTGATGCCATTTTTAAGATAAATATCAGTTTTGCTACTATTCTTCCAGGTATGTGCTTTGTACTTGATTGTTATTGTATAATGAGTAAGAATAGGTATAGGAGCTGTGCAAGGGTACATTTTGAGCTTGAAAGTTCCTAGATCAGTAGACAATGCAGTTCTGAACTGTCCTCGAAGCAAGGACCCAAACACGAAGTGCAAAAGCATTCATGGACACGTCATCATGCCGCACGCAGGCGCATGGTCATGTGGCACTGTCCGGTGGGACCGCGATGATGTCAGACGTTCGCGGACGTTGACGGAAGAAAAAACGGTGTAAAAAGTATAGAAGTGTTCAAAATTATGCTAGAAGGTGGGAAATGGCAGAGTTTTAAGGTGACATTTTTTAAATTGGACAACAATGTTGCTTTATTGGTTAAGTATATAATCATGCACTGGCAAAAAGCCATGAAATTCTATGAAGAAAGCTTTGTTAAAGAGACGTTATGGTTAAGTTGCAGCAATAAAAACCTATAAAATTCACTGACAAAACTTTTTTAAAGGGACGTTATGGTTAAGTTGCACTAATAAAAACCTATGAAATTCAGTGAAGAAACTTTGTTAAAGGGACGCTATGGTTAAATTGCACTAATAAAAACCTATGAAATTCAATGAGAAAAACTCTGTTAAAGGGACGTTATGGTTAAGTTGCACTAATAAAAACCTATGAAATTCAGTGAAGAAACTTTGTTAAAGGGACGCGATGGTTAAATTGCACTAATAAAAACCTATGAAATTCAATGAGAAAAACTCTGTTAAAGGGACGTTATGGTTAAGTTGCACTAATAAAAAACTATGAAATTCAATGAAAAATGTTAAAGGGACATTATGGTTAGAAGTAAAACCGGAAAACCTCAGAAATGTGGCATTTATGGTAAGCTAAGCAACCATAAATCGCGCCACCACCGTGCACTGCTAAGACTAATACCCAGGACATCAAAAATGACATCACAAAAGCTAACTTTTGATAGCGTTTAGGCCTTGTTCAGTGTTGTTCACTAACTGGATCACTTCCCATCGAACAATCTGCAACCACTTTGTGTTCGCTGCAGCCTGGATCCCTGATGTTAAGAGAGATGCGAAGAACACCTCCATCTTGGTGTACAGTCGATATGTTTCTGGAATTGGTTTGTGCAACTTGTGCGTATCTTCTACAGATAATTCCATCTCTTCTTTGGCAACTTCACCAGTAACTTCTACTTTCTCATTTCTGGGGGTAGGATGGAGACTGCAACACCTCATGCTTAGAGGCTATTGTCAAGTGTGCTTCATGAACCACCAGGATAGCAGAATGCAAGGTTGGTAATGCACACGTGCCTCACCAGGAAGAAGAAAGATGCAGATATGCTTGTTGACCGCATACCCAATGAAGGTCCATCAGTGCAGCTGTTGAGCATTGTCTTATTGCACTTAGTGTTTGTGCCTACAGGAACTGTCCCATGCCCACAAAAGCAACACTGATAGTCATCTACTTGTTGAACCTTTACTGGAATTTAACGTGATTCAATCCATGTTAGTTTAGGTATAAATGAAGTCCATATTGTGAAACAGTTCTTATTAATATTCAACATAACTTCTTCTCTAAACCATGCCAGCACCCCTGCTCCACAGCTCACCACTGCCTTCTCCCATCTGTCCTACACGAACAACTTTCCATCCAATGTCATCATGGGCTGTGGCTTACATTGGGGGGCACTGTTGTCTTTGGCACACTTCTCTCCATATTTTTCCATTAGTACAACTTGTACCTTGTGCCCCTGGAGCAGACTGCAAACCCGACACAGCACTACATGCACCAAACACTGGGCCGCCAAGAGCAATATTTATTGGGGTACTAACATTTTGGGTGCCCCAGACGTGTGGGGGATGAGGAAGCAGACATAACAACTCCCTTTATACCTCTTTTTTCCTAACAAGTTCATATTGCTGTACCACATGTTACTACATTCTGGGTGGTGCACATCAGATATTGTATCAAACTCTACATCTTTATACTGGTTGTACTCGTTTTCTTCATCAAAAACCCTTCTAACTTGTATCCTTAAGTGCCATATTAAAGTGTATAGTGATTTCGCATTTGTTTAAATTTCACTACCATGGTTATATACTCGTTACTTGGTGTTGAGACATCCAAAAATTGGTCAAACATTGTATTGTTGTTACATCCTCTTGTTCTACACCCGCACTGCCCTTTACATTACTTGGCCATCTAACTTCACTAGATAAGTATAAAAATAAATCAAGAAATAAACCTACATAAGCAAAAACTACTCTCCTACAAAGCTTCTTAAACCATAT
The DNA here is from genome assembly GCF_040938575.1 of Ambystoma mexicanum. NCBI lineage: Eukaryota > Metazoa > Chordata > Amphibia > Caudata > Ambystomatidae > Ambystoma > Ambystoma mexicanum. The sequence continues at coordinate 1,105,921,732 of NC_090924.1, read as the reverse complement.
AACATTTGTTCCATTCAAAAATGCAAATTCCCGCCACTTCGTAGCAGAAAACATTGTTGAAGAAACTACAAAACCTAAATACCAGTAAAACATTCAACCAGTGAAAAGGAAATATTCTTGAAAAGAAGATGCAGCAATCATTGTTTTTCCCTAATAGAAATCACCTCATTAAAAACAGAAAATGCTTGTGGTTGGTTGCAATGTTTGCAGTGCTTTACTAACATTAGACTAATGCACCCAGTACTTTAGTTCCTTAACTTTTACCGCAAGGAGAGTAGCCACATAACGGTATAAGGTCCGGTGTATCGAGGCTCGCTCCACCAGCAAACAAAATTCTTAACATACATTTTATCACCAGGAAACAATTGCAATGGTGGCGAGCATGAAGATTTTGGTGCAACACTGTTTTCACCTTCTTCTGACCGCTGTGGAGCCGTATGTTGAGAAAGGTATTTAATACACTGTGTTGTATGCGTCAAATATGAATGAAGCTCATGCTCCAAAATTTGACGCAGCCCTTTCAGCATCAGAAGCACTACACACATGGGATAGTGACGTGTGCATGCATCTCCCCATCACAATTTCATGCAGGGAGAGGTGGTGGTCCTTAAATTATGGGTTTCTCAAACTGAACAAGGCCAAAGGGAGACAATTTACCCAGTTCATTTTCAGTGTAGCACAAAGTTTGGAAAAAATTGTTTTTCAGTAAACCGTTCATCCTTTCTACAACTCCATTGCCCTGGCTGTGATATATGGATCACAGCTTGTGCTTTATTCCCAAAAGATCTGCAATCTACTTGAACAGTTCATTAATGAATTGGGTGACATTGTTACTTTTACATGTTTAGCACACTCCCTATCAGGGGAACACTTCTCTCACCAAAAATCTAGTTGCCGATTTGGCATTAGGATTTGCTCATTCACAGAGTTAAGGGTGACTCTGTCCTCACTGCCTACTCTGACTATCGGCTGATTGGCTAGTGAGGAGCCTAGTTTCCTCACTGTTGGCTCCTCACTCGATTTGAATGGTACTGCCTCAAGCCTCCACTTGTGTTAATTGCATATTTTATTATTTAAATTCTGTTTATATAGTGCTTATCTTTTTCCTTTTCCCTTTAGGCTCCAGGCTTCTAGCCGGGCTGAAGCGCATGAGTGGGCTCCTCTTCCCTCCTCACAGCATAATTTTATATTTAATTGTTTTTTAATGTATTTGTTTGATTATATTATTCTCTTTGTACTTCCAGACCCCTTCTAGCTGAGAATGTCTGGCCTCAAGGCATCCCGAGACTTGGCTTGCGGATTTGCCATACTTTTCTTTCTTACCTCATTCACAGTGTTATGGGCGAGTCTGTCCTCACTGCCTACTCTGACTAGCAGCTGATTGGCTAAGGTATTGTGTATTTATTACAGGCAAGGCTGCTGACAGAACAGCAGGAGTGTGCATCCTGTGCTGAAATCCTGTCAAACTCAACATTTCCTGTGCCCATCCGGGCTGTTGACAGGCCAGGCAGGCTCACCCGAAAGGCTATTTTACAGCTTGCTCCTTCTGAAACCAGATTCCCAACTAACTTCACTATAGCCGACTCTGAGGCAGATATTGGTAATATGCTGGACAGCATGACGCTGAGCCTTTTACTACTGAACACACGCTCTCTCAAAGCGCACTCAGCATCTAAATATGATCTGTTGGAGGTCCGCTCCCCTGATTTGCTCTGTCTCACAGAGACTTGGTTATCAGAAGCCTTAGCTCCGACTCTTATTGTCACTCTTCCCCAGGATTATAATGTCATTCATCTAGATAGGGAGGCACTTCACCCAGGGGAGGGGTTGCAATTATTTTTAAATCATTGTTAGTTTTAGCACGGATTCTGCTTTCTCAAACCTTAAAAATGTAAGCCCTTTTAGTGTGCTCTCAAAATGTTCCCTCCTACACCTTTTGTTGACCTTATTGTGGGCCTTCAAACTGAACTATCTAATCTATTAGTGCTAGGTAATTAAAATAGCAGATATAACTTTCCAGCGGCCCCAGGCTACGCTTATTGTTTTGAATCCCTTGCCGACTTGGGATTGTCACGGCTAGTAACTGAATTTACTCAACTCCAGGTAGGTACTGTAGATCTTATATTTTCAACTGATTCTAATGCTCACATTCATTCTATCAGCCCAGTAGTTTGGTTTTATCAAAATCTTATTTCTTTGCTGATGCCGGTTATCATATATCCAGTGATGCCGGTTTTGCTCCCACTTTTTGCCATAATTGGTGCATACTGTGATGATTTCTATCATTCTTAATAAGTGCAGGTCAGCTTCCAATCTATATCTCTCACCATTATCTCAGTTTTTAGAGCTGGCTGCTGACTCATTTGCACCTCTCAAACCCCTTCACTCCGATAGGTGCCCATCTGCGCCGTAGTTCTCTGTGGAATTGAAAGTTGCCCGCCTGGAGGTAAGACAAACAGAGCGTAACTTGTGCCTTTGGTATGGCCTGCTAAAAAAAACATATTTCAGAAGCTCACTAGCAGTTATCACCTAGCAGATCAATTGGCTCAGCAAGCGTTCATTAAAGGTAGGGAACTGTCTGCTCTAATATAGTCTAAAGAGTTGTTTGCCGTTGTTAAATCTACAGCTCAAATAGTGCCCAGGGTAGCACCCTCTCAAATCTTGCATGACACGCTGGCACATTTTTTCATTACCAAATTCACAAGTATTCTGAACCATATTCAATTAAATGCCCTGACTAGCAGCACTTCTTGCTTAGATGTATCTGACATATTAGCTCAGCACTCCTGGTCTTGTTTTCCAGAATTTTCTACTGAGGAGGTGGCTAGGGCAATTGACCGGTTGAAATCGGCTGCCCCCTCAGATCCCATCCCAGTAGTGGTGCTTCAGAAGATCCTTCCTGCAGCTATTACTTGTGTTTCAACTGCAGTAAATAGCTTACATTCCCCTAGAGATTAAACAGGATACTGTTCTTCCTCTTTTAAAAAAGCCTTAATTGACCACCTTGTTCTTGCCAAATATTGGCCTATTTCTTTGCAATTCTTCTTCATGAAATTATTGGAATCTTTGGTGGCACCTCTTCTTTCATCATTTTTGGAACAATCGTCTGGCCTCAATCCTTTTCAGTCAGGTTTCCGTCTGGGGCGAGGTACCGTGAGTATCCTCGTGTCGCTACTTGATGACCTTATGATGCTGGTCGATCAATGAGGTGTAGGATCCCTGATATTGCTTGGCCTATTGGCGGCATCCAACACGGTCTACCACACCATCCTCCTTGCTAGTCTAGCAGTAACAGGCCTACCGGCAACCGTCAGGGACTAGTATTCCTCTTTTCTATCTGATCGGAGACAGTCTCTCTCTTTATCACCTTTTTTTCCAAATCTCACTCTCTGTCTTGTGGTGTTCCTGAAGGCTCCGCCTTGTCCCCGATGCTCTTTAACATATATGTTCAGCTGCTGGTTGCTCTTGTCCACTCTCATGGCTACAGATGCTACACCAATGCAGATTCTGGTCAGGTTACATCATGACTAGACACAGGTGACCGCACGGTTGTGGGAGTGTGTGGTGGCTGTGAAGAGCTGGATGCATAGCAACTGGCTAAAGCTGAATGGGGATAAAACAGAGGTACTGGTGGTGGACTCCTCTCCTAATAGTATTCCTTGGGCTCCTTCCTTTTGGCCATCTGTTGTAGGGGATTCTCCTGTCCCTGTGTCCACGGTGAAGAACCTGGGTGACTACCTTTCTTCCTCCATGTCTATGGCAGCTCAGGTAAGTGTGGTCTGTAAGATGGTCTTCTACTCCCACATTTTCTTTCAACTGCCCTCTGTCCTCAGATAGTGGTGTCCCTGATTACTAGCCACATTGATTACTACAATGCCCTCCATCTGGCCCAGCCTTCATTGGCTCCCTGTAGATAAAATTATACAATTTAAAGCCCTCTGCCTGTTACACTAGGACTTCTATCTCAATGGGGCAGAGTATTTGAAGGATACATGTCTGCCTTATAGTGCAGCCTGTCTGTGACCGTCTAGGTCGGTCCATTTTGTGGTTATTCCCAAATTTCAGTTGATGCAGGTTGTGGGTTGGGATTTCTCTGTTGTGGCAGGAACCCTGTGGAATGTCCTTCTAGTAGCTCCTTGGACCATGAAGAACCACCTTCAATTTTGCAGACTCCTAAAAACACTATTCTTCTAAGGCGGCTTGATGGTGATGCCTTAGTATCCTATCACCAAGATACCTCCAGATGAACTTTCACTCTCTAAGAATGGAGGTAACGGAAGGAATTACATCTCTCACCCATATCTACAAAGTCAACGTGGAGGTCAGGGAATGGGCCAATTGGATGCGGCTATGTGACCCATAACATTTTAAATGTTTGCCCATCGCTGTACATCTGGAAAACTGCACAATTTGATGTGAACATAGACAACAATTCCTGAATATTTTGCACATACCTATTCTCTTGTATATCATTGGCAATATGATGTTTGGACACGTGGGCTGGATAATGGAGTTGGTTGAACGCTACTAAGGCCAAAGCTTGGGGCATCACCACCTTTCCTGTACTTTTCTGTCTACACGCTAAATCAGTTGGGGACTGTGGGCACCCCCTTTTTTTCTCAAAACAGCTTCTCACTTTGGGTTGCCTGACCTTGTATCTCAATAATTTGAGTAACATGAAGTGCATTTATGGAACCTGCAACTTGCATTTTCACAAGCACAGGATGTTCAGAGATATCGGGTACTGGTACATGTGTGGCCAGTTTTGTTGCCATGGCTGTTGCTTCGTTCCCGAGGGAAATTAAATTTGCACCACTTATGTGGGCGGAACACTTGTTAATTGCAGCAAGCATCTGCTGTGAAAGAGCTTTAATTAATTGATCAAACAGGGCCCCAGAGAATCATGTTCTCTACGTAATCCTCGTCCCATCCATCTCAACAACCCTGAATGAACAGTTGGTGTAACATAGACCGAGTCAGAATAAATTGTTATGCAGCACCCTTGCGCTGCCTCAAGTGCTTCAATAAGAGATATCAATTCAGCTGCCTGTGCTGAAAAGTGACCTGGTAAACTTTGCTGCACAAAAACCTCATTGTCTCTGTCTACTAGTCACACCACTGGTGCCCCAGTATGTCATTGGCCTGTCTCCTGGTCAATAGTTGTGGACCCATCAACAATAAATACCTCTCTGTCATATAAAGCATAGTCCAGTGCCTTAGGAATGTCATTCTCAGGGCCCTCGTATATGACGCAGTCATGTACCTCATCATTGTCAGTAATGGGTTCAGTCAAGAAAGTAGCTGGGTTCACTGTTTTACGATGGACAATATGAATAGATGGGCTTGACAGAATCACTTCATACGCGGAAGCCCTTTGCGTAGTCAACATGGATTTTGACCTCTACAGTATTGCAAATGCAGCATGTTCGACATACAGCATCAGTGAACACCCTATGACAATAGTGGTGGACTTCTCAAAAGCAAAAGCAACAGCAGCCAACGCTTATTTGCACATAAACTGTCCTTGCATGACAAAGTCCAACATACCGCTGTACTATGCTAAGGGTTTCTGAACCATAGTACTGTGCTGAGCCAAAACTACAGTCATCATCTGGCCGTTAGAATGTGAGAAAAGATATAACTCTTTAGCATAATCAGCAATTGCCATTACAGGAGCAGTGGAAATAAAAACAAATCTGTTCCTGGAAATTGGTAATCATTTCATCAGTCCAAATAATAGCATTGTTTGACCATTGTGCTTCTTTAAGAGCCTGTAACAGTGTTGAGTATATGACGTGTAGTCAAAGATCGACGCTCTAAAGTAATTGCACAGACTGAGAAATGTTTGCATGTCTTTAACCGTCACTGGCTGGGGAGTAGCACGTACTGATGCTGCACTCTCTGGAGTCACTTTTTACCATTCATTGAAATCAATTGACCCGGGTACAACACCTACTGTTGGCAGTACTTAACTTTGCTCTGTCCACCTTATATCCTTCATCAGCCAACAATTGTAACAAAGTAATAGAGTCCTACGCTGTTGTTTGGTAATACTGCACACCAGCAAATCATCCACGTACTGAATAATCGGACTGTGGCCCATCAATCTTTCCAAAATCCTAATGTAACACTCTGTTAAAGATACCCAGGGACTTGCAGTACCCTTGAGGAAGCCTAGTATGTTGAAATCAGCTCCTGGCAAACATAAACGCTGTGAGGTATTGTGAATCTGGATGAAAGGGTACTGAGTAAAATGCATTCTTCAAATTCACCACAGTAATATATATTGCGTCAGCAGGTATATTACACAGTATTGTGGCAGGGTTTGGAACCATCCTCCAACTAGCCCCCTTCGATTTTTTCACTTGGTAAATGACTGTGTTACGCAGTGAATTGGGTGGCACTATAATACCCTGACACAAGAGGGCCATTATGGTGTCGTAGATCCCTTCCTCTGCTGCCTTAGACAAAGGATAACCTTTAACTCTAGGCAATACATCACCAGGTTTCAAGGTGATAGGTATTGGAGCAACACTCCCTAAAAGCCACATGTCATGGGATGTACTCGTCCACAGCTTGACAGGTACCTGAGACAAATATTCTGAAGCATATTAGGGAGCATTCCCTACTGGTAGCATGAAACAAGATACCCGCATATTTTGTATCATTTTTTCACACAGTTCCAATATTATCTCCGTTTTCTTTGTTTTCAGAAAGGTCCTCATCTGAAACATCTTTCATTGGTACTGTAGGATCCATGCACAAAATTGTAATTGTAAGTGTTTATTTGTAAAGCGCTTATACACAATTGAAGTGCTTCAAAGCGCTTCAAGGCGGGAAGGGAACACAGGATACAGAGTAATTCTTAGGCCATGAAGTTTCCAAATTATCTAGCAAAAAGACTAGCAAACTAAGCCTGACAGCATAAATACGAGTGCAAGTGCATGACAAGAAGGGAAGCAAGAAAGGGGAGAGGAGAGGGAGATGGGCATACAATCCTTAAACAACCGTGCTAGGCAAACAACGTTTCAGATAGTGCAAGTGCTTGACAGAGAGTGAGGTGAAAAGGGAGAAGAACATACAGGTAATATGGGGGAAGGAGAAGACATACAGAAACATAAAATGACTGTACTAGGCCTGGGGAAATAGGGATAATTCATTCTAAGGTAATGTAAGTGCACAGACAGGAAGTGGGAGGGAGGTGGAGGGAACAAGTGTGCCCACTCCAGCAGGGCCCTGGGTTAAGTGCAGGGAGGTTACCCTTCCCATGAAATGATTTCCAGGAGTGCAGTAGTGCAGAGCAGAGTGCAGAGGCCTGGGGGCAAGTGCGAGGACTGGCAGGGAAGCCTGAGAGCTGTGTGGCTCTGGAGGTGCATCAGGCGACCTGTCAGCAAATGGAACAGTATTAGGGGGAGCAGTAGGTGGGTAGTAGGCAAGAATAGAGAGGAGGTTATCAGAAAGAAGAAGAGAAGAGGAAGGTGTTGAGGAGTTTCCAGAACGTAAGGCGATCAGGCCCAAGACAGGGAGAGGCAGGGAGGTTGTTCCAGAGGGAAGCAGAGGATATGGATCTAACTCCAAATCTAAAAAAACTGTGCGCCATTACCCATTATCAGAATCTACAGCACAGTCCTTTCCTTCGACACTAGAACTACTTCTATGTCGAGCATGATAATTGTTCCTGAAACTACTTCCTGAGATTGGGCTGGCCTAAACAGGTATTCGGAAGGTACTCCCCAAAATCTATTAGACACCTTAGTACTGCACTGAGAAATATTGTGATGACGTACATGAATAAATTGGAGCCCACTGGCACTGCTCTCACTGCAGAGTCGATGCCCAATGCATGTAAAGTCAACATTACCCTCACAGCACACATGCCAGGCTTTGAGCACACCATACACCTTTCAGTAAACAAGATGGTTGTGCAGTAGCACCTTTGAGTGTGAATGGGATTACCATAATTATTTTAGATCCAATAACCGGACACACTCAAAGAATATGGCAAAATACTACTTTATTATCAGCTCAATAATTTTGGGAAACCTGACAAACAACAAAGTGTAGCGCATACACTCTCAGATACATTTCGATTACACAAAGGCTTTATACCTCGATGTGCATCAGCTATGACATCATCCTATGTGAAAAATAATAAAACCTATCAGATGGAGGGATTGGTTAATGGAACACATCTAATAGCTTATTTAGGTGTCAGTAACATGATTGTCTGCCCCTCATCAGCTAGGCAGACCTCGAACTATGTATAATGCAGATAATAGCAGAATAACAGCAGCGGATTGGCTTCTGCAACAATCAACCAGAGCTGCGATCGAGGCGCCCCATTGTCCTGAGCCTTCTATTTCCGGACCCGCAGGGAGCCGGAAGCCGTGAGCCGGCACATCCCGCAAGGGACCATATAACCAGATGCCCGCCCGTGCCTGCGCCAACAATTCACCAAAGCCAGGAGGGGCAGGAGCCCGCTCCAGCCGCGACCTCCTCTGATGAACACGAGACGCGACGAAATCATTTCCGCAGGCATCTCCGCCCTTGCCATGTGCAGCAGATGGACCAGGTCCATTCAGATGGTACAATAAGCCAATTGATTCAGCACAAAAGCGAATGCCCACCTGATTCTTATCTTTTGAAATCGCCTTTCGCACCCGATGCTGCCTGCCACGAGAATACGATCACCCAAAATGGTGGCCGCTTCTCTAGCGTCCAGTTGCTAGGCAACCAGAGCCACGATCGAGGTGCCCCATTGGCCTGAGCCTTCTATTTCCAGACCCGCAGGGAGCCGGAAGCCGTGAGCCGGCACATCCCGCAAGGGACCATATAACCAGATGCCCGCCCGTGCCTGCGCCAACAATTCACCAAAGCCAGGAGGGGCAGGAGCCCGCTCCAGCCGCGACCTCCTCTGATGAACACGAGACGCGACGAAATCATTTCCGCAGGCATCTCCGCCCTTGGCATGTGCAGCAGATGGACCAGGTCCATTCAGATGGTACAATAAGCCAATTGATGCAGCACAAAAGCGAATGCCCACCTGATTCTTATCTTTTGAAATCGCCTTTCGCACCCGATGCTGCCTGCCATGAGAATACGATCACCCAAAATGGTGGCCGCTTCTCTAGCGTCCGGTTGCTAGGCAACCAGAGCCACGATCGAGGTGCCCCATTGGCCTGAGCCTTCTATTTCCAGACCCGCAGGGAGCCGGAAGGCGTGAGCCGGCACATCCCCTCAAGGGACCATATAACCAGATGCCCGCCCATGCCTACGATTCAGCAAAGCCAGAAGGGGCAGGAGCCCGCTCCAGCTGTGACCCCTTCTGATGAACATGAGACGCAATGAAATCATTGCCGGCATCTGAGCCCTGGACATGTGCAGCAGATGGACCAGATCCATTCAGAAGGTACAATAAGCCAGTTGATGCAGCACAAAATCGAATGCCCACCTGATTCTTATCTTTTGAAATCGCCGTTCACACCCGATGCTGCCTGCCACGAGAATATGATCACCCAAAATGGCGGCCGCTTCTCTAGCGTCCGGTTGCTAGGCAACCAGAGCAACGATCGAGGTGCCCCATTGGCCTGAGTCTTCTATTTCCAGACCCGGCTGGAGCCAGAAGGCGTGAGCCGGCACATTACCTTAAGGCACTCTACACAAGGCACGTCCCTGTCCTGAGCCTGTCCAGAGACAATATAGTGCCTGGGACGTTGCAAATGCCTCCACCTTCCCGGACCTTGACCCACCGCGAGCTCCATGGGTGCTGATCCATGACCAACATGGTAAGATCCTGACTATCTCAACCATCCATCATCAGGCAACTCTCTCACACGAACTTCAGCATATGCTTGCCGCATGCCAGAGTCCTTACCAGAGACCTTACCCAAAAATGCCTCATAACGTTACGCCACTACTCCCCATCTGAGTATTGTATTTAGACAGTTTGTATCTCCTCATTTGAATGTCGCATTTAAACAAACTGTGGCTCCCCATTGACTATCGCATGAGACAAACTATGGCTCCCCATTCAGTATTGCATTGAGACAGATTGTATCTACCCATTGAGTATTGCATTGAGACAAACTATGGCTCCCCATTGAGTATTGCATTGAGACAGATTGTATCTCCCTATTGAGTATTGCATTGAGACAGATTGTATCTCCCCATTGAATATTGCATTGAGACAGATTGTATCTCCCCATTGAGTATTGCATTTAGACAGATTTTATCTCCCCATTGAGTACTGCATTGAGACAAACTGTGGCTCCCCATTGAGTATTGCATTGAGACAGATTGTATCACCCCCTTGAGTATTGCATTTAGACAGATTGTATCTCCCCATTGAGTATTGCATTGAGACAAACTATGGCTCCCCATTGAGTATTGCATTGAGACAGATTGTATCTCCCCATTGAGTATTGCATTGAGACAGATTGTATCTCCCCATTGAGTATTGCATTGAGAAAGACTGTATCTCCCCATTGAGTATTGCATTGAGACAGATTGTACCTACCCATTGAGTATTGCATTCAGACTGATTGTGTCTACCCACGACCAATGCACATATATATGTTTATAGCAGCCCATCCCAAACTATACTAGTGCACCCAGCAACCACCTACCTCCTACCGCTCCACACCTACGATCATGAGCAATATCCTTGGAACCCTGACACTCCAAATCATACTAGGCCTTCTTACCACAATGGCCACCCTCGCTCAAACCTCATGCCGTCCCAAGTGTAGAAATACAACATTGCCAGCAACACTGCCATGTCTCTACGATCCCAAATCTAACCTCAACAGAAGAAGCTCGACATGTAAAAAATTCCATCCCATAGAACCACCCAACAAAAACATACAGCATTATAACCCCCACAAACTGCCCGCTGACCCTCCAGGTACTATTCCCAGAAACACTCAAAGAGCCAACGTATCTACAACCATACCCCCTCCTAGGTCTCTAATCAATGCCAGATCCATGGTAGCCCACGCTACCGAGATTGCTGACACACTAATCAATGAGAATCTGGATTTACTGGCCATAACCGAAACATGGCTACACAAGGCTGCAGGACCCGCCCTCATGATAGCTGTACCAGACGGATACCACATACTCAGAGCAGACAGACCCAACGCCAGAGGCGGTGGACTAGCCATTATCCACAAAACAAAACTTGCTCTCAGGCTTGCCAATGCTCCACCCAACCAATCCTGTGAAACTCTCACTGCCAAACTCTCCCTCTCCAACAACTACGCCTTAACCATACACGTGATCTACAGACCTCCTCGGCCACTATGCTTCTTCGAAGATGACCTAAATGGCATCCTAGCCAACAATACGAAAGACCATTCACAAATACTGCTCATGGGTGACCTTAATCTCAGATTTAACGATAAAGAGGACAAACATGCCCACTCAGTTGCTGCTATTCTAAAAGACTACAGTCTGACACAAAAAATCACCTCTCCAACCCACATCAAAAGAAGGACTTTAGATTGGGTTGCTGATTTAAACTGCAACATCACTATTACAAACACCACGCCACAGGCGTGGACTGACCACTTCCTAATCACCTTCTCTGCCTCTCTGGACCTTATCCGTCCCAACACCTTAGTAATGGCACCATCCCTCCCGACTAGGAGCAAAAAGGAGATTACAGCAGAAAAGCTACTACCACATCTCATCCCTAACCTCAATAACCTATCCAACGATACAGATCCCACCTTACTAGTCAAAACCTTCAACCAGACCATGACCAAAGCCTTAGACATTATTGCACCGGTCAAAACTCGCAAAAGCAAACAGAAAGCACACCTCAATCCTTGGTTCACACCTCACTTGAAAGAATTAAGGGCACAAAAACGCAAGCTACTATCCACATGGAACCGCTTGCCCACTGTAGAAAACAAGCTCAGACTAACAAACCTCTCTAATCTGTACAAAAAAGAATTAATTTGTTAAAAAAAGGACACATTCAACAGTAGGATATCAAAGGCTAAATCAGACAACAAGGAACTCTTCGCTCTCCTTTGCGAAATGGAATCCCCCATACCACAGGTGGATAACACTCCCAAAGATAAGCCTTGGTGTACCGACATTCAAAATGCCTTATCAAATAAAATTGCCTCCCTCCAAATTAAAATTGCCCAAAAAAAGACTCTCTGCTCCTCCCTGCCTAGACAATACCCCATCAGCATTCACCTCTTCTCTCCCAGGACTGTACCACCCCCCTTTTAACTTTAAGAAAGTATCTATTATTGAAACAGAAAAAATCATACTCTCGCTCAAACCCTCCATCTGCAAAGGAGACAGCTGCCCACCCCAAATTATAAAGGACGCAGCCAGAGACCTAGCCCCCTTCATCTCCAAGCTCATTAATGCTTCATTCACATCTAACCTAGTGCCAAACAACCTTAAACACTCTTGGGTAATTCCCTTACTCAAAAAGCAAACCCTGGACCGATCCATCCCGACGAACTACAGACCTATCACCACGATCCCCTTTTTACTTAAAATCCTTGACAGAGTAGCATACTTACAAATACAGGACTACCTAAAAACAACCTTCTTGGGACACGTCAGTCTGGTTTCCGCCCCCTCCATGGCACAGAAACAGCCCTGATTGACCACAAGACTCAAATTGACGAGCTAAAGGACAAAGGAAACTCAGCTATGCTACTCCTCCTTGACCTATCGGCGTGTTTTGACCTAGTGGACCACACAGTCTTATGTAACCACCTCAGGTCAGCCACCCATTTCTCAAGTGATGCCATAACCTGGGTTCAATCCTTCTTAGCAAACCGCACTATGAGAGTCTTCTCCCCTCTCGCAGCCGCAGATCCCATTCAAGTCACCTGCGGGGTACCTCAGGGTTCTTGTGTCTCACCCACCATGTACAACATATTTACTAAGCCCCTCTTCGACAAGCTGGACAGACTGGGTGTCACCTATACCAATTACGGAGATGACACCCAGAGCCTCATTCCCCTTTGGGCAACTTCCTGGAGGACTCAGCCTTAGTAAATAAGATATACCACCTCATTCAGGCATGTATGGCATCCCATGGCCTCTGCCTGAACGGCGACAAGACTGAACTCTTAATCCTAGGCTTCGAGACAGCCATAAAAAATCTTGACCCTAACTATGCCACCTTCAACATCGACAACAACAACATCAAAGTGCTATCGGCTGTAAAAACCCTTGGCTTTTACCTTGACTCAGCGCTTTCCCTCAAGAAGCAGTTCAACTCTCTAGCATCCTCCTCAACATATACCTGCAAACTGATCCGAGCTTGCAGAACATTCCTGTCTGAAACGCGCTGCATCAGCCTTGCCAACACACTCATGCTATCCAGACTGGACTATTGCAATGCACTCTATGCAGGTTCTAACAAGAACATCATAGACAAACTGCAAATAATCCAAAACAATGCCCTAAGGGCAGCTCTAAACATCCCCTACAGAAACCATATCTCTGCCTTCAGAAAAAATGTTCACTGGCTCAAGATAAAAGACAGGGTCCTCCTCAAAACACTATCCCTTACCTCCAAATGCCTTAATAACATAGCGCCCCCGTATCTCACAGAAAGAATAAATAGGAAAACTTCAAACCGGCCCACGAGATCAACCAACGCCTTCACCCTAGAGGTTGCCAGATACAAACTGAACACAGCTGGCGGCTCCAGCTTCCCAGCTACGGCTGCCCAATCCTGGAACAAACTCCTGTTAGAGCTTAGAACTGACCAACCCTAACCCTCATTCAGGTGAAAAGTTCTAGCTTGGCTATGGTCCAATGATAGCTAACTAAGCTCCCGATGAATCTCCCTACACCCTACTGCCATCCCGCCTCCACATAACCCTAGCGCTGACACCCACACTAACATCCACACTATCCGTATATACGCCACTGTATTACCAGCTGACACCATGTATACTTGCCTCATTATATGATCACCCACTGAAACTTTCTATAATTCCTCGATGCCTGTACATAACTATGTATGTATATAACTGCAACTGTAATTTAGCATAATCCCTCTATGCATGTATAAAATCTACTGTATGTGCAACTAAGCTGATAAGTATCCTTGTATTGCTTGCGCCCAACTACCTTCGGGTCTCGGCTGCGCCATATCAAATAAACAAACCAACAAACTATCTTTACCTGGGGCTTATGAATAGGCCTTGTTTTCTGGTCTTTCACCACATGATGATGAGACCATGATTTTGTCCATCTTCCCTTCTGTTTAGTGCTATTTGATTCAATTCGACTTGGTGTCATTACTCTCTTCGGCCTCTGGAGACTTGGTTGCTCTGTCTTGCATGTGCTTTCAGCATCTTTAATTGTACAAAACTTGCCATTCAGAAATGTTCATTTCTTTGCTTAATCTAAGAGAAATATGTCCTGCGTACTTTGTTTATCGTCTTAGATTCCATTTGTACCTTGCAGTTGCTTCTTGCTGTGGCATCCTTGATCCTTATCCCTGGCCAAACAGCTATCCTTTGTTTGTGCAAACCTTCATATTCCAGTGCCTGTCAGCTCTGCAGTCTTGGTCTCTCTCCTTAAAGTATTTTGCTTAGTATTCGGTAGAGCCGACGTCCATCTTTTCAACATGGCTGCTTTACCCTTGTTATATTTTCTATTCAAAGCTTCTATATGACTCATCTACCTTGTGTTTCTGCATACATATATATATTTACCACATTTCTGGTAGCTTATCTTCTTTGTTATATACGATTTCTTCTCATTCTCATATATGTTTGCTTTGCTTCTTTAGTTACATCTCCATTCTTTAAGCATCTTTATTTCGTTTAGTGCATCATTGTGTCTTCTCTTTATGACATCACCTGCACCTGTACAATTTAGTTCTTCTAGCTCCATTGATGTCTGCAGACTTCCTTCAACCTCTTCAATTTGAGGATATATTAGATTACGGTTGTCTGAGTGCATGCCGTCTCTCATATCTTCAATGCGGTATTGGAATGATTCCTGGGGTCAAGCTAAGTGTCTTCTTGTTCGTCCAGTATGATGAAGGGAAGGGGGTGCAGTCTTATGACATATAAAGCTGCTTCTCTACATCCCCCCCTCTGGTTGAGTCATCAACCACCTCCTCAATCCCCTTCACCTACCCTCCACAGAATGGTTTCTTTGGGATCCATATTTTCGTCACCCCCTCAGGTCACTTACATTCTTTATGTGTTCATCCACATTTGAACAGACCACAGAACATCCCATGTTGTTCTTATGGTCTTTGGAACAGCAAAACTTTGTTCGTGGTGGGTGCCATAGGGTTGTCATTCTGGTGTTCACAGGTGGTTCTTTCAGTCTGTATGTGCTCATCAGCCACAGCATTCACATCGATCATTATCTTCATCCCAACAGCTTAATTTGCTGTTTTCTTGCATTGTCCTATGCATATTCGTATAAGATAGAATCCCAGCAAAACTAACACTAGTATTTCTCCAAGAAGTTTGAAAGCATTTGCCATCCAGGTTGGAACCCATGAGAACAGAGATAAAAACCAATCAGAATCTTCAGTCTCATCTACTTCTTCCACCATCTTCGTATGCAGGGTTGACAGCATAGTTATTGCTTCCATCAGGGTTCCATTTTCTTCATCGTGAGCAGCTTGTACATACAGCCAGAAGGCCCGATCTTGGTGCACATGCCTCCTTCCACTTCTGTAATTAAGTGCAGGACATACCTGCTCTGGACGGTCATAGACCTAAAAGCCCTCAATTCTTTTTTGATTGCATTAAATCCTTTTATAGTCATGTTGTTTGTAGCAGCTAGTGATCTATTACCACTTGCTATTTGATGCAGCTTGAGGTCCTGGCAGGAACATGGCTGTCAAGCTCACTTTTCATCCTATCAAACAGTTTATGCTTATCTGGGATGTCGTAATAAGCTTATATTGATTTTGCTGAAAAATATTTCTCTCTCTTCTGTCGAATGAGGTTGAGCAACCTCTTCTTCCTCTGGTGTGCGTCCATTGTTGGAAAGCCATCTATATGGAGGTCACTCTGAGGGATCACCAATGCAGGAACATGTATCTTCACCAGAGAACATATTCCTTCCCAGCTGTTATGTAACTTCATAAAAGACTTGGATCCACAGGCCCAATAATGATAAATCAATACTGCAGTTTATCCTGTCATTCCTGGAACCTCAATTATTTTCTGACATCCTTTATTTTCTCCAACTTTGGTTAGGCCCTTGTTTATGAAACACAGTGTTGCATTCTTTATTGGTAATATAGATACAGGTCCTGCTTCATCTTCAACCCATGTTAGTAATCTCGCACACTTGGCCCATTCTTTAAGACATCCGTTATTCACTTTTGGCACTATATGCACGGATGACATCATGAATAAGTGTGCACTGCATGCTAGCATTCGTACTTCCCATCCTGTACTAGTGGGCACTTGCACTTGTCCATATACCAATAGCTGAGGTCTCTCACAGCATCCGGCAATTCTGGTCTTTCCCATCCATCTGCACAATTCAGCCTCTTTTGTTCGATGATAGTTATTTGTCCTCCAGTCCGACCACTAAATGAATGCATAAGCATTCGATTCTTCCGCTATGGATCCTTTTCCATCGTTTGTGTCTCTATATAAGCATCTTCATATGGAAATGTTTTCTTTGACATCCATCGTAGGGTTACCCATTTTCCTTCAAATTGTCCTCTGGTCAAACATGTTGCTAGATGGATGAGACGCATCGCATCAGGAGCCGGTATTTTTCGTTCTATGAATGTGCTGGCTGTTTCATGTCATAAAGGATGAGAGAACATACATAACAGCTCTCATCTGACATTTTTCTCCCCAACTCATTCATGTGTTGATTCCACACGTTATTCTTTAAATGAGCTGAATTATCAAGATATTTGTTTATATCCTGATTGTCTTCCCCAGGCTCCCTCTTAGCTTAACCAATTTGTTTAAAGATATCAGGGAAAATATCACTTGTGCTTTTGTTGGGGATAGAAAGAGATGTCTCATTTTCAGATACTTCAGATAAATTGTAAAACAATATGTCACAAAATGTTATATGCCTAAAGAATAAAAGACAGCACACTGAACAGAATGTAGCAACAAGAAGTATTGCCATAGTTCTGTTGCATTGTCTCTTGTGGGGTTAGTGGTCTTCTTGGTAGCAATGTGTGTCTTACATAATGGAAAACTCCCATTTTCTTTATTCACTTGTTTACTTTGCCTCACTTTTAAAAACCACACTTTTACAACAGGAATTGAATTATTATTGCAATAATGACTCTGCGAATAATAGGACTGTTTTGAGGATTTCCAAAAAAGGCAACTACATCGACATTTCGTTACACTAGGGCTAGATATGATCGAAGAATGTATAAAAAAACAGCATGCAGAAATGCATGCAACGTTTAAGGTAGCATAAAGTGTTGTGTGCCATCTTCATATATATAGTCAAAATATAGTCTTTCTTTAACTCAACTGGAATGGTTCTGAAAATACAGAAATTCCATTTGTTTCCTATTAAACTTTAGAAGAAGTCACTAATTACAAATGTTTTAAGTCCATCTATTATCTGGTTTGGCTCTTGGTAGCTGATCTGGCCATCATTCTCAGAACCTCCACTCTTGCTTCACTGTTAGCGGGTGCAGCAGGGGTCAGGGTCTCTTCATTGTCCAGTTTCATGTCATTCAAGTGCTGCTAAGCAAGTTTCACGGCATTGTGAGTGAACCCTCTCTACTAGGTACGGTCCCTCAAAGCGGGGTTTATTCCAAGTACACACACCACTTTTCAAAACCATACAACTTTTCACAAGTACTTGGTCCCTTGGGTACAAACTAGGTTGTTTAAGTAAGTTCATAGAATCAGTTGTTTGGCTTTCTCCATAAATCTTATTTCACCCTTCCCTTCGATTTTTAAATTGTTGAGAAATAAAAGAAACATTAGCGGTTATCTTTGTTAAATAATCATGCATCTCATCTCCTAACATTTCTTTTTACATACGTTTTTATTAACATTTTCAATTACAAACATTAACTGCTCTGCACTCATCCTTGTCCCTCCCCGACCCAGCGTACCATCCAAACCCCCAATGTGAACGTTCTGTGGTCCTTGTTTGTACTTTTTCCTGGGGTGCTTCCCCTGCCAGGGTACTTTCTTCTCCTAGGCTCACGGCCAACAAGTACTCCCAAATGTATGGGACTGTCTCTCATTTGCTAGATTATGGGCATGAGTTTTTATTCGAGTGGGAGGAGCAAGGGGTACTCTCATGCAGCATCAAGTCACCAATTTATGAAGATTTAGGTGGTGATCTGAGCCAGGCTAATTACTTAGGGCAAACAAAGCAAGGGGTAGGCAGTGTAGCCATCCCTTCTTCAGAGTTATTTTGATTTTGGCTATCCTTTCTTTGAGAAGTCTGTATAGCCTCTCACAGACACCATTTGGTGAAGTTGATAGGCAGAGGAAAACATGTTCTTAATGCCTAATAAAAGAACTATCTGTTTGAAAAATTAATTTACAAAATGCGGCCCATTATCAGACCCCAAGACTTCGCACACACTCAATCTAGGAGACACCTCACGCACAAGAAACTTGGCAGCACATGTGGTATTGAGGTGCGTGCATGGACCTGCCTCGATCCATCTGGAAAAAAGACATACTACCACTAACATATACCTATATCCATTGCATACTTACACCATATCCACGTCATGTATATGTGGATGCTGGAAAGGACCATTGGATCTGGGAATTGCTCCTCTCACTGTTCGCAAGGTCCCCTGCTGTGAATTTCTGGCACAAAATGCAGTTTACAATAAACTGTGCAATATGTTCTAACACATTTGGTGAGAACCAGTATTCTGCGATCACAGCAACAAGACTAACTCTGGTAGTTTGCGTGGCGTAGTGAAGCTGCTCAGTGCCGCTTTCAATAATGCCTGATGCATGACTGGCTTTCCAGTACTGTCCTGTCTCCATATGACCTCAGTGGGGTATAAAGAACCCCCCCTCTGATACCTCCTCTCTTCCATAAGTCCTACTCGTCCTGTAGAGCGCAACCTTGCAGCTCAATTAACTGTACAATGGATAATATTTTAAAGCCCTTCTTTATTAACATGCATCGCTCTGACATTTGCTTAACATCTTCTATTTCCAAATCAGAAATCTTTGGAAAATATCCTGTCGGGGGGAAATTCTGCCGGGGTCAGCCGGACCGTCCGCAGACCTCCGGGCAGGGAGGCCCCAACTCCTCCCGTATATCCCAAAAGAGATAGAGTATGAGACACACGCAAGAAGCAAGGTGACTCTGCTGTTTATTAGACAAAACGGCAGGGATGGGTCAAGGAGCGTACGCGTCCGTCCTGACACACACACAATCGTGGGGCTCGCAGGCCCTTTTTACCTTAGTATGACGCGCTACTTGCGTCACTTGGAAAGTTTAGCAAAAAAACCTATCTCCACTCTGGATTGGTTACTCGAGTGGTAGGATTAGTATAGCGCACATATAGAGAACGGTGTTAGTGGCTGAGGGTTAGTCAGGTGGTATACCTGGGCTGTCCCTTCAATTTGATACATGAAAATTGTTACATGAAGACCTCTGAGGATTGGTCAATGTGAATGGCGTCAGTGATAAGAACCCCATGTTCTAATTGGTCCGCTCGCGAGCCTCCCAGTCTGGGACTATCGCTGTTCCCAGCTCGCGGTTCACCTGTCATCTGCAACAATGTTTTAATATGGGTAGGTGTAAACAATGTGAGGATTTATTCATATGTTGGGAGGTCGAATACTCCCACTGCTGCAGATGGCCAATGAGTCTTTTAATTGTATCTGCCGGTGTCTTGAAACGTGGGATTCAGGCGTCTCCTTCCTCCTGGGCTTGGCATCTTGTCAGGTTTGACTTTGTCACGTGAGGTGGGACCGTGTTTGAGGCAAAATTCAACACAATTAATATTGTTTTTCCTACTGTGTGCCTGGTTTATCTTGCAGGTGCGACCTTGGCGTTGGCTTGCAGCGTGCGAGATTGCAACATCGTGCCCTTGGCGGTGTGCTTTCGCCGGGCTCATTTTGCAGGGTCAGCAACCCAGTTCTTGCTCATTCAATGTTCATGGAAGCTTTTGCCTGTGGCCTACTTGAGCCTAGTGCATAGGTGGAACCGTTTGATGCAGGGCGCTTTAGGTTACGGTATCATATTGCTTTATCCTCAGTATCGTGTCCCCGTTATATTCTTCATTATGGTACATGGCTCTTAGAAGAAGCGTGAGCAAGCCTTTTTCATATAAGTTCATGATGCGTCTTGCGTTTCTGCATTTTGAGAGCCTATGTGGAAAATAATAAAGATGTACGTCTGTGAGTATGTCTGTCGCCTACGTCATAGCACTGAGTATATTCTTCGTGTAGATTGGTGCGGGAGTGTCCGGTGTGTATATTTGCACAGGTGTGCTGACCGTTGGCTAGGTCGTCATGGCATCTCTAACGACGTGTAGGTTTAGTCGAGTTGGTCCGTGCCGCAGGTGTCGGCATGGACAGGGCGGGCTGCTGGGCAGGTAGATGGGCACATCCGTATGTTCCTGTACCAGGGTATTTGGTCGTCCGGTAGATAGGCAAACTCCTCTCGTGGCGGGTGTCTGGGCCGTGATCCTCTAGGCCAAGCGCGAGAGGGGAAGGGCGGGAGCCTGTTCTTCCATTCTCCCACTTCAGTCCCCCCTCTGGTCGACTTGTCGACCACAAACATATCCTTTTCTTTATCTCCTCTTACTCTCCATATTTTAGTTATTCCTCCCAAATGTCCATAGTGGTTAACATGGTCTTCAAATGACCAATACATATATTCACATGTTCCTCCAGGAGTGCAGTATACCCATTTCCCTATGTAGCTCCTTGGGTTTCTTGGGTTTTCGAGCTTCACAGATGGTGGGTCCAGGTGGTTGGTGATAATCTGGTTGCGCAACTTCTCTCTCTCCTTTATTATTGTGCCTGTGTGTTGGCCATCATCTGTTGGCATCAAGAGGTGTATACCAACCATTTCGATCATCTCGTCTGTGGTGCGTGCCTTCCGGGCCTTCCAAAATCTTATTATGATCAGTGCAGCTCCAGCCAAAATAGTGCATCCAACTATAATCTTCAGTCCATCTGACAGCCAAGATGGCATCCATGACCATAATATTGAAAACCAGCTCTCATCCTTTTTCACACCTTTACTTTCATCCATCATTTTTGAGTGCATCTGGGCCAATTGTGACACAGCTTCCGTGAGGGTACCATTGTCAGCATCGTTAGCAGGAATGAATGTGCAGCATGATTGTCCTATCTTTGCACAAACTCCTCCTTCCATTGCTGTGAGGAGGTCCAGTACATATCTGTTCTGTAGTGCAACCATTCTTACTGCTCGCAATTCCTCTTTTATTGCGTTAAATCCATTTACTGTAGAGTTAATTGTCATCATTAGTTCCCACCTAGTTATCTGGAGCCATTTCGCGTTTGCGTAGGCCTGCAGTCCAGGGTGTATTATTGAGGAGACGAACATGGCTGCTCTGCTGAATAGTCTGTGTTCCGGCGGAATTGAGGTGAGTGCTGTTTCTGACCTTCCCCACAGGTAATTTCCTGTCAGGGGTTCTCCTTGTCTTTTCCTTCTGTTGAGGACAGTGTTGTTGTCGTTGCGTCTGTTCTCTGGCCCTTTCCGAGGCTGTGCAGATCTCTTCTTCCTTTTGTTTCCTTCATCCATCTTGGGGAAATTCGCCATATTCACATGCTTCTGGGGTACCACTAGTGATGGTACATTAACGTGTACTATAGTGCATACACCATTCCACAAAGGGGGCAGTGTGTGATACGCCTTGTCTCCACAGGCCCAGTAATGGTCCATTACTACTGCTGTTCCTGCTCCCCCCTCAGGTAACTCCATCAAGCTTTCACAGTTGGTGTTGTATCCTACATCCACCTCTCCTTTATGTTGGTAACATACCTTAGGCGCAGTTAGCGGCAATATTGTTATTGGGTCTTCATCCTTCTCCATCCACGTAAGCATGAGTACGTACTTGATCCAACTCATCCAACATCTATGGTTATGTCCATCAATAGTTGAAATATTTTCTCTGGTTACCATGTTGCTGCCAACCACTCCTATGTCCCATTTCTTGTCCATGTACACCTTCCCTGTTATTATCATCAGTGGTCTTTCCCAACATCCGTTTTTACCAGGGACTTCAGCGGCGTACCAATCACATGGTAGGTACTGCAGTGTTACCTTCTTTGTTTCTCCTTTTTCAGGACCACTTGTTATGTATCTGAATCCTTCAGCATGTAGACTGCTCTTGTGGTAACTCAAATAAGTCTTAAGGAAGTTGTTTTCATATGGATATGTATCTCGTGTTTTCCACACCAGATGCATCACCGTCCCTTGAAATCTTCCTTTCGTCTGGAACAGTGCGAGGTATATTATACATCGTGCTATTTTTCCATCTATCTCCGTGGCAACAAATGTTCGAGAAGCGCTCATGGCGTATGGGATCAATGAGCAAACGTAGAAGCTGTCTTCTGTTGTCTGCTTGCCTATTTTGGTCATGTGTTGGTACCACATGTTGTTAGAGACATGTGCTGAATCTTGTACATAGTTTTCAATGCCTTTATTATCTGAGTATGTGCTGCGTTTAACTCTATTTTCCTGGTGTGGGGTTTTACTAGTACCACCTGACGTAACACCTGTTGCAGCTGGGGGTGGGGGTATATTAGGTTTGGGTACAGCAATAATATCAATAGCATAGCTGTACTGCCATACAGAGGCAGACAAGGACCCGGTGATCATTAAAATCCCTATCAATTTTATTACAAATGCTAGTTTCACCGGCATTTTGCTCTTACCTTGCTGCAGTCCGGCAGCTTATTCTTGCGACGTTACAGTTGCCCGCCTGAAAATTCTTAATATGCTCGTTATTAAGGTTAGTTATTGTTATTAAGCTCTCCCTATCAAGTAGTCATTCAGTGCCCAGGCAAAGAGCTGTTCCCATGCCAATCTAAGCGATCTATCTCTTAGGGCAGGCAAGTATGGTTGGAGGTGGGGCATTGAATGTTCTATGGCCAAGAGGAATGCTGTGTAGAAGACACGTACCCTCTTTCCTTTCAGGTACGTTGGCCGTTTTATTTCATATACAAATTGGTGTGACAATTCTTCCAGGTAATTATCGTCTGAGGGTACCATCTACTCCTGGGCAGTGAATTAGTTAGTTATCTACTTTCTTAACAGTACAATAATACGCTTTACCTGCATGTGCGAGAGAAAAGAAAGAGAACATTCAGGTGTTTACATGTGTATATGTGCAAAACAATGTCCTTCAGTTCAGTTATTACTACAGTGGGTAGGGGGTCAATGGGCAGAGGGTTTGGGGCTCAGCTGGCGGGAGTCTCTTTACCCTTTGATCGTGTAACCATGGGGTGGGCGGTATGGGGATCACCCCTTTCTTTTCTAATAGTTGTCTCTGGGGAATCTGGGGGGTGGCAGGGTATGGGGACACTTAGGCTGTTAGTTGTGGGAGAAGTCTCTTCCTCCGTTGGTGACGCTGTTGTTGTTCTTCCTGTGGCCCTGTCGGTGGCGCTGGGGCGGGTCTGGAGTTTGTAGATCTTTACGTCGTGTAGGTGGTTCCAAGCACGTTTGTCCTGTTACTTTACTGCTCTCGTTGATACCTCCTCTACCAGATGGGGGCCAGTGAATCGTGGACTGTTCCACTTTCTGTTGAAATTGCGAAGTAGTACGTGGTCACCTTTAGCAACCTTGCACAGTCTTTCCTTTTCCAATTCTTTATCCACGTCTTCTTGTTGGTCGCTGTTAGACCCGCCCCACGTGCGCTCGAGCTGTTGAGACACAAACACTACACTAGTAATCAAAGAAGACACATATTGGTACATTTCATCACTAAGAACACTCCCAGTACTCTCGTGGTCAGTAAATGCTCTTGATGTTGGCGTTAGGGGAAGGCGCATTTGACGTCCGGTAACCACCTCGTGAGGAGTGAGGTGGTGGTCGGACCCTGGCCTATTCCTTAGCTCAAATAGGGCTAATGGAAGGCAATATAACCAACTCTTCTTTGTTGTTTGCTGTATCTTTGCAATTGCCTCCTTTAATAGGCCGTTCAGGCGTTCACATACACCGTTGGCCTGTGGGTGGTATGCACATGCAAATTTATGCTTGATGTTCAGCAAGGATGTAATGTGCTGGAACATTTCGTTTGCGAAATGTGGGCCATTGTCTGACCTTAATACCTCACACACTCCCCACCTAGGGAAGACCTCCCTCACTAGGAATTTAGCTGCTCTAAATGCATCTGGGTGTGAACAGGGCCCTGCTTCAATCCACCTCGAGAATGGGCATACTACTACAATCATATACCTATTTCCTTGACATACGTTGATCATATAAACATAGTCAATATGGAGATGTCGGAACGGTCCCTCTGGCCGGGGTATAGTACCTCTTATCACCTTCAGAGTGTGGCCGGCCGTAAACTGTTGACATGTGAGACAATTGCTGATAAAATTTGACACATGGGAATTTAACTCGGAGCAGAACCAGTCTTCCCTAATTCGTGCTGCAATTACTTCCTTGCCTGTGTGGGCTGGGTAATGTAGTTGGCTCAGGCCGGTGTTCAAAAGTGCCAATGGTATTACAACCTTTCCAGTGTCACCCTGGCGCCATAGTGCGTCGGTTGGTGACATTGTGCATCCTCTTTTTACCCATATTTCTTTTTCGGCCATTGGTGCAGCCGCTTGTAGCTCCATAATCTGTGTGGCTGGGAGATGGGTGTACCCTTCTCTTATCAACATCTCCTTAGCCACTCCCCTCCCTCTCCCTCTCTGTGACTCTGGGGGGTTCCATATCTCACCAAAGTATGCAGCATACTTCGCATGTGTGTCTGCTGCTGCATTCCCTTTTGAGATGTGATCTTCACCCTTGGTGTGTGCGGTGCATTTCACTAAAGCTAATTCTTGGGGGTCATTTATTGCTTCAATTAGTTCAGCCAATAGGAGGGCATGTTGCACTGGAGTGCCATCAGCTCTCCTAAACCCTCTTCTTCTCCATTTCGACAGCCCTGAGTGGACAGTGGATGTAACATACGCGCTGTCGGAGTATATAGTCACTCGTTTGTCAAAGCTTTCCTTCAGCGCCAAGATCAGTGCAACTAATTCCGCTGCTTGAGCGGAGTAATGCTGTGGTAATTTTACACATTTCATGGCCACACACACCGGTACCTCCATCATTTTTACCACTGCTGCCCCAGTCCTCCTTACACCATCCCTTTGGTCGATAGTTGATGACCCATCAATGAACAAGAGCTCACCTCCCTCTAGCGCGTTTTCTTCAACCTTTCTAGTACATGAGTACATGTCAGTTATTTGCGTACAGTCGTGGGCATAATCTCCCTCTTCAATTACTTCTGCTAGGAACCTTGCAGGGTTGACCGTGCTACATCTAACAATTGATAGTTCAGCTCTGGATAAGATGATCTCATAACCTGATGCCCTTTGCGTGGTTAGGGTGGACTTAGGTTTATTCAATATGGCAAATAGTGCATGTTCCACAAACAGTGTAGTTGGGCACCCCATGGTTATTGCTGATGCTTTCTCTACTGCAAAAGCAGCTGCGGCGAGACCTTGTTCGCAAGGGAAATGACCTAACATCACAGGATCCAAGTGGCCGCTGTAAAATGCTACTGGTTTGTAGCCCATGCTTGTTTTTTGGGCCAACGCTGCTTTCATTACTGCTGAGTCGCAATGTGAAAATATAAAAAATTGTCGCTCATAGTCTGGGGATGCCAGTACCAGAGCAGTTGATATCGCATCTTTCAACTCATCAAAAGCCTCTTTCATTTCCATTGTCCATCCCAGCTTTTTCTCCCCTTTATTAGCTTCCTTTAACGCCTCAAGCAGGGGCCCTATGTATGAACTGTAATCAAATACCCATGCCCTACAGTAGTTGCATAGACCCAGGAACTGCTGCAGTTCCCTCACTGTTTGTGGCACTGGTGTGTTTGAAATGGCCTGTGCTCTTTGTGGTGCAATCTTTCTTCCATGTTGGGAAATGAGCTGACCAATGTAAAGTACCTGTTCTTGACAGTACTGTAACTTTTCCATGTCTACCTTGTAACCTTTCTCAGCCAATATTGTCAACATCTTTAATGAGTCCTCTCTGCATGTCCTTTCATTTGTACTGCAAATTAGTATGTCATCAACATACTGCAACACTGTGCTTTCCACTTCAATGTTACCCAAATCCATCTGTATTACTCTGTTGAAAATTGAGGGTGATTCACAATACCCTTGTGGCAATCTGGTGTGTTTCCACTTTGTGTTTCTGTAAGTGAAGCTAGTCAGATCTTGTGAGTCTGGGTGCAATGGTATTGAGAAGAATGCATTTTTAAGGTCGATCACTGTAAATCGTGATGCTTCTGCTGGAATGCCACACAATATTGTGGCCGGGTTTACTGCTATGGGGTATTCTGCTTCTACTATGTTGTTCAAGGGCCTGAGATCCTGTATGAAGCGCCAAGAACCCCCTTTAGCCTTGCACACTGGGTATGCAGCCGTGTTACATGGTGTATCTGAGGGGACCAATATGCCATTATTTATAAGGGCCGTTATGGTTTCATATATGCCCTCATCTGCCTCTTTTGATAGTGGGTACTGTTTCACTCTGGGGAGTATTGCACCTTTTTTCAATTTTATCCTTACTCCCCCTATACTTTGTATGCACCCCACGTCATAGGGGCTAGTAGTCCACAGTGATGTGGGTACCTTTGTCATATCCTCCTTAAAGAAGGGGACTGGGGTACATGCGGGTGCCTCAAGTGCCATTGCAATTTTCTGTGCTACTTGTTTGTACGCCACTCTTAGCCATATTTCCACACTCATCATAAACACCATTTCACCTTCCTCCTTTTCTTCTGAGAACAGCTCCTCATCTGACACCTGGGTAAGTCTACATCCTTCCGCTAGTGCTATCACTGCCCTCCATGCCCTTCCTTCTCTGTCTTGGGCATGTACAGCAATGTAATCAGCTGTTGCTATAATGCTCTCAATGTCCACTGGAACCACCTTTTCCTCTGGTTCATTGACTGGTGTTTCTGGTCTGAGCAGATAGGCTGCTGGCCTCCTCCACATGTTTCCCTCTATCCCTGGCATCCATGCAAATGCGATGTCTGTCCCGTACTGGAAGAGCTCGCCATCTACTGGCTCCGCCCTAATCGCTGTTTGTCCGCAGTATGCTTGCATAATCTGTCGTGCTGTGAGCATGTTAATCCCTGGAGTGGAGCAAATTATGCCGTCCTCAGTAAATGAGATCGTCATATTCAACCTGTTCATTATGTCTCTCCCCAGTATATTTACTGATGAGGCACTATAATATAGAAGTGGGACTGACAGGTCATAATCTCCTATAGATAAGGGAATGTTATCAGTAAAAGGAACCAACCCTTTAGCCCCAGAGAATCCTTGGGTGTTCATGGCTTCGCCTGACATCTTAAATTTACCTTCCCTTATGCAAGACCGGGTCGCGCCGGTGTCAACAAGGAATGATAACTTTTTGTCACCTATCGTTACCTCTATGCGTGGTTCCTCCGCACTATTAGGTGTTACTGACAGGATGGGACACACCAAGGCCGTCTGTGGGCTGTCCTATTGAGGGTACAACGATTGACCATTTCCTGTGTAAGGGTTGTGTCCCAGGACCGTCACCCTACCCAGTTGTGTTTGTTGTAGTTGGGGTTGTTGTGTTATCGCTACCTGTTGTTGTGGCAGTGAATGTGTCTGTGGCTGTTGTTGTGTTATTAGTTGTTGCTGTTCATTTCCCTGTTGCAACGTCTGCTGTTGCTGTATGCCCTGCTGTTCCTGTATGGGCCTTGGTTGTCCCTGTTCACTCCATGATGGTGTTCTTGGTCTTACTCTACACGTGTGTGACATGTGCCCTAATAATCCACAACTCCAACACACCGGTGGTTCCCTACTCTGCCATTGAAAGCTCCCTGTGTTGTCCTGGTATACTGGTTGCCCTGTGGGGTAGGAATTTCTAAGTCCTCCCACCTGCTGTTGGGTATTATATCCGTATCCTCTCCCTCTCATAATTCCTCCTATCCCCCTGTTGTAATTATAATACCCAGCTCCTGGCATTGGGTATCCACCTCCCACGTGGGTCATGTATGGTTGGAGTGGCGGCACCTGTTGTGTTATAGTCTGTGAAGGTGGTATTTGGGAGGGATCTTGTGCAGCCACTACTTGTGTGGGGCTTTGGGTCATTGTTGTAGGCGTAGTTATTAGTGTCCCTTCCATTGTGTATTTAGTAAGCTTTTTCTGTACTAGTTTAGCCTCTTCCGTTTTCCTGTCCTCTTCCTTTTGTTTCATTTTTCCTTGCCATGTCCTGCAATGATGCACTATAGTCAGTTGTATTTCTGGCCATGCTTTTGCTTCCATTCCCACTACTTTCTTCAGTTGTTTCTGAACTCCTTCCGGGAGCCCTTGTACTAGTATATGATAAAATATTGCGGGTGTTTTGTCCCATTGTTCTCTAGTTTCCATGCGCCACTTCTCTTGGATTTCCTGGATATAATCAACAGGATCTTCGTTCTCACGCATCTTCCGGGAGGTAATTGCTCCTATGTCTGATGTGTCTGGGTACTGTACCCTCAGTGCCTGCCATAGTGCATGTCTGCAGTTTGCGAATGGTGCCCCATCATGCGATGTGTTTGTTATTGTTACCCCAGGGAATCCCGCTCTCTTCCAAATGTCGTCCGCTGCATCCCCTAATATCGATATTAGAAGGCCCTTCACATCTCCTACTGCCAGTTTTTGTCCTGCGGTGTGTTTTTCCATTTCATATATCCACTTACCCGCACCTCCACTTAATGATGGGAGCCTGCATTTTATATTTTCTTTGTCTGTATGCTTCCAAGGGACATACTGTGGCCTAACCCCTCCCCTCTCCAGAAGTGGCATTAAGTTATGTCTCGTTTTACCCTTTGTGTTCCATAAAATCGAGTCCTCACACCCTTCCTCTTCTTCCCTTTCTCCTACATCGTCAATTTCATCCGTATTTCCCCTGCTCGTAACTCTTTCTTCTCCATCTTTTCCCCTTCTTACATCATTTCCTTTATTTAATGTGGGCATGTGTATTAGCCTTTCCTGCCTGCGTCTAGGGAGGTCCCTAAGCCGACATGCATAGGGTGTCAGTTCATCTGTGAAGGGCGCAAGTTTTATTGTGCGTAACGAGCGTGAGGTGGTTGAGCATGTAGGGTGCGATGGGAGAGGGCGTGATGGGGACGGTGCGGCCTCATGTGTCTGTCTTTCCGCTATTCCTTGCTCTTCCTCCTCACTTCTCTCCAGCTCATCCTTTCTCCTATGGATCCATGGTGAGTCTGTGTTGGTCCGGGTGATGTATAGTTTATCTAGGCTTTCCCTTTCACTGTTTCTTCCTTCCTTCTCCACTCCTTCTTCTTACTCACTACAAAAGTCAGTGATAAACGGCACCCCCCACTCGGTCTTTTTCCCCTTTATTGTTACTGTTTGTAAGTCTATTAGGTCCAGTTCTCCTTTTTCTCCTTTATCAACCGCTCCCCTTTGCGCTGATGTTGTTGCTACTTCTGTGTCTCTATATACATCCCCCCATACTTCACTCTCCCTTCTCCTATCTTCTCTTTCTCCTTCATTTCTCTCCTCCATCTCCCTACCATTTTCCTCCCTTTTCCTTTTTAATTCCTCAATTACTTCACTACTCATCTGTTCCAGTATTCTTTCATCCTCTTTCTTCCTTTCCCATTTCACCCTTTCCCTTTCTAATATGCTCTCTATCACCCTCCCTTCTTCGTATTTCTTAGTCGTTTCTGATAGTAATCTCCTCTTCCACATTGCCATTTCTTTTTCTTTCTCTTCTTCTTCCCTTTTCTTTTCTCGCAGCACTGCTCTTGATACCCTTTCTGCTGCTGCTTTTACCCTTTCAGCTTCTCTCCTTTGCTCCTCAGTTTGTTCCCTTATTTTTTCCAATTCGTTCTTACCTTCTTTCCTTTTCCTCGCTCTCTCTCTTTCCTCCCTCTCGAGCTGTTTGATCAATTCATTCTGCTCATCCCTTAATTCTGCTAGTCGTTCCTCCAAAACCTCTTCCTTTTGCCGTAACAGCTCTTCCCCTCTCATTCCACTCTCCCTGGTATTATCCTCGTCTGTTTTCCTTACTATCTCCTTCTCTTCTCCTGTTAATGAACCTTGTAACTTTAATAGTATCTGTGCAGCTACCCACTTATCATTTCCTATTTCCACAGTTTGTTCTTCTCCAGTCCTCCCCTCCCCTGCTGGCAACTTCCTATGAGCCACATATGGTGGAGGGCTGTATGCCGGGTTCGAGTACCCCTCAGCCGCCCTTAACTGACCTCTTTCTATTTCTCCTAACTCCCTTAAAGGGTACAACCCCCCTCCCTCTGTTTTCACTCCCTTTGCTAGGGGTATATCGTTGCTCGGTTCCTTTTTTATTTCATTTGATATATTATTCTTTTCTCCTCCCTCTTGTCCGTTCCCCGTGTTCTTTGGGTCTTCACTCCCCTTTTTCCCATCCTCTCCTTCCTCCTTAATCTCTTTTTCTTCCGGTATTTTCTCCACAGTGAACATTCCATTTGGTCCTGGTCGGGACCCTTGGAACATCCTCCATAAGTTAAACACCTCCACGTGGTTTGCCAACTTCTTCCCTTTGTATGTATTATGCAGATGGTTTAGTAGTGAATGTTGGGCATATGGATCGAAGCTACCATTAGGCGGCCATGGTGTTATCATTTTGTTGTCTGTCCCCTGGGTCCATTCTATGCTATACTTAATTAGTTTCTCCCTATGGGGTGACAGTGTTGTACATATGTGTTGTAGTGGGGTAGTGAGGGTGTTCCCCCACCCTCCCGATCCTGTCCCGTATGACATAGTAGCTCTCCACTTGTTACCCTTCCCCTATTTGGTAGCGGTTATCTCACTAGCAGTTTACAATATACAGCCTTATATCGTTACCTGGCCCCGTAAGTTTGGGGACTTGCGATAGTCCACTAAGGAAAATTATAAAAATATAGTATTTACATTTGTATATTTTCTTCTGTCTTTCTTCCTTTACACGACACCCTTACGGCCCCCTGCGGCCGAGGCGCACGTAGCCCCCTGCGGCTGCGTACCCCTTATGACGTTCTTATACAGTCGTCCTATTTTCACTTGCTCCTCCTCCTTCTACACTTGCCGTGGCCGGCGTTCTCCGCGCGCAGCCACGTCCCCCGTTTCACCTTTCCCCGATCAACTCATTACCGTTTATCTCCGTTTCCACTCCCGTACCACAGTTCTCTTCCCCACCACTCTCAGAAAGAAAGATACCTTGTGCTCGGGATATCCTATGAAAGCCCTACTGGTGACGTCACCGATCTCTTCGAGCTACTGGTAAGTTCTTCATATATTCTTTAAGTTCAACAGGAGGGCTTAACCAGCCAATTATCTTCCGTATTGGGCAACTAACTAGCTACCGCCTACAGGGAAACGCCATCTACCTATTGAGTTTCTTGCTCGAACAATAGGGATGCTCATCTACTCATGGGGGCTCAAATGGGAATGGGGCTGTACCGGGTCCAGGTCCCAGGAATGGGAATTACCGGGCCCTACAAGGTCAGAATGGCCTGGTAATTCCTCATTCCTGGAACCCGGACCAGGTACCCGGTACCCGGTATGGGGGTAGCCATGCCGCTTGTAGTGGCATGGCTACCTCCATACTCGTAATGAGGCCCATTGTCATGTTTAGTTTTGTCATCAAATCACATCCTAATATGTTAACTGGTGCCTGCCGAGAGTACAATAATGGCATAACACATCATGTTCACTTATAGGAAGTGGTAATTTGTCAGTAAAAGGAACCGAAATTGTTGCCCCAGAGAATCCCTGGGCATTCACGGAGTTCCCAGACATTGGGTACTTTCCTTCTTGAACACAGGAAGGAGTACTCCTGTGTCCACAAGGAACGAAAATGCCTTGCTGCCTTTCGTTACCCTGACTCTTGGTTCCTCTTGTGGGTCTGGTGTCACAGATAGTACTGGACATATCAAGTCACTCTGTGGGCTCTCCCATTGTGGTTTCTAAATTCATCCTTGTAACTGTAAAAGGATTCCCTCCCACTACTGTCATACTCCCTATCTTGGGTGTTGGTGCTTGTGGGGCTCCTATATTTGCCTTCCATTGTAGCATCATTACTTGTTGCATCGGAGCGTACTGCAGTTGCTGTGTCTGTACTTCTGCCTGCATGGGTGCTTGCTGTGGTTGCCCTTGTAACGAGTGTGTCTGAAGCAGGATCTGCTGTGTTTGTGGCGCGTGTGTCTGATACTGCGTGTGATCCTGGGCATAATATTCCTGTGGTTCTGTGTTATGCTGTGGAGAATAGTCCATTCCCCCTCTTGGAGCTTGCCAGTTCTGTATAAAATGCTTCCTCTACTTCTACACATTCGACCATATGTCCTGTCCTCCTACAGTTCCAGCATTGTTGTGACTGTCCTCCATTAAATCCTCCTCCCCCTTGAGGGTTTTGAAATCCACCTAGCCCTTTAAGTCCATTCCCTCTACCTCGTGGCCAGAATCTGTACCCACCTTGATCTATAGAGTACCCTGCATTACCTTGCTGTGCTATCTTTAATTCTTGTGTGGCGGCGATGCCTTCACCGCTCATCAATACTGCTCCATCTATGGCAAACTTTGCCAATATTTTCTGAACTAACTTTGCTTCCTCTTGCTTTCTATTCTCAGCTTTCTGCTTATTTTTCTCTTGTAACAATCGACAATAGTGTGCACTAGTCAACTGTATTTCCGGCCATCGCTTCGATGACATCCCTTCCTGTTTGCTGTTGCACTGGCTCAGGCAGTCCCTTACATAGAATATGATAAAAATAGTTCCACTGTTTTATACCGTGGTAACCTCATCTCAGGACGCCAATGTTATTGAATCTCCTGAATAAAAGCAACAGGTTTTTTGTCCTCTCCCATTTTCCTTGTCATGATCACACCCATGTATGATGTGTCAGGATATTGTACTCTAAGCACCCTCCATATGTCTGCACAGCAATAATTAATTGGTGCCCCGTCATGTGTCGTGTTTACTGTTCGTCTCCAAATGTCGTCAGCTCTCTCCCCAGGATAACTACTAGTAGGCCTTTTACGTCACCCACTGCTAACATCATTCCAGCTGTCATTCTTTCTTACTCAAAAATCACTTTTCCGGCACCTGCAGTCAAATTAGGTAATTTGCATTTCTTATTTTCTTTATCCATTTGTGGCCACAGATAATATTGTGGTCATCCTCACCCTTTCTCCAGTGGCAGGAATTGTGTAAATCTTGGTCTACAATCATATCCACCTATGCTCCTTGTCTTCTAGGTGGAGCTAGTTTCACCCCTTCGTTTTTGGCCTGGCAACAATCTTAGTCTGCTTACATAAGGCACTGACATATCCCCTGCATTGCACAACGGTGCTGGTGGTCGTTCAGAATATGGTGTAGGTTTTGGTGTTTTTTTTATTTTGGGTCTTCTAATTCTGACCACTTTACCTCTTTTTCTATACCTGGATCTAGAAAAAAAAACTGCATGTGCCTTCTATTTAAGCTCTCTAGTTTTCTTTCCTTTCTTCGTCTATCATCATTATACACCAATTGGTATTACTATCATCCCTTTCCTCGTCATCAAGATCTAATCTGCTTAAGGACAATGTTCTATGCTTGTCCATCATTACGCCAACCAATTTACCTCCTGCTTATATCGGCGGAAATCCTTCAATACGCCCTCTGGTCTCATAACCTTCTTTCTCTCCCGTCTGTCTATACAGACAGATCCCCAATACTTTCTCTATGCCTTCTGCCTCATGATCATCGGCCCATGTCTGTATCCTTGGTATCCCTTGAAGGTCCCTTCAGTGCTGTTGTTAACCTCTCTCTTCCGCCCATTGCTCTCGTACATCAATTGGTATTATTACATCTATTAACAATATGATCTATTTTGTCATCTCTTTGTCCCATACTTCTTCTCATGTCATCTTCCCTTCTTCTCATCTCCCTTTTCTCTTTTTCCTCTTACCTTCTTTGCAACCTACGATCTTTCAATCTCTGTGCTTCTATTTCTTCACGTTTCTTCTCTTCTGTTCTCTCTTTCACTTTTTTCTGTTCTTCATACCTTCTTTCGTTCTTCCTTTTTGCTTCTCCTCTATTTCCTGCTCTTCCTTGTAGGACTTTTCCTTCTTTTCTTGTTCTTCTTTTTCTTTTCTCTCTTTAAAATGTTCAATGCCCTTTCCATCTAATTTGAGTAGTATCTGTCCTCCCATCCACTCGTTCTGTACTATTGTCTTTCTGCTTCCTCTATTTTACTATCCTGCTTTAATTATTAACACGCTAAGGATCTTATTTTAGTTTATTCTTTCTCAATTGTTACCCGCTTATGATTTTATAGGTGCCAATCACTTTTTTTTAGGATCTGGTAGCTAGTCAAATTATTATTATTATTCTATAATTTTCAGCTTACAACCTATAATATCACAACTGATACAAAACATGTCAACTTACTGTTGCCACATAGGATAATACCCACAACATTGAGGACAGGAGACATACTCACCAATTTCTTTTTCCCAAACAAATCACCAGCTATATGTATTACATGCACACTGAGCTTAGATGTATTGTTAAAGGATCCTGAAATGTAATGCATGTGAAGCAAAATCAATATTAGTCTGTACATAATAGTTTCATGGTCTTTGAAATAGTGGGGCATGGTAAAACAGCCTTAGAATGAGCTATATGGATACTTTTGATTTTTCTAGCGGAATATGCAACATGAATGAGAAATGTGAGACATCTAATTCTTCCCAACTCTCGCCAGAAGGGGTACACAAGCTTGCCACAAATTTACAACCGATGCTGCAAGAAGATGGAAGACAGAGAAAATTCTCCTCAGAAACGTAGTAGTAAACTCCAGACAGTCAAACCATCGGAATCATTTTTTTTTAAACATGGATATGGCCTTTCCAACACACCAATGTAATGCCTCTCTAAACCGTATGTAACGGACAAAATTAGAATGCAGCAAAACCGTTGAAGCTATATCAATCAGTATTGGTGTGAAGTCAGCAACATGGTTTATCTGGTATATGCTCAAAGACCTGTCTTTCATTTTTAATTAAGCAATAATTCTGCAATCCGACAGGCATTACAGTAGTAACAGCTCTCTTATATGGGTAATAGGGTCAATGAATGTTCCCACCTGGTGATGACATCAGGATGGGGCATTCTTGGTATAAGAACATTCCTTCCAATGTGGGTGGAATGTTCTGTTAGAAACAAGGAACAACCAACAGTGAAGTCCTAAAAATATAAGTGAGGCAACTCATCAAGAAATGCAATGGGATATGACGTTGCCAGAAATTAGCATATCAAGATGAAATATGCACGTTTCATTAAATTGGCTTTGCATAACCACCCAAATTGCACAGGACAAATGGTATTTGCCCTTCATAAAATCAACACCCACACAAAACCGAGAGGATATTTTCTTCCAATAATGTTTTTAAAAACATTAAAATGTGTGCATTTTCTAAACTCCAAGAACCAAAACAAATGTTTTCCCTGGAACTTGCAGGACCGATGTGAGACATTTATATTGTTATATTTCATCAGGTTATATAGTGCAGTGGTCAAGTGTCAGGCCTGCAAACCTGATGATTGTGGCTTGATCCCTGAGGTCAGCTTTAATTCATAAATTAAAAGAGGACATTCTCAGTTTCTCATTTTAACTTGGGGGGACTGAATCCACCATCTGAAAAAAGTGGGTGGACTCCATCCCTCCACGTGTACTCTCGACTTCAGCCCTGGGAACGTCATAGGAGAACCATCTGAATGTTGGGACACAAGACTAAACAGCAGTGCCGCGAGTTTGGTGGGTGTGATTACACTTGGGTTGCTCTGAACCCGGGCTTGCATCGGTAGATACAACCTGGGTTTGGAGCAGCCTGATTGCCTTCCACACCCGCCGAGTGTGCTAATAGGTGATACAATAAAGGTGATGCAAAGCAAAATCAGGATCAAGAGTCTAGTCAGGAAGAAGGAAGCTAGACTTGAAGCCAGGTTTTGAATAGGGGTAGAGTAGCAAGAAAATGAATCCAGAGAGGGAGAGTACTCCATTATTTTGGAGCGAGCAAAGAGAAAGATCGCAATCAAGAGGTCACATGTGGAGGGTGAGTGGTAGACAAGAAAAA
Source organism: Ambystoma mexicanum (assembly GCF_040938575.1). Taxonomy (NCBI): domain Eukaryota; kingdom Metazoa; phylum Chordata; class Amphibia; order Caudata; family Ambystomatidae; genus Ambystoma; species Ambystoma mexicanum. The sequence goes on along the minus strand of NC_090924.1, from coordinate 1,105,885,469 downwards.
TTGTGCCTCAGACCAGAAAGTCCTGCTGGAAGCATAGAAAGAACCAAGAGAGGAGAGCTATGAGGGGGCAAGCTGATTAAGGCATTTACAAACTATACAAAGAAAATGGAACAGTAAGTATGAGTCAATAGAAAGCCAGTGTAAAGAAAACAGAGGAGTATGAATTGACTCGCACGGAGAAAGGGAAAAAATAAGACGATTAGAGGAATTGTATATTGAATTTAGGGGGCCAAATCTGTACACAGAAAGGCTAAAGAGGATAGAGGAGCAATAGAATAAGTAAGAAAAAAACAACAAGGAGAGCAGTAGACTAGTAGCATGAGTGATAAGAAATGGACGAGACTTGCAAATGTTGTACTGATGGTACTGGTATGAGACACAAAGGAAAGGGAGGGGTCAAAGATAACACCAAAGTTATGGCCAGTAGGTGATGGACACATAGAAGAAGAGGGAGTAAAGGGAATAGAGGGAGGAGGAAAAGGATAGTGGAAGCAGGAAAGAAGATAGCCTCCGTTGTTGAGGGGCTTAGATGAAGAATGTTGGGGACCATCCATGGCTGGAAGGCAATTAATCACGCAGAAAGGTTTGAATGGATTTCAGAAGAGAAATATGTAAATGAGAATTTGTTTGCAGCTTGACGGAAAGGTGGTGTGGCAGTCTGGCAGTGAGGGACAATTCACAAAGGTGCAAGTGAATTAGGGCACCACGTGAGTGAGGAGTGACACTAGCACGAAACAGATGGATGGGTGATCCAGTAGAGTAGCAAGGGGGAGGAATTGGCAGCTGGCCAGAATTAAGGGTAAATGAAGGTGAGTGATGTGGGAACAATTGGTGGGCTTTCCCTCTTCGTATAGCCCACAGATTTCCCAACTGTAGCCCAGTGTGAATGTTTTGAGGGAAATAATTAAAGTTAAAAGAGGTAGATACAAAGAAATAGATTGAATATGCAGAACTACAATATTAATCAAAATTAGTCAGACCAATCACTTGTTGAAGCTCACAAAACATAGAAACAGGAAAACCACTTAATTAAAACATGATGCCAACGAGTGGCACACTTGTTATGGGTTGGGGCAAAAACAGAGGATTCATGTCATAATACCCAGTTGCCAAAGAGATGAATAGCTTCAATTGTAGTACAACTGTTTTTACAGAAGGGACATGCATTTCATTTACCTTTTCCCATAGGCAATACCTCAATCACATCAGACCACTGCCCTGGAAATAAAACACCTTTAAAGCCATTGCTACTTTACCAAAGTTCAGATTATGATTTCTGACTACTTGCATGTATGTACCATCCTTTCAAAATTGCTTGCCTTTTGTTTGTTTTTTGTTGGAAGTGGATGTGTGAGGGGGGCGGGGGTCAGTGCAAAAACCAGTGGAAGAATTTGATAAATACTAGCAAATTAAATAAACCAATTGGGAATTGATTTTATATGGATGTTGCTCATTCTAAAATCAGCAGTCACAGTAGAGGTGAGGTGAGGTAAACAACGTAAGAAGTATGCTGTCCCCTTCAGAAAAATCCATGATTTTAGGAGCAACCAGTGTACGGAACATAATGCATATCGTGATGCAGTTACGCTGTAGGAAGCATGTGTATTCCTAATCTAGGCAAGTGCAACAGCTTTTCTAATTATACTATTCCATTTGCTGCATTATTTTTCATATCCGTTCAGGCATCACAAACAGGTAATGTCCATTGACCACAGCAGAATACAAAGAAAATATATTAATGTAATGTAAGTGTTCTTGTATAGGACCATGCTGCCCTCTGCATGTGGCCCTGTAAATAAAAAACAGGCGAGAGCTCATTAGTGTAACAGTGGGAGAGGAAGATGTGAAACCTGTGTTGTTGATGTGTGCAGATTGGAATTAGCCAGATCCTGAGGGCTGATCTGCTCCCTATGGGTTTGGCTGAGCGCCTTGGAAGAATGTTATCTTTACGGAAGAGCCCAAGATCTGATAAACTGCCCATTCGTTGGGTCTGGTCAGCCACGGGTGTATGAGCCAGTGACAGGGCTAAAGAGGAGAGTTTTCTCATGGCTCCATTAGAGTTCATGTGCTAGCAGGTTGATGACTGGCTGCTGTCCGTGGAGGATCGATGTGTGTAGTGTAAGAATGTACATGATCTTATAAGGTATTCAATTAATCAGGAGAAGAAGGGAGTTTGTGGCAAAATAAGAAAGGTTTTCACTTACAGCTATTTTGTCAAGCATTTATATAAACACATATACTTACAAAGCTTTGCCTTGCTCAGTCGCTGCACCAAGGTCATCATCATGCAGTTTATTTTAAATATTAAGTCTTTCCACTATTTTAATTGAGCATGGTTCCCGGTCATTGCTTTTTCAAATGTGGGATAACAGTATTTTTCAGGCTTGCCTCTTGAAAGATCTTTAAGGATTTCAATTATCCAAAGTATATGGCTAAAATATAATGTGTGTCGTGAGTCGTTTTGGGCAACGATCTCTAACATTGATGTGATGTTGCAGTGCGGTAGACCATCATGAATGATTAATGATACTGTGGGCATTGTGATTCGGATGTTGGGGTATGGGTCAGTCCTATTGAGTAATCATGGTTGGGGAATGGGAAAGGGTGGAGAAATCAGCAGAGTGGAGTTGGAAATGGAGCCAAGTGGAGGTCAACCACGAGCTGACGTGAAAGGCCAGTTCATAGCTGAGTCAATCAAAGGGGAAATGTAAGTCACAGTGAGTGACTAGAACACAAAAAACGCAACAGTTGCTGGGCATAGAGGATGGAGTATGGACGGATAGCGCCCTACAAAAACGTAGCAAAAAATGAGGGAAAACGGCTATGACGAGTGTTGTATCAGATCTGTGATCTGTACTTATGGCAGGAGAACACCCAAGCAAACTTGCACTAGAAGTGAACAATTTTGTCATGGGTCTCTTTAACAGACCTCCTAGAACTCCCTGTTCGCTTTTTACGGCTCTGTAAACTCAGGATGTACTGGCAAGCCTGTCTACCCCCACAGCGGCTCTGGTGTATACAAAGGAACCCAGTCTCTCTCTCTCTTTCTCTCGGGGAGCCTTGCTCGAGTTTCTCACAGAGACATGTCCTCTGATGTCAGTGAAATGCACCATTTGAAAGGCCTTCCTACTGCTACAAGGAGAGGTCCCCAGGTGGGACCCCCAAGCGGGAACATGAGTCTGGGTTTTTGTAGTTTCCCATACTTACCTGCAGAAGCACGGTTCCCATCTGTCTCTCAGCAACTCAGCAGTTAATAAGACAACTCTGTCCTTGTATATTGAGTGTGGCTCTTTAGCACCTATTCAATGACAGCAGGCACTCCAAGCAGAATCTCAGGCTCGGCTTGCCATCAAGTGCAGTAGCAGTCCAATGCACTCTCTCGCTATTTGATGAAATGGCACACATAAACTGGGCCGGGAGAATAGCTCCGGAGCAACGTGTCTGTCTTGGGAGCAAGACAGTGCTGAGCAACACAGGTTCGATCCCGAGCCAGCGCTTAGAGTTTGTTCTCTAGTATTAAGCGCTTAGAGTTTGTTCTCTAGTATTAAGGGAGTAAAAAAAAAAAAGAAGATGAATTCATCAAACCTCAAACCACTCTGACACATCATTAGCATAGATTCCATTCATTGCCTTGATGTGCTTGACTCATTCATTGATGTTCTTCACTGATTCAAAACACTGCTATTACACCAACTTAAGATCATCAAAAACCTGGTGTAACTTCACATGGGCCAGAAATGTCAACAAGTTAATCAGTTATGTTAAGAGGGAAGAAATCCACAATTCCCTCAAATCTAAATCTCCCAATATTGCTCTGGTCAAGGAGATGCATATGGAATAGTGACTGGGCAGGAACATTGTTTCTTAGTTGCAGAAACCCAGAGCAGGGAAGACAGATATGCAGCATCTCATTTTCATACATAATCACCTTCCCGTTGAGTGATCAAAACATCAAGGAATGGAGATGAAATATTGGATTTGCTTGAATATGTCACTACACTGAACAGAATTAGTATTACGTTCCATGTATGAACTGACGGGACACATCATCAAGTGGGTTGCCTTCGTCCTTATCAGCACCCTGATAGACGTACCCATTATTCTGAGAGGAAACTGGACATTGGCACAGAAAATGATCTAAGATGAGGTCAGATGAGCTTCATCTAAGGGCCGAACGAGATTGTGAAATGATGCTGTGGGGGAAATTACACCGACCTAGTAGGAAAAAGGAAATTGCTCTGGTCTCTGGTATATCGAAAATAGCAAAATAGCTTGGAAATGCTTGACCATGCATGAGAGGCATAGTGCATAGAGCTGAAGTGATTAAATCCTATATGTAATTATATGTCACTGAAGACATGCAGTGATATGAAACTTAGCCTAATTGGCCACTTAGACACACAGAGAGAGTGCAGATTACTAGATTCCGTTTAAATGACCTCCTGACACATCAACCGGACTATGACAGGGGGTGCCTCAATATGACTGTGAATGCATCCACAGTACTTCAACAGTTACATTTCTTGTCTTCTATACACCAAGCCCATCAATGACATTTGATGACAGTTGATGAACTTAACATAACATAACATAACATAACATAACATAACATGTGGTCCCTCTTTAGCGATTTCAACAGTCCCTGAGTGTATTTTGTTGTCTTCTTATGACCATGGATACCTACACACACACACAAACACACAACAATTTGTCTGAAGCGAAGCGTGTTTTACTTGAGCCTCTCTGATATAAACGAGTAAAATGTGGTTTAAGCCCCAAATGGACTTGTATAGCTGGACCCTCGTTGAAGGTTTCTCAGGATCCCTCAAGTGCTATCCTATTCTGGTAGGTTATAATACGCCTTGTTGAATGAATGCATTAGAATGTTATAAATCAGTTACTTTATTCTTTTTATATGTTTTCTTATTATTTTACTATTAATTGTCTTTTCCACATGTAAAAAATAATTGAGATATAGTGGGTATATTTTGAACGTTTTGCATCTGTAAATGCTTTATCCATTTGCAACAAGCATAAGATTGATTGATTGATTGATACCAAATTATTCGCCTGATAAACCGTACAAGTAACCTGCTGCACTCTCTCGGAATAGAGGCTACCTATGCATCTTCCCTGTTTGTTCGTTTGTCTGAATGTGTGTTGTGCTCACAACCTACATGGCCACATGGCTGTTCTCCACATGGCACTCTTTATTTTATTTTATTTATTTTCCCTTACTTTTTAGACTCTTCTCGTTTGATTTCCCCGATCCTGTGTGTAGTGTTTTTACAGGGCATCGATCAAATCTTAAATTCAAAAATCATAAATGCATTCAGGGGACCACCAACTTTAGCGCGAGGCGCAGTAAGCTAGCAAAGAGTAAGAGCGAGGCAAGCTCAATGTTATTCCTTCATGTTTCCACTCTGTCTCATGGAAATATAAACGCTGCCTGCAAATTACGCTTTGCAGGGGGCATTTACAATGGATTCCTATGCGATCATCCTGGTCTTGATATGCTGCAAAACCGAGGTAGATTGCATAGGCAGGCATACAACGAAGGACACCCACGAGATGGAGGAAGTGAGCACTGTGGACCCCACTGTGATCCTCAGCAGTCTTGTCAGCACTGCAAAATGAGGTAGCACATTCAATGGAGGCATAAAAGCACTATTCCACACCTTTATGCCTTAATTTACCACTGAGGTTGTAGTGCCTTATGAACTGCACAAACTTTGCTTGCATAATATATTTAATATTTCAATACGACTATAACAATATGCTATGTCTGCCTGTTCTGCCTGTTTACTATTTCACATGGCATTCTTACGTATGCCATAATGTGTGTCAAGGATCAGATATGTGTGCTTTGCACTGGCTAAGGAATGGCTTACCATGTTTTTGCATTATCAAATAAAGAGAGAAACATCAATCCATTGCTTCGGCATGCATTGGTGATACAGCAAGCAGCTATACATTGATTTTGAAATAATGCTCACATCCCAAGGAGCCCTCACGTCTTGAACTTGTGAACCTTCATAGTTTGCTCTTTAATATATCTTAGACCGAGGCTAGCTCAGGGGCGACGCATTTGCCTTCCAGCAATCCAATGCAGAGTCACAGGCTTGAGTCCTGGTCCTGAGCTTAAAAGCCTTGTCTGGCATGAAGTGTGATATGAAAGCTCAATTTAATTATTTTTAGAATGTGTCAATAAAAAATAGTATCACAGATGTAACCAGCAGCACAAATCCTAGATGGCCCAATTCGGACACAAAGATATAATACGCTATTTATAACGTGCTTAATACCCAGGGGTTACTAAGCACGCACCCGGGGATCGAACCTGTGGCACTCCATTTCTTTCTGGGGGTTCTAAGCAGGGACCGGGGATCGAACCTGTGGTGCTCCTTGTTGTCTTGCTTCCAAGGCGAACATGTTGCCACTGAGCTCGAGACATGAGATCAAGAAATATTACAAAGCATATAGCCACTCAGTACCAATTAAGTGAAATTAAATGCTTCTTTTTTATGTATGTCTTGCTTCATTTATGTATTTTGACGTTTATGAAGTGCACATAGCCCAGAGGCACCTAGGCGCTTTGCATTCCCAATGTTTGCAACAAAGTTAACGATAAGAGTGGGAAGAACCGACGGTCCCAGGACAACCCAATTTGATGAAAGTATGGTTAGACCGTCAAAACTGTCGCTGCATTGACTAGACCAACCATTGTACATCCAACCATGGAGTGGTGAGCGTTATAGAGCAATCCAGGGGCTTAAGAAGACACGTTTCACACACAGCGCATGACACGTATAGCTAATTAGAATATTGTCAAAAAATGTCACCGTAGGATGTGACATTATCATGTTATGAACCCAAATTGGGAACGATCCGTGCAGGAATTTGCAGGAATTTGATCAAGTTCTATTCTAGACACACTTGTATGGATTTTGCCCCGGCTAAATGAAAATGAAGCGTGAGGAAAGTGTTTCATTTGTTAGAGTTAGCCACTAAGAGTGGAAAGGAAAACATAAATTCAATTTTGAATCGTCTCATGAAACATTTACAAGATAAAATGGACGCAGACAAAAAATCAATTTAGATCTGTTTAAGTTCTATTCTGGCCTTTCCTTTTCCCGCAATGACCCCCATCATTCTCGTCAGAACGATTATATGTTAATTGTTCCTACGGAACTGCATGTGCCTGATGCTGAAAGGACAACATCCAGCCAATAGCATCTGAGCCCAGAGAATCGCCCGCTACTGAAAGCATTCGCAGTTATCCAAATAGCGGCAAATGGCTTTGGGCTATGGACTCGTTTGAAATGTAATTTTGAAGAATTGAATTAAAAATGAAAAAAAGTAGATAATGAAATGAAATGCAGTAAGCAGCCCACATTGCATTGTGCCATCACCTGACCCACATGTAAAAGGGAGATTAAACAAATCTTACTGTATGCACCCATGGCCAGCAAAAATACACATATTCCTCTGCATGGAGGTGCACATGCAAGCAAGATGCACATTCAACAAAACATGTTCATGAGGATAATGGTACTTTTTCTGAAAAACCAGACAACTGAAAATTGTTAAGTTAGAGGCATTTAAAAGACTTAAGCGGAAAACGTGGAGATATCATTAATCTATGTGGCTGATGGTGGTTAAAGGCATTGCAGTATTCGTTATCTACTGTGTCGATACAACATCAGAAAGAGATTTGCCTGCCATCTTGGCAAGTCTGCCTGCAATAGAAAGAAGATAGTCGTGCTTCCCTCTCCACCTTCCTCAGATATCACTTCTCTTAGTTTAGCGGGGTAGTGTGCCCTACTTGCTGAGCTGCTTCATTCCACCAGACGCTGGGGCAGGCGTCAGGACAGTCCAATCTCACAGAAAGAGGGACTCGAGAAAGCACAGCTTCCAGACAGCAGCAGAGGCAGTGAATTGGCTTCTGGCTGTCACGGCATTTACTGACATTGACAATAATGCGAACTTCTCTCCTGTGAGGCGGTATCACTGGAAGGTTGCAAGCCCTTTTTGAGGGTAATTAGTCAGACGGCCTGGGTGCATTTTTCCAAAAGTATTCCTTAGGTTCCCACGAATCTCCAAGCGAGATTTTCATATTTTCCCAGATACAGGGCCTGATCACGATTTTGCTATTAGCCCTACCGTCGAACTCCCCGGCGCTAATAGCGCCGGATCACGAGTTTGGCGGTAATGTAATTCCCCATTCCCCATTGAGCCCATTCGGGAATGACCCATTCCCCATTGGGCTAAATGGGAAAAATTTGCGGTCTTAATGCCGGCGGACTTCCCCCCCCAGCCAAGGGCTGGGGCAAAATACGTTGAAGTCCTGATTTGGCGGACCCTTAAATCCGGCGGTAATAGCGCGACCGCCGGATTTAAGGGTTACCTACAAAGTCGTGATGAGGCCTACATTATCTTATTGCCAAATACGCCGGGATGTATTTGAAGCGACAAAGGTATCACTGTAGTTTGAAGGAGGTTCAATTTATTTCAATTTAATTCTTAGAAAAATAATTGAAAACTTAACTTCAAATGCCAGTTGAAGGGATATAAGGGTGCAGGAAAGGAAGGGGTGGAGCGAGACTCAATATAAGGGTTATCAAGTGTCCTGCGTATCTGTGATTATTATCCAGATACGGTTTTGGGGACTTTAAGATCTGAATAGTAAATACAGTTTTAATTGTGGGAGGTTGGTTTATGAGTGAATCACCATTGCCTCTCTAGGCTGCACTGCATACACCTCCTTTTGACCGGCCCGCCCAGATAAGCCAGCACTGTACATTCCTCAGAGATCGCAGATGGTTTATCATCCTCCTGAAGTCATGTGTGTATAAGTCGCTGTTCATTCTGGTCATAGGTCCGAATAGAGCTAGCAAACACTCAGCCTTTCAACCCTTTGGCATCTCTCCAATAAGTTGAAGTTGGTAATTTTGAGATTTCACGGCAGACATGCTCAAACAATCACATCAGGCACGCCTGGGTCTGCATTTTCAAATGCTATAAAAAAATGAGTACCATTGAGGTGCATATTGTGATACTACAGGTAACGCCTGGCAGACGTTTAACTTTAAAAAGCCCACATAGCTGGTGAAGAGTCAGTCACAGTTGTGAAGAAGTGATTTATTTTTCAAAGGTTGCTCCGACAAGGACCACATATTTGAGTAATGTTAGTTTAAAGACAGTCAATGATTGACACATAATAACACCAGAAAAGCTACTGGGACTGCCACATGCCAAGTCACATGTCTGCGGGCATTATGGATCAAGGCGTACCATTGATGTTGCTTATTAGAGGCTAAGATTGCAGTGTCATGTGTTTATCTCCATCCTGTCCCTGGGTATTTGTAGCAACACATTCCTTGCTGTAAAAAGCAAACTGATGCAAATCTCCTGGAAGATATCATCAATATCAACGTATCCAATTCTCCAGATAAGGCCACTTTGCATCTTCCTCATACGTCTCGACTACTGCCGAGTCAAGTAGAGAATGCGACACCTCAAATCCAAATGACACGACCTTGGGGCGCTCGACCGTACCAATAAACAATTCTAATGCTTGTGAAGCTTTCGCAATCTCCTCCTTATTAGAGGGGCAAAGGGAAGGCAAAGAAATGGTGTTGCAAATATTACAAATAGTCTCAGATTTAGCAAAAAAAGCTCCGGCCACAATTGGGTGGCAAACTTTAACAAAGAGGTCTGCAAAAAGGTACAAAGATATAAGCTGTCATCCCTGCTGTGGTAAATCGAAAAAAACTGAAATGAAAGAGAAAAACGACACTAAATCAACCCAATCCATTGAAATGACCAAGGAAGCAGTCCCAGTGGGATGGGATTTTGAGGAAATCCACATTCCTCCTTCCACTGAGTTGAAACATGCCTTAAAAAATAAACAGCCTTTACAGGTCTCGCAGACTTCATGCGACTTTCCTAAACTTCCGGACATAATGATGAAAACAGAACAAAGTGGGGTGCTTCCTGTATATAAAGATAATACTCAAAAATGTACCCTACTCTCAAAATGTGCTCCAGATGGGGGTATTCGACGTTCCTTTGAAGATCGGGGTGAGGAAACTTACTGAGAATCACACATTTGCATGACAAGCCCAAAATAAAGTTCTGGCAAATAAACATTCTGACACAGCCTCTCATGCTCTACCAATTGCCCTGGCAAGAGCCCACCTGATTGACCTAATGTCTAAACATAAGTCATTAACAGAGGTATTGACCCTTAATGCTCAGCCCACTATCCCTATTATTCACCCACATGCTTTAGAAGATATGGGCACATGGATCACTTCAGAAGACAACCTCCCAACTGCTTATAGTCCTTTTTTTTAATAGGATTACCCTTTGATCCTTTTTCCAACAGACTCCATACAATTGAGCTACCAACATGGAATTTTTCCACGAATTGGGCATTGTTGGAATTCGATTCACTCTTACTTTCCGCACTAAAAAAAAACTCATGCAGACCTCCTTTGTCAGATGGGTTAAACACTTATTACTTGTAGAAAGGTTAAAAAAAATATTCAACCTTCTATGGAGTGCAAGTCTCAGGTATCAATCCAACCTACCACTCAAAATTCTGAGCATGAGGCGCTATGTGCGCTGCAAAGACAAAGTACTAGAGCAAGAGAATGTGTGCAGAACACTGAATAATGGATGCCGGTGTGTCAGTAAAGTGCGGCTAATTGACCATCTACGTACTTAATTCATTAGCAGTGGTTATCTTGGAAAACTAGGAGGTTTTGCTCTTTTTGGGTGCACACAGAGGGTAAAAATATGATAAAGGTTTCGGACATATTTATTTGACAAGAAACTTGGTGCACTAAACCTATCATTATGGATGGCTATCAAATTTTGACTGACTCAGAATGCATCCCCCTATAAAAAGGTTGTGCCAGTAGTGGACTGGCTATAAATGCAAAAGTTCACTTAAATCTGTCCCATTTTCCAAATCGTTTAAAATCTTCATTTGTGTTGATGGGTATTTTACAACACTCCTCTGTTAAAGATGAAGAAACGTTAATTATCAATATTTACAATCCTCCTGGAGGTTCCCACACTACCTCTATTCATTCTATTTTGACCAATTCTTTCTCTTATTGGTTCAAGAGATCGCCCACTGGTCTCGTCTTGATAGCAGGTGATTATCATAAGAGGAACCTACATTTAGCACCCTTATTTATACCACAGACCTTAATTCTTGGCAAAAAATAATGTATTTTTATGACCTAAAATGTTTACATTTCTCCTTCACTTCAGAGCACAAGCCTCACTTCACCTGGACAAATAGTGTTGCTAAATCCCACATTGACTAAGTGATAATTAGCTCAATCTTAAATTCATGCTGTATTCATATTTCCATAACTCATAATCGGATGAGTGATCATGGTGCTCTTGGTTGGATCATGAAACTGAAAGGTGCCCCCCGCAATGTCTACAAAGCCATCTGCTGACTTCTAATTATTCGGGTATTCGTTTGCAGTGGTCATCTGATACCATTAAGTTCACAAATGGGATATTACATCCAAATCTACCTAGATTGTCTGCTGCCTTAGCTGCAGCCGATTGGGATTTGGAAAAATTAGTAATCATCAAAATGCAATTATTGCAAAATAAGAAATGGTGAATCGGAAATAATATTATCACTGATAAATTAGCACTTTTCGATTACCTTATAGACAATAGGAAAATGTCATACCAGAGAGAAAGCTACAATTGAATTAAATAACCAGAAAAGACAAAAAGCACTCACAAATTTGAGAACTAAACATAGAAACTGGTTAAAACAGCACAAACATTCCACCAGAAGTGCCAACTGGTTGAGGCTGTTTTCTTGGTTAAAACCACAAAATATAAGCACATTCTGGCAGCACTATAATATGAAATCCCATATCTCAGGATACATGGCTACAACACATTCAGGACTTATTTTTTTAGTCCGTCTGAGTTCCCATTACAAATTGATACAGATGATCACTGCAACTCATCGGCAACATGGCTTGGTTACAAAGTCTCTCTCACTTTGATACCAAAGAAAGAAACTTAGTGAGCTTAATAGGTAATTCCAAACCCTCATGGGTCCCTGGCCCTGACGGAATCCCTAATGTTGTTTTTATCGACAGAAGGTAATAGCAATCACCACCTATGGGAGTGAAACTATGATCAACTTGGACCAAACCATCTGGTACTCCATAGAAGGTACCTTCAGGAAAATTCTAGGGCTGCCCAAATCGTTTCCCACAGTAGGGATACGTCACAAACTAACCACCCAGTCACTGAAATCTATAGAGACGTAGAAGCGACTCCTTTTTGTACAGAAAAATGGTAAACAAAGACATAATTCCAGCCTATGGCATCCTGCATGACAGACAGAACTCGATTGCAGACACAGTGCTCAAAGCTTGGAAACAATTAATAGAGGCACTAATGCTAAGCATTGAGATAACCTTGGAAATGCTCACTAAGTGGCCGCAGGTATCAAACAAACTAATACAACAGAACAACTGGATTTATACCATAGCTGAAAAATCGAAATATCGTAGGGACATACAATGTGATGTGGATTTCAGACTGATCAATCAATTGCCACCATATCTGATTCTTTTTCCAGACCACCACATAAGAGATCAATTCTTCAGATTCTGGATGAACCAGCTACCCACACGTGAACTCCTTGCAATAACCAGATAGATTCCCAATTCACTAGCATACTGTCGATTTTGCGAACAAGAAGGTATAATTGAGACACTTCTCCATGTGATAATGGAATGTCCCAATTTGAGAGAAAAAAGAAACCTATTCAGAGAAATGATTGCAAACCATGGTCCCCCGCGAGATCCCAAAGAAAGATGGACTCATATTTTGTCAGGAAAAAACAAAAACCTGTCTATTACTATAATCCAATTTTGGAATATGATCATTGAATCCTAGAAAATCAAGACTAATGATAGGAACTACCCAACTACTGGATGAAGTATAAGGCAAACGTAAACCAATTGCCGAGGCAAGTTCTGTTGACTTGAATCACTCATGTACCTGTAGATGTATAACATGTTATTGAATGTCTAATTTTCTTTTGGAGTTTTTATCCGGTTGAAATCTTGAGAAAAAGGTTGTGTTAAAAAAAGCTGTGTTCAATAATAAATGAAACGTTTTTTAAATGAAACTAAATCATTTTAATAAAACAAAGATTGTTTTTAAAGCAGACCCATCACTATGGGCTAAAGTATTGAATGGCTTCTTTAATCAAATCATCCATCCTGGCAGAATACCTGAAAACTAATAGAGATCTATATTAGTCACCATTTATAAAAAGTGAAAGAGATTAGAGTCATCAAACTACTGTTTCCTGGCAATGATGGACTCCAGCCAGAAGAATATTTTTCTTGAACAGCAAACTAGCTTATTGGAAGATGCAAATATCCTTGGCATTTTCCAAAAAAGGATTTAGAAAAAGCTTTAATACCACAACTAATAATGCTACTTTGCAATTTCTCCATTCGTCCTGTGTTAAAAGGAGTGAACATAGTTTGTTCTGTGGATTTCACCAAGGCCTTCGATCTGGTTCCTAGAGCCAAGTTATGCGCTAAGTTGAAAAAATGGGGTATTGACAATTGTATTTCATACAATAATGTTACACTGACACCCCAATAGCTATAAGGCTAAGCTCTGAAGGACATAATTCCTATTTTACACCAATAAACCGGGGCTTGAACAGGTATGCATATTGGGCCTTGCTCTATATAATGCTTATACAGCTGATTTGGAACCCACTTTACATCATACATGTAATTTCCCGCCCACGATAAATTGGCACCAAGATCATCAGCATGTCTTACACTGATGACATTATTCTATTTGACGAGACTCATATCGGTTTGTAGCGATCAACAAGTGCCCTCGCTGAGTACACAAGGCAAAATAAAATGGTTAACAATAAATCTAAGACCAAAACAATGTCCTTCGGCAGCAGACACACAGCGTTAGAAAAATGTAAGTTGCAAGTGGAAAACACTGTTTTGGAAAATGCACAGGAATTGATATATTTGGGCTTTTTAGTTAAAACTAGACCAACTTCTTCGTATTACGAGGCATTTGTTCACGAGAAAATTTGGAATAGATGGCTGGTAATTAAGAATTACATTGAACATCATGGAAGGTGTAGTATTGGGGTTTTCATAGAAATGTATAAAGTAAGTAATATCCCCTCAATATTATACGCATTAGAAGTCTTATCATCTGCACAAGTTAAATGGCTGGGGAAACCTATTACGATTGATAATCAAAGTTCCGGGGTGGTTCGAGTTGAAGCCATGGTCTTCCATCCTTACACTCTTTTTGGAGTGTAAGAATAGTTTTGTTATACACCAAACTGTAAAAACCTGACCACAGTTCAAATGCTTTGTTACAACTGTTGGATGAGGGGATGAATCCAGTTTGTCATAACCCTTTTATTGTTGAATTACAAAGGTTCACCAAATGTTATCTACTAAAATTGGGTCATAATTTGGAAGTTTTTGAAACTCATCCTGATTACGAGAGAAAAATTAAGTCTAAAAATCTCCAATGGGATATGGCCTCCAATATAGAAAAACTCCATAATAACTAAAGATACAAATAATATTTGTATCAGAATTTTAAGAGAGGTAGCTCACATAGCTACTTGATAAAATACTGTAGCCCAGAGTTAAAACTATTCATGTTGCATCTTCGCTTTAATATTCTCCTTACCAAAGAATATATAAGTACCTGGAATGATACTGCAATACAAGATGATCTTTGAAAATGCTGTGGTAATGAGGTGGAGTCCTGTCGACATCTGTTCATTTCTTGCACGGCCTTGAAGGATTATTACCTGAGGGGGTATGGTAATATAGGAGGGGATCCATTTTGGTACACACTGTTGGGGACTCAATCTGTTGTGGTCAACGTCGGTGCTTTTGCAATTTGGAATCTTGTTATAAGTGGAAAAAGCCTTTCATAATGTACACATGATTTATTATTGTTTTTATATGATGATGTAATTTTTCTTCTTTTTATATGAAAAATCTAATTTGCTTATTTTAATATTGCAATTAGATGTTAAGGGAACTTAAGCCTTTTATTTTTTCTCACTTTTTCTCTTAATTTTAAACTTTAGATGTATAAAAATGTGCTTAAAGTTTATTTTTTTGTTATTAAACTAACACACAATAAATAAACAAATAAAAAATTAACTGCCACCTGTAAGACATTTGTCCTGCACAATGACAGTTGGTTCATTTGGAATATCCACGAACAGGAAAGGATCTAACATTTTCACCTCAATGTTTACAGAAACTTTGATCATGCAGACAATGACATTAGCACCTTGGGCGGGGGTGCTAGCCAAATGGGGGAACACAGGCTTTAATCGCTGGTATAACCCCATGTTCCAAGCTCCCCAGTGTTGCGTGACTCCCCTGTTCACCCCTCCTCCATGCCCCCAACTACTGTCTCACTCTCCAGCCCCCCCATCTCCCTCCTTCCACCCTGAACCTCTACCCCTCAAAGACAATGCTTCTGTTCTCACAGGATCTCCAACCTCATCTATCCCCCTTGCCTACGACACAGCTTCTGCCACTCTCACCCACCCCCTATCACTCTTCAACTGGCTTCTGGAATGCACAATCCCTCTACAACAGGTATTCCCACATCACAGACCATTTCGACTGTTACACCCACAATTTTCACTTCTGCTTTCTGTCACAGAAACATGGATCGCCCCTCACGACTATGCTTCACTATCAGCTCTCCACACCCATTCTGCTACCTTTTCACACTGTCCCTGACCTGTTAGGAATAGTGGCACTGTGGAGTTCATTATAAATAAAGCCCTCAACACTGCCCCTCTGCCCTGTCTGACATTACCTTGTCCTTTTTTGATTATGCCACTATTCAAATCCTCCATCCTACTCCTCTCACTGTTCTGGATCTCCATCAACCCCTCTCAACTCCTTCTTCCCTGTTCTGAACCTTCTCCTTAAATAGATTTCTACCCACACCCCCATTGTAATTGCTGGGAATTTAATCTTCCAAAGGCCTCTGCAGCAGCCTGCCTTGTACTTAACTCCCTCCTATCCACTCTCTCTACTCCGTCTATGACCAGCCTATCCAATATAAAGTGTCATCAGCAGAAAGGTGATAGTGAAAGACAAAGGATGAGGTATGTCTTCCTGGGGCAGAGGTATAGAGGGGGAAATGCAGAGGTTCAAGGGTTGATCCTAGGGTGACACCACCAGGGATTGAGTGGGGTGAGAGCTTGGCCAGTTCCAGAAGATTTTAAAGCATCAACCTTCCAACAGGGAGGCGATCCAGATGAGAGCAGATTTCTGAAATGCAAGGCCCTGCTGAGTGAGGCAGAGAGAGGAGTTGTAGACTGTGTCGAAAGCAGCCGATACGTCCAAAAGGGTGAGTATAGAAGAGAGTGTGGAGTGATGAGCATCAGAGGGAAAGTTGAACACATCCATAAGTGCAGTCTCAAGGAAGTGTTTGCCATGCCAGCCAGATTGAAGTGTATCTCCAAGGTCATTATCCTCAAGGTAAAAGAAACTTGAAGAACCCCTTTAAATAATGCAAAAGAAGGGGAAATGGCCAATAGTTTGTTGGGACCTTTGGGTCAGCAGAGGGTTTATTCAATAGGAATAAGACAGTTGCAAGTTTGAAGGAGGCAGGGAGGAACCCAGCAAAGAGAGAGGTTAAAGACATCATAGAAGAAGGGCAAGTGTTGTGACTAGGCCTTTGAACATCTGAGGAGCAAACGGTTTGACAGGAGTGTAAGATGGTTTGGTGTTGTGATGGATGGGTGTTAATTCACTAGGGAGGTAGGGGGAAGCAGTCAATAATAGAAGAGGTGGGGGAGAGGTGGTGGACAGAAGGAGAGTGGGGGAGGGTGATTGATGAGGGCTTGCGAAAGTGTCACAAATCTTAGAGATGTTTGAGGAAACATGAAAACGTTATTAGAAGAATGAAGGAGTCAATGGATATTGGCTTGAAAGATGCAAGCAAAGCTTAGAGGGTAGATGGAAGTTAGCAGGATTATTGAGAAGGGAGGACAGCAGGGTTGTGAATTAGGAGGATTTGGCAGAGCCAAGTGCAGAGGTGAGGACAGCAAGGGCATGTGTGTAGGCTAGTAGTAGGGTATGGGTCCACAATATGCAGCAGTGTCATAGATCACAGTGCATGTTTGTTTGGAAAGTCTACATTTCAGAGGTGATCCAAGGCTGAGGAAGGGAACTGGAAGGTGTGAATATTAGAGAGCTGAATAGTGTTTGTAGAAATGAACACCCCTAGTCTTCAAATGAATACAAATACAAACAATACATGTGTGCCATATTGCAGGCAAAGGCCAGACAACAATTGATTTTATTTATTTTTACATTTGTAAAGCGCCCAAGCCCAGAGGTATCCAGGCGCTGTTGTGATAACCAGTTACGCACATAACACTTGATGCAGGAATGATAACTATGGAGCACAGATAATCAAGAGTCTAGACCTTGGATGAAGAGAAGGGTTTTTAGGGCTCAGCAGAATGTCCAGTAGGATTTTTCTGGTCTGAGGGGCAGGGCATTCCAGTGCTTTGCTGCAAGTGTGGGGAAGATCGATTCCCCACCTCTGAGTTTTCTAAAGGTAGGAGCGGTGAGCCAGTGGGAGTGGATGGACCTTACTGGTCTTGAAGATGATAATTTGTAATTAATTTGGGATTAGTAATCTGGGCTGTGTTGGACTTGCACTTGTGCATGATAGAGAGAGCCTTGAATATTATTCTTTGTCGGATCGAGAGCCAGTGACCATCCTGTCTTGCTACCGAGATGTGGCCTTTTTTTGATAAGTTGAGGGCTGCTCGGAGGGCATTGTTCTGGGTTATATGCATCATGTTGATGTTTTGCTTAGATGTTCCTGCATATAGGATGTTGCAATAATCTATCCTCACTCCAGTGATGGCTCTGGCTTAGGTGAGGCAGCTTGAGGGTGTGAGGAATTGTCTGGCAGCGTTGATGAGTTTTGCTGTGTATGCAGCTGAGGAGGCAATTGCATTCACCTGTCTGGTAAAGCATAGTGAGGCATCCAAGTAGACGCCTAGGGTTTTGATGGATGTTGAGACCCAAATATTGATGCTATCTATGGTGAAGATTGAGAATTGAAAGTTGTTTTTTAACATAGCTGGGGATCCTACCAACAAGATCTCTCTCTTATTGTCGTTGAGGGAGAGGTGATTCGTCGCCATCCAGGCTTGCATGTTGGTGTAGATTTTGTTGACACTGAGGGAGTCTGTGTCATAGATGCCTGATAACAGGAGTAGAATGTGAGTATCATCGGTATAGTTGGTGTATGTTATGTTGATGGAATCCAGGAGATCACAGAGGGGTTTAGTGAAGATGTTGTAGACGATGGGGAGACGCATGACCCTGGGGGAACTCCACAGTGGATGGGGATGTGAGTGGCAATGGCAGTGTCTGAGAAGACACTCATGGATATGTCTTCTAGGAATGCTGCTGCCCATGCTGTGGCTTCCTGTGAGAAGTAAGCATATGATATGAGATGATTGCAGAGGGTATTGTGGTTTACCAAGTCAAATGTGGCTGTGCGGTCAGCAGTAGAAGGAGGGATGGCTTGCCTTCGTCTGTAAATGCATTGAGCGGTTTTTATATGTCTAGCAATTCAGTTTCTGTTCCATGGCCTGGTCAGAAGCCTTATTGGCAGGCCCGCAAGATGTGATTTCATTATAGGAAGCTTTGTATGTGTTTGTACGGTGCCCTGTCCAGGATTTTTAGTAGATATGGGACTGTATTGATTGGGTGGTAGTTGTTGGGCAATGAGGGGTCAAGTGAAGGTTTTTTAGGAATGGCCGAACCCAGGATTCTTTCAGGCTAGCTGGAAACTGGCTTGATGAGAAGGAGGGGTTGGTTGAATTTTGTGATGAAAGGGACAAGGGTGTCTTTGCAGTCTTTGATGACTTTCGCAGGGCAGATATCGCTGGTACATTTGGATGGTTTGAGTTTATTGAGTATGTTGGCCATTTCTGTTTTGATCATGTCCCTGAAGTGAAATGAGTGTTTGTGGTGCTGACTCTTGGGGGGTGGTGTTGCGGTTGCAATAGTGGCTTGTTTATTTACTATTTTCAGTTGAAGCAAGGTGATTTTGGCTCTCATAGCTTGTTGGATGTCAAGACACCATGTCTAATCTTTTGTGATGGTGTTCGGAGTGGAAGATGGGGTTTCTAGTTCTTTGGGAATTCGGAAGATGTCTTGAGAATTGGAGCTAGCACTCATTATTTTGGTATTTTAGGCTGTGGTTTTGGCTGAAATAGGGGCCTGTTTGAAGTCCTTTGCTATAGATTGGCAGGATGTTTTGTTTTGGTATGATAGGTCTTTCTTCCAGGTCGATTCTGCCTGTCTTTTACTTTGGCGAAGGGCATAGAGGTTGGGGGATGAATCAAGAGTTAATGTGACCGGTTGGTTTAGCTTTTCTGGGTAGGATGGGGGCTACTGAGTTGATTGCCTTGATCATGGTGTCAGAGTGGATATTAGCAAGGGTATCAGAGTCAGTTGAGCTGATGCTCTCACATGATAGGGGTGTGAGTAGAGGTGATATGGACTCTTTGGAGATCTGCGTGAGTAGATGGGGCAAGGCAGGGATAGGTGGTAGCAGACATTTCAGGGGGATGGCAAATTGAAGGATGTGGTGGTCAGACCAGAAGCAGGGCAGGTTGGATGCGATGGAGATTCGACTGTTTAGATCTGATACCCAGACACAGGTTCTGCCCGTGATGTGATTTAGTGTTGAGATGCAATGCTTGAAACCCAGATTGGAGAGGGTGTTGGCGAGTGCAGCTGCTGTGGGGTCTGTGGGTTTGTTGAGGCCTAGGTTGAGGTCCCCGAGTAGAAAGGCACCAGTGGTGGGTTTTAGGTTTTCCCCTATTATGAGGATGTGGTCTTCTTTAAGTGCAATGTCTGCTTGTGGACCCTAAAAGGGTGACTCTGACTTCTAAAAAGTGTGGTCCAGGAGCAAAACAGAAGCATTGCTGTAATGACTGAGGTACCATAGGATCACTGTTAAATATGATCTTGGATCACCCCTACATCAGTCCATACTGGCATAGAGTGATACAGGCTTTTGAATGATTATGATTGATCATTTATAATGCACTTAATACCCAGAGGTTTCTAAGCATGGACCCAAGGATCGAAGATGTGTTGCTCTGCGTCATCTTGTGTCCAAGGCGAGCATGTTGCCCCTGAGGTATCCTCCAGAAACAAGATGTGATCTGGCTGCTGCTGGATAAATCAGTCTGCAGGGCAGTTCATGGAGAGTCCCTGACTCATGAAGAAAAGAGCAATCACCAGTAAACATGGTGGAGGCTAGAACTTTCAAATCTATGAAAAACGTTCATTAGCAATTTGAGGAAGGGTTGA
The DNA here is from genome assembly GCF_040938575.1 of Ambystoma mexicanum. Classification (NCBI taxonomy): domain Eukaryota; kingdom Metazoa; phylum Chordata; class Amphibia; order Caudata; family Ambystomatidae; genus Ambystoma; species Ambystoma mexicanum. The sequence continues at coordinate 1,105,865,010 of NC_090924.1, read as the reverse complement.
AAGGACTCTATATGGATTGGATGAACCTGATGATTTAGTTTGCAGCATGCAAATACAGCCTTCTAGAGGGAACATGGATGTAAGTGAAAGGAGGGCTCATTTAGAATACATTTCTATCACATACCTCGACTTCTTGGTCACTTACTAAAGGAAGAAGTTGAGTATAGTTGCAGGGGAACTATGATGGACTTAGTCGTGCTGGATTTCCATTGCAGAAACTAGTCCTAAAATATGTTCTTGTAAAATCTGCATTTCACCATAAATGCCTTTGGTGTGTGCCACTTCAGCACTAACTTGCAGCAAAAAGAATGAAATTGATGTGGTCTTTTGGTCTTGTAACTTCATCCTTCTTCAGTATAGTGTCATGCTCGATCTAAGTCAATAAGGACATTTGTACTTGGGTGGACAGTCATTTCTCCAGGGTGAAGGGATTACCTCTTTTCAGACTTCCTTTTCAGATCGTTCAAGCCTGTGCTACAGATAATTTCCTCAGATATAGACGTCCAGAAGAGTCCCCAAGAGACAAAATATAAATCTGCCACTGTATTAGTGAGCCTGTTTTTGGTTTAACCCTTATGTCCAATATGAGTAAACAAATACACTGGAAAGATTGGAATTTTCTAACCAGTGTAAACCAAGTTTGCTCTTATGCAAAAAAGCTGTACGTCAAAGCATACAATCTTTAGAGAAAAACATTAGGATCTATGCCTTTGAGTTGAGACGCGGTTTCTCTTGACAAATGTGCTGAAAATACATCAATAAATGACTCCAGTTTATTTCAAATGCTGGAGTGTGACGTCAAGTGACAGAACAAAGCCTTCTGCTTATATTCCATGCTCAAACATGATGACATTTGAAATAATTACCAAGGACTAATCCCATTGGATGTACAGACTGATGCACTAACCATAACTCACAGTACTGAGCTGCTATTAAAAGATGCTAGCCCATGCACTGACTACCCATACCCTGTACATTAATCCTCTGGCTAGGTATGTTGATTTTTAGAAAGTGAAAGAGATCTCTATCTGGTAATTGCAGAATAACATTGATCAGTACTTCTGCCCAGACTGCTCTGCCTGCCTTGCTGATACCAACATTGCATTCTTCAAGCTCTATGTCCAAATTGAATCTGATGGTTAGGCATTCTGCTGTTATCTTCACACTATCTCGAACAGTTGATGGGCTGACATTGTTTAACATGTTATGCTGACATTCTAAGCTGGGTGGGATAGTATTGCTCTCTGCAATCATCCTAAATGACCATTGATCTCCTAAAGCAAAAAGAAAAGGTCTGTGGATTGCTAAATGATTGGTACCAACCAAACACATACTTCTAAGGAAGGTTTCACAATGAAAGGCATAGCCCATGCATGTTGAAAAGAGTCATATACAGATTTAAAGACAATAAGGAATATTTTTAGTTTATCTCATCTTATTATTTTGTACGATCCAGATTTGGTCCACTTCAACTTTCTTTCATCCAATCAGGTTGTACATCACATGTCTTTATTTTATAGTCTGCATTGTTAGATAAAATAAGATTACAATAGTGTCTAAAGTCTATCTGGCTATGAGCGCCTCAAAAAGAAAGTCATCCTCAGCTTAAATAGAGACTTTTACCAAAGAATAATAACTTGTACCTAGTCAAAGTAGGTGAGCCTTACAAACTCAGATTGATTCTCACACCTTTTTCAAAACCACTTGTTTTACATAAACAACCAGAGCACTTTAATGATGCATAACTTTCTGAATAAGTTATGTCTTTCAGTATTCATGTCATCAATCTCAAATAAATTATTTGATACTTTTTGCAGTGGGATTGTTTAAGAAGTGTAATTTGAGAAGCACACTTGTATTAATGGATTATATCAAACAACATCTAATGTACACAACAACATTTAAAATATTACTGACAGATCCGACAATGACAATTAGAATATTCATTGATGGTAAAATTAAACAGATGCGATTAACGCCAATGTGAAAGCTTCCCAATTTCAGCTCTCAAGTCAAGAGATCATTCTGAAACCTCTCAGAAATGAATCCCAGGAGGGCTGACACACTCCTTCATCCTTGGTAAATTGACCAATTGGGTAATATTTAAATTAATAATAATCACACCTTTTGTTACAGAGTTTAAATATGTGAGGGATTTGTTATGAAGCACCAAAGAAAAATGTAGTATTATTATCTGGAAAGGAATGATCTCTAAATCAAGAACACTTTATCATGGTGAAACACAGATACATGTTATTATTTTGTTTTTACTTATTACAATGATTTACCAGAATGCCCAGAATTCCCAAGGAAGCCTAAATAGCAGTGCAAACTAACAATGAGTAACAGCTGATTCCATGGTTCATTAATTTTAATTTGGTGTTTTTAATATGAGGGGATACTGATTTGAAGATGAAATGCATTATGAATAAGATCTTTGGCTAATTGTATTATTTTACCCCATAATTGTACTATTTTTATGCAAATATACCCTGTCATAAAGCAATCAATGCATTGTGTGTCTATTACATGGAATATTTTTTGCTAGTCATCTTGTGGTTATTGTATTGTAGTTGGGTATAGTATTTCATAAAAACTACTTTCATATTAAAACGCACCATAGCATCAATGGTGGTAATATTTGTCCCAACTATGCTAAAAAATGCATGCCAATGTAGATACAAATTCTTCTATTGAAACTGGCAAGAAGATGTGCTCTTTGAATCTGATATATAGGTGATATTTTGATATATGCAAATCACCTATATACAGATTACAAATCATTCTAGAATATATTAATTCTATTCTCCCTACAAACACAAAAACAATTATAAAATCAATTCCCTTTTCATATAAAATACTTTCTAACATCCATATTTTATGTTAAGATCTTATGAAAGGCCACCCAGTACCATAATGTAATCCTTGTATGTTCTTCGGCCTAACATTGTGAGACATTACAATACATTAAACAATCTCCAAAAGTATTTGTATTTTCTCCCACATATTGTATGTTGTAAAATGTAGTACCGTTGATTTCCCTGATAAAATAAGAGCCCAAAATTGATCCAAGGCATAATTGACCAATTCATGTCTCAGATTTAAATATCCCATTTTTTGTGTATATCTCCTAACTTCACGCAGTTAGTACGCGTCTTAAGGTCTCAATCTCTATATTACAGAGTGTACAAAGCCTTTGTGCATATGGAATACTATTCCATGCACCAGCTCTTGAGTAGGTCAGAAGCAACTCTAGCCTGTAAATCTTGATAATCCTTTTGACTTTCATAATGATTTGTGCGGTAGTTACATGGTGTTTCAACTGGGAAACTCTGTTTAACATATAAATCATATTTTTTCAATATATATTTTCAATTTTAACTACATTGATATGTTGTAACCTTTCTGATGCTACTGTAGGATTATGATTCACATTTTTACCTACTCAACACATACTAAATGCATTCAGTTTTGATATACATTTCATGTTATCTTGTTGATTTTAAATGTCAGCTTACATTGTGAAGAATGCTCCACATTTTGAGTAGTATTACAAGGAATAGAACTTATTCCTGTGAGGGAGAAGTGTGTGACACGGGTCTACCAAACACATTATTTGTGTAAGACATAGGGAAATGTTTGTACCATTAATGTTGTAAGAAAATGTATTAAAGATATTTGAATTCAATTTCAATCATTCCAAATAAGATTAGCAGTTTTGCTTATTTTCGCTGTGTTGTGTAAAACAACATCATTTCTGAAGATGTAATATCTATCCAAAAAGATTCAATTATGTCAATATTCAAAATTTCTCACTATTCATAGTATATATCTTTTGAAAGGTCCTTAGGGGTTAGTTTATGTAGGAGAAACCTCACAAATATAAAACATTTCTGACTTTAAATATGATATTATACTACAGAATACATAAACATACTTATGAACACAAAGTTTCACTGAACCACAGACCACAGTAGCATGTGGGAGAATTCTAATAATAGAAAACATACTGCATTATATGTTAGGTGATATTTATTTATTTATTTTCACATTTATAAAGTGCACAAGGCGGCCCTTGGGCATTGTGGCGCTGTTACAATTCCGTGCTTACTTAGTTATGGTCGGATACATGTAATGTGTAGATAGAACAAAGACAGAAAGTATTTGCAGTGTCACACAGGAAATTATAAGGTGTTTTTTGCTTACTGGATCCATGGTTACAGGGGGAAAGCACAGTAGCCGTACATACAATGCAAGTTACAAGAAGTTGGATTGGTAGTTGCAGAATAGAAACAAATATTAGAGGGAGGCACACAGTGGGCACTGTGTGGCCTACGGGTCAATGGCTGGTGGTAGGTCAGCAATATAGGAAAATTAAGTTGACAAGCTGTTAACTGGGCAGTGATGCAGCTAAGAAGGTGAGGAGGGTAGCGCTGGGAGGAAAGTGATGACGATGCCAATCATTTATCAGTCACTTAAACCCAAAAACCTTTAATGTTTTGTATTGCCAGATTATCTTCCATATCTCCAACTGGAAAAAATTAAGCTTTTGTTTTAGTTACTATAAAGTCCTTGGGCAGCTTTATTTGGCAAACTACTCATATGACAGCTGAAGAACATGTGGTTCATTCCTTTTAGTGGTTAGCTGATGCAGAACACAGCCCTGCAAGACCTCAAAAGGAAGTGACAGACAGTAGAAGGGGAGTTAGTACTGGCATTGGTGCTTTGACTGTAACTTGAGTAGGTTTGCTTAAGCTGCTTTCTGGATATGGAGGAAGATCCAACCGATGAAGGGATACATGGACCTGCTGATGCTATGGCAATCAATATCTGATGCCAGTGCTATGGCAAGAAGCGAGGACAATCACTGAAGGTGGGCAGCACAGAAAGAAGGTGAGAAAAAAAATGTATATCTGGGTAAACACATCCAGAATAAAGTGACAGTAAGACCCTGTGTGTAGCAAGCATGGAGCAGCAGTGATACACTGAACCTGTAAATGTCCTTGGACGAGTCCTGAGAGAAGAGCTAAACATAGAGACATGGAGCTAAACACTGTTGTGTGATGCTTAGAACATGGAAAATGTAGATAAGTGGTTAACAAGCATGCTGCGGTCTAGAGATTAGGAACACATGAGGAGAGGGCTGAGGAATGTGGAAAGATGTCCAATGCCGTAAAGCATTGTCCAGAACAGGAAAATAAACTGATCTTATGCTGGAATTGACAGATACATATTCCAGAGCATTGTACTGTAATGTGTAATAAACTACAAGTGGGAGAAGGGAGAGAAAGATCCCTAAAAGTTAAAATTTCGAAATAAGTGGGTGCCAGGAATGAAAGCACACTAATGATTGGGTTCAGAAAAACTTTTCTATGATGCAATCAGGAGAGAAAGTTCCCTGAGCAATTGGTGGTTAGATAGTACATGTTGGAGCAGAAAGATAATGTTCCCAAATGAAGAATGAGTTGAGAAAGCATTGCTAAACTGATACCAGAAGAGAGCATTCTTCAGACAGAGGATCATTCATTTCCAAGATGTTTAAACAACTAATAACCCCAGAACTAAGAGTACAAAATCACAAATATCCAAGTTGTGTTCAAGACACTCACAGTCTGGGCCATGGAGGGATAGTTCCCAATTTGCCAAGCTGTGTTCAAGAGACAGAAGCATTTGTGACCTTGGAGTGAAATTTTGTATCATCAATTGTGGAACATTAGCACTGGGGCCACCATTGATAACAATACCAATAACTGTTATACAAGTGTTGGGAAGGGGACAGTCCCATCCCCCCCAGGTACTTTAAAGTAAGAAAAAAATGCATTTGAGGCATTGTAATGAACCAGGGGCAGAGGGATCAGTGAAAGGGGTGCTTGTCCATCCTGTAGGACCCCATGCTAACATCCTCAGGTATAGCATATTCATATGGTGCGGCCCAAGGCGTGGGTTGCATTGTTATTTTGCATAGATATTAATATTCCTAGGTAGAAGCGAAGGCTTGCGCGGTATGCACTCTAAAGGCAGCATTGCATGCACTAAGCCCAAATCCACGAGGCAACAGAAATCTCCGGTCATGACCGAGCCCCCATGAGGACCGTTTGCAGTCCCACCCGCCACACTGTTTGTGCATTGTTCTTGAAAGTGTTGTTATGATGTGTCTTTCACCCAAAAGGAATGAGCCCTAAAAGGCCGTGATTAGAGGCTGGCACCTTGTGGGTATATTTTCTCACTTTAGCCAAAGCACGACCCGGCCCATTCCCGAGTGACCACGAGTTATAGCCCATATAACTGACTGAACCCTAAGATTCCCACATTCCAGACACCAGGTGCCCTTTGACCATCAACCCCAAAGTAACAAGTCCAGAACTGTTCAAAGAGGATGGACAGGATGTATTGTTGCAGTGGCAATTGTATGATTTGTATTGCAAGGTGCTGGGAGGGATAAATTATAGTTCAAACAAGGGTGGAGACCTTGGATTTGGATGGCACTGAGGGAGTGAGTGAAATGTGTGGTTGAATGTTAGAGTGCCCTGGAACCTCCGGTGTGTCTGTTTGGAAGCCTGCCAAGTGTACAGTATGAGTGATGAACAAGCTGTATAGTAGAAGTATAGTTCATTTGTTTTAGGACTTTGACGTGAGAATAAGATATGCCCCGCAGTGCCCACGTGATGGAAGACGGACATACTGGACTGGGACCAATGAACTGCCATCCGATATTGATAAAGGCAGCACCTGTATAGGGTCCATCCAATCAGCCGTTTGTGTGTGTAAGACATTTACTGCATCATTATGATGATGTTTTTGCCTTGAATGTTTTTGCTTGTACTTCTTTTTGGCAGAACGTTTTTGGCAGCAGAGTTCTTTGCTGTTGCTCTCATCTGCACATGAAATTTACTTGTAATCCTTACAAGATCGACTTGGGTCTTTCTTCCCTAGAGGGTTGTATTCTTTCTGGTGTGAGCGTTCAGGGGCTTACTTTCACAGGGCCAGTGTCATAGGGAAAGTACAGAGAGAGAAAACAGTGTGTACTATCTATCTGACTACTACATTAAGAACAACACATATGTAATTCACGTGTGATACTGATTTAAGGGTTGCTGACTTCATTCGTGTTTTCTACATATCACTGCTGGGCAAGCAGGTTCAGTGATTCACTGAATCACCTGTACTGTGTGTGTTGTTTTCCTACAACACGTCTAAAACATTTCTAGAAATTCATCTGGGAAAGTTTGAGGTCACCCAGTGTTGAAATGGATCCTGCAAGGTAGCACCAGCTGCTGTCATTGGGTACTGGGACAATAACATGAGTCAACCTCATATAGGGGCCAGGCAGACCATGAAGGGTAGTGGATTATTGTAAAATAAATGAAAGTGGAGGGGCTGTAGGAGGGGCTGGAGGGGCTGTAGATGCAGTTTTAGGTGATGCATTGGGTTGGCTTGCACTCCCAAAACTGATCTCCCAATATTCACGGGAAACAGAAACTTTTCCTGAGTGTTCCAGCAAGACATTTTAGGGATGTTACCTCCAGACTTACTTATAAAGGGTAACCTTGTTATATATTCTTGTAACTGCATTGAAAGTTTTATTTGTTTGAAGGCAACAGTGGAATGGAATCTTTGATTTCCATCAATTTAATAGACATTCAACATTTGAAATGTGGGACCTCTGAATACACACACTTGTCAAGCTTCATGATCTACTGCTTTAGAGTAACTTTTAAAAAACAAAAGTCATATTGTTTAGGTCTGTCAATGGTGAAACCTAAGAATTTTGCTGAGTCTGAGAGTTGTGGATCAAATCCATCTAGGGGCATATCATTGAGCCATTGTTGGACAAGTTGTTTTTCATCAGGCGGACAATTAGGATGAATTCAGTCTTGGATGGGTTTAGTTTGAGGTAGGCAGTCGACATCCAGAACTGGATTATGGTTAGGTCATGGCAAAGACAAATAATGTCATGTGCACAATTTACTCTCATGGACAACTAACATCCGTGGCTGTATTGGGATCTTTGAAGAGAGTGCCCGGAGGCTATACACAAAGGTTGAAAGGGATTGGTGAGATTAGGGAGCATTGGGGCACTCTGCAGGAGACCTGGAGTCAGTTGGAATGCAACAAGTTCATCTGAGCAACCTGGTGCTTGTACGAGAGGTAGGAGGTAAAACAATTCAGGACAGTGCCAGAGAACCCCATCCTGTAAGAGAGGAGTGGAGTAGGATGCAGAGCTCAATGGTGTAGAATGCACTCAATAGGTCAAAGAGTATGAGAAGGCATGAGTTGCCCTTATCCACGATTTGGAGTGTGTCATCCACCACCTGGATGTGGGCTTTGTCAATGCCAAATTTGGGGCAGAATCCAGACCTATAGTTATTTAGGAGGTGAAGATGTTTGATTCTGGCGAGTAGTTGTGTAGAGACACATTTTTCCAAGATTTTGCAAATAAAAGGGAGTTTTGTAATGGGCTGGTATTTGACCAGGTCATCTGAATCGAGGGTTGTATTTTTCAAAAGGGGTTGTATGAGACCAATCTTGAGGGTGACCCTTCTGTGAGGGAGATATTAATGATGCTGAGGAGCATGCTGAGCGTCGAGGCTGTCAATTGTTTAATCCTGGAGGCCCGGATGATATTTTCAGAGTAAAAAGTAGGTTTGAGGGAGGCAATCATTTTTAGTAGAACCAGGGGAGAGAGAGAAGAGAATTCAGTCCAGAAGGGTAGAGTGCCGACTATTAACTGCATAATTCAGTAATTTAGTAATCTGGCCCACATTGGAAATAAAGAATAATAAACAGCCCACACTGCTTGCACTGCCGGGTATTCTGTGCCTCTCTGTATCTTGCAAATTCCTTTTTTTGGTCAAGGCAGGAGCTTTTCAGTTGGAAGCTGGTAAGTAGGTCAGGGAGAGTCTCTCTGTTCGTCTAGCCCTTACTTTGCTACTCTATCAGGATTATGTGAATGGATATTTTTCAGGTGTGTGCCAATTAAACAACCCTTTCTGCTATTTCTCTATGATTACTGCCCAGACTTTCCACAGGAAGGGACACCACTTTACAGTGTGGATGAAAACAGTTTTTTAGGGATAAGTGTGCTGCATGACCAGTTTGTGTCTTTCCATATAGCCTCCCCTGGGATAATCGGAGCAATTCTGTTGTCTAACTGTTTCATATGCACCAACATTTTCAGAAAGTTTCTGGGAGCTTGCCTTGGAAATTAAAACTGCCTGGTTGTTGGGTTGTGTGCTGGTGACATTGTTGGTTGTATCTAAGCCAGGCTGTATTGTGAGTCCACAAACAAACCCTTTTCTGAAGGGCCTGTGGTTAAGTGCAGGTTTTACCATCAAGTGCCCCAATGGTATTTTGTGGAGCACCCATTGTGCTGTATGCATTCTTAAACAAGGCACAATTCAGTCCCAATTGACTGAGCTTTTTATTCTTTGACAATGAATGGCCCGTGACTCTGTTCAAATCAGTAGACTCTCCTAAGGTTGACACATAGGTCACATGGCACCAAATGCGGTGAAAAATGACAAAGAAAGCAGTGAACTTAGGTAGAAGCCTGAACAATAGTCAATGGCTTCAGCATCTAAATCTGTACTTGTCGCCACTGAGTGAACTCATAGACTCATATGATTTTTAGGGGGGGGTTCAACCAAAGCTCTTGTAGAGCTGAATTATGTGTACTCCCTTTTGAAACTATAAGAACTACTGTTAGAGCAATCAGTACCATCTACATATCTATTTTTAGCATCACTTTTTAATTGGGAGTGGCAGTTAGCCTGGAACAAGATCAGTTGTGCAATTTGTTATCTATTATTTAAACTTGATATTTAACATTCCCATTTCTTTAAAATCCACCCTCCGGCGTATTCATATATTTAGCTGGTTGTATTTTACCGTCATATACAGTCCCTTTTGGCTCCCAGTGGATGCAAGGATTACATTCAAAACCCTCTGTATTGTCCACAAGGCTTTCTGGGGCTTGGGTCCAAAATACCTTCAGCTATCCCTCCGCAAATACCTCCCCTCTCGAGCCCTTCGCTCCTCTACCTCTAACTCCCTCAGGGTCAGTTGTTCTTCAAAGAAACAAGCTGGGGTAGATCTCTATCTTCGGCTGGGGCCTCCCCCTGGAACAGCCTTCCTGCCACTCTAAAACTTGAGGAGAACCATCTCCGGTTCCGGAAGCACCTCAAAACCTTCCTCTTTGCTTCTGCCTTCGCTCCCCTTCTCCCCTGCTGATCTGCTCTCTTGGCACTGTGCACCTGGCCACCCTCTGTCCCCTGGGCCCAGATACCTGCTCACCCTGCCACCTTCTTGCACTGCCTCCTGGCCACCCCTTGCACTGGGGACTGTATCTGTACCCATACAGCCCCCCCCCCATTTTTCTTCTTTTTCTGCACTTATTCAGACTTACCCAGTCTGCTGCCTTAAACACAGCACTTGCCACTTGCTGGCTGCACTACCACAGTTTGCCTCAATTTTCTATTTATTTTATTTATATGCGCTCCTCGGCTTCTGCACTTTCCACTCTTCCCCTTCCATGAACTTTTTCCCTTTTCCCTTTCCCATGCACTTGCGCGTTCTCAATGTCACTGGGCCTAGTAAGATCATTTTTATGTTGTGCTGTGTTCTCCCTTGTTTCCCTCCCTTGCCTAGTCGCACTCTGAAACACTTGTGTACGAGCGTGATACAAATAAAATATCATATCATATCATACAGGTGGCCATTTCCTTGAGTTCAACACATCTATCACTGCCTTTAAAGTCATGGGACATGAAGAAGCAGTGATTTACCTTTCGGCGTAACGTGTATAGAGGCCCTTATTCTACCTCCCTCCAACTGAATGGACCAAGAAGTCCTTACCAGTGGCATGGTTACACAGAATGAGTACAATTCAGAACAATAGTTTCCCAGCAGGTCCACACACGCAAGTGGGAAAACAAACATAATTTGAATCTGAGTGTCCTGGCAAATTTCAATTTTTGAGAGATTGATGTTCCATTTTATGGAACTCCTAAAGTTGTTGCTTTTTTCTCTTAGTTTTTCTAGATCTATAACCTTATTTTTGTATAAAGAGGTCCGCTTGACACTGCAATCACTTTTTCTATACTGCCCATACGGATCCTAAAGCAATTATGCTATTTAAGCACCCCATTTTGGTGTAAGGGTCATAAGATAACCCTACAATGGTGCTGCAGAGTTGGATGGTGGTAATTTAGATTTGACATACATAGGGGTGCATCCAGTTCTACCCCATTAGTAGCCCAATGTACATTTATGCTACCCATTGAGGTATCAAAGTATATGTTTCAATCCAAGTCTCTTCCATTTGATTTGGGAAATACCTTTGTTTCCCAGAAACCAGGAGGCAGGCCTAAAGTGGCCCTTATGCACACATGGGTTTATTCTGATTCAAGCCGTGCACCCTATGAAGTGGTTTGAACTGACTCTAGTGCCCCTTACTGAAGACAGCCAAATATAACAACTGTGTAGGTGGACCTGAATGTGGTGTTTCTTTTTATTATAAGTCACATGAAACTCAACAAATGGAAAACAACTGCAACAAAATCTGTACAATCAGCGCAGATGTACAAATGGACAGTCAAGAAGTATCAAGCTCAACAAGTATTCACTTAAGTAGACAAAAGATAGAGGAAGAAAAGAAAAGGAGGAACGACAAGAAAGAAAAGAAAGAAAGGAAAAGAAAAAAATGCCTACACTCATGAGAGTCAAGCGCACAGTAATTATCAATGAATGAGTTTACATAAAGGAAACATTAGCCATATGCCTCGAGGAATGATCGCCATATCTACCTGAACTTATCAGTGTCTCCAGACTGCTAGTCGATAGCCCTCTCGCATGTAGAAACAGTTAACAACTCCTTTACCCAGTCATCCATACAGAAAGAAGTGGTTGACTTCCATACCCTCAGGATAAATTTATTTAGCAATCAAACAGGCTGAAGAAGCCAGACTCTCTTGCAATACGGTACCTCAACCAATGGAGAAAGATTCTCAAGAACCAAGATTGATGCTTTTATTTTAATAGTGCAGGTCAAAACCAGGCCCAACCTTTCACAGACCCCTTCAAAGAAGTGAGCCCCTTGCCTGTTTGCACATCCAACATTGGTCACTCACCAAAAGTCGTCGCTTGAACATACGTTCTGGAGTCCAGTACGTCCTAAAGAGGATCTTAGTTTGAGACAATCTTAGACCCCAGTCCATGCTCACCAAACAAACATTGTTATATAATCTCTGCCAACAGCCTTGATCTACTCACCTGGTTCATCAGCCCAAAACTTTGTGTGTTTCCCTCTTATGTGATTGGAGGGCAGGCTTAGGTGAGTCCATGAATAAGTATGGATAGCTATGGAAGACCCTGTGTGTTCCTAAATTGTCACCATTCTTAACTGAATCATTGGCGGATTGGCAGCAAAGCTGGGCTGCTGAATATTAACACCAGGTTTGGCAATCCCATTTGAGTGATGGGTCCTTAATCCCATGCTCTAATTTCACCTTTTGGCTGCTGGATTCCTTTCTGGACTGTTCTGTCTCCTCCATGTCCTCCTCACTGGATGGACTGATGTCCCTTTGCTATGATTGCTTCTTGGCTACTTTACCCATATCGACCATGATACACATTTAGTACTACCAAATAGATTTGAAAGCCTAGGTAATTTGGATGGTGTGGATTGACTGCCCAAACCGAGATCTAAATCATGTTGTGGTGCTCAGAGGGGGGGGGGGCTGATGTGATCGTTAGTGGGGCACTATGTCAACAGGATCAGATCATGGATATTCCTGGAGAAAATGACTCTAACCTAATTATGATTCTCATATGGAACATCGCTGGCCTATATAACAAAGCGTGTCATGGTTCCTGTGCAATTTTATTTAAAAATACCATGTTGTTATGCTACAGAAAACCTGGTATATTTAGCTGATACATCTTCAAGGATTCTCTCGATCATATATGCAGGCTATAAAATATAGAATGAAGGGAAGACCATTAGGAGGTTTGGCTACCTATATATATATATTGTTTTTCTTTTTTTTAAAGTTAATTTTAATGGAGCTATACAACTAGGTTTTATCAACTTCTATAATAAAAATGGTGCTAAGTTAGCAATGTGTTCTCAATCTTACAGGGAATTATTCAACCTGACTCTGGTGGCCACAGATTAGATTTGACTGTTTTAATTGGAGGTGATTTTAACTTTAGATGTGGTTCAGGTGAAGAGCTCCATAAGAGAGGGAGGAGGAGCTTTTATTCTCCATTCTTGAGTCCCAGTCTCCTGGATCCTAGTACTTCAAATATGGAGTTATTGCTGTGGGGGACCATGATCGAATCACGCTAGAGAACTGATAATGGGAGGCTTCAATTGGCGTCTGCTCGTAACTTTACCTTTAACAATGGACATTTTAAAAGTGCTATTGATTATATTGTTGTCCAGTTGGAAAAATATTAAAGGTTTTGATCTTATTGACTGCTGTGAAAGTGACCATTACCCACTGGCCCCGCTTGGCCATGTGAAATTGGCAAAGCCCCAGGCACCGTTTTGATGTTTCCTGTTCATCTGTCAAAATGCACTAATTAGCGCCCTTTGCGCTGGAGGCCGGACCTAGCTATATATTATCTAAGGGAAGCTGTGAAATCTACTATGGATAATTTAATCTGTTTAAAATCCAATGCTCCACATTTGATCTTTGGGGCTTTCTCTTCATTAATTTTGTCATGCTGGGAATAATTTAGAATGAAAATTGTAAAAAAACACCCTCCACCGGGTAACTTGGAAGTCTTGGCTTTCGGCCGAGTGGTAAAAGAAAAAGGGAACCTTGCTAGAGGCACTTAAGTCTAACTGCCTGAACTTGGCAAAAATTAGACAAAGACGAATAGAATATGAACAGAAACTAGTCACTAGGAAGCGGGAGATTGCCAATGTCACTGGGAAGCTTTGTGTAAGGCTGGCAGTGATAATAATAACAAGAGTTTGTGCAAAGAATTTGAATAGTGTACATTTGCCCCCCTGCGATGTAACAGAGGTGCATATTAAGGCACAATACTGGGTAGATCACTGAACTGCATTATATAGTTATGGTGCAGATGGCAATAATGCCACCGATATTGAACCTGATGGTTCTGTTTTGCAATCTTTGTCTAATAAGGAAGATGAATTGGTCGTTGGCCATCAGGAAAGCCTCAAAGCACCCGGAGCCGATGGAGTGCTGAATGATCTTTTTCGATCATGTGTAGGGCTCTCGGCCCCCTTCCTCACACAGTCTTTCAATGGCATGCTGTCTATTGGCTGCTTTCATGAGAGCTGGAAAGTGCAAACTATAATCCCTACCTTTAAAATAGGAAATACATAATTCCTGACCTCCTATCACCGAGTTACAGTGGACGGAACTTCTAAATTATTCTCTGGTGTTATCATGAGGAGATTGGAGGAGACTGGAGGACTGGCAGTTAAATATAATTATATTCTATCTGACACACAGCTAGTGCTTAGGCCTGGATTGTGGGTGATTGATCTATGTGTTAGCCTTTACTTGGTTATGTCAAAGTATGTCACTATCCTGGGGACTGCTGTCTATGTGGCCTTCATGAATTTGAGCTCTGCTTTTGACCACGAATTATAAATCTTCTCTGGAAATAGCTGGATAAAATGGATGTTCCCTGTCCCCTGTGGCCAGTCTTAGAAGCTCTCCATGCTGACACTAGAGTTTAAATGTGCTACAATAACAATAGTGAGGTCATTCATAGTATAGCTGTGCACAACAAAGTCTGCTAGAGCTGTGTACTGGCTCCTTTGCTTTTTAATTTACATGTGAATCGTCTTCCAATGTATTTGGAGGAACGGGGTGCAAAATGTTCACAATGCGATGGGAGAAAGCTGCCAGTTTTGAGTTTAATGGATGATGCTGCTTTTTTAGCCAGAACAACTATGTCCCTGCATATTTTAGTAGATGGCTATGTGAGCTTCCTTACACATTTGGGTCTTAAAGTTAACAAAGAGAAATGTTATGTTATGTGCCTCTGATCTGTTAGGAAGCATGATCCATGGGTACATTTGGACAACCACAAATTGTCCTTTTGAAATCACGTTGAATACATAAGAGACATTTTGGTCATTCAGCTAACATGGAATGTTAACATACATGCAATGAGACTAGAAAATTAAACAGTCTATAGGGTGTCTTTTTAGATTTGCCAAAATTGTTCTCGATCCATCAGTGTCACATATCTTTACAGCTATAAAGGGAAGCGGTTGGGCCCTTACGGCAGTGACTTTTGGGGCACAGGGAACCTTACAGGGCTTCAGATAGAAGACAATGCTTTCCTTTCCCATCTTAAGATGGGATAGGCCTTTATTGTCGACATGCTGCGGTTAAAACCTGTTTTGTTTTGGTACTCTTTGTGGTGCTCCGATACCAACTGTTTGACAAGGTTTCTGCTGAAGCATATTTTAACTCTTGGTAATTACCAAAGTATTGAGTAATATTAAAGTGACTCTCAAGTCTGTGAGCTTAAACTCCTACTTTAAGAATCCCTCAAGTATTACTATGATTCCCATTTCAGTACTAAAATCATTGCTCCCGGCGCATTTGCTCAATAACAGAGAGGATCTTAGTCTTCATGGGTCTATGGTACACATTTATCACCCCCCCCAATGCTGTGCACGCTAAGGCTGTAACCAGCAGATGGGCTGCAACGGCTTCTATCAGTGCTGTATGCCTGTGTGGTGTTGTCGAAACATTGGCTTACCTGGCTTCTTTTTTCTGCTGTTTACACAATGACCTACGTATATATTTAACCTATTGTCTTTTGAAGGACTCTGGCTATAGGCAATAGCGTCCTGCTTTTTTACTGATATTTTCAGTTGGCGATGTCACCAGTGCTTTTCAATTTTAAATGTGTTTTTACATTTTGCCTCGAAAAGAAGAGCTAAGCTCGACGGACCATCTTTATGATATTGTTATATGATTATTATGAAGTGTTTCTGTGGTGAATGCTTGCACTATGGATTTATTTTAAATATATATTGTTCCTAAGGATGTGATGTGATGCTGATGTATATTATATGTGTTGTTATACTTATATTTATGTTTTATGGATATAATATATATCTGAAATAAACACATTTCTATGTGTGGATTCTTTGTCATACTGAAGAGTGGAGGGACACCAGTACATCACCTCAGCACGTTGTCTGGCTGCCTTTGGTTTCCTCCACTTTTGCCACTATCTTGGGACTATTTTATCCTGGCTGGCTGCACTATTTTGCATTACAGGTGGTCTGTATCCACTTGATCAGTTTCCAACACCTTTCTCTGGCCTTCTGCATCTTTGTTTCTGCTCTTTGTTGGTGGGTTGTAGATTTTTGTTCGTGTGGTCGCTGGTGTGGGTCGCAGTATCTGGGTAATTCATGCTGAAACCTGGCCTGTTGAAGATGCAGTTTACTCACCAGGTTTTCTGCAAGTGGAGCCCTCCAGAACTGGTGCCATGAATATTTATCCCTGAATCCTGGACTGCGGAGTAATTCACCAGACTGCCCATCAGGGGTACCCTGGGTCCAATGGTACTGGGGCTCTACAGGTCCCTCTCTACTGTGTTTCGCCTTTGACTTACAATGGCCCAAATTCTGCACTGCTCCTTCCTTCCTTCATTCCTCCAAACAAATATAACTTTCAAGATACTCACAAACACATTTTACGAGGTTACCCTGTAAGTGACTTCAATCCAGCACTCCAACTCAGTCAATGCCTAGTCTGGGATGCCCAATGGTGGTTTTAGTCAGTGATCTCCTGTGCTCACTGACAGAGGCAAAAGTAGATGGCAGCCTATCGTTCAGGTTTTTACTGTGCATTTTTGGATGATTTCTGGCGAGCAGCATGCTTTCTGGTGGCACTCTAATGTTTCTGCTGCCCGCGATGCACAGTACTATTGTAGGGCTTGGGTGCGTGGGTGAAAACATCCCACAAGCCCCCCTCTTACGATGGCATTGATTTTCCATCAATAGAACTCGCAAGACTGGGATGTTAGCCTCATCTTCTTCTGATTCCGCAGATGGCAAAGTTCAGCATCTTTTCCTCCATCAGGGTGGATCGATCGGTTCTCCTCACCGGTCCTGATGGGAGTATTGGGCGATACTCCGGGCCCCTCGGATCTTTGCTCCCGGTCCCCGGGTCGTCCTCCTTGGTCAGTCTCCATGGTTTATCTCTCCTAGGATGACAAAGCAAAGCGGCAGAAACATATTCGTAGACATTTCCCCACCACTAGTAATGTAGTGGAGTGAGCATGTACATTTTATAAATCAGGAGACATTTGCATTCTTATCATTGTATTTTATGGACTATGTGTGGGATATTTTAGGGTTGGAGATTTTATTGATCTGGAGCGGCCCCCTCTGGGGTTCCAGAGGACTGCTCCAGTTGCTGCAGAGTGTGTCTGGGATGGCAACACTTTAGCTGATTAATATGGACCCACTTGTCTTCCTCCTCTGCCAAACTGCCTTTGGGAATGCGGAACTTGTAGGTGACTGGTGAGATCTTGTCTACAATTTCAAAAGGTCCCTTCCAGGTAGGCAGAAACTTCCTCTGTTTGGCCTGGTTCCTTTGGAAATTGTACAGATAAACCTGGTCTCCTACATTGTATTCCTTTCTGGTGGTCTTCAGGTCATAATGGGTCTTCATGCTATCGGATGATCTCTCTAGATTTCGCTGAGCATAGGCAAAAGCATGTTGATGGTGTTTTCTTAAATTTTCAACATACTCATGAGTTGTGGAGGCATTGATCAATGTCTGCTCTTGGGTCCTGTAGAGCAGATGCTGGGGAAGCACCATCCTGCCTCCAGACATCAGCTCAAACGGTGACATTTTAGTTGCAGATGAATGGGTAGATCTGATGGCCATTAGGACAAGAGGGAAACGAATGTCCCAACTTGGCCCAGAATCTGCAACAAACTTTTTTAAGATGCTCACAATGGTTTTGTTGTAACGTTCTACTGCACCAGAAGAGGCTGGCCGGTAAGCAATGTGTAGCTTCCTTTTAACCCCCAGGATCTCCCACATCTTTGTCATTACTTTGCTGGTGAAATGGCTACCTCTTTCTGACTCAATCCTTTGGGGTAGTCGAAAACGCGAAAAGATGTGGTTGATCATCAGGGCAGCTGCTGTTTCTGCCTTGCAGTTTGGGGCCGGGAGACATTCCACGCATTTAGTAAATAAGCATGTCACTGTCAACATGACTTATTCCCTTAGAGTAGCGAATCACGGGCCCTATGTAGTCGACTTGCAAATCTGACCATGGCAGTGTCATCCCCCTCTTTTGGAGAGGAGCACGGTGTTGAGGGATGTTGGCTCAAATTGTGCACACACAAGACACCCCTTCAAGTATTGGTCGAGGTCCTGCCCCATGTGTGGCCAGTATGCAACCTCTCTTACGATTTCAAGTGTTGTATGAAAAAGTATGAAATGACTGGCTGTGGCTGCATCATGGGTGTGACTTAACATCAGGCTTCAGAATGAGGTAGGAACCACCCACTGATCATGGCCAGCTTGGGATTTCCTTACCAACAAACCGTCTTGGATTCGGAAAATGTTTGGACATTTCATCAACACTCTGAGGTCCTCTTTCCCAATGTAATTGGCATCCGTCAAGGGAAAGTTCTCAGGGTCCTCAATGTGTTGGTAAAACTTACCAATTATTGGATCCCCTTTCTGAGCGGTAATCAAATCAGCATCTGGGGTCTCCTTACTCCATTGTGCAGTTTAAAGATCATTGTGAGCATTTGTATGGGACATAGTGATAGCAGTGACCTGGATTTCCCCCAACAGGGACTCAATCTCTATTAGATCCCCTTGGATGACCCCGGTTCTGGCCAGATGATCAGCTAAGTCATTTCCAGTTTTGTCTGGTCCCTCTACTTTGGAATGACCCTTGATCTTTTTCCAGTAGATGGTCAACCCATTCGAGGTGATCAGATCATCAATATTTTGGATTAACTTCCCATGTTTCAAGTGCTTGTTATTAGCACATAGCATGCCTCTGGTTTTCCAATTAACCAGGTGCTCCAACAATCCGTTCCGCATAAAATCCGAATCTGTGATGATGACCAGTTTGTGGAGTTGATGTTGGACAGCAGTGAGGATGGCTTGATGCACAGCCATCAACTCTGCCACTTGACTACTTCGGGTACCAATCTTGTACCCAGCGGAGGGTTTTGGGGACTCATTCGCCCATGCATTCCCTACGCCGGCCACAGGTTCTTTCTCCCCGTTGTTGTCAACATGGTAAGAGCATCCATCAACATAGACAGTGGGCATTCCCTCACACTTGTCTTCTTCAAAGACTTTGTGTGGGGAATTAAGGTATGCCTCCATGTTGTCCTTGATTTTTAGACTTTTGTCCTCGAGACAGTTTTCTCTGGCACAATCATGCAAGTCCGCCAGACTTCGCGCGACGGGACTTCTTGTTTTGGCCATATCTGACCTCCTCCACATGAAACCCTTGCATTGACAGAATCCAGGAAGTAATTTGGGAATTACTCACATTTCTGGCCCGAATTCGGTCACTTTGGAGATATTGCAGAGGCTGGTGTGGAGTCTCCACTTTGATAACTGGATAAACGGGCGGTAATTCTTCAATGCCCACACTGTTGCCAGGAGTGCCTTCTCACAGTCGCTGAATTTTTCCTCCACAAAGGATAAAGTTTTACACACATAGATGATTACTTTATTAACCTTGTCATGCTTTTGATATAATACTGCAGTCAAGCATGTATTGGAGAACCCTGTCTTCAAGAAAAACTCCTTGTTTCTGACAGGGTAAGCTAGGCAAGGCACTTGTGAGAGGCTTCTTTTCAGCTGTCTTACTGCCTCGGATTGTTCTGGACCCCATTCCCACTTGACCCCCCCTTCAAAAGATGAATCAGGGGTCTGGTGATCTCTGCGTAGCTCTCAATGAACTTTCTGCTGTAATCAGTCAGTTCAAGGAGGCTCCTTAGTTCCCGCAGAGTTGCGGGGTCTTTCAATTTCAGGAGTGCTTCCACTTTCTTTTCCTGGGGACAGAGACCCTGAGGAGTAATCTCATGCCCCAAGAAATGAACACGGGTTCTACACCACTGTGCTTTCTGAAAGGAAAGTTTTGCTCCGGCGGCCCTCAACTGGGTCAGAACATAACAGATCTCCGATATATGTTCCTCCACCGTTGAGCTTTTGATGAGGACATCATCTACATAAGCCAGGTTACCCCTCTCACCCATGTAGGAAAATGTTGAACTAATTGCCGGAGTTGAGGTATCAAAAAGGGAGTCCGGGTCCATGTGTACTGTTGGCCCCCAAAGGTAAAAGCCAGCTTGTATTGGTCCTCCCTACTGACAGGCACAGTCTAGTATTGATTGGTTAGGTGTATTGCAGTGAATACCTGTAACCCCTGGATCTGGGCCAACCCTTGGTCAATGTAGGGAAGAGGCCATCGGGAAGTATGGACCTGTTTGTTGAGCTCCCTAAGGTCGGCGCAGAGTCTCCACTGGCCGTTTGGCTTCTATATCCCCAGTACCCTGATTATTTAAGGTGCTGTGGATGGGACGGATTATCCCATGGACTCAAGGTTCTTAATTATTTCAGTAAGGGACTCCATGGATGCGAGAGGCAAGCAATATTGCTTCACAAACACTGGAGTCATGCCAGGGTCCGTGGGAATTGTTGTTGTGTGGATGTCGGTGCAACCACAGTTATATGAGTCCACCTCAAAGAGATCTTGAAAATCCAAGCAAACTTGTTTCAACTTTTGCTTCTGTTCCAGAGTCACACAAGCATCTGCTAGGTTGACTCTCTCTTTCACCATCTGCCTGAAGCCTGGAAAGACTTCTGGGTTCGCTATCTCAGCTGCCTCCTCCAGCTGGGTGGAGTAGTCCCTGGTCAGAGTGCTGATTTGGACTGGTGGCTTCAGGTGGGAGAGGCAGCCCTCATCGACCAGGAAAATCACCTAAACTCCCTCCTGAAGTAACAAGTCACATCTTCCTTACCATAAGGGCAAGAAGTGTACACCAGGAAGTTCCCCCCATGACGGGTAAAGATCCTGTCTGGTGTGTTGTCATCACTGTCACTGTCAAAACAGACCTTGGGGTTCGATCCTAACAGTTCATTCCCTAAATCAGTGGAAAAATGTCGGTCATCAACCGCCATTCCAATAATGGTGCCTGCGGCTGGAGTGATACTCTTTAAGTCGCTGTTATCCACCGCTCTTGGAATGGTGTCATGTTCTATGTTGACTAATGGTGTTGGGTTTACCCCCAACCCTTGTTGTTGGAGAGAAGCATTTAGATGAATTTAAGCATCAGGGTTTTTCAATTTCTGTCCTCTTTTAACTTCCACTTATAGGGAGAATTGTTGGGTCCTTTCTGGGATGGTGACTTCCTCTCCAATCTGAATTTCAACTGCATAAGGCAGCAGTTGAGCTGAACTAAATGCTTTCTCTTGGTCATCAAAGCCCATGGGATTATCCGCTAATCGGGACCAAGTTTTGAAGTTTATTAGGTCCAAACTAATGGCAAAGCGATTGAGAATGTCACTGCCTAAGTAAAAGGTGGCAGTGACGTCTCGCACGACCCAACAATTATGGACTATGCTCTTGTTGCCAATGGAGATTTTGAGCATACAACTGCTTGGCAGGAGATGTTTGGAATTGGGTTTTTCCAGATCCATTTCCCATGTGTCTATCAGTTTGAATGTGGGAATGGCTGGGTCTTTTGGGAGTTGGCGGAACATGGCTTCGCTGATGAAGCTCTTACCATTGTTCACACACACTCGGGTGAGAACATAGTCCTTCCCAACATTTAACTGAACAGGGATGAACAACTGCTCTCCAATTTGCTGAATATCAGCCAGACTCTGAGCTGATTTCACATCTTTCTGGACTATAGGAGTGGGAATTGGTAAAGAATCTCAGAGTGTTTCCTTCCAGTGTGGAATACCACCTTAAACTGGAAGGAAGTTGATATGCAGAAATAGAGAGGACCCCCCGTAACCAGTCTGTTGTCCTACTGATATTGCTGTCACGTCTGGAATTTGGTTGTTCTGGAAGTGAAATTCTACTTGGTCAGATTTGTGTTCAACCATGTGGCATGTGCCGTTTAAACTAACATTGTTGACACTCTGTTTCAATTTAATGGGTCGGCTAGTCTGGGTCCAGAGGACCTTGTTTACGCAATCTATTAGGGGTGACAAGCTTCTCAGGAGGTCATTCCCTAGTAAACAAGAGGTGCCCTCTGGAGTCACTACTATGACCGGGTGTTTCACCTTGTGTCGCCCAATTTTAATGTCCAAATCCACAGTTCCCTCGACGGGAATTTCCTTCCCGTCAAAGTTCTGAAGTTGTCCAGGAAGAGGGGTGAGAGGAATTTGGTATTTCTCCCCCCTTCCTGAATTTAGTTCATCAAAGGCCTTTTTGACCAGAAGGGTAGCTTGGGAACCAGTGTCAACCAGTGCCAAAATTGTACCCTGCCAATGTACTTGTACCGGGGCATAGTATCTTCCCTCCTTCTCCGCGAGGAGGCACAGATGCACATTTTTGGATAACTGGTGGGCTAATTTATTAGTTTAGGACATGGAGAGAGAAGAGATTTGGGCAGAATTCTGTGGAGAGTCTTGGGAATCTGAAAGAAAAAGTTGGCAACTGGAGATAGGAGAAGTTTTGAGTTCCCCAGGTTATGGTTCTGGGCCACCCCCCACCCCTTTATGGAGGCAGTCAACAGGATGGGTTTGAACCAGGGGATTTTCATGTTGTGGATTCTGGGGTAGGATGATGGGCGGCGCTAGCTCAGTCCCCACATCTACCCAGTCTGGATTTTAATCCCTTGGGACCCAGTTTTCTTTGGGAGGAGTTCCCCCATCTCTGAAGGAGAAGATCCTTTTCCCAGGATCCTCTGAGGATCCCTCTCCCTCAAATTGGAAGATCTTTATCTCCTCCACAAAATGAGTCTGTTTGGGTCCTTTGTTTCTACCTCCTCTCTGCTCCTTGGGTGGCAGACTTTCAGGGGTAGGAGATTTTGTTTCAGGTTCCTGGGTTTCCAGGGGCTGTTTACAAGTGGGGAAGGAAGCTTCCTCCAAGGCTTTACACCCCCCTTTCCCTTGTGCCTCCTTCCTGGGAACCGGTGGGTTGTCGAGGCGCTGCCCCTTTCATTGTTCTGGAGCACCACGTTCAGAGTTTGGGGCATTCTGTACCGGCATGCTCATCTGAGGGTTCTGCTGAGCCCTCAGCATGCGACCCAGATCCTGTGCCATGTTTTGGACCTGGCGCTCGAGCTGTGAAACCCGCTCAGGTGATACGGGGTTCTGTTTTCTCCCCTGGGCTGATCCCGGGAAGGGTAGCTATCCCTTCTCTGGTAGTACCCTGGGTTGGGAAGATTTGGGTCCCGCTCCACCCTTAGCCTCCCCTCTCCCGGATTAGGTGGTCTGGGCTCAGGGAAGTGGGGAAAGAAGGATGGATGATTTTGGGGTTGGAAGTTCTGTGGTTACCTGGGGAAAAAGTTCTGCCCAGGATTTGGTGAATTTCTGCCCTTCTGGGGGAAGTTAGGAGGGAAGTTCCCTGCATTAGCTGCTTGGCTGGGTTCCCCCCCCTTGGGCTGGAGGAGTCCACACATAACCCAGGATGGGTCGGTTTCCCTTGTAGCGGGGACTTACATAGTCAGGGGAGTGAGGGACCCCATTTGTGGGACTACCTCCTTGACTCCCTGTCTGTGACTGGCCAGAGGGCCTTCTAGGCTTAGAATTATTCTTTGCAGGCAAGTTTTTAGGCCCCCCATCTCCAAATCCAAAATGGGGGCAACCTTTACCTCTGCCACCTTGGCAGCAGCAGGGGTACTGGTTGGTTTGGGGCTTTTCTGAGCATTATTTTTATTTCCATGGGCTTCTGCACCTCATAGATTCGGGTGGCCTGTTCAATGACCCAGTCTAGTGACCTTTTCTCATGAAAATCTCTCACTAGCTGGGTCATGATGTATTTGGGTAAGGAATAGAAAAAAGTGTTAACAAATTCTTTGCTATCAGTGCGCACCCTTTTGGTAGTCTGCGCAAAGGCACGCTTCAACTCTTGCACAAATTCTTGTGGGGCCTGATCCTCCCCACATTGCAAATTGTAGGCTGCCTTGCGAGCCTCTTGGGGATTCTGGTGAACAGAAAAATGTTTCAAGATGGCCACCCTATATGTATACCATCTGGAATGATTTTGGTCCTCCAGCCCCGCAAAGAAACTGGAGTATTCTGGGGAGAATGTCCATTTTAGGTAATGAATGAAGCTACTTCTGTCTTTCAAATGGAAAGTCTCCATCCTTTGCCCAAAGAGCTCCAAGTGTTCCCAAACAGAATACTTGTAGTTCTTATGATAAGGAGTGATGACACTCCTTATTGCTTTGATCTGTTTTAAGGGGTCCTTAAGCAAGGCCCTTTTTGCCTTATTGGCCTTCTTGGTTCGGGTAACCCTGGTCCATTCATCCTCTGACTCAGAAGCACTGCTCCCAGAGGCGCCCGTCTGATCTTCCAGGTTTTCCCGGATTCTGCGAGCCTGGGAATGGCTCGCAGACTGTGTGGACCTGGTCTCCTGTGATGCTCAGACGAGTCTTCAGATTCCTCCTTGCTGCCAGGATTTGATGGGTACCCCCCACTGAAGTAACTGGGCAGAGGTTTTCAGGATGCCCTTAGTGGGCCTACTCTCCTGGGGTTCCCCACTAAATTGCATTGTAGTTGGGTGCCCATACCTGGCTGCCCGCCTGTCTGTTCCTGGAAGGTACTGGCCCTTGAGCCCCATACTTCTGGCAGGATTGTAATCTGCCATCTCCGTGACCCTGGGCTCATGTGCGCCAGGGGACATGGGGGTGGCAGCGTCCAGGGACTGGGAGAGGTGAAGGCCTCTGGTATTAGGGCTCCTGAGGTTATGCTCAGGTGTTTCCCTTTCCCAGCGAACCTCATCTCTATCAGCCCCTGCTCCCTGTTGCCATGCAAGAGCCTGTGCTTTCAGTTCCTCAATCAAGGCCTTACTAGACTCTATCAGTCTCTCCTGCATTGCTATCTGTTGCTGGAGCCTATCATTGTGCTGACAGAGAGCCTCATTTTCCCTCTGTGCTTCCTGGTTGGTCCTGGAGTACTGGGTCAGTCTTTGCTGCAGGAGGGCTACCTCCTGGGTACCGTCCCTACTGCCATGCTCCTTTCTTGCCAGAGCATCTTCCACCCTCCTGGTGTGCTCTAACAAGTTCTGATGCT
This sequence comes from Ambystoma mexicanum, assembly GCF_040938575.1. NCBI lineage: Eukaryota > Metazoa > Chordata > Amphibia > Caudata > Ambystomatidae > Ambystoma > Ambystoma mexicanum. The sequence continues at coordinate 1,105,839,760 of NC_090924.1, read as the reverse complement.
CTTTTTGGAGGTCACCCAGTCCCTGGAGGGCCAGGTGATTTTCTTCCATTTTCCTTTTTAAGTGGCAGACTTCCTGGACTAAGGTGTCCCTTTCCTGAGTAAGAGCCTGCATCTGTGCCGCCAGGTTCTCCCTCTGCCTTTGAAGCGCACCAGCTTTCTGGCGCTCTTCCTCAAATTCTGTCTGGGTGTCCAGGTCTTTCAGAAATAACTTGGTGCTCTCTGCCTTCTCCCTATCTAGGCGATTTTGCAGGGTGACTACCTGCTCTGTGCATGCCCTGTTGAAGTCCAGTTGTTGCTCCAGCTTTTTTTGGCTCTGCAGTAGGGAGTCCAAACCTTCTTGGTACTCCTTCTGCAAGGCCAGAAATCTGGCATCCTGGTCTGCCTTTTCCTGTTGCAGGATACCCATATCCTCTTTTATTTTAATGATATATTGTTTACTATAATTTTCTGACTCCTGGCTCTTCTGCAGCCTCTGCTCAGAAGAGGCCAGTTCAGATTGGGCCTTCTCTAATGCCATAAGTCGCCTATTTGCCAGATCCTGGCCTTCAGCACATTTGTCCTGTTTGGCTCCCATATACAAATATAAATATGCCGCTATCCTGGCAATCTTGTTGTGCTCATCTTTGGCTTTAGGGGCCATATATAGTTCACTCAGGGCCACGTGTAAGGGGCCCTGATCTCTACAGATCTCTAACATAGTTGCAGTGACCTGTTGTGTGATTGCCTGCAACCACATATTCTGGTAATGCTGAGTCCACTCACCTCTCACAAATAGTTAATGTAAGAGGTGCTCTCTCGCTCTCTTGATGTCTACCAGTGTCGTCATTCTGGAAACTGATTTCCTTCCTGACTTACAGAATTTTATTTTATTTTGCATTTTATTTTGCAAAACCGACCGTTTCCTGAGAGCGTTCCCTTTTGAGGGGTGTTTTTACAGCGTAACACAGCATAGTGATCCAACAGGATTTATGTGTCCTGTCACTGTATTAAGCTGCACAAGTGGTAGGTCTAATCCAGAAGTCCCGTTACGAGCCCCCACTCTGTAAGTGACTTCAATCCAGCACTCCAACTAAGTCAATGCCTAGTCTGAGATGCCCAATGGTGGTTTTAGTCTGTAATCTCCTGTACTCACTGACATAGGCAAAAGTAGATGGCAGCCTATCTTTCAGGTTTTTACTGCGCATTTTTGGATGATTTCTGGTGAGCAGCATGCTTTCCGGTGGCCACTCTAATGTTTCTGCTGCCAGCGATGCACAGTACTGTTGTAGGGCTTGGATGCGTGGGTGAAAACATCCCACAACTGTTCATAAGTAAGTCTGGATGAAACTTCCTCAGAGCTTCTTGTGATTATTTGCTGGAACGCTGAGGCGATGGTTATGTTTCCCATGAATATTGCCAGATCCTTTTTGGGACTGAAAGTGTCAGCCCAATGCACTAGATAAAAATACTTCTCTGGCCCCTCCACCTCAGTTAATCCACTTTGTCTGCCACCTCACCATCCCCCATTTATTTTTCATTTTTGGTACAAACGTGGTACTACTGACATTGTTCCTGGTTCCTCCTTCGGTCTATACCAAAAGCTATAGTTTTAACCTATACACCTGATTTATTATACAATTTAAAATCTCTGTTTTACCGTCTTGCCTTTTGAAATGTATTAGTGTACAATGTATAGCTGCTGCTAATTGTGTACCTATGTTTTTCCTGTAGCGTAATGAAACCATTAAGATCTTGTGTTGTGAGCCTAAATTGATTCTAACTTTTGGTTGCATTCTGAGCATGGTTGGCTCAGCAGCATGTAGTGTCACATATGCATCACTGACTGTGTGTTATGTTTGAGACTGACTGTGTGTTATGTTTAACACAAAGTCCCTATAGGCAAAGGTTGAATTTTAACTGTCAATACCTCTGACCTAAATTTTGATAATTGTATGCCCTAAACAGCCCGATGACACATACATATTTAAATATAAACCAGGCCTGTTTGTGGAATGGTGACTATTCAAGACAGACACTATTAACTCATATCAATTTGGTATCACACCAGTGTCAACTCTATGAGTATGACAGGGCTGATTATTATTGGTTTCCGCGCTAACCATCTCCAAAGCTGCCATGTGGAACAATATCGAGGATGGTGCTCTTTTGATTCTTCAATGAGGGTCATACCTTCTCTCAGGACATCAACACTTCCCCTAGGTGGTGTCCTGGGAATGATGTTTCAGAAGCAGTACTGACAAAGCAAAGCCACCCTCACACCAGTGTGCTGCTCTTTTTAGCTCTTTTGAAGCTGGCAGGCAAGGTACGGAGTGGGGTTACAGTAGCCAGAGAGGAAAGGTAGGTCTTGAGTAGGGCCCAGCCATCTTAATTTCTCTTAGGGTTCTATTCACTTTCCTGTCCACTTTATTTTCTGCAAGCAAGGTACTTTGGGTGTGATATCATATGTAACAGGGTACTTGTTAGAACAAAGGGACTGGACCTTACTACAGACTTGCTTTAGACAAATTCCCTGTGGCAATTTTCCTTTAAAAAAAGAAGAGTAATCCTTTGGACGTCTGCTGGAAGTGCAGACCATTCCAACGTCCTCTGTCTTGGAGGTGAAGACAAAAGGCATCCAAGGCTGAGGCAAGCTGTGACTCCTAACCTTACCCAGGAAACAGCGTGGTGACTGTTGTTGGAACACGTCCTCATTGTGACTGCACTGGAACCAGGAACCTGTCAGTGTACATGCATAAACCCCTTTAGGTGCCAGCCAAACTCCCTGCTGCTGGAGTGCAGTGACACGACTCACCTTGTGCAGCAGCCTCCCATCAACACATAAGTTCAAGAGCATTTCAAGAACAGTTGCAATCCTATTTCACCACCTCCAAGCCCTCTTCGAGCCTTTTCAAAAGTGCTCAGCACCCTTCAAGCCAACAGCAAAGCCAGTGCTGCATTTGGCACAATACAAACTTCGATGTATCACTTGCATTTTCAAGCTGTCCCAACATTGGCTCGCATCAATGATGATCACTGCTGGCCCACCAGTGTTGAAGCAAGCGACTCATTGCACCACAAGCAGCAAATCATCCCAAAAAACTCTTGTCTCAACTTGACTTGCCCACTATCTCAAACTACTGGAAGCACTGTTTCAACCCGACTAGACGGCAAATTCAAGCCTTTTGGGGCCATCGATTTGAACCATTTTGAGCATTGACTCAGTCCACAAAGAACCCTCATCTTGTTGCTGACTCAGAGCTGGATCAATGCAACTCGCCACATCTGGACATTAGCTCAATCGCTGGAAAGTGCATAGAAGCCTGGCTCAATACTGCAGAGCACACAAGACAAGGATACAATGTAGTGTGAAGAGCACTTGTCCCACAGTCCAGTTTTGGTACCATAGTGATTTTTAATCCCCCATTATCCGCTTCTTTCTTACAAGGCCCTTCCTGAACATTGACATTGCGCCCATTGGGTGCTTGAACACCCCTGCTCATCCATCTAGAGGGCTATTCTGTACAGTTTGTATTTTCTGTGCTGCTTTGCAGGGGTGTTTTCCCTGTGTTTTTAGTTTATTTATTGGTATTTTTATTGTTTAATTAAAAGTCTACATTTTTATAGAACCTTTAATTGAACATTCCTTTATTTTAGAGTTTGTGTGCGGTTGCTGTGAAGGCTGCTACTTTATCAGCACAAACCCTTTCTTAAGAGTACAGTCAGCCCTCATCCCAAGCTACCACAAAAGGTGCAGGAATAATATCTGCTGTGCTGTCTATTTTACCTTTTTTAATTGGGATCACTTCAAAGTTATTAGTAGTGTGGGGCTGAGTAGGAGTTTTAGCTGCTAAGGACCCCTTTACTCATGCAGATAAGTAGTCATTTCATCACACCACCCTTAGCCTTTTATGTTCTGCCTTTATCACCAGGTAGTGGGCATACTTTCAGATTAGGTGTGGGTAGGGTCTGACTGTTGCCTTTTAAAGGTTTAATACATGCAATGTGTGTTACTGTGTGTTATGTTTTCCCCAAAGTACTTAATTGACCTTATAGTTATTTGTGAACATTTATAATAAAGTGTATGTGTTTCAGTTCACCAGTTTGATGTAATCTCTGGGGATAAATGTTTGGACTCAGTGTACCTAAATGCCAGCCTACCTATTCCCTTGTGTGAAGCTTGACTGGTCTGCATGGCTACCACCTTAGATAGTTTGGGTTTCTTTTCATTGAAAACCCTGTCTTACTGTTAGGTTAGATGGTTTTACATGCCTCCCCACATGCAGGTATGTAATTTCATCAAAAAGCCAGGGGTAGCAGAAGTGACATCACATAACGCTTGACCTATGATGACATCACCAGCAGTGATGTCATTTAACCCTGCCCCAAGTGACATCACAGGAAGTAATGGTACACAACCTTTCATCCTTGACAAAATATGAAGTGGCATCACATAGCATTGTTCCTCAGTACACTGAGAAAAATATGGTTACAATATTGCTGTAATATGGTATACATTTCATAGAAGAATGGATCACCATATGTAGCATTAATATCAGTGTGTATAGGCCCATATTGACAAATTACTGTTAATGTTAGCAGACTGTCACGCTCACCTGATTCCCACGGAGGCACAGGTCTGGCTTCGAGTGCTGATGCTTCTTCTATGGTGAAGCGCAGGACTCTGAAGATGGACTCACTGGCTCGCAGGAATATTCCCCTGTGCGTGAAAAGGGAGTATTACCTACTGACGGAATAATGCTCAAGCCTCCCACTCCCTTCCAACCCTCCACGATACCCTTCCTCGATTCCCCGTGAAGTCTCACCTTAGGGTCTGGAAGGATGAGTTCTCCATCCTGCTTCCGATGCAGGGGCGCGTTGAAACCCAGTTACTTCACTGGATTGAGGTTTGATGGGAGTTCAAATAAGCTTGACTATTCAGGTAAGGCGCTGTAAGAGTTCTGTAGCAAGTTCAAAAGTTCAAGCTTAATAATAATGTTCATTGTCTTATTGCAGCAAGCGCTAACGCTTATGTCTTTTTCCCCTTAGGGGCCGGGGTTCGGAATGCCGGAGATATGGCGCCGACCCGAAGTGAAACGTGCAGTTACAGTAAATGACAGGTAAATTCTGGATGAGCGTTTGGGTAATGTCTTTGCATTCGCTCATTCAATGTCTTTGTCTTTTTTCCCCATAGGGGCCGGGGTCCGGAATGCCAGGAAGCGGCAGGACCCGAAATGAAATGGGAATGACCCAACAGGTAAGTCTTAGAAGGAAACTGAGCTTTTCCTATTCCCTTCCTTCACTCACCTTGTGTTCTTGTCTTTTTCTCTCTAGGCTCTGGGAAGTGGCTGCGGATCCGGATGATCGCTGCTGAAGATGGAGGTGCCCAGGAAAGGTGAGTGAAATGCAGCGCTGCAGCGATCGAAGCGAAATGCTTTTAAAATGATGTCTTCCCTTTCCGGATCGTCGGTGTGAAGTCTCCGTGATGCAGCCTTAGCAGGTAAGGTCTTCTTTCTCTCCAATTCTCTCTTAGCAGGTGACCTAGGATGCTGACAGGCGTGGCTGAAGTCCAGAAGCAGGAGCTGACATGGTGAGCGTCCAGCTGCGAGGAGCAGAAAAACGCGAAGCGTGAGTTGCTAATCGGGCGTGGTTTAAATAGCTTTGGAAGAAGTTCCAGGTATGTATCCTTCCACCGATCAGGTATGTACCCTTCCCCGACCACGCCCAGGGGAAAGTAGTTCCACAGGTAAAGTAGTTCCATTCAGGCCTCAAGAGGGCCTGGATGTATGCAGCATGGTCTGCATCAGGTAAGTGCACCTTAAAACACTTGAACACATGTCTAGCTTTATGAGCCTGGCGCCTAAGGCGCCAGGACAGGGGTCCAACATGAGCCTGGCGCCTAAGGCTCCAGGACTGTGTCCAAAGGGGCCCAGCTTGGGCCCGCTGGCACTTCCCTGGGGGAAATGATGCCTGCCTCTGGGGTTGCTGGGTCGGACCTGGCTCCTTGGAGGTAGGCATCATGACACAGACGTCCAACAGAACAACTTGGACTATTGGGCATCACTCGGGCTAAACATTTCTGTTTTGCTTATTTGGTAGGTAACCCACTGTTTTTGTTTGTTAGATGGGAGATAGAGGGGAAGGATGTGTTGCAGGTCACTGTTTTTTTTAAATGTTAAAATATAAGTCCTAGTTCCACAACACCACCCCTAGAAAAGCCTGCTGGGCTTAGAGACCTAGGCTACTCCTCACTCATGACACCCAATGAGGCTGGAACATGTCTGGGCATGCTTGTGGTCTCATGCAGAAGGGATATGACCTAGCAGTTCAGGTTGAACTGCCCCTTTTGGGGTGGGACCAAGCATGATTTGCATATGGCCTTTCCCCTCCTGTAGTTGCTTGGCAAGCTGAAAGACAATGGTCTGGAGGGTTGCCCAGACCTTTGCCAGTGGTTATGAATGATTTGAAACCTTCCAGCCATCACCTTTTTGTTTTGCTTATTTGGTAACTAACCTAGAGTTTTTTTTTGTTAGCTTGGAGAAAGAGAAAGAGGGGAAGGTCGCAGTAAATGTAGGTTTTTTATTTTAAAATGTAAACAGCAGCAGCATATCCATGACATCGCAAATAGAATAGGCCAATTTTATTATTTTCTTTGGTCCTTTATATTCTGCTTAATGCTAGCCTCCTCCAGCTTCCAAGCACTGGAACAGGAACCAAACCCATGTTGGACTGCTTTTTTTCAAAGGTGGAGGGCAACTTCATGTTCATTATCTCACCTTGTGTCTATCTAGAGTGTGCCTGTGATGCAGATTTGGCAGATCGGGCTCAGGTCACACAGTGCCCAGGCAGGATGGGTGGCAGAAGTCACTGGGGCACACCCTTATAATCACAGATCCAATGGCTCACTTTATGTGCAAAGCAGACAACGAAAAACATTGATGAGATATGCGTTCATGCTGTGCTGTCACTGAGTACTGCAGGCTGCTCTTTCCCTTTACCATCTAGCTAGATGTACCCCTCATAACCTTCCTGTTGCTACAGTACTGGGTATGATCTGTACAGACAGCCCCACCTCTGAACCCTACCATTCAGCCATTCTTCACTAATGGACTGCCAACCTGATAGTGATTTCTCCAGCTAACGAGATCTAGGTCCCTGGTTAAAAAAGCTGTGGCACATTTAGCTGCATTTACAACCGCCTTTTTCAGATATAACACAGATATCTGCTCTTGGCACTGCCTCTTTGTCCCATTTGCCAAGGCGTCACACGGATAGGTGTAAACAGGGTGTCAGATGCACTGCTACCCCTGGCAACCCTCAAATTATCTCCTGTGGGTGTGTTTAGGATACCCGAGAGAATTATGCAAACAAGCCAGGAAATGTAATCTCCCTCCCACCGGAGATGGGGAGATTTCTGACCATGAATGTTTGAATTTAGAAAACACAAACCACCACAGGAACTGAAGAGTAATTGTGCCTCACGCAGGGCAGTGAGTCACCGCTGGCTCCAGAGTGCTCCAATGCTGTGCTCAAATGCACTCTCAGTGTACCATACCACTCCAAGTGCACTCAACTACAGCCCTGCTATATTCAACACACGTGTTCTCGGAATCCCCTCATAGTGTACTCAGATCAATCTCTTTTTGCACTCTCTTACTGACCTCAGATGCACTCCCTCTGTACTTGGATAAGCTTCTGGTGGTCTCAGTTGCACTATTTATGTGCTCGGATGCACTGCCCGTGTACTCAGATGCACTCACGCTGTACACAACAAGCCTTTTTTTTAGAACACAGGCTAATTCCAGGGGTAGCTGGGAGACGGCAGGGGCTGCACCTGCTAACAGCAGCGGTCACTGTTTCGACCTCTGGCGACACACAAATGACGTACCGGACCATATGCCTTTAAAAAATCTGCCTCTTGCGACCTCTGGCGACACACAAATGACGTCCCTGACCACATGCCTTTAAAAAATCTGCCTAACAGTGGGAACTTAGGCGAAACAAAAACTGAACATGAAAAGACCTTTGCACATGCATATTCAGCGCAGACGTAAAACGTGGGCGATGGATAATGTCAGGTGCCTGCCAAGAGAATCCTTTTTTCTCCACGGGATGCACTCTGGGATTTCCCGGTGCCTGATCTGACCACCACAGTCCAGTAATAGGATAAGCAGGGAGCAGAAAGGCCTCTTGCACGTCCTCTCTTGCACTCATTCTAATAGTCAAGATACATGCTCCACAGCCTTCAAACCAAAAAGAGTTTTTTTTTTTTAAATCAACGAGTCAGCAGTTCAACTTTTCATTATTTTTGCATTAAGTCCAAATTCATCCATTAGCCAATTTAACATTTAGGAAATAAATAGCTCCCAAATAAATGTCCCTCGGCTGTGCCACCATAGTGTGAATGCTTTATGACCACATTTAACTTTATGTACAACTTGAATCTCTCCCTGGCAGAGGATCAAGTTTCTTTCCGAAGCACTGACTCTGGCTTCCAATCAGGGCCTTCATTGAGGTCTCCTAAAGTATTTAATATTCAATCAAATACATTATTTCCGGAGAATATATTTAGAAATGTTGCTTTCCATTTAATTAACTTTCAGCATTTTTGAAAGACGCGTGCCCTGCTTGGTTGAACTGCGGTTTGCTGGCAGTGGCAGCCGTGTACCCTCCTTGGGCACAATTTAGGTTCCCTTTCCACTTAATTTTCTCTGAACAGTGAAACGATAATAAATCATCTCACTCAGTGTTTGCTGTTTAATGTTTTACCTCAAGTACCGCTCACAGTAATCTCCAACCATGGGCCTGTTAGTAAAACACACAGAATGTCTTGTTAAAAAAAAAGTATAATATAACAATCAATCCATGTGATCATCAATGCTTTTGATGTTTCCAACATTTGCATTTATTTTATATATTTGTTACAATATTTGTGCTGCATTGTTTTGGATATTTCTCCTCTGAGAAAGATGGTGGGCTAAAGACTCTGGGTAAGGCTCTCGTAACCAGGACTAATGTCTGGCAGAGGGACTCCCAGGACGCCCTTCTTATTTGCATGCAATCTGCAACATTCTCTTCAAGGCAAGTGGGGATGGGAGTTGTCAGCATCATTTAAGTCTAAGGCCAGATGCTGCATATCAGACCCTGATAGGCCAGAGTACAGAAGAAGAGAGACAGAGAAAGAAAGAGAGGGCGAGAAAGAGAGAGGGTGGGGCTAGCTGGGTGGGTCAGTAATGGTAAGCCTGGAGGGCACATTCGTGGCCTGGCAGAGCAGAGTAAGGAAGCATCAGCGAGAGGACAAAGGAGGAGGGTCACAATCATTCAGAGCTGATCCCGAACCTTGCAGTTCCAAATGGAGATGGGGAAGAGGTAGGAAGCCCGGGGAGATGGCTGAAGATGTGTTCAGCAGGGCTTTGCTAGCTAAGTATCATTCAGTTATAGCCCCCATCACTAGGTTTGCACATTTGTATCATTTGACATGTTCCTTTCAAAGGAGTAGACAGTTTCTACTTGTTATTTGTAAAGGTATTTTAGGATGATGCCTTTATGCATATCATTTTCCAAAGATATCTGTGCATCATGGACTAGACATGTGCACAGCCCATTTTACACAGGCCTTATAAAATTGTGAGAGGCTCCCAAGCCTACCAATGCTCGGTTCATATTGGAAAATAAACATGATCACCTGAAAATGCCAGATGATGCAGCCATTATATCCACACATGCAAAATCCGAAGCTGTGCATGGTCACAAACACTTTAATGTTAGTATGATGAATTGGATTCTGCTTCGTAGGATGTGGGATGTTTTTACCCATGCATCCGAGCCCTACCAAAAAAAAAAAACCTGTGCATTACTGGCATTGAAAATGCCCAGGGAAATGCATGAAGAATAGGCTGCCACCCATTTTTGCCGATGTTATGGGCACAGAAGGGCACTGCCTAAAACCACCCTTGGACTACCCACACAGTCGCCTGAAACCATTGGGAATGGCAATGCTGATTGCCAAAAGCAACCTAGAACTGTGGGGAATTCATTTTCTTAAATCCCAAAAATGGTTGCATTACCAGTGCTCACCACTATCAGAAAGCCGGCGTTTTAAAACAACACCAGACATTTGTGTAAAACTGAATAAATGAACCCAAAGCAGGCCAAAGAAAGACTTACTGAGAGGTGGATACAATGTAAAGTTATATTCTGAAGTGACTTGAAGGTTTATAACAAGACTGACTGAGCTCTGCAGGTCTGCAGCGGCTTAAACTGAAACTGGATTTAAAATTACCAAAAATCGAAATGTGTAAATAAACTGAGGGACAGACTTGTGCCTGCCACATAGTTTGTCACTGTTAATATGTCATAGTTTTGAACTTAGAATCAGCTGCATGTGTAAAAATTGTTAGTTTTATTTGAATGCAGAAAACTGGGTAACTAAAAGTGACAGTAGCTGGGGCCTGGCTTAAGGAACTGGATTCTGCCTGACAACTTCCCCCCAATTGGAGTGAAACTGGATCCACAGCAGTTCTCAGGCCTGGCTGCATTCTGAGGGGAGGTTACCCCTCTCTGATTGAATTACCAAGGGACTGCTAGAGACTAAACAAAGGACCCAGGCAGAGGGTTTATTGGGGGGAGGCCATAAATGGCTTCCTCTTGAACAATGGGCCTTCCAGGGCCCAGGCAGATGGTTTATTAGGGGGACCGTAAAATAGCTTCCTCTTGGCAGAAGCTGGGAGGGGCAGGGTCTCTGAGCTTGGCAGAAACTGGATAAACTGGTTTCTACACCATGTGACCTGAAAAGACACACCCCTGTTGGCCAGAATATGATTCTAAGAAAGATGTATAACTCACAGTGCGGACTTGTCAAAATTATTTAAATGATTCCATAATTCTCTCTTTTCTGTGCACGTTTTAAGACGCGTTGTGAATTTGTGTGATGTTCTGGGGCAAAACCCCGCTATTATGGATACTACAGACTCTGTGTTTAAGCTAGAGACATGGGAATTTACTGGAGTATGTAAGGACAGGCCGTGTATATGTGTATAATTTTTAATGAAGAACCAAAGTTGCATAACCCACTAAAATCGAAAATAAGTTGCCATTTTTGAATGGAAGCCCTCAGGAAGAGCAGAGTTTGAACAGAGTACACCTCATGTGATAGGTAATATGTACATGCAATGACAAACCACTATGTATTTGAGAAACGTGTATTTTGATGAAATATAGATTTGTGTGCAATTTGACAGGGGAGTGTCCTTTCTGCAAGCCATTAAATGACATCATTCTGACACACAATCCTGCTCTCCAGTGAGAACGCAAAGAATTCTCCAACCTATCAGAACTCTGAAGGGGTTGGGCCTAGAAAGCTAGCCTCTCCACCCACTTTCAAAACACATAAAAAGAGACTGCTGGAACAGGTAGGGACATTCAATTCCATTTGCTGCGGAGCATGCTGTCCGATGACTTCACATCCAGAGATCCTACACTTAGACTTCCAAGCTAAACAGAGACTACAGAACTTTGAACCAAGAAGGCCCACTGCAAGCAAAAGTATTTGTCAGCAGGCCCAAAAATCATTTGCAGACTATTCACAGCCGGACCCAGGTGTTGATTCTGGCCTGAAACCCTGTGCCAGAAAGATCCAGAAGCAGTGCTGTACCCAGAGAAAGCAGAGCAGTATCCAGAACCAGAGGCCAGAGATCCAGAGTGACCCAGACCGCTGTTAGCAGAACCAGAGAGCTGACCCAGATCACTGTGAAGTGCCGAGACCAGAACCGGAGTCCAGTCCAAAACCTGACCAGATCCTTGTGGAGGCCTATTTCAAAATATATTGTGAGTACCTAGCAGAACTGTGCAGAACCAATCTCTTAGTTAAAATAATATAATTCAATCTATTTTAATCTAACCAGAACTGCCTCCTAACTGTCACCTGTCATTTGCAAAGCTGTCGCCTGTCTTTTTCTAGCTGCAAGCTGTAACCTGTCGCTTTGAAGTTTTAAAATTTCAAATCCGAAAAACTACCTTTATTTAATCGTCCGTATCTCTGGAACCGTTTGGGCTAGGAACTTGGTTTAACTTTCCTCTGAAAGCTTAGAATGTCAGCTTTTCAACAACCCTAATCGTGATTCACGCATTCGCGAATTTTGCCGCGATTCGCGATTTGGTTAAAAATCCAGCCACTTGTGAAAACAGCAGCTTCCTTGCTTTCCTTTGCCAAAAATTCGTTTAACCTGCTAGTTACTCCTAGATCCTTGCTAAAGTGAGCCTGAACTCATCCCAAGTATATTTCACTCACCCTGAACCTCCTAAAGGGAATTAAAACCATTTTCAGCATATTCCTCACTTCATTGCCAGCACATATAAAAGCATTTTGGGCCTGTTTTTCAAACTTCTGTAGTCTAAGCTTGCTGGGGTGAACTGAAATACATTTGATTGCATTTCTGAGAACTGTGTGCTTTCCTTCCATTTCCTTGCATTGCATAAAGGGGGGGAGTGGATTGCCAGAGGAAAGTGGTTACATTGTTTTGTTGAAATCATATTGAGTATTTTCTGTATTGCATTTTCATTCAACATTGCATCCATCTGAAACTAGATAAAGCATTCTCTACCACCTTATTCTTCTGTTCCTATTCCCAAGCGTGCTACCTCATCCTTTATACTACTCCTGGGTAATCAAATCAGTTTATTAGTAGAACATTACCCATTGTTGTTAACTGCTCATGTTCTGAAGTGTGATATTAATTATTAATTTATTATAAAGTGTGATATATATGTATTGTTTACATTCTCAAATAAACCGTTTAAACTTGCAAAACAGAACTACTTCTTGGCTCAGTGGGGTCAGGGGGGTTCCAAGAGAGGGGTGTTATATAGGGGTAGTCATCCAGAACTCATGAACTGGATATAAAGATATATCAATAAGGGTTTCCATTCAGTATCCCAGACTAGGCATTGACTTAGCTGTAGTGCTGGATTGAATCCTCTTACAAATTGGAGGCTCGAGCCGGACGTTCGGTTAGATCTATCACTTGTGCAGATTAATACAGTGTGCCAGCTGACCAGATACACATATCCGGTGGGATCACCACGCTGTGTTACGCTGTAAAGCACTCCTCAAAGGAACGCTCTAAGGAAAAGGTCTGTTTTGCAAAAATAAAATATAAACTTCTGTAAGTCAGGAAGGAACTCAAATTCCAGAATGACGACCTTGGTAGATATTAACATAGCCAGAGAGCACTTCTTACATAAGCTATTTGTGAGAGGTGAGTGGGCTCATCACGACCAGACGGTCTGGTTGCAGGCAATCGCACCCCAGATCACTGAAAGAGGGTCAGATACATGTAGAGACCAGGGTCCCTTACATGTGGCCCTGAGTGAACTATATATGTACCCTAAGGCCAAGGATGAGCACAACAAGATTGCCAGGGTAGCGGCATATTTATACTTACATATGGGAGCCATGCAGGACAAATGTGCTGAAGGCCAAGATCTGGCGAGTAGGCAACTGCTGGCATTACAGAAGGCCCAATCTGATCTGGACTCTTCTGAGCAGAGGCTGCAGAGGAGGCAGGAGTCAGAAAATGATAGTAGGCAGTATATCATTAAAATAAAAGAGGACATGGATATACTGCAACAGGAAAAGGCTGACCAGGATACCAGAATTCTGTCCTTGCAGAAGGAACGCCAAGACAGTTTGGACTCCCTACTGCAGAGCCAGAAAAAGCTGGAGCAACAGATCAATTTCAACAGGGCATGCACAGAGCAAGTAGCCACCCTGCAAATCCAACTAGACAGAGAGAAAGAGGAGAGCAATAAACTGATCCTGAAAGACCTGGATACCCAGGCAGAGTTTGATCAGGAGCGCCAGAAAGCTGGTGCCTTCCAAAGGCAAAGGGACGACCTGACGGCACAGATGCAGACTATTAGTCAGGAAAGGGACACCTTAGGCCAGGAAGTATGCCACTTAAAAAGAAAAATGGAAGAAAATCACCTGGCCCACCAGGGACTAGGTGACCTACAAAAAGAACACCAGGACTTGCTAGAGCACACCAGGAGGGTGGAGGTGGCTCTGGCAAGAAAGGAGCAGGCCAGTAGGGAAGGGACTCAGGAGGTAACCCTCCTGCAGCAAAGACTGGCCCAGTACTCCAGGACCAATCAGGAGGCACAGAGAGAAAATGAGGCTCTCTGTCAGCACAATGATAGGCTCCAGCAACAGGTAGCGATGCAGGATAGACTGATAGAGTCGAGTAAGGCCTTAACTGAGGAACTGAAAGCGCAGGCTCTTGCATGGCAACAGGGAGCAGGGGCGGATAGAGACCAGGTTCGCTGGGAGAGGGAGACTCCTGAGCATAACCTCAGGAGCCCTAGCACCAGAGGCCTTTATCTCTCTCAGTCCTGGACTCTGCCACCCCCATTTCCCCTGGCGCACATGAGCACCGGGCCACAGGGATGGCAGATTACTATCCAGCCAGAAGCATGGGGCTCATAGGCCAGTACCTCCCAGGAATGGATGGGCGGGCATCGGGGTATGGGCACCCAAGCACAGTGCAATTTAGTGGGGAACCCCAGGAGAATAGGCCCATTAAGGGCATCCTGAAAACTTCTGCCCAGTTAGGTCAGTGAGGGGGGTACCCATCAAATCCTGGCAGCAAGGAGGAATCTGAAGACTCCTCTGAACGGCGCAGGACACAGGAGACCAGGTCCCCACATTCTGCCAGCCATTCCCAGGCTCGCAGAATCCGGGAAAACCTGGAAGATCAGACAGGAAAATCTGGGAGCAGTGCCTCTGAGTCAGAGGATGAATGGACCGTGGTTACCCGAACCAAAAAGGCCAATTAGGCAAAAAGGGCCTTGCTTAAGGACCCATTGAAACAGATTAAGGCAATCAGGAGTGTCATCACGCCTTATCATAAGAACGCCAAGAACTCTGTTTGGGAACACTTGGAGTTCTATGAGCAAATGATGGAGACTTTTCATTTGAAGGACAGCCAAAGCTGTATCCAATATGTAAAGTGAACATTCTCCCCAGAGTACTCCAGTTTCTTTGCGGGGCTGGAGGACCAAAATCATTCAAGGTGGTCCACCTATAGGACGGCCATATTAAAACATTTTTCTGTTCACAGAAATCCCCAAGAGGCTCGCAAGGCAGCCTACAGTTTGCAGTGTGGGGAGGATCAGGCCTCACAAGAGTTTGTGCAAGAATTAAAGCGTGCTTTTGCACAGACCACCAGAAGGGTGCGCACAGACAGCAGGGAATTTGTCAATACATTTTTCCATGCCTTGCCCAAATATATAATGACCCAGCTCGTGAGAGATTTTCATGAGAAAAGATCTTTAGACTGGGTCATTGAACAGGCTACCCGGATCTATGAGGTGCAGAAGCCGATAGAAAATAAAACCAATACCCAGAAAAATCCCAAAACCAACAGCACCCCTGGCAGAGGTAAAGGTCACCCCCGTTTTGGATTTGGAGATGGGGGGGCCTAAAAACCTACCTGCACCTAATAATTCACAGCCCAGAAGGCCCTCAGGCCAGTCACAGACAGGGAGTCGAGGAGGTAGTCCCACAAATGGGGTCCCTCACTCCCCTGACTATGTAAGTCCCCGCTATATGGGAAACGGACCAATCCTGGGTTATGTGTGGACTCCTCCAGCCCAAGGGGGGGATCCGGCCAAGCACCTAACCCAAGGAACTTCCCTCCCAAAGAAAAATGGGTCCCAAGGGATGTCAATTCAGACTGGGGAGATATGGAGACTGAGCTACCGCCGCCCATCATCTCATCCCAGAACCCACAATATCGAAATCCCCTGGTTCAAACCCATCCTGATGACTGCCTCCAAAAAGGGCGGGGTGGCCCAGAACCGGAACCAGGGGAACCCACAATGGCTCTGATCTCCAGTTGCCAACTTTTTCTTTCAGATTCCCAAGGCTCTCCACAGAATTCTGCCCAAATCTCTTCTCTCGCCATGTCCAAAACCAGAAAGTTAGCCCACCAGTTGTCCAAAAATGTGCATTATCTGTGCCCCTTTGAGGAGAAGGAGGGAAGATACTATGCGGTACAAGTACAGGGGCAGGGTACAATTTTGGCACTGGTGGACACTGGATCCCAAGCTACCCTTCTGTCCAAAAGGGCCTTTGAGGAACTAAATGCAGGAAGAGGGGAGAATTACCGAATTCCTCTCACCTCTCTTCCTGGACAACTTCAGAACTTTGACGGGAAGGAAATTCCCGTTGAGGGGACTGCAGACTTGGACATTAAAATTGGGCGACACAAGGTGAGACACCCGGTCATAGTAGTGACTCCAGAGGGCACCCCTTGTTTACTAGGGAATGACCTCCTGAGAAGGTTGTCACCCCTAATAGATTGTGTAAACAAGGTCCTCTGGACCCAGACTAGCCGACCGATAAAATTAAAACAGAGTGTCAACCATGTTAGTATAAACGGCACCTGCTACATGGTTGAACAAAAATCTGACCAAGTACAAATTCACTTCCAGAACAACCAAATTCCAGACGTGACAGTAATAGCAGTAGGACAACAGACTGGTGATGGGGGGTCCTCTCTATTTCTGAAAATCAACCTTCCTTCCAGTTTAAAGTGGTATTCCACACTGGAAGGAAACACCCTGAAATTCTTTACTAATCCACAATCAGAAACTCCCACTCCTATAGTCCAGAAAGATGTGAAATCAGCTCAGAGCCTGGCTGATATTCAGCAAATTGGAGAGCAGTTGTTCATCCCTGTTCAGTTAAATGATGGGAAGGACTCTGTTCTCGCTCGAGTGTGCGTGAACAACGGTAAGAGCTTCATCAGCGAAGCCATGTCCCGCCAACTCCCAAAAGATCCAGCCATTCCCACATTCAAACTGATAGACAAATGGGAAATGGACCTGGAAGCACCTAATTCCAATCAGATCCTGCCAAGCAGGTGTATGCTCAAAATCTCCATTGGCAACAAGAGCATAGTCCATAATTGTTGGGTCGTGCGAGACGTCACTGCCGCCTTTTACTTAGGCAGTGACATTCTCAATCGCTTTGCCATTAGTTTGGACCGAATAAACTTCAAAGCTTGGTCCCGATTAGCGGATAATCCCATGGGCTTTGATGATCCAGAAAACGCATTTAGGTCAGCTCAATTGCTACCTTATGCAGTTGAAATTCAGATTAAAGAGGAAGTCACCATCCCAGAAAGGACCCGACAATTCTCCCTGGAAGTGAAAGTTAAAAGAGGACAATATTTGCAAAACCCTGATGCTTATATACATCTAAATGCTTCTCTCCAACAGCAAGGGTTGGGGGTAAACCCAACTCCATTAGTCAACATAGAACATGACACCATTCCAATAGAGGTGGATAACAGCGACTTAAAGAGTATTACTCTAGCCGCAGGCACCATTATTGGAATGGTGGTTGATGACCAACATTTTTCCATTGATCTAGGAAAAGAACTGTTGGGACCAATCCCCAAGGACTGTTTTGACAGTGACAGTGAGGACAATACAACACCAGACAGGATTTTTACCCGGCATGGGGGGAACTTCCTGGTGTACACTTCCTGCCCTTATGGTAAGGAAGATGTGACTTGTGACTTCAGGAGGGATGAGGTGATTTTCCAGGTCCATGAGGGTTGCCTTTCCCACCTGAAGCCTCCAGTCCAAATCAGCACTCTGACCAGGGACTTCTCCACCCAGCTGGAGGAGGCCGCTGAGATAGCCAAACCAGAAGTCTTTCCAGGCTTCAGGCAGATGGTGGAAGAGAGAGTCAACCTAGCTGATGCCTGTGTGACTCTGGAACAAAAGCAAAAGTTGAAACAAGTTTTCTTGGATTTCCAAGATCTCTTTGCGGTAGACTCATATGACTGTGGCCGCACCGACATCCACACAACAATAATCCCCACGGACCCTGGCATGACTCCCGTGTTTGTAAAGCAATATCGTTTGCCTCTCGCATCCATGGAGTCCCTTACTGAAATAATTAAGAACCTTGAGTCCCGGGAATAATCCGTCCAGTTCACAGCACCTTCAATAATCCGGTGCTGGGAATATTGAAGCAGAAACGGCCAGTGGAGACTCTGCGCCGACCTCAGGGAGCTCAACAAACGGGTCCATACTTCCCGATGGCCTCTGCCATACATTGACCAAGGGCTGGCCCAGATCCAGGGGTCACAGGTATTCACTGCAATAGACCTGACCAATGGATACTGGACTGTGCCTGTCAGTAGGGAGGACCAATACAAGCTGGCTTTTACCTTTGGGGGCCAGTAGTACACATGGACCCGGACTCCCTTCGGATACCTCAACTCCGACAATGAATTCAACATTTTCCTACACAAGGCCATGCCCGACCTGGGTGCAAGGGGTAACCTGGCTTATGTAGGTGATGTCCTCATTAAAAGTTCATCTGTGGAGGAACACATAGCGGAGATCCGTTATGTTCTGACCCAGTTGAGGGCCACAAGAGCAAAACTTTCCTTTCAGAAAGCACAGTGGTGTAGAACCTGTGTTAATTTCTTGGGGCATGAGATTACTCCTCAGGGTCTCTGTCCTCAGGAAAAGAAAGTGGAAGCACTTCAGAAAATGAAAGACCCCACAACTCTGCGGGAACTAAGGAGCCTCCTTGGACTGACTAATTACAGCAGAAAGCTCATTGAGGGCTACGCAGAGATCACCAGACCCCTGATTCATCTCCTGAAGGGGGGGGTCAAGTGGGAATGGGGTCCAGAACAAGCCGAGGCAGCAAGACAACTCAAAAGAAGCCTCTCACAAGCACCCTGCCTAGCTTACCCTGTCAGAAACAAGGAGTTCTTCCAGGAGACGGGGTTCTCTAATACGTGCTTGACGGCAGTATTATACCAAAAGCATGACAAGGTCAATAAAGTAATCTCCTATGCGAGCAAAACTTTATCCTCTGTGGAGGAAAAATTCAACGATTGTGAGAAGGCACTCCTGGCAACGGGGTGGGCATTGAAGAATTACCACCCGTTTATCCAGGGGGAACACATCATAGTGGAGACTCCACACCAGCCTCTGCAATATCTCCAAAGTGACAGAATCCGGGCCGGAAATGTGAGTAATTCCCGAATTACTTCCTGGATTCTGTCAATGCAAGGCTTTCCTGTGGAGGTCCGATATGGCCAAAACAAGAAGAGTCCCCTCGCGCAAGGTCTGGCTGACTTGCATGATTGTGCCAGAGAAAACTGTCTCGAGGACGAAAGTCTAAAAATCAAAGACAACATGGAGGCATACCTTAATTCCCCACACAAAGTCTTTGAAGAGGACAAGTGTGAGGGAATGCCCACAGTCTATGTGGATGGATGCTCTTACCATGTTGACAACAACGGGGAGAAAGAACTGGTGGCCGGCGTAGGGAATGCATGGGTGAATGAGTCCCCAGAACCCTCCACTGGATACAAAATTGGTCCCCGAAGTAGTCAGGTGGCAGAATAGATGGCTGTGCATCAGGCCATCCTCACTGCTGTCCAGCATCAACTCCACAAACTGGTCATAATCACAGATATGGATTATGTACGGAAGGGTTCGTGGAGCACCTGGTTAATTGGAAAACCAGAGGCATGTTATGTGCTAATAACAAACCCCTGAAACATGGGAAGTTGATCCAAAACATTGATGATCTGGTCACATCGAATGGGATGACCATCTACTGGAAAAAGATCAAGGGTCATTCCAAAGTAGAGGGACCAGACACAACTGGAAATGACTTAGCTGATCAACTGGCCAAAACCGGGGCCATCCAAGGGGATCTAATAGAAATAGAGTCCCTGTTGGGGGAAATCCAGGTCACTGCTATCACTAGGTCCCAGACAAATGCTCACAGTGATCTTTCAACTGCCCAATGGAGCAAGGAGACCCCTGATGCTGATTTGATTACAGCTCAGAAGGGGGATCCAATTATTGGTAAGTGTTACCAACACCTTGAGGACCCTGAGAACTTTCCCCTGACGGATACAATTACATTGGGAAAGAGGACCTAAGAGTGTTGAAGAAATGTCCAAAAATGTTCCGGATCCAAGACGGTCATCTGGTCAGGAAATCCCAAGCTGGCCATGATCAGTGGGTGGTTCCTACCTCATTCCGAAGCCTGATGTTAAGTCACGCCCATGATGCGGCCACCGTCGGTCATGGGGGTTTCACACAACACTGGAAATCTTAAGAGAGGTTGCATACTGGCCACACATGGGGCAGGACCTCGACCAATACTTGAAGGGGTGTCTTGTGTGTGCACAATTTCAGCCAACATCCCTCACACACCGGGCACCTCTCCAAAAGAGGGGAATGACACTGCCATGGTCAGATTTGCAAATCGACTTTCTAGGCCCTGTGATTCGCTCGTCTAGAGGAAACAAGTACATGTTGACCGTTACATGCTTGTTTACCAAGTGGGTGGAATGTCTCCCAGCCCCAAACTGCAAGGCAGAAACAGCAGCTGACCTGATGATTAACCACATCTTTTCCCGTTTTGGTCTACCTCAAAGGATTGAATCAGACAGAGGTGGGAGATACCTTGGGTCAAAAGGAAGTTGCATATTGCTTACCGGCCAGCTTGTTCTGGGGCAGTAGAGAGATATAACCGAACCATTGTGCGCATCTTAAAAAAGTTTGTGGCAGATTCTGGGCCAAGTTGGGATATCTGATTACCTCTGGTCCTAATGGCCGTCAGATCTACCCCCTCATCTGCAACCAAATTGTCACCATTTGAGTTGATGACTGGACGCAAGATGGTGCTTCCTCAGCATTTGCTCTACAGGACCCGAGAGCAGACACTAATAAATGCCTCCACAACTCATGAGTATGTGGAGAATTTAAGGAAACACCTTCAACATGCTTTTGCTTATGCTCAGCGGAATCTAGAAAGATCAGCTGAGAGTATGAAGACCCACTATGACCTGAAAACTTCCAGGAAGGAATATCAGGTGGGGGACCGGGTATATTTATACACTTCCAAAGAAACCAGGCAAAACAGCGAAAATTCTTGCCTACATGGAAGGGACCCTTTGAGATTATAGACAAGATCTCCCCTGTGGCCTACAAGAGCCGCATCCCCAAAGGCGGTTTGGCAGAGGGGGAAGACAAGTGGGTCCACATAAACCAGTTGAAGTGTTGCCATCCCAGGCTCACTTTGCAGCAACTGGAGGAGTCCTCTGCAATCCCAGAGGATACCGCTCCAGAGTAATTCAATTCCAACCCTAAAAGATCCTACTTATAGCCTATCAAATTCTGTGTTTCTCAAGTTTATGTGTTCCTGTCTCTTAATTTAAAAAAATGTGCATGTTCATATCTGTTGAGTTCTAAAATATATATGCCACCCCACTATATCAATGGTGGGGGAGAAATGTCTGTGAATAGGTATTGCTGCTCTTCCTTTGTCGTCCTAGGAGAAATAAAACCTGGAGACTGGCCAAGGAGGACGATCCGGAGACTGGGAGGACGATCCGAGGGGCCCGGGGTACCGCCCAATCTTCCCATCAGGACCGGCGAGGAGAACCGATCGATCCGACCGGATGGAGAAAAAGATGCTGAACTGTGCCATCTACCGGAAGAAGATGAGGAGAACATCCCAGATCTTGCGAGTTCCATCAGTGAAACAGAATGGCCATCGCAAGAGGGGGGCTTGTGGGATGTTTTTACCCATGCATCCGAGCCCTACCAAAAAAAAAAAAAAAACCTGTGCATTACTGGCATTGAAAACATGATGATGGCCAGAGCTTCCCAGAAAATGCCCAGGGAAATGCATGAAGAATAGGCTGCCACCCATTTTTGCCGATATTATGGGCACAGAAGGGCACTGCCTAAAACCACCCTTGGACTACCCACACAGTCGCCTGAAACCATTGGGAATGACAATGCTGATTGCCAAAAGCAACCTAGAACTGTGGGGAATTAATTTTCTTAAATCCCAAAAATGGTTGCATTACCAGTACTCACCACTATCAGAAAGCCGGCGTTTTAAAACAACACCAGACATTTGTGTAAAACTGAATAAATGAACCCAAAGCAGGCCAAAGAAAGACTTACTGAGAGGTGGATACAATGTAAAGTTATATTCTGAAGTGACTTGAAGGTTTATAACAAGACTGGCTGAGCTCTGCAGGTCTGCAGCGGCTTAAACTGAAACTGGATTTAAAATTACCAAAAATCGAAATGTGTAAATAAACTGAGGGACAGACGTGTGACTGCCACATAGTTTGTCACTGTTAAAATGTCATAGTTTTGAACTTAGAATCAGCATTCCAGCTGCATGTGTAAAAATTGTTAGTTTTATTTGAATGCAGAAAACTGGGTAACTAAAAGTGACAGTAGCTGGGGCCTGGCTTAAGGAACTGGATTCTGCCCGACAACTTCCCCCCAATTGGAGTGAAACTGGATCCACAGCAGTTCTACGGGCCTGGCTGCATTCTGAGGGAAGGTTACCCCTCTCTGATTGAATTACCAAGGGACTGCTAGAGACTAAACAAAGGACCCAGGCAGAGGGTTTATTGGGGGGAGGCCATAAATGGCTTCCTCTTGAACAATGGGCCTTCCAGGGCCCAGGCAGATGGTTTATTAGGGAGACCGTAAAATAGCTTCCTCTTGGCAGAAGCTGGGAGGGGCAGGGTCTCTGAGGTTGGCAGAAACTGGATAAACTGGTTTCTACACCATGTGACCTGAAAAGACACCCACAGTGCGGACTTGTCAAAATTATTTAAATGATACCATAATTCCTGTGAATTTTCTGTGCACGTTTTAAGACGCGTTGGGAATTTGTGTGATGTTCTGGGGCAAAACCCCGCTATTATGGATACTACAGACTCTGTGTTTAAGCTAGAGACATGGGAATTTACTGGAGTATGTAAGGACAGGCCGTGTATATGTGTATAATTTTTAATGAAGAACCAAGGTTGCATAACCCACTAAAATCGAAAATAAGTTGCCATTTTTTAATGCAAGCTCTCAGGAAAAGCAGAGTTTGAACAGAGTATACCTCATGTGATAGGTAATATGTACATGCAATGACAAACCACTATATATTTGAGAAATGTGTATTTTGATCAAATATAGATTTATGTGCAATTTGACAGGGGAGTGTCCTTTCTGCAAGCCATTAAATGACATCATTCTGACACACAATCCTGCTCTCCAGTGAGAACGCAAAGAATTCTCCAACCTATCAGAACTCTGAAGGGGTTGGGCCTAGAAAGCTAGCCTCTCCACCTACTTTCAAAACACATAAAAAGAGACTGCTGGGACAGGTAGGGACATTCAATTCCATATGCTGCGGAGCATGCTGTCCGGCGACTTCACATCCAGAGAACCTACACCTAGACTTCCAAGCTAAACAGAGACTACAGAACTTTGAACAAAGAAGGCCCACTGCAAGCAAAAGTATTTGTCAGCAGGCCCAAAAATCATTTGCAGACTATTCAGAGCCGGACCCAGGTGTTGATTTTGGCCTGAAACCCTGTGCCAGAAAGATCCAGAAGCAGTGCTGTACCCAGAGAAAGCAGAGCAGTATCCAGAACCAGTGGCCAGAGATCCAGAGTGACCCAGACCGCTGTTAGCAGAACCAGAGAGCTGACCCAGATCACTGTGAAGTGCCGAGACCAGAACCGGAGTCCAGTCCAAAACCTGACCAGATCCGTGTGGAGGCCTATTTCAAAATATATTGTGAGTACCTAGCAGAACTGTGCAGAACCAATCTCTTAGTTAAAATAATATAATTCAATCTATTTTAATCTAACCAGAACTGCCTCCTAACTGTCACCTGTCATTTGCAAAGCTGTCACCTGTCATTTTCTAGCTGCAAGCTGTAACCTGTCGCTTTGAAGTTTTAAAATTTCAAATCCGAAAAACTACCTTTATTTAATCGTCCGTATCTCTGGAACCGTTTGGGCTAGGAACTTGGTTTAACTTTCCTCTGAAAGCTTAGAATGTCATCTTTTCAACAACCGACTTGCTACTCCTTATACTTTTGCCGTAATCGTGATTCACGCATTCGCGAATTTTGCCGCGATTCGCGATTTGGTTAAAAATCCAGCCACTTGTGAAAACAGCAGCTTCCTTGCTTTCCTTTGCCAAAAATTCGTTTAACCTGCTAGTTACTCCTAGATCCTTGCTAAAGTGAGCCTGAACTCATCCCAAGTATATTTCACTCACCCTGAACCTCCTAAAGGGAATTAAAACCATTTTCAGCATATTCCTCACTTCATTGCCAGCACATATAAAAGCATTTTGGGCCTGTGTTTCAAACGTCTGTAGTCTAAGCTTGCTGGGGTGAACTGAAATACATTTGATTGCATTTCTGAGAACTGTGTGCTTTCCTTCCATTTCCTTGCATTGCATAAAGGGGGGAGTGGATTGCCAGAGGAAAGTGATAACATTGTTTTGTTGAAATCATATTGAGTATTTTCTGTATTGCATTTTCATTCAACATTGCATCCATCTGAAACTAGATAACGCATTTTCTACCACCTTATTCTTCTGTTCCTATTCCCAAGCGTTCTACCTCATCCTTTATTCTACTCCTGGGTAATCAAATCAGTTTATTAGTAGAACATTACCCATTGTTGTTAACTGCTCATGTTCTGAAGTGTGATATTAATTATTAATTTATTATAAAGTGTGATATATATATATTGTTTACATTCTCAAATATACCGTTTAAACTTGCAAAACAGAACTACTTTTTGGCTCAGTGGGGTCAGGGGGGTTCCAAGAGAGGGTTGCTATATAGGGGTAGTCATCGAGAACTCATGAACTGGACATAAAGATATATCAATAAGGGTTTTCATTCAGTATCCCAGACTAGGCATTGACTTAGCTGTAGTGCTGGATTGAATCCTCTTACAAGGAGTACAAGGATGAGTGGGGTAAAATCACCCACTCAGCCGTCACAGTTCTACAAACTCATGTAGGTCATACTGGTAAAACAGGGCCAATCAAGAGATATTCCTCAGTCACCTTTTGTGGTAACACAGGCTGGGGAAGGCTCTACTCTAAAAAGGGGTGTGAAGGTGAATCAGTAGTGACCCAGACAACACATTATGACAGTCCAAAAGGGAATGTCCAATCAAATTTCTATAAGTATATAAACTCTTTATTTACACAATACATCTGCACGTAGAATGAAAAGGGATTAGTATACAAAAATCCACCCTAAAGGAAATAACAGAGCAGATGCGACAGACTGAAGAAAGTAACACTCTGAGCATAGTTCCAGGGGTGGTAGGTAAGGTACTGTCCTCAGAAAGCTGTTGTTCAGAACAGGAACGATTCTCACCTAAGCAGTCTCTAGGGTTCCAGTGGACCCTGGGGGCAGGTCGGTGTCAACAGTACCTGGATATAGTCCTTAGTGGGCTGACACATCAGACCCAGTGTTTAACAATCATGCTATCTGATTAGGCTCAGATTGGGCATTTTGGAGACCCTAGCAGCAAGCAGGCGTCTAATAGAGACAAATGCGGGTCTCTGTGCGGTCGAACAATGGTGGTTCAAGGATGCAGCTCAAGGAGGTTCCAAGAACGCTTTGCAGTTGACCAGGCCAAGTCTGACTTTAGGCACTGGGGGAGATCGGCAAGTGATGCTCCAGCAGTTTGAGTTGGCGGGCAACATTCGTCGAAGTGGTGATCGAGGGTGCGATGATGTGCGATCATTGAGGCAACAATTCTCGGACTAACTGGGATGAGCTGTGGTCATAATCCCAGTTAGAGTCGGCGAGTGACACTCTAATAATTCGGTTCAGGTTCCAGCACTGAGCAGTCGCTTCAGGCCTAGCAGATGAAGCGCTCCGCTAGGACACGATGCAGTGTCAAGCTGGTTTAAGTGGCACAGCGAGTAGAGCGCTCGCCTTGACATCTGTGCAGAGCTTGCTAACGCAGGTTAGAATCCCGGCGGGGCCAAACTCAGCCTTTCATCCTTCCGAGGTCGATAAATGAGCACCACACACCGTGGGTAATAATAAGCAGCACTCAGATACCTGAGGGTTCGTAGCGCTATATAAATGCCAAATTATTATTATTATTTATTATTTTTATTATTTAGATGCGAGCAATAGTTTGGCTTGTTGGGAGAACGCAGACACCAGAGGCAGCACTTTACCTATTAGTCAAGATGCAGGGAACATATTCTAAAAAAATGTTTACTGTATTTATTTCTTAAGTGTATAACTGCATTTTCCTGTATATAATATATACTATACACCATATAAGCATTACCTTTTACAAGCACCCAGATACCTCTGGTTCAGGTGCGCTATATAAGTAAAATAAACAAACAAACAAACAAACAAACATAGAGCAATTGATTTGTTATTTTTTGTTATTGTTATGTTATTGTTGTTATTGTTATTTTGCATTTATATAGCGCCTTATATACCATTGGTATGGTCTGAAGGCGCTGGTAGGTTGAACGCCCTTGGGAACCGAAGTTCAGGTCAGTATAGAGAGTAGAGGGAGTCCAAAAGTGCGTGTGCGCACTAGGTATGTGTGCAGCTGGTGCGGAAATCGAGTGGTAGCTGCTTTTTAGTTGTACGTGTGGTGGTTGAGAGGTCAGGAGTATGTGTTTGCTCTGGTCGGTTTTACCCAGAACGAGTGTGGCTGCGTTAGGCCTGAGGAGAACGCCTGGCTGGGGGGTGTGAATCCAGCAATGATTACTTAGAGTGATGTGGAGTAAGAGAGAGAAGTGGATATGAGAACAGTTATACCGAATGGTGTCATAGTATCTCTGTGTTCTAGATGAGTGGTGGTGTAAGAGGGAGAGTAAGCGTGGGGTTTGGTATGATGTATGTTTTCAAGTGTTTCTTTCATTCCAAAGCATATTAAGCATCGTCTGTTGTACAAATTCGTCCGTTCCTCATATTCGTCCGCTCCACACATTCGTTCAGTCATTATCATCGTCTAGTTCACACCCTCGTACACTTCTAAACGCTGCTGGGAACAGTTCTGAATTCAACTTTCACAGAGAGGCTATTGGGTGCAACTTTCAAGTGTAACTGGGTACACTTCTAAAATGCTATTGGGTACACTTCTAAATTAAGGTGGGAACCGTTTTACAATCAGCTATCAGATAGGCTATTGGGTGCAGCTTCTAGATGCAATTGGGTATATTTCTAAAATGCTGTTGGATACACTTCTAATTGCAAGAGGGTACAATTCTAATTCAACTTTCTCTGAGGAGGTGCGGGGTACAGTTCTAGTTGCGAGTGGGAACAGTTCTTTATTCAACTTTCACAGAGAGGCTATTGGGTGCAAACTTTCAGGTGCAACTGGGTACACTTCTAAATGCAAGTGGGAACAGTTCTAAATTTCAGCTTTCACAGAGAGGCTATTGGGTGCAGCTTCTGAATGCAATTGGGTACACTTCTAAATGCAGTTGGGTACATTTCTACATGTAAGAGAGAACAGTTCTAAATCAACTTTCTCACAGAGGCTAACCGGCGCAACTTCCAACTCTAATTGGATACACTTCCAGGAGCAGGTGGGAGCAGTTCTAATGCGGGTGGTAACGGATTTAAATTCAACTTTCGCAGAAAGGCTATTGGGCGCAGCTTCTAAATGCAATTGGGTACAATTCTAATGCAGGTGAGGACAATTCTAAATTCGACTTTCTCAGAGAGGCTATTGGGTGCAGCTTCTAAATGCAATTGGGTACACTTCTAAATGCCGTTGGGTACACTTCTACATGCAAGAGGGAACAATTCTAATTCAACTTTCTCAGAGAGGCTATCCGGCGCAACTTCAACTGCAATTGGTTACACTTCTAGATGGAGGTGGGAGCAGTTCTAAATGCGGGTGGCGACAGATCTAAATTCAACTTTCACAGAGACGCTATCGGGCGCAGCCTCTGAATGCAACTGAGAACACTTCTAAATGCAGGTGGGAACAATTTTAAATTCAACTTTCACAGAGAGGCTAATTGGGGACAGCTTCTAAAAATTCTAGTGTATCTTTCTCAGAGGGCTATCCGGCGTACTTCTAAATGCTAACATTCACAATTCCATCTAAGAGTGGACATGCTAACATTCACAATTCCATCTAAGAGTGGACATATTAACATTCACAATTCCATCTAAGAGTGGACATGCTAACATTCATAATTCCATCTAAGAGTGGACATGCTAACACTCACAATTCCATCAAGGAATGGACATGCTAACATTCACAATTCCATCTAAGAGTGGACATGCTAACATTCATAATTCCATCTAAGAGTGGACATATTAACATTCACAATTCCATCTAAGAACATGCTAACATTCACAATTCCATCAAGGAGTGGACATGCTAACATTCACAATTCCATCTAAGAGTGGACATGCTAACATTCACAATTCCATCTAAGATCATGCTAACATTCACAATTCCATCAAGGAGTGGACATGCTAACATTCACAATTCCATCAAGGAGTGGACATGCTAACATTCACAATTCCATCTAAGAGTGGACATGCTAACATTCATAATTCCATCTAAGAGTGGACATGCTAACACTCACAATTCCATCAAGGAGTGGACATGCTAACATTCACAATTCCATCTAAGAGTGGACATGCTAACATTCATAATTCCATCTAAGAGTGGACATATTAACATTCACAATTCCATCTAAGAACATGCTAACATTCACAATTCCATCAAGGAGTGGACATGCTAACATTCACAATTCCATCTAAGAGTGGACATGCTAACATTCACAATTCCATCTAAGATCATGCTAACATTCACAATTCCATCAAGGAGTGGACATGCTAACATTCACAATTCCATCAAGGAGTGGACATGCTAACATTCACAATTCCATCTAAGAGTGGACATGCTAACATTCATAATTCCATCTAAGAGTGGACATGCTAACACTCACAATTCCATCAAGGAGTGGACATGCTAACATTCACAATTCCATCTAAGAGTGGACATGCTAACATTCATAATTCCATCTAAGAGTGGACATGCTAACACTCACAATTCCATCAAGGAGTGGACATGCTAACACTCACAATTCCATCAAGGAGTGGACATGCTAACATTCATAATTCCATCTAAGAGTGGACATGCTAACACTCACAATTCCATCAAGGAGTGGACATGCTAACATTCACAATTCCATCTAAGAGTGGACATGCTAACATTCATAATTCCATCTAAGAGTGGACATATTAACATTCACAATTCCATCTAAGAACATGCTAACATTCACAATTCCATCAAGGAGTGGACATGCTAACATTCACAATTCCATCTAAGAGTGGACATGCTAACATTCACAATTCCATCTAAGATCATGCTAACATTCACAATTCCATCAAGGAGTGGACATGCTAACATTCACAATTCCATCAAGGAGTGGACATGCTAACATTCACAATTCCATCTAAGAGTGGACATGCTAACATTCATAATTCCATCTAAGAGTGGACATGCTAACACTCACAATTCCATCAAGGAGTGGACATGCTAACATTCACAATTCCATAAAGGAGTGGACATGCTAACATTCACAATTCCATCTAAGAGTGGACATGCTAACATTCACAATTCCATCTAAGAGTGGACATGCTAACATTCACAATTCCATCACGGAGTGGACATGCTAACATTCACAATTCCATCAAGGAGTGGACATGCTAACATTCACAATTCCATCAAGGAGTGGACATGCTAACATTCACAATTCCATCTAAGAGTGGACATGCTAACATTCATAATTCCATCTAAGAGTGGACATGCTAACACTCACAATTCCATCAAAGAGTGGACATGCTAACATTCACAATTCCATCTAAGAGTGGACATGCTAACATTCACAATTCCATCACGGAGTGGACATGCTAACATTCACAATTCCATCAAGGAGTGGACATGCTAACATTCACAATTCCATCAAGGAGTGGACATGCTAACATTCACAATTCCATCTAAGAGTGGACATGCTAACATTCATAATTCCATCTAAGAGTGGACATGCTAACACTCACAATTCCATCAAAGAGTGGACATGCTAACATTCACAATTCCATCTAAGAGTGGACATGCTAACATTCACAATTCCATCTAAGAGTGGACATGCTAACATTCACAATTCCATCAAGGAGTGGACATGCTAACATTCACAATTCCATCTAAGAACATGCTAACATTCACAATTCCATCAAGGAGTGGACATGCTAACATTCACAATTCCATCAAGGAGTGGACATGCTAACATTCACAATTCCATCAAAGAGTGGACATGTTAACATTCACAATTCCATCCAAGAACATGCTAACATTCACAATTCCATCTAAGAGTGGACATGCTAACATTCATAATTCCATCTAAGAGTGGACATGCTCACATTGACAATTCCATCTAAGAACATGCTAACATTCACAATTCCATCAAGGAGTGGACATGCTAACATTCACAATTCCATCTAAGAACATGCTAACACTCACAATTCCATTAAGGAGTGGACATGCTAACATTCACAATTCCATCTAAGAGTGGACATGCTAGTATTACGGCACTCTATGTTATTGGTAGGTAAGATAGAGTGGCGGGGGTTTTCTGGAGTAGAGTGATTGCTCTACTCCCCACCCATGCCACACTCACGGTTTTTGTTGGTGTTTGTTGGCTTCCTTGGCGTCCCCTGCGGACACCTGCTGACACATCCTGGAGCCGCCTCTGTAGGAGCCGCCCTTTGCCTTGGGGCCCTTCACCAGGGGCTGCCGGGCAGAGGGCTGCCCTGGGAAAGGCGGGGATAAAGGGGAGGTGGACGAATCAGGGCAAGGGGAGGACAAAGGGGGCGGGACTGAGGGAGGAAAGCTGCCGTGCAGAAGGGAGGCAGCAAGGGCCTCCTGGCCCCAAAATGGTGGCATGGGGGGGGAAGGGGCACAGAAATTCCTTTGTGGGGGGCATCTGGGGTCGGCTTGCCCTGCGCAGCACTCACCTGCTTCCCGATGGTAAAGGAAGCAGGGAGGCTGCCGCGGGTCGCTAGACCCGAGCCCACGGGCCCAGTTAGCCAATGGGGAACGGGGGGCGGGATGGGAGGCGGGAGCAGGATCCAGGAAGGAGCGGGGACGCAAAGAGGGTACAGGGGCCTGGGGGCACAGAAATTCCTTTGTGGGGGGCATCTGGGGTCGGCTTGCCCTGCGCAGCACTCACCTGCTTCCCGATGGTAAAGGAAGCAGGGAGGCTGCCGCGGGTCGCTAGACCCGAACCCACGGGCCCAGTTAGCCAATGGGGAACGGGGGGCGGGATGGGAGGCGGGAGCAGGGATCCAGGAAGGAGCGGGGAGCGGGGACGCAAAGAGGGTACAGGGGCCTGGGGGCACAGAAATTCCTTTGTGGGGGGCATCTGGGGTCGGCTTGCCCTGCGCAGCACTCACCTGCTTCCCGATGGTAAAGGAAGCAGGGAGGCTGCCGCGGGTCGCTAGACCCGAACCCACGGGCCCAGTTAGCCAATGGGGAACGGGGGGCGGGATGGGAGGCGGGAGCAGGGATCCAGGAAGGAGCGGGGACGCAAAGAGGGTACAGGGGCCTGGGGGCACAGAAATTCCTTTGTGGGGGGCATCTGGGGTCGGCTTGCCCTGTGCAGCACTCACCTGCTTCCCGATGGTAAAGGAAGCAGGGAGGCTGCCGCGGGTCGCTAGACCTGAGCCCACGGGCCCAGTTAGCCAATGGGGAACGGGGGGCGGGATGGGAGGCGGGAGCAGGGATCCAGGAAGGAGCGGGGACGCAAAGGGGGTACAGGGGCCTGGGGGCACAGAAATTCCTTTGTGGGGGGCATCTGGGGTCGGCTTGCCTTGCGCAGCACTCACCTGCTTCCCGATGGTAAAGGAAGCAGGGAGGCTGCCGCGGGTCGCTAGACCCGAACCCACGGGCCCAGTTAGCCAATGGGGAACGGGGGGCGGGATGGGAGGCGGGAGCAGGGATCCAGGAAGGAGCGGGGACGCAAAGAGGGTACAGGGGCCTGGGGGCACAGAAATTCCTTTGTGGGGGGCATCTGGGGTCGGCTTGCCCTGCGCAGCACTCAACTGCTTCCCGATGGTAAAGGAAGCAGGGAGGCTGCCGCGGGTCGCTAGACCCGAACCCACGGGCCCAGTTAGCCAATGGGGGAACGGGGGGCGGGATGGGAGGCGGGAGCATGGATCCAGGAAGGAGCGGGGACGCAAAGAGGGTACAGGGGCCTGGGGGCACAGAAATTCCTTTGTGGGGGGCATCTGGGGTCGGCTTGCCTTGCGCAGCACTCACCGGCTTCCCGATGGTAAAGGAAGCAGGGAGGCTGCCGCGGGTCGCTAGACCCGAGCCCACGGGCCCAGTTAGCCAATGGGGGGCGGGATGGGAGGCGGGAGCAGGGATCCAGGAAGGAGCGGGGAGCGGGGACGCAAAGAGGGTACAGGGGCCTGGGGGCACAGAAATTCCTTTGTGGGGGGCATCTGGGGTCAGCTTGCCCTGCGCAGCACTCACCTGCTTCCCAATGGTAAAGGAAGCAGGGAGGCTGCCGCGGGTCGCTAGACCCGAACCCACGGGCCCAGTAGCCAATGGGGAACAGTGGGCGGGATGGGAGGCGGGAGCAGGGATCCAGGAAGGAGCGGGGACGCAAAGAGGGTACAGGGGCCTGGGGGCACAGAAATTCCTTTGTGGGGGGCATCTGGGGTCGGCTTGCCCTGCGCAGCACTCACCTGCTTCCCGATGGTAAAGGAAGCAGGGAGGCTGCCGCGGGTCGCTAGACCCGAACCCACGGGCCCAGTTAGCCAATGGGGAACAGTGGGCGGGATGGGAGGCGGGAGCAGGGATCCAGGAAGGAGCGGGGACGCAAAGAGGGTACAGGGGCCTGGGGGCACAGAAATTCCTTTGTGGGGGGCATCTGGGGTCGGCTTGCCTTGCGCAGCACTCACCTGCTTCCCGATGGTATATAAGCATCCTGAAGGTCCACCACGCTGAGCCAGTCCTTCTGTAGAGAGGACTTTATCTGACTGGGGTGATCATCTTGAATTTCTCTTGGGAGGGAGAAAGGTTGAACTGGGAAAGGTCTAGGACGGTGCCAGGACAGCCTGGTTGGGTTTGGGTACCGTGAAAAGACGGGAGTAGAAGCCCTCCCCTCGCTCCCCTAGGGGAACGGGTTCCACCGCCTTGAGATCCAGAAGCTTCTAGACTTTATTTCTGAGGGAGGGCGTCCCCAACTGCTGGAAGGGAGGATTGATGGGTGGGGTAGGGGAAAGCCGAAGCCCGCCCGAGCTACTGACGAGACCCACCGGTCCTCCACGATGGTCTGGTCTGCCACGCCTCCCAGTGAGACGCAATGCACCCTCCCAGCGGGGTCTCGTGCAAGCTCCAAAACCCCTCATTTAGCGGGCTTCTCAGAGGCGAGACCCCCAGACCCTGAGGAGGAGGCCAAGAACAGAGAGAAAAACCGGCCTCGCTCCCGACGCAAGTTTCAATCTGGAGGATGAACTCTCCCGTGTCTTTCGATCTAGAAACCCACGAAATCCAGAGGAAGACCGAGGCTGCAAAGGCGTTCTGAGCCCTAAAAGGTGGTTTTCCCAGAACGGACAAAGACTTGGCCGTCTGAATGCTGCCCTTCGGTTTACGCAGTTCTGCATGCGTTGACGAATGGAACAGTTCTTTGCCGTCAAAAAGGCAGGTCCAGAACTTTATCCTGAACCTCCTTGGAAAACTTGGTGACATGAAGCCAAGCCTGACGAGAGGTGTCCACACCAAGCATGAGGCTCAGAGCCGAAGTGTCGACATGATGCGCCGCAGCCTCAAGCATATCCTGCGCCAGGACTCTGGCATCTGACAAGCCAGTGTTATCGTCCATCTTGTCCGCAGTAAGGAAGTCCTCAAATTCCAACAGACCTTTCCACATTTTCATATTTGAAATCGCCCCTCCCACCCAAAATGAGCTCTCCGTTCGCTTGGCGCAACTGCATGGCCGAATTAGCAAAGATCTTCCTCCCCAAAGAGTCAAGCAGCTTGTCCTCTTTGGCCAGAACCTGAGCTGCTGCTGTAGAAGATGCTGAAGCCGGTCTGGATTGTAGCGTGGTGGCCACCACCACTGTGAAGCAAGGAAGCGGGCAAGATGCTAAGGCTACCTCCTTCGAAGTATGAAGCCTATAACGAGCGCTAATCTTTTTGTTAACGTGCCGTCCAGAGTGTGGCTCATCCCAGAATTTGGAAACCCCCTCCAAAGTGTCCTTCTGGAACAAGTTGGTGCGCTCCCAAGGAGACAAGGTGAACGCCCCCAAAAGCACCCCTACTTGCGGAGGGGGTGCCTCAGGTACTGGAACATCCAGAAGAGTCATGTCCAGTACCCGGTTATTGAACGCCCTAACAGAGCAGGGCTGGTCATCACCATCCTGATCCACTTGCGTGTCATCCAACGCGTCCGGATCGACCTGCGTCATGTCTGGCTCCGCCGAAGACTCGTCTTTTTGGAGACAAGGGCGGCGGAGGCGGAAGGGCTGGAGGTGGGCCAGCTGGCAGAGGTCGGACAGATGCCGGAACGGTGCTGCAACGGGAACTGTCAGTACAGAGTTCGGCCCTGGAGGGCAGATTTCCTTGAAAAGACCTCTGAAATATTCCTTCATGGGGTCGAGTGCATTAGATTCTGCAATTTTCCGAAGAAGGCATCTCCGCCGAAGGCTTAAACACTGTGGCAGGCGGAGGCCTCTCATGAGAGGAACAGCTCCAGGGCCGCAAGGGAGAGGGCAGCCAAGAGGGGCTCTAACCAGCGCATTCCAGTCAAACTGGATGAAACGGTGTACAAGGAAAACGCTGGTCACCTGAAATAATGCTCCGAACGCCGATGGCGTAGGTTTAAGGGAAGAGACCAAAATGGTTGTCGCAGTTCGTGCTGGAACGGGTGCCATTTTGTCAACACCTGAGGATAACTGCGTCACATGTGTGAGTGAGGCAGGGGTCTACACAGACAGGTCAGGGGTCTTGACGTTGGCCTTGACACAAGGAGCCTCGGCAGGGCTGGTACTGTCTGGCCTAGGAGGTTTCTGAGACATACTAATAGCCAAATTAGCCTCTGAAAGAGGAACCTCAGACACGCCGGTAACACAGGAATTACGGTCAGTGACCTCGCTCAACAGAACAGGTATCCCCACTAGAGCAGGACCGATGAGGAACCCATCTCACCATCAAGACCTTAACAGGCCTCTCATTTCTCTCGGTCACCTTAGCCTCTGATAGAGGAACCTCGGACCAGAGTCTGGTAACAGCTCCCTCGCGAGGGAGCTTGAACCTTTGTTCGGTACAGAAAACCTCAATAGAGGCCTCAGGGCACGCCCCATTGTCTTTATGGGAAGCTCCAGGCAAGGAGACCTCGAAGAAAGCTCTGGTACCCACCGCCTCAGTAGAACTGGGCCGTTGAATAGCCCCCTTAGGAGGGGCCTCGGATTGCAATCTGGTGTGAGCAAGCCCCTTACGGAGGCCCTCAGAGAAACTCTGGTACTTTTCTTAGGCCTGGAAGGTACCTCAGGGGAAACCCCGGTAACCAAGCTTTTTTTTTTTAATTTGATTAGGTTTTAACACAATTCTTTTCATGAGAGAAAAAAGGAAAAAAAAAACCAAACACGGATAAGGTTACATATTCGTCCATAATCGTTACATATTTGAGAAGTGCTTTTTCAAATGACGTAGTAACACCTTTGTACATTGCCTAAGTCCGTTTCTGTGCACACAACAGTAAAACAATGTAGATAATTACAATAATTTTCTCGATTCCATTATTCGTTTACACCTTCCCCCCCTACTCCCACCCCCAAGGAACAAGGGGATTGTGGTACCTAAGAATTGTGGTCTCGTGGTCATGCACTCGTTGTGTGCTGAGTGTTTTTTGGTGTAGCGTACTCTGGGACTTGCCATAAGGAGGGTGTGCCCTCGTGATTCTATAGTGCCTGAATTGTAGTGAGGAAGGGGCCTAGAATTGGCAGGGGAGGAGCAATCCGTCAGTAAAGAAGGACCCTATCAGGTTCTATAAACAGTGGGCCCCATTACCATTTGGGGTTGGGTGTTCGGTTAGTGTGTGTGCGCTTAGGAAATCTGACCACAAGAGCTCACACTGTGTTGCCCCGGCCGTGGAGTGATGCAGTAATTTTCTCCATGGTACATATGTTCATTGCAACATTGATCCACTCCTTCTCGGTCGGGGTCGTAATTGATTTCCATTTAGTGGCCAGTAGAGCAAGAGCAGCGAGCAACAGATGGGGGACCAAGCCTTGGACTCTCTTCCATTCATCCTCTATCTTCTCAAGACTGAGCAGGACCAAAGTGAGGGTCTGCGGTTCTATGAATCCCGTCAAGGTGCCTGATCCACCCCAAGACTTCATCCCAGAAAACCTTAATCTTAGGACATCCCCACCACATGTGCCAATAGTCTGCGACCTGTCCACAATCACGCCAACAGAGGGGGGAGGATGACTGGTACATCTGGGATAATTTATAGGGATCGTATTGCCAGCGGTGCAAGAGCTTGATGGAATGGAGTTTGTATTGGCACGATATGGAAGTACGTGTTGCCATGCGACACATTTTATCCCACAAGTCATCTTCAATTTCCATCCCGATGTCATACCCCCATCGCTTTCTGAGGTTTTGTGTGTTCCCTCTACCCGCTTCTACTGGTATTTTGTACATAGTGGAGATCAGGCCTTTCCTATCAGTCTTGGAATCTGATAATCTTTCAAAAGGGGGTAAGCTCTCTACTCAGTTTTTCCTTCCATGCTGCCTTCGTCAAGACACCCTTGATCTGCAAATAGTGGAAAGTGGACAGCACACCTATGTTCAGGGCTTCTGTTAGTTCTAGGAGAGTGATAAAGGAATCGCTTCGGAGGAGCTGGCCTACTCTTTCTAGCCCTGCTTCATACCACGCCTGAAACCTTTCGACATTGGGGATGTGGTCATTTATTCCAGGGGACCATAAGTGACTCAGTGGAGACGGCCATGTTGTGATTTCTCTAATTTCTGGGCCCTCCCTCCATATTTCCCATATAGCGGCGAAGAGCGGGTGGTCCTTAGTCTTCCTAAATATCCTCTTTTGTGGAGCCCATAGCCACTCCGAGAGTGTCGCTGGGTCTAGGTAATGATTATCCATCGCTATACACTGTGGTTCTTTGTGATTGCGTAAGTGGGAGACGAGACCTCTTCATTGGGCAGCAGCATAATACTTCTTGAGGTCTGGAAGGCCTACTCCTCCTTTATCCTTGGGCAACATCAATGTGCTGTAAGCGATCCTAGTTTTTTTCCACTGCCACAGGAATTTTAGGGTCGCTTTCTTAACCTCTGCGAAATATTGTTCTGGTATTTTATTGGAGAGCATCTGGAAAGGATAGAGGAACCTCGGGAGACAGGTCATTTTAATGGCGTTGAACCGCCCGAGCCACGAGATTGTCAAATTGTTCCACCTGGCTAGGTCCGCATGGAGTTTGGTAAGGAGCTTTGGGAAGTTCGCCTCATATAGGGTATCTGTTTCGTAATTCGTATCCCTAAGTATTGCATGGTGTCGTGTTCAATCGTTAGTCCAAGTAAGGAATATTTTGTACATTTACCTCCGCTGCTCCCTGAAGGGGGAACAGTATGGATTTGGAGCGATTGACCTTAGATCCGATAGCTGACCATACTCTTCAAGGAGGGATATAGCTCGGGGAATGGATCTTTCAGGATTGACTACATGCAAAAGTAT
Source organism: Ambystoma mexicanum (assembly GCF_040938575.1). Taxonomy (NCBI): domain Eukaryota; kingdom Metazoa; phylum Chordata; class Amphibia; order Caudata; family Ambystomatidae; genus Ambystoma; species Ambystoma mexicanum. The sequence continues at coordinate 1,105,802,128 of NC_090924.1, read as the reverse complement.
GTCATCAGTGTACAGTGCTAACTTGTACTCTGTGCATCCCAGGTGCATCCCTTCTATTCCGGTGTCCTTCCTTATATTGTGTGCTAACGGTTTGAGCGATAAAGCAAACAAGATGGCAGACAGGGGGCATCCCTGTCTGGTACCTCGCTTCAGCTGAAACCACCTAGAATATTCCCTGTTTACGAATACCGAGGCTCTAGGGGCCGTGTAGATTGCCTGAATTCGCTTTAAGGTTGGGGCCCATTCCAATTTTTCGAAGAACTTCCATTAGGAAGTCCCAATCTACCCTATCGAATGCTTTTTCTGCATCGATGGAAAATAGTGAGGGGTGAGTGTTCCGATTCTGAGAGGCATGTACCAAATGCAGGGTTTTGCGCATGCTGTCTGCACCTTGGCGGCCCAATATGAAGCCCACCTGGTCGGGGTGAATGAGGCGGGGCATAAATGATTCAATCATAGCTGCGAGGACCCTTGTGTATATCTTTGCATCAATATTGAGTAGGGAGATGGGACGATACGATCCACATTTCTTGGGATCTCTCCCTTCTTTTGGGATGACCGTTATGAGTGCCCTGACGAAGGAGTTCGGAGGTTTCCCTGTCTCTAGTATTTCATTAAATAGTTCAGAGAGGAAGGGCGCGAGCTGTAAGGTGAATTTTTGTAGAAACCTGCCGTATACCCATCTTCTCCTGGGGATTTGCCTAGCGCGAGTCGTTTTATAGCCTCCTGAATCTCCTCTTCATTTATTGAGGCGTCCAGGCTCTCCAACTCAATGGATGTCAGTTTGGGCATGTCAATACCGGCTAGGTAGGACCGAATATTAGACGTGTCCGGGTCAGTCTCTGGGGTGTATAGAGCTTCATAAAAGTCTGCAAAGGCCTCTGGGATGGTGGTTCGACTTATTTCTGTGTTGGGCCCTACATCAACTATTTCCTGCACCCTGCGTTCTGCCTGTTGTGCTCGTAACCTGGCCGCCAGCAACGCATCCGCTTCATCTCCTTTCTCATAATGACAATGCATTACTTACCGTAAAAGCATTTCTGAGATGGTTGTATCTGCTTAGATTCACATGCTGTGCATAGGTCCGACATCCAGTGGTCACTGCGGAGTATTGCATTTTGTTTTTCGTAGTCAAAAAGGGGACGTCGACAAGGCGTGTCTGAAACACTATCCCTATAGTGACGTGCGTTGTACCCACAATCCCTCAGGCGTCGAGGTCCCTCTGTTTGCATTTTTCTGCCCTGAGGGAGCCTTCTAGACGTGAGTGAGTACAGAAAAGAGAGAGATATAAAAGGAAGTCTATGTTCCTTCCATCCGAGCGGGGAGGAAGGGTGGGCGCATGTGAATCTAAGCAGATACAACCATCAGAAATGCTTTTACGGTAAGTAATGCATTGTCTTCTGATGTTTGTTAATCTGCTTAGAATCACATGCTGTGCATAGACTAGCGAGCAGTACCCAGAGTTGGCGGTGGGTTATGAGAAGGAACAGTAGAGAAAAGATGTCTTAATACTGCCTGTCCCACCTGGGAGTCAGATCTCGAGTGTGCATCTAGACAGTAGTGTTTTGTAAAGGTGTGCACAGAACTCCAGGTAGCCGCTTTGCAGATGGACTCAAGGGGAACATTTGCAATGAACGCTATGGAAGCACCAGTGCCTCGAGTGGAATGTGCTCTTGGCTTGAAGGGTAGTTCTCTCTTAGCAAGAGAGAAACAGAGTGATGCATTGACCAATCCATCTAGATATAGTGGACTTTGAGACTGCCTCTCCTTCTCTTCCTGCTGCCACCGAGACAAAGAACTGATTAATCTTTCTCAGTGGTCTGGTTCTTTCCATGTAGAACATGACAGCTCTGCGTACATCTAGTGTATGTAGACTTTTTTCTCCCAAGCTGGAAGGGTTTTGAAAGAACGTTGGTAGTTCTATTGACTGGTTTACATGAAATTTCGAGATGAATTTCGGTGCAAACCTTGGGTGCGTGCGTAGAACCACCTTATCTCTGTGAACTGTATATGTGATAGAATAGGGAGCTTTGGCTGGTTTGGCCATCCGGTTGCTATGAGGCCTTCGCAAAGGACTCAAGGACAGGGTATATCCATTCAGGGTCTGCTCCCGTAGCTAGCTTTCGGAGATCCTTTGCAGAATGATTGGTCCTGACCAAAGCACTGTTCACTCCCGATGTGCCATGGGAATGGTTAGAGGACAGATCTTGCTTCTGTTTTGGAAAGCTCCTTCACCTCAGGCTGAGGTCTTTGAGCAGTGCACCCATCCTAAAGGAAGTCCAAAGAGAATATTAAGAATGTCTGTTCAGCCTTTAAGGATCCTTGAGGAACTGAGGGAATTATTTTGAAGGGGTGCAAAACTGCTTCTTTTAAAGGAACATGTCCTCTGGTGATTGGTGTAAAGCTAGCCTGTTTTAGGAGACCATTTTCTGCTCCTGGGTGGATTGGACTTTGCCCTGTTGATGTCACTCCCAAAGTGCTTTGCTCCAGAGGAAGTGGAGAAGGCAGAAAAGGGAAAAAGAGACAGGGAGAACCAAGATGGTGAAAGGCTATTTCCAGTGTCCAGTGTCCAGAGCCCTCCTGTCTATCCTACTCCCACCCCCTGCCCATCCTCTTACAACAAGGCCTTTGGAAATGCTGCACCCTGGTGTGAGTCTACTCCTCCTGAATGGGTGTGCTCCTTTGATACGTGGGCCCAGGATAGCTGCCTGCTCTGTGGCTGTCTCTGGCGTAGGGTGTAACTGGCCCTCACAAAGGGGATCAAGGGGAGGCTGTATCCTCAGCGTTTATGTTCTGCTGTTTGGCAATATCATTCTGTCTGACCCAAATACACATTCCATTCCACAGCAGAGCTGGCTCACAGGAGATGACACATTTGCAATATTAATTTGGATGTGACAGCCATGATCATAAGTATCACCATGCACTATGCCTGTACTCAGGCATATCTTATTCTTAGAGATTACACTGCCACCAGCATGGGGTACTGATGTAGTTTTGATACAGGTGGCATATCTTAAATGCTGCTCCTGTGCCGCAGTGACTTGGTTGTAGCTGCGGTGGTCAAGTGGGCATCTTATGACCATTGAAACTGCTCGGTGCCATGCGCAGAACAGGTGCTGCAGATCAGGCTACTGAAGCAGCAGGGCACCATGGCAATAGACCAGGGAAAAAGTGTATGCACTCCTTCCTTACCTGTGCTCTAAGTATCTAATCACACATACGAAGGCCAATTAACTCCTGGTTTGTGGTGGCTAGTTGTGTGAATAGAGTGTGTTTTTATTGTCATTCTTATGATTCCCTAGACAATTGAAGGCAATTTCAAGTAATGATGCAAGTATATGGACATGTTGTGTCAGAACCTGACAATGGTGATAATACCTGTTTTTTTTTTATATGGCAATAGCAGGTATGTGTTACATTACAGTATTACCTAAATAATTATGTGAATACTAGACCAAATTATGACATTACCTGACATATTTTGTAACAGTATAAATGGAAAGTGACTAGAGCTGCAATGAGGTTTGCAGTGCTAGAATCTGCTGGACAGTGCAATGTGATGGTCACTGAGATAAAAGTTGGGATCTGCTTCATGCATTGCTCAGGAGATTTCGGACTGCAACTCCCATGTCCCCTCCCAATTGACCATGCTGTCTGAGGCGGTTTGGAGCTGTAGTTAAAAAACCTAATTAGTGTTGTGGCAAGAAAGCCCTTCCCTAAAGCTAGAGTATGTTTATTATGATTTAAGGTTGTGAATGCTGCAGTTTGATATCTGAGAGTTCAGCTCACCATAATCATAGACTCAGTGCTTTTCAACTTTGTGTTAATTGTACACAGTAATAATACCTGTTCAGAAAATTAAATTCCGTAGTCTAAAACTATCCAATGTTTAATGTTACATTTGCATTGAACGTACATGTAAATGTCTTTCACCGCCTCCAAGCTCCCAAATCCATCCATGACCACAGACACTGGCTGGGGCCTGCCATCAAACGTGCTTTAGTGAGTCGTTTGGCAATCACCTCACTTGCAATGCTTTTGGGAAATGGGGTAAGCAAAGGTGATGATTGCTTTGTGCGACACAGAAGTGAAGGTGCAAGAGGGGAGGGGCAAAGTCCTGGTCCATGGCATGCAATCGCCCACTGACTAAGATCCAGACAAAGCTCCATTGCCAGGGTGATTGGCAGGGGTAGCTTAAAGTGAGATATAAATGTGCTGCTCTGCTAGAAGAGAAGACAGAGCAGAGAGGAGAGACAACCTGTGTGTCTGGCTAGGTAGGATGGAGCGTGATAACAAGATACAAGAGGCAGAAATTGTGTTCTGCATCCACAGATGTGTTGCAACTGAGCATAATGCTTAAGAACAGTAGGGACAGGAGGACAATGCAGAACATAGTGTACCATAACATGTACTACTGGAAAGTGATTGTCACTTTGCAGCTGAGTGCATTGAGAGTTTGTAGCAGACTGTGATGTATTTACGCTTCTTAAGACTGCCTTCTCACACTGCAAGTTGTGACGCAGCAAGAGCATTTGCCTCTGAGGGCAAGGAGCTGGGTTTGACTCCAACCTATGGCAATGGTTCTGCATGATTTTATCAAAGACAATTACTCTGTGGAATTTTCTTTGCCAGAATCACATTGAATTGTTGTTTTCGTTTACTTTTGTTTTAGGTAGGGGGCACCCCCTATACCCTTACCTCACTTTGAGCCCTCCCGTCCTCCCCCAAGAACGCTAAAACATATATTTATTTACTTCCTCATGAAGTTACTCTGTCAAAGTAAATTACCACAGCATAATTTACTTTCATAAAACAACAGTGCAAACCCCTAACAACGTTTAAAAAATAGCTTTTTATCATTTTATTTTGGTGCTTTTGTTTTGATGTTTTTAAGTATAATACAAATATCAATAAGAAATTACAAATTGTTATACTCATACTGCAAGATATGAACGGCTGGGGATGGAGGTTAATGAGGGAAAAAAAGCTTTTGAACAAAGTACTGCAGTTTGCTGTGTGAGAGTTAATTGGGAAGCCTACTGAACAGTCAGTCGTATCTGTTTTTAATCAAAACTTGGTGTTTTTGTTTTGATGTCATTGAACTATTAGAATAGAAAAAAACAATAAGAAATCATCATCTCTAGAGCAAAGAAGAGGGCAAATCAAAACGGTAGTGCATAAGCACAAAACATCTTCAACACATGCTGCAGGCGTAAAATGTATGATTTAATTCATGATTAAATCTGGCAATGGTAGGATTCTACTATCCATGAACCCTGTTGATTAAGGGGGCACCAACTTGATGAGATGTTCCCCTAGTGGATGAGGCTAACAGCAGATGTGTGCACTGATCACAGTCAATCACAGGTAAACCAGGAAGGCCTTCAACCCCACGGCCATCATTGCTACATAGAGTAATGGGTGCCTGAATGTGTGTGCCTGATGGACCCCTACATCACACTCTCCTCCCACTAACAAATCTCCTCCGGCCAGGACCTGTGAATGAATGAGATGGCGAGAAGCCCTATAATAATCAAAAGGAAGCACAAAATCATGTCTGAAGATTGATTGGGGCCAAGCCAGTGTTGTGATCTGTGGCCCATGCAGTCAACTCAGTCGATAAATAAAGACATATGTTTAAAATGCACTGACAGGCACTTTAATCCGTGACAGAAATTCACAAAATACGCTGTACTATGTGGGGCTCAAATTTAAACCTAAAATTTAAAGATTTAAAAAAGTGGATGATAAACAGCTCCTGTCAGGCATGAATACCTAAACAAGTAACTCGGTATTATATGATGGGGCTGATCACCTGCAACAGTACAACTCTACCATATTCACTAACCCTAACAATTCTTGACATGATATAACTATTTTATCATGGCATACCAAGGGGACTAGCCTTTTTGAAGATAGAAGTTTATCAAGGGGATTCGTGTTGTCATAAGAAATTGGTTGTTTACAGGAGTTTTGGGCAACTGAGGCTATTATCTGTGGAATGTATAATATAAATAGATCGAAGAAGGGAAGATCATAAGGGGTGTCAATTGACAGACACAAAGAACAGCCATAAACTTAGAAGGTTCACTATTATGCCCCCTTCTGGCAAAAATACTGATTTGGGAATTGACCCCACATGCAGGCTCCTTGTAAGATTTTTACAAACCTCAGGCAAATAAAATGTTGAATAAAGTTAGAGATGTCCTCTCCTTTTAGTTAAGCAATGAAGTATTGCAACATCCGAATTACCATAGAACTGGATGACTGAATTGCTACATATCAAAACAAATCTATGAGTGACCTTGATTCTCACCATCTAAATGCCCTTTGAACTGCCAAGTTTAAATTAAAGTTTTTCCATATAACAAGACGGATGTTCAAGGTAAATCCTACATCTGAGAATATTAAATGGTGATAAAAAAGATGTCCTTCCAGCTGCATAATTTCATTTTACAGAGAAGTCAGCATCTATTACTGATTACATGTTTTCACTTGGTCAATACTTCAAATGCATTATATGTTTGAATATATTTGCCAGAGAAGAGAGTTGCCATCTATATCTGCTACATTTTTGGTATATTACGTGTTGTGGAAAGTACATCGGATGCATTCAATTCAATTAACACCAATGCTACAGGCACCAAACTATTGGGACTAATGCAAATATACAGTGTATGTCTGGCATTAAGGCTAATGCAAATATTCACAAATTACTGCTAGACATGGAGTTTTTCAGTCTGCGACCATAAGAGGGTATGATCCTTATTTAATGTTTTACACATAGTTTGGTTAATTGCTTGTTCATTTCAACTGTATTGCTCATACCAAATAACTTATGGCCGAGGTGTTCTGTACACCTATTGGGGAAACAAATAACACAATTTATGGCTGCTATTAGGCGATGTCTTTCTCTATCTAAAATCCCTTTTGTGAGCAATTGTCAACCTTAAAACAATCTCATTGCAATTTGAATACATTGACGAAAGAGAAAGGAGCAAATGTAGCAATATGTTTTGTGAGATGTCCATGCCCCCTGTTTAAACAGTCCATCCCCGCAATTCTGGCCAAAGAAGAATGCAGTGTTGTCAAAACTCAAATTCATTAAAAAAAATTAAAGTCAAATTCAGACACAAGTGGTCTCCAGCTTTATGCAGGTGAAGCAACCACAATGTATTATTATCACAGCCAGATGGTCTACAAAACCTAAATTAACCTCCCTACATTAAAGTCACTTTATTTCACACACAACCATTTGTTTCCATAATCAATTCTGTATAAATAATAAGTTCTCAACAATACTAGATATTCTAATTATACTTTTGCCACTTGTCGGGAAATAGCTGTCAAAATCCTTTACTTCACAAAAGTATCTCAACAGTATTTACAAAGTCACATTTTCAAATGCATCAAAATGAATGTTTTACTTTTTCCCGAATTACACCCACCACTTGCAGAATTAGAAAACTGTTAAGAATGTCACACCTTCTCACGTAAATGTGATAGAGGGGCTACCTAGTAAGTGTTTGTGATTTTCAGTCCACTTAAAATATTCACAATCTCCTATCCTCACCCAACATGGAAGAGTGTTCAGAGCGCTTTGAATGGTATAAACACCATTACTATTTCACTTCACACATGAATCACTCTGTGCAGTTCAGAATAAGGTGCACATGTTTTTTTTTTAATCTGCACTATTTTCTCTGAATATAAACCCTCTAAACTAGCTATAATCCACAATATGTTAATGAGTACATATCCCACTTGTGGCAAATTATTATAATTTTATAGCAAGTTGTAAAGCTGCATGACCACTCCATTGTTCAAAACCATTCACTGTGCCGGAAGGAACACACAGATTCTGCTTTAATTTGGCTTCATTTTAAAGGAGCAAACTGCACTTAAATTGCATTAAAGTAGTGACAGTTTTACAAATAAATGCACTGGGTTTGCACAAAGAACAGCGTGCATTCACCTTTAATTACTCCTGTGTCCCTTTTAAAACTAATATCCCCTTTTGACACCCCGCCCCCACACCCCATCTCCAGGGAATTACCCTAGACAGGACTAGAAGGCATACAGGATTTACATTAGGGATTCATACTTACTTTAAATCTTGTTTCCCATTTTTAAAATCAGCCTGCACCCTCTCGGATTTGGAGTTCCTCAATCAGCAAGGTCCCCAAGCTGCCCTGGATAGGTTCCCATATGGATTGCTCACCCCCTTTCTGCAGCCGCCATGGAATCCCAGTCTCCAATTGATATATGTTCTCAATCCATATACGTTTCCACCTCCCATACGTTAAATAACCACATTTCTCTGTGTACAGCCTATTTTATAATCAAAATCTTCACCACTGGGGCATTATGATGCTTCTTATTTTCATTGGCTTGGTTTTATCAACATGCACTGCTATAGGCTACACCCCTTAACCTTTATTGGATGGCTACAAATTCTGAACTTGTGATCAGAATAATTAGTGGAGTCCATCCGACTCGTCATATTGTTCACAGTAATTGTGTTTTTCCCTATAGATTTTGACAGAAATGTCTTAACATAAAACATTTTCTTTAAAACAATTAAGCTTTATTCTTCGAGATGCACATTCTGTGGTAGTAATATATATAATTTGATAGGAAATTCAACCAGCTGAAATGCCATTTATTTCCATCAGGTGTTCTCCATGTTCATAAGTGATTAATAAGTGATTAATGCAAGTCCCAACAATGTTAACTGCAGTCTACATTATTTGAGAAGATGTCTAAGCTTAAGGGGTTCTGCAAAGTTCACCATGTCATTTTTTAAGAATTCATCGACATTGCAGTTCAAGCAGCTGCAGGTTTTGTTTAATAAGCAAAATGTACCTTAGATGTTGGGATACTGGAATAGTAAGCCTTATTCTGTTAAAATATGCTTTCAGCATTCCTGAGGTTGAGGGCTGGTGTGCTCTGAGGTGAATCTAAGTTCAGATGTAATCAGCATACTTCAAGATGTATTGAATATAGTGCTATTTAAAATAATAGAGCTAATGGTTCTTTCTTTTCGTCTTTTATAATGTTATGACATTCGTGCACCTGATTTAAATGAAAAACATTGCATGTTATAATTCACTTATCATTTAGCTGTGTTACATTTTATTTATGTATCGTGCATTTGTATGGCGCTTATACATCAGATATATTGTGTCTCCAAGCACCCACAGGGCAACGGGAGGGAAAATGGGAATTAAAGGCATATGTAATAATAAAGAAGAAAAAGAAAGAGGCAGTCCTACTAGGCCTTGTGAGCATTCAGATTGCGCAAGTGCATAGAGAGAAGGGAACGAGGAAGGGGGCAAGTGCTAGTTAAATGTTAGCTTAGAAATCACAAGTGCATTTTGTTCTTAACATGGCCTATGAAAGCATGGGAGCTTTGCATTAAAACACACCATGATTTATTTCATTCTCATCTCAGTTTATTTGTAGGCATACAACCTGCATTATTCAGTTAGTTGAATATACTTTCTCACCCTTTCAGGACAATTCAGACTTTTGAAGAAGGTAGTCCACTTTCTGCATGTTTTCCTTGGCTATAGTAAAATTCAATCTTTGGATGCAATGTACCGAAAGTCCCTTCAAATAATTATAGTTTGTGGTACTTGTTCCCACTTGTTAAATGATGTCTCTCTGGTGCACAGGTAATTACTTGCATCTTGCAGGTGCACCCGTTTGCCCTGGTAGGGAGTAAGAAGTGGAAATCATAACATGTCATCTTTTTGCAGTGCCTTTCCCATTTAAATCACATTTTCTCAGCACTGAGTCATCTACTTCAAACTATCAGGCAGTAGTGAAATTCACAGCTTTACAGCTTTGGTCTGTTCATGGAATACAATATTGGTTTCCATTTTCTCTTACAGTTTACCATTTTTGAAATGTATAATATAATGTATCATTGACATTGTTTAAGAATGAAGACATTGAGAAATCAAACAAATAATTGAACCAACTTTGGCAAATGCTTGGAAGGAATTTGTGAGCATCACGTTTCTTTCTCCTCATCAAAATCAGAGTATGCTTAAAGTGAATGTACATTGATGTGGCATGACCTATAGAATAGTTAAAGTGACAGGATCGATTATCAATTTAAAACCATCAATGGCTCCTGTCCCAGATGGCTGGTATAATTTATAAATTAAAAATAAAATCTGCACACTGCTATTGTCGAAAAATACTTTATGTAACATCCTGGTGAATCACTCTGGAAGTATTCCTCATCGAGGAGGAAAAATATATTGATTCTAGATTTACAAAACAAAGTGCCCTATACAACCCAGGAAAGTACTGGCTGATTGCAATGCTTTACACAGCATGCACAATATACTCATAAATCATAAAAACAGATATTATATATGGGATTTAGAACTTGCATATATACCCAAGAGAACATTTTGGCTATGATGGCTGTTGCAGCAAATACACTAAATCTAAACACCCACTCAGTGTTTGTTACATTTTTAGATATAACAGCAACATTTGAATTACATTTCATAGACTGTGGTCACAGTTTTTGAAGTATGCCATGAATCTTGTCTTGTTGAATTTGGTCATAGCTTTCAACAATCTAACACTGGTTCTGATTGGTTGAATTGTGTGGATGAAGTGATGCATCATAAGAGCACAAACCATCCAAAACATGTAGGTGCGCTGGCACCTTTTCTGTAAAATGTTTAGTTTGTGGATATTTTGGTTTACTTGGTTCAAGCACCAGCCGTCCTTCCAGAACCTGGCAAACATCATCTTACACTGACAACATTGATTTGTTTGATACAACGCAAATAGGTATTCAGCATGTATTTACCTTTTTGGAGCCTTTAGGAGTAGATAATGATCCTGGGAAAAAACAAAATCATGATTTTTTCCCCCACACATTTAAAAATCATATGTACAGTTTGCATATGCATGGGGGGAAAACCTGATGTAAAGAAAATCCAGTTTAAGGTAATGATGGATGATGAAAAAGTGACTCAGATAACCTTTTGGTGATTATTGCAAAAATACCACAGTACAGTACATGACTACATTGATCTCTTTCGACAAGCAGCACAGATGACACAACATGTTTCCTCTTATTCAAGCTTAGAAAGCTAAGATAATGCCAATAGCTTTGTATGGAGCAGAAACTTGCAAACTGGGTGGCACAACCTCTTAAAAAGAAACTTGAGGGCAAACTGTGGAAAAGGGTCCATGGTTTTGGTTTGGCTACGGCAATGGGCTGTCTGCGCATCCAGCTGGGGCTAACTCTTGACAGGCACTAATGATTTACAGTAAAAGAAACACAGGAGGTTAGTACTGCTACTAGTAGACTCGACCCAATTGCTTCCTCAAAGGGTGCAACAAATGTTGGTTATATTGGGGAGCCTTCCTACTTATACTCAAGGAATATATCCCAAAGTTAGTTGCCCATAAAATTGTCAAGGAAGGAAAAAACACACACACACTTAAATGTACTTAATTGTATTGAGACAAAAAATTAGATATTCTTATCAGCCCCTACATGTACAATACATTGTTTGACTAAGACAGAAAACATATATTGGTTTCATAAACAGAGGAACAACAAAAATCATATATTGGTTATGAGACTGATGTGGTTAAAATGAACAATAAATTCACAACATAAACCAAATTAATAACATATATATTGGATACATCTCTAGGTTTTTGCACCTAAGGTTGTTATTTTTTTGTGTAACCAGATTCCAAATCTCTGGTGTATAAATTGCAGACTATGTTTGCCTGATCTCCAAAGACCCAGATTTGCCTTCAAGAGGGCTCGAAATTTAAGATAACATTTGGTACATTCCATGTACATTAAAAAACCGACTCAAGGGACACTTTGAAACCTTCGACCCCTTAAAGGACATTATCCCTGTGGGTCTTGCTCAGTTTTCCAATTTACCTCAAAAATGCAACAATTCCACTTCGGAGCAAAAAGGTGGACTTTGAGTGATGTCTCTAATTGCAAAACCAACCAAGTTGTATACTGTATCGAGTGCCCTTGCCAGCTGCGATATGTGGGGCAAACGATGAGAAATGTGGGTGTACGGATCTCTGAACACAGGTCACGGATCTGCTGCAAGAATCTTACATCCCCTCTGGTACAACACTACATAGAGCACAAACACAGCCCACAAGATATCAAATCGTGGGTCATTGAACGGGTCCGGAGGGGGTCCCAATATTCAAGGAAGACTTTTAGACCTGGAATGCAGGTGGATACACAGAATGGATTTGGTAGCCCAAGGGCTGAATGAACAACAACTGTTTCCACACTAATGCATTATATGCCTAGCCTGGCTGAACACTGGGTTGTTTTCTCTACCATAAGGGAAGGCATTATCTCAAGCACATCCCATGCACACACTAGAGCCATCTCCACCATCTGTGCCTAACCCACACCCTACCTTTTTATGATATGTCTGGTAAGTTTCAATCAGGCATTTCAATGTTCCTAGTGGACACACAATCCCTACGCTATGCTCTAGTGGATTCACACCATATGCCTATTGACACCTGCACACTAGGATCAGAGCCTAACTCACACCCTACCTTTCATGACCTGTCCGATTAGTTTTAATCAGGCATCTCAATTTCCCAGTAGACACACAATCCTTATGCTATGCTCAAGTGTATTTATACCCCATGCCTGTGGACACTTGCATACTCGGATCAGGGCCCTTCTAAGATCAGGCAATGTTGGGCGTAGTCTATATACTACACAAATTCATCCCAGTGTTTGCATACACTCATGTGACCAACGCCGTATGATGTTACACACAGCGACTCACCCCCACATCGAGGAAGACTATACAACAGCTCTCTGCCAACATAGTCAGTAACTTCGTCGTACTGAGGGACATTGCCCTGGCTATGCGAGTATACTTCCTGGCAGAGAGAGAAACAGCCAACCATGATTACACGGCTACCACACAGTATCCCCGCCTTACCTAGGGCCATTGCCCTGGTTACGCGAGTACACTGCCGGGTAGAGAGTGAGACAGCCAACTATGATTGCATGGCTGCTGCACTGCGATTGGACTACAGAAGATGTGCCCCTCCATGGGCCTGTCGTTGCAGTAACGAATGCTTCTGCATCTAACACGTCACCACCAATCAGGACACTGGGAATCCAGGATCCTGATTGGGCGGATTTAACACACCCTTCAATACACGCCCAGCCCAAGCTCTCAGCATCAGCCTCCAGCATACCAGGTGGACGCTGCATGGCCGCAACGGCGCTGAGCTGGAGAAGTACTGCACAGCCGAGCCAACCCACGAGCCAGTTTCTGACTGCAAGACTGTCCTGCTCAATGGAGCTACGCCCGCCCTAGCACAGATCCATATTACCCAAGGTAACTGCAATAACGGATGACATATCAGTTACTTGAACCCGTAACTGCTAACATGCTCTACCCGCAGCAGAACTGCAATGTGAAATTCCATTTTTGTCCCCCCTTGTTTTTTATTAAAAAATTCAAAATCCTTTCCCTTCTCTCTTTGCTAGGCAGAACTTGCTGTCTCTGTCATGATGCCTACCCACGGGGACCCAGACCTGGTCCAGCAACCACGGAAGCAGGCATCAAGTCATTTTGAGCAAGCCCAAAAACCCCTGCTAGGGGCTGTTTGAGTGTTGTCCTGGCACCTATGGCGCCAGGCTCATATGGCGAGTCAGTCCTGGTGCCATAGGCGCCAGGCTCATAAAGTAGAACTTACCTGATGCAGACCATGCTGCAAACTTACCTGATGCAGACCATGCTGCAAGAGCTCCAAGAAAAATGAGGCTTGGAAGGGACTGTTTTACCTAGAAACTATTTTTTTACTCAGGTGGGGCTGGGGAGGAATACTTACCTGGGACTACTTTGGAGGCTATTTAAACCACGCCCGAAGAGCAGCACACACTTCGTGTTATTCTGCATCCAGCAGCGTAAAGCTCACCGTGTCTGCAAGCCTGCATCCAGTCTTCTGCCACGGCCGCCTCGAGTCTGCAGCTCCTCGAAAAAGGGAGGAACAGAAGGAGACAAGGTCAGAACAAGAGCAATATCTTCGATCCTTACCTGAATTGCGGATCCATCGCGCCTTCGAGCTGGAAGAAAGTAGTAGTTTACACGCGCCGCCTCGCCTGCTGCAGCACCGTGCTGAACTCACCGGCCTTCGCAGCATCCTCGCGATCCACCGCATCCTTCTGCACGTCCCTGCTGCACTCCGGCACCTAAGGGGAACACAAGAACAGCAACGGTGAGCCAAGGGAATAAACAGAGGCAATAGTAACTACCCCCATAGACTTACCTGATATACCGCCGGGGGCTACTATTCCGCTTCACGGGTCGGCGCAGTCTCCATTCATCCTCGCCGTACCCCGGCCCCTAAGGGGAACAAAAGGACAACAAGGTGAGACAAAGGGACAAACAAGGGGAATTCTTCTCACCACAATAGACTTACCTAATTTTACTGCCGGGGGCATTATTCCCCGAACTTCATATTTTCTCTCCGCACCTGAATAAGGGAGCAAGCAACAGGTTACATTCTGGCCTTATTTTATTGAACTGTGTTGGATAAGACAAATCCTTACCTGAATTTCGTCAGCGACCACGAGGAACTCTTCGCTGGGGTCTAGCTGCAAACTGCAAGGAATCGGACAGAGTGAAATTCAGACATTTGAACTCTTATGAACTACAATGTTCTGAAACTCACCAATTCCTTCCAACCAGTGAAGCAACTGGTTATCTACGCGCCCCTGCGCTCGATGCAGGATGGAGAGCTCATCCTTCCAAACCATCAGGTGAGAACAGCAGGGGAAGGTGGGGGTTAACTCTCAACTCCACGGGTGGTTAATTCCCTTTTTCCATTTACAGAAGTATACTCCTACGGGCCAAGCAAACCAAGCTGGGAGGGCCAGTCCAGTCTGTCATCTCGGCACTACACGTCACATTGGTGGAGACCGCAGCTGTCCAGTTCGGATCGACGCCCCTGTGGGAGCCAGGTGAGCGTAACAGTCTCCTTGACATGAGAGTTGTGGCCTTCACCATCAAGCGGACACCAACTGCGTCCCATTCAATCGCTCTCTGGTGCGGGGAGACTTCTTTTTGATACCATGGGCACACCAAGCCTGTACCAGGTACCCAACTTAAACCATATCCTTACCTCTATTTTTGCACTCTTCTTCAACCTGACTCCAATTTTAGCCTTGGAGTCCAGCACTGTAGGATATTCATACGGAGGCTTATCCTCACGCCTGCCTAGCCCGATAAGGGGCACTGACAGCATGGATTTATATTCTTTCCCCTCTCTCTTCTTTCTTTTTTGTTTTTGGCTTTTCATTCAGTGACCAGCGACCCTGGATTCCACATATTTCTGCGCATCCCACTCACGTTAGACCGCACAAGTGGTCCCGCTACATGCAAGTCTCCGGCCCGGAAGCATGCCACTCGAAGAGATTGTCTACTAGCTATCTGTGGTGAGACATCTATTACTTACGCCCACCCCAATTGGTCAGGGATATAAGTCCTCTCAGGCTTTATTTACCCTGACTGTCTAATAGCCCATTTTATTTCAAGAATTGCTAATGCTTTTTTCTCTTATTTTGAATTAAGTGCTTTTCCTCTTACCAATTTGCCTAGAAATGTCAAGAAAGGAAACACTCCTTACCAAGAGAATATTATATTTATTATTTTTCCTCTCTTTGGTTTTTGTTATAGGGGCTGTTTTATCGCCCTGATGAAGGCAGCCACTATGGAAAATTAAACTATTCCTTTGGCTCAGTTTCAAGATGGAGGATATTGCAGCCGAAAAGTCCAGCTTATGCGAGGGGGAACAATAAGCCCAGTGTTATGGGCATTCCTGATTGACTTTTTCAAGTGCTTCAGATACCATTGGTGGTTTGACCACATCTTTCTCTCCCCCTGCGACGTTGGCATATGATTATCAGAATTATTCCACATTTGTTGAAAAATTGATCAGTCAAATGTATGATCACTAGAAATTTCTAAGCACTGGAATAATTCATGATGCGTTACTCAATTTAATTCAATTTGAAATGTATACACCAGAGATTTGGTATCTGGTTACTTATTCCACATTTGTTGAAAAATTGATCAGTGAAATGTATGATCACTAGAAATTTCTAAGCACTGGAATAATTCATGATGCGTTACTCAATTTAATTCAATTTGAAATTTATACACCAGAGATTTGGTATCTGGTTACACAAAAAAATAACAACCTTAGGTGCAAAAACCTAGAGATGTATCCCCTATATATGTTATTAATTTGATTTATGTTGTGAATTTATTGTTCATTTTAACCACATCAGTCTCATAACCAATATATGATTTTTGTTGTTCCTCTGTTTATGACACCAATGTATGTTTTCTGTTTTAGTCTAACAATGTATTGTACATGTAGGTGCTGATAAGAATATCTCATTTTTTGTCTCAATACAATTAAGTACATTTAAGATACAGCCCCTTCTGTGTGTGTGTGTTTTTTCCTTTCTTGACAATTTTATGTGCTACTAATTTTGGGATATATTCCTTGAGTATAAGTAGGAAGGCTCCCCAATATAACCAAAATGTGTTGCACCCTTTGAGGAAGCAATTGGGTCGAGTCTACTAGTAGCAGTACTAACCTCCTGTGTTTCTTTTACTGATTATGCCTGAGTCTGCTACTGTTCACCACGGGCATTCCGAAAAAAAACCTTTTTGATGTAAACTAATGATTTACAGAGCAATTCTTGGAAAAATTGAGGAGTGGATGTGAGCCTAATAGAGATTTCATCGAAACGTTTAAAGCCCAAAACAGACAATTCTTTATGCGTAACTAACTTTGCCCTTATTTATTCTTTTATTTTTTAATTTATTTTCTTTTGCATTTTTTATTTCTTATTAAGCAAGTTTATATTATGGTATACTTGATTTTAATGAAATCATTGTTTAATGTAATATAGGCATTGTTGAAAGGTTGATGAACTCAACTATGACAATAAACAAAAACAAACAAAAAATAAACATGTACAGAGAAATTCCATTTAGAATAAAAGCAAAATCATTATAACTTGAATAATAGTTATCCGAAAAATAAATGATATGCCTCAACCATGATCTTGATCTTAACCTGAAAATACTATAAACCTTTAAAAATAATGTCTCCAGTGGACATAATGATTGTCAGTCAAAAAGTTAATTTTGGATGGTTTCTCTCTGACAACTTACCTCAGAATTGTGGCGTCCTGCAAGATCCGTCACTCTTGCCGCTTATTTTTAAGGTTTACATGCAACCACTAATGAACGTATTGAGACGATATGATGTTGGCTTTCAATCATATGCTGACGATAGACAAGTTATATTGAAATTGGTTAACTTTGAAGAATTGTTTCCAGAGAGTGTTGAATGTCTGAGAATCGACTACTGCTAAATCCAGGCGAGACGGAAGTGGTGGTATTCAGCCCTAAATATCTGCTGTCTGAGGAATCAAAGTGTCCCCCTCTTCCCTGGTGTATGGCATCAAAATGGAACTATGCTTCTAAGATTAAGAATTTAGACTGAATTTGGCAATCAAACCTAGGCTGTGAAAGCCAGGTGGAAGCTAAGTTATAGTGGGCCTCATTACACGGTAGGTGCTAAGGGATTACCGGTACCGGTAAGGTCACTGGTGCCGGTAATCCCTTAGCGCCCTTCTACAAGGTCCCTCAGCGGGTCCCGTCCTTAACGCCTGGTCTGACCAGGTGTTAAGGATGGGACCCTTTAAGGGACTTCAGAGCTAATAACGGTACTGCAAATTGCGGTACCGTTATTAGCGCCTTCCCCATTCCCATTGAGCCCTAAGGGGGCTCGAATGGGAATGGGGAATGGTATTTGGCATGGGGACTTACCGGGTCTTCCAGGGTCAGAATGACCCGGTAAGTCCCCATACCGCCTACCCGGACCCGGTATGCGGTAAGGGAGTAGCCATGCCGCTGTCAGCGGCATGGTTACCCCCTACCGTGTAATGAGGCCCAATGTCCCTAAAGTAACCCCTATCACAGCTTTGCTTCCTCTCAACACTAGCTCTCACTCAAGTACAAAATTGATTTTAAGATCTTTTGTCTTGTGTATAAGTGTCTACATAATCTTTAAAGATTAGCAGAGCCTACAAGGGACCACCCGTATACCATGAAATAGACATTTCACAGCATACGGTTCTAGACTGTGACACACCTTACCTTTGGACATTAGGAACTTAAACAAGCTTAGACTGTTCTGTAATGTCCTAAAGACCTTTCTGTTTAAAAATCCAGAGATCGGTTTCTTTTGGACTACTTGGGGCTCACAGTGGTAATTGCAAGGCGTACATTAATATCAGCGCCCAGATACAGTTAGGTCTGCTTTGTCTTGCCCCTTACACGTGTCTCAAACCAGATCAGTAATTCAGAAATAGATGTATGTATTATTAGGATTTTAAATTGTTATGCGAAAGGAACTACAAGAATATCACCTTCAGTCTCACTGAAAAGTGATAAATTTAACAGCTCTGTAAGGTACAACCAATTGAGCCTAGGGTTGCTCTATAATTGAATGTGTTTTGCTGCATCCAGACCTTTTGAAATTATGTTTAAATCAGCTTCCAATGGTGGGAGGTAGACAGAATATTCCCTTGAAAGAGCAAAAATAATTTCTAACTCTTTTTTCAAGCTAATGTTCTTGTCATCCTTTGGGTTGAAGAGCACATGCCATGAAAAATATTAGGTTTAAATAGCTGCACTCAGTGAACAAAATAGTGGTTGAGGTGTTATGGGCAAAGGATGGGAATTTTGTACGTTGTATTTGTTTTGGCAGTTTCCTTCACGTGTTGGAACTTTCATGAGCCTTCTTCTGAGGATCAGTCTTTTCTTGCCACCAGTTCATTATAGCTGTCTGCTCACCACCACCCTGCTAAGAAATACTGTGGGGGTCATTCCGACCCTGGCGGTAGGGGGTTAACGGCACCGGTAAGGATGCTGCTGCCGTTAACCCCCTACCACCCTATTACGAGGTCCGTTTGCGGGTCCCACCAGGACTGGCTGGTTTTACCAGCCTGTCTTAGCGGGACCCGTTAAGGGACCATGGAGCTAATAACGGGCCCGCAAATTGCGGGCCCGTTATTAGCTCCTTCCCCATTCCCATTGAGCCCTATGGGGGCTCAAATGGGAATGGTTTTCTGAATGGGGACTTACCGGGTCCTCCAAGGTTGGAATGACCCAGTAAATGCCCATTCAGTGAACCCGGACCGGGACACGGGTTTGGAGGCAACCATGGTGCTATTTGCACCATGGCTACCTCCAAACTCGTAATGACCCCCTGTGTGCAAAGACAGCAATAGG
The DNA here is from genome assembly GCF_040938575.1 of Ambystoma mexicanum. Classification (NCBI taxonomy): domain Eukaryota; kingdom Metazoa; phylum Chordata; class Amphibia; order Caudata; family Ambystomatidae; genus Ambystoma; species Ambystoma mexicanum. Next base: position 1,105,782,752 of record NC_090924.1, on the reverse strand, counting down.
AGGTTATGGCATCACTGTGGGAATTAGAAGCCAGGTACTGTTTTTTTTTCATGGGAGTGTTCCTGGTATGCAGGGGTGACACAATCTAGAACAGCATATACATTTTACCTTCAGGACTCTTCCCTGGTAGGGGAGTCTCGGACAGCTTAGTAATGTGTTCTATAAGACTGGAGCTAGATGTGCAGCCACACATTGTTCACTTTTCTTCTTCCAGTAATGGCGGCACATCCCACAACATAGACTGTCTTAAAAAAATTAACTTGTACAGAGTTCAGCAACTAAACCTCATCCAGCTTGACATCCATTTAGGGCACTCACTATGTGGCTGTCTGTATTACCGAGATTGTGGCCAGTGTCCAGAATAATGGAAACACACAAGAATCTCTCATGTTATAACAGACATATCTAGGCCAAAATTGTTCATTTTGTGAGCATGGTCCTCATTATAAATTGGCCTGTCTGGAAATAAAGTGCTGGTAATAAGTGCTATTAATAATATGTACCCGCACTTTTCTGGACCGGCCAACTATACGTTTGCTTGTAGGGTGGAGAATTTACCTCCAGCTAAGAAGTGGAAGTATTTCCGCCACCCTACAGGTAAAAAAACTGCTTGTATTAGCGGCCTGATAATACCAGTGCTGGTAATACAGGTAAATCCCCCCTGTGGTTGCCGGTATCCAACCAGTAATACCAGCGGGATACCGGCAAACCTATAATGAGGGCCCATGTCTGTACACAATCACACATCACAAGATGGATTCAAGACTCATTGATACTCCATTTGTTGTATGCACAATCACAGCAGAACATGCATCTTGATATTTGACTCCACACAAGTCTCCCCAAACCGGCTGTAGTTCAATCACGGGCCTACTCATGGAAGGATAAGCCACAGGCTCCCCATGACAACTTGTAACTCCCCTGTTCTCCTGTCCCCAAGAAGGATGCAAACATTTTGAGTTCACTCACAGAAAAGCAACAACATATAGAGAGCAGCTGCCCTTCAGACCATGAAAGGGCACTTTCATACATTTACAAAGTCTTCCAATGTAGGTCTACCATTAAATGACATATGACCAACATTACAAGATTTCTTTTATTGATCTGACCTATTCAACATTATTATACCTGAACGTGCACAAAATAAACACATGATGGGATACATAAAAGGTATCTGTGAAAAGTATGTATCTAATCATATGTCACTAACAAGTAAGGATCAAAAAATAATGACTACTGTTTGCAGGTAATACGCTATTGATGTCATACGGGAAATGACATGGACAGATGTGCGTGATTCTATCCCTGCCATAGCACAGTGGTATCAAATGTGAAACCTGTTTAGAACATGTCAGCCTTGTAGAAAGAATTTTCAATTTCTCAATTGGTCAGCTGCCGTTATCCACCTTGCAACACGAACGAGGATGCAACAATGATCCAAAGGGTTGGTGTGTTATGGAATGCACAAATAAAATATATAGTGAATGTGTTATTATCTTGCCAAATGCCGTTTTGTGGTACCGTAGGAAGCAGGCACTTAAACACTGTTTCACACATCTGGGAGACTGTACATATACAACACAGGCCCTGGAGATACGTTTTTATCATTGCAGAATGTTGGATTACACACAGTGGCCTAAATAAACTAAAGTCTCCACTCATGCGTTCCATTTGTGCACACATTTTAGAGCAACGCACAGATTTTGCAGGTGTCGGATTTCAGAAAAGCCACCAGTAGTCAGGCACAAGGAAAGCAACAAGGCAGACATTGGTCCATTCATACCCCCGCTTGGTTTATTCTACGTATGATATGTATTACCTTTAATGCAAATATTTGCAAGCATTCCTTTTACATTTCCTGCTCTGAAACAGAGGTGGACATGTACACAATGATGTTCACTGTGACTAGACATTTAATGAAGGTTCTTAACAATGCTCACAGCAGACTCCCTGGGGCTGATGGATGATTAGAGTCCGGCACCTGCTTGAATGTTGGTAGTCACTGGACCTGATTACGGGTTTGGCGGTAGCCATGCCCTTATTAAGGGCATGGCTGCCTCCAAAACCGTGTCCGGGTTCCCTGAATGGGGAATTACCGGGCCATTCCGAGTATGGAGGGCCCGGTAATTCCACCTTCAGGGAACCCGGGCCCGGACCTTCTCCATTCCCATGTGAGCCCCCATAGGGCTCAATGGGAATGGGAGCGGGAGCCAACAATGGGCCAATTATGACCGGCCCGTTGTTAGCTCCCTGGTCGCCTCGCGGGACCGGTAAGGACGCCTGGTTTTACCAGGAGTCCTTACCGGGACCCGTGAGCGGACCTCGTAATATTGCGGAATGGTGTTAATGGGTCCACCACCATTAGCGGCGCCCGTTAACCCATTCCGCAATTCTCGTAATGAGGCCCACTGTGTATGTAATTAAAGGGTGCATGTCCAGCTCTTACATATGCATTGATTCTAGTAATTCTGCCACGAAAAGTGAGCTGTGCTTGTCAGGCTCCCTGAAAAGTATAGTCGAAACATGAACTTCTACTGGGACTGTCTGCTGACAACCCCATCATCTGCCCTGTGGTGTGTGAAAATGGCTGTTCCAAAGTAGCATGTGCATTGCTACAAACAGCCTGTCTTGTGTACGAATGTCACCCAAATCAGACCAGTTTCGACCCAGCCTGAGAAGCGTCCCTTTGTACGCTCTGGGAAGGTGGATCGACTTCCCAAGAGAACAGGATATATCCCGATGGTCATAGCTGGGAACCACTGCTTCATAGGTGACCCTGTCAAGACAATGAAGATGTCACACTATTGTATTCTAGCACCTTCAAGCGTCTTTGTGCTAGATGGAATTACCAATAAAATTTCTCAGACCAAATAACCAGACAAACTCAAAGAATACTGCTTTCATCTTCATGAAGGAAAGCAGGGTGGATCATCATTCATCACATTGATTCATGCAGGGTCACAATATCCTCTTGATTATACTCAATTTATATAATGCTAGCTGCGTCATCTATAATGTCATGCTGTGTGGCAAACCATTTAACCTATTGGCAGGAGGGATTGGCTAGGGGAACATATCTACATATAGAATTATATATGAGTTAATATCTCATTGGCTGCACCTTAACTGCAGGAAACACCCTGAGCTACTTCTACGTACGTTGCATACTGATACTGCAAAGAATATGGCAGGTACATTGTATGTAAAACTGCATGGCAGGCTTTTCTAATTGGTTGGCAACCCCAATTCAACCTTGGACATTCGGCTCACTTGTAGCACGTACATAGAAGCGAAACCCAGGTGCTTGGCGATACGTCAGCTCTCTCCTTGTTTTCCCAATTAGTCCACCCTCTCTCATCCTTAGGCCTCATGCCAGTGTCCTCTGTTTGACGATTAACCTGGCCAGTCTGTACTGTCTCGGAAAATTCAAGCGAGTGTAGTCACAACATTATCTCAGTTTCAAACCTAATGAAAAGCCTTGTTTATGAGGTATTTGTTACATGTTACAAGACCACGATTTTGTCCATTTCGACAGTATTTTCAACTGTATTTGAATCAATTATACTGGGTGCAGTTGCTCCTCTTGCCTTAAGAGACTTGCTCACTCTATCCAATATAAACTTTGTGCACTTTTAATTGTCCAATACCTGGTATCAGTAAATGTTCTAGCTCCTCCTAATCTTTGAGAAATATGTACCTCGCACATGGTCTGCTCATTGGGCTCCCTTTGTACTTTTCCTTCATCTCTCGAAATATCATCCATGGTCGCAGGCCAATGTACTCCTCTATTTTGCAAGGGAAAAACAACTTATTCATCATATTTTCACTTTAAGATCATGGGCTCGTATTTTGAGGTAGGTGGATTGATTGACATCTTCTCTAATGGTCGTCCTAAACGTTGAATATATACCTCAAGCTTCTATATGTTCCTTCTCGCTTGCGTTTCAGCATATTTATAGTTACAGACCAGTGAGTCACTTCATTCTTTTTTGTGTTTATAATTGCTGTTTCAGGAATACATATTTACATGTCTCAGTTCCTCAGTTACATCATTATCCTTAAGTATTTTCATATCGTTTCACCATAGCTTCTTATATCTTCTTTATGACATTCTTTCGCTGTCGTCAGACTTTTTTTTAACGCACATCCATTGTGTTCATGGCTGCATTTCAACAGCTCGGCAATGCGCATCCTTCTTGGTAACTTTCCTCTATTATGTCAGCTTGTGGGTACACACTAAATGGTTGAGTGAGTGCATATCGTCTCTAATATACTCAATGTGGTACAGGAATATTGCAAGGATTCATGCATGGGTTCCCAATTGTATCTCTTTGTCTGCCATTCTTATAGGATGGTGCTAGGGGGGTGGAGACCAGAGAGAAGGTGTCCACCTGTTCTTTTACACTAGTGTGTCAATTGCTAGAGTTTCTTTGATGAAAAACATAGATAAGGGGGAGTTAGAGAAACCCATGAAAAAGATAAGTCATGAAATCCCACAATTAGGTGAATCATCTTTGGACACCAGCACCAGCAGAAGAAGGCATCAACTATTGGGTTACAATCTGCACAAAGTCCTATGCCATAGATTAGAAGATACGGGGCATCATTACAGTTTTGCTGGTATTGCAGTGGGAAATCCACCAAAATACTGCAAGATGGATTTACAGTTAATGCCGCTTCATCTGGCGGAATTACCACTGAACACAAGTGGTGGTATAGCAGTGTTAGTCCCCATTTATAGAGTCAGGACTCCGATTTTTGGTTGTAAATTAACAGAATTACCTCCAGTATTTTGCACAATTACTCGCATCTGAGGATGTGAGGATGAGAATCTATTTGCAAATAATGTACCTTTTCGTTTCAGACAAAAATAAAAGTGATCATCACTGAAAGATCCTGTGTTCCTTTTGCTAACACGTTCAATCTCAATTATACAGTAATCCATTTTCTTTAATTGAGAACCACCAGTTAGTATCCATACTTACTGTAGGTTTGGTTTTATTTTGAGGAAATGCAACCTGCATTTACATCGTAAGAACACAATGGCCCTCATTACAACTTTTCCGGCCCAGAAACAATGGTGCCAGTAAGCTTACCGACACTGTTTTTTCCGGACCGGCAAAGTACAAGTCTGCAGGGGGGTTGCCTTTCCGCCTGCCAGGTCTGCCCTGGCAGGCTGAATGGCACCCCCCACAGACTTTCATGGAAGCACCGGCACTGTTAAGAACGGTGTTGGTGCTTCCATGAAAGTCTGCAGGCGGGTGCTTCCATGGTCCTATGGGACTGAAATGGGACTGGGGACCAACAATTACTTCCGCCTGACTTACCGGACTGCCGGGGCTGTAATGCCCCGGTGTTCCGTGAAGTCAGGTGGTGGTAAATCATAACGAGTCCAGCAGCAGCCTGCCAATTTTATACCGGCATGGTACCGCCGCACTCACAATGAGGCCCAGTGATATCAAACAATGTCTAAGAGGTGATGGTATCACACATGTCATCTTGAGTCGGAGGCGCTGTTGAGCAGCAACATGGAGTAGTCACATGGACTGGTGGCTCAGTTGAGACAGCAAGACATATATCCGAAATCTCCTGTAATATCAGGCGCTGGAATCGCACCGGCGGAGGACCGACCAGTAAATCAACTGAGAGGCACTTATCCCGTTTATACATCCAGAGGTGCTGAGAGAATGAAGGGTGGAGGGGACAGCAGCCTGGGCCAGCCACTTCAAAGATGGTGGCACACTGTCTGTGGTGAGGGATCAAGATGGTGCATCGGGTCCCCCGAGGCTGGGACGGAGGCAGCCTTTCTATGGGTCATCACCTTATCTCCCCCAGGCTGAGGGCAGGACTCAGAAAGCCAGAGGATGCAAAGGTGAGAGCTGGAGTAAGAGGAGGCTGGAGGCAGATGGCTGTGCTGACCAGCACAGAAATGGGCATACACCTGGACTGAAAACGCAGTGCAGAGGACTCCAGGGCGGAGGGGGAGTGAGATGTAATCAAGGGGGTGGAAAGGCCAGACGTCTGTGCTGCGCCATCTGGGACTATAAAGGCACTGGCCATGCTGAGTGTGGGGGAGAACTCTGGGAAGAGGGAAGGGAGCCAGACACTACTCACTACAACCCCCCCACACAATGAAGAGGTAAATGGAAACAACAGACCTCGAGAAGGAACAAGGGGCCATGGGAGAGTAGTCATCTCTGCCTTCACATGGCAATCTGTGATGGCCATACCCCATGGCTACACCTTTGGGGCAAATAAGTAATACTGGCCATTTGAATCAAGGGGAGGAAGAGAACTGCAACTCAGGCCCACATAAAGGAGAGCAAGGAAGACCCATTGTAATAATAAGAACATCAACGAAGTGGGCACAGGAATTCCAAAGCACAAAAGAAATAGACACTTTGGTGTAGATTGTATAGGCAGACAGGTGATTAATCACCCCAGCAACGCTAAGGGTACTCTAACAAACATGTCCCAGTGTACAGAAAGACGCATATTCAGGCCAAAATGTACTCGTTCACTTCATCAAGAACATCAGGGAATCATACAAAAGAAATAGACATGGGTGGCATGGCCCAGCATGTTGACCTTCTCCCCAACCAGTCACTTGAGGAAATCCTGAAATCCATTCAGAAATACAAAATCACATTGGAACATAAAATTGATGCATTAGGACATGACGTGTGCCTCCTGAGACAGGACCTGCAAAAGTTATCTGCGAGATTGGGGGAAGCCAAGATGAATATCTATGAAGTGGATGACACTCTGGGGCTGCTATGAAAAGAGCTACAAAGCCTAGGTTCCAGAATGCAACAGCTAGAAGATAGATGTGAGAATGTGGATGGCATTGCCAGGCGCAACAACATAAGAACATCGGGCCTCCCCGAAAAAAGGGCCATCAATGGAACTATATCTGGAAGGTTGGATGAAGGACTGGGTGGGCCTGAATGGACTTTCCAATTTCTTCTCGTGCATAGAACGCATAGAGGACCAGGCCGGTCGCCACCACCAGGGAGCTCTCTGGGGCCGATAGCAGCTAAGCTATTGAACTACAGAGATTGAGACACTATAATACAAACGGCAAAGAAAAAAGGATTCTTAAGGGTGGCCATCTACCCCAATTTTATGAAAGCAGTCTGAAAGCACGTCCATCGTTTTAAATGGTGAAACGGATGTTAAGAGACAGATAATTCAAATGCGCTTTGCTATAACCCAGCTAAACTGAGAGTGACCAGCCCAAGGGGGTTGAGTTTCTTCACTGACCTGGCAGAGGCATGGAACTAGACTGAGTCACTTGGCCATAAGAAAGGCAAAAAGGTCCAAATTACATGCCTTGGAACACGGCGAAGGAGAAGAAATTGCTCTGGAATCAGGAAGAGAAGAGGCAGCAAAAAAGACCCAGAACAAGGCCACACAAAGATTAACGTAAAACACAACAGAACCATAATAGACAGTCGAAAAAGCTCAGAATTGTATCTTTCAATAACCACTCTGCACAATGCAGATAAATCTTAAGGATTCCATTGACTGTAGAAGCGCAGCGGGCCGATTATAGCAGTCTTCCCCAAAGACTCTCACCAACAGGGAATGTTGAAGTTTTCAGATTTTATGGGTGACAGACTTCTAGTTTGGGGATTTATGGGGAGAGGGCAGTTTACAGCGTGAAGTTAAACATTCACATTTTGCATATCCATAGACACCAGTAAAAGGACTCCCCAAGGCCATCTATTACAGCACGGTGAGTCATCAACATACATACTCATCACATCTCCCTCACTTCTCGGGCATGTCGTTATCATCTCTTTAACATCCGCAAAGTTTGTTCCTCTCTCAGCTTCCATGCTACCAAACTTTTAATCTCTTCCCTCATCTTTTCTCATCTTTTCTATTGTTCTTCTCACTTCTGTGATCTTCCGGCTTGCCACCTTGCCCCCCTCAAATACCTTTATGACTCTGCCATCCATACCCTCTGTCTTCTCTCTCCTCATGATTCCATTTCCAACTCACTTTGTCAACTACAATGGCTTCCTTTCCATTCCCAACTTAAATTTCACTTCCTTTGTCTGGTCTTTAAATCTCTTCATGACCTTGCTCCTCCTTACCTCTCCTCTCTTCTCTCATTTTACACCCTCTCTTGCTCCCTTCATTCTGCTGATCTCTTCTTACTTTCAGTTCCCCCACCCCCTTGTGCCTCTTCTCATTTCCGTTCCTTTCAGCTCCTTACCCCCTTAAACTGGAACTCCCTACCTTTCTCTATCCATTCCTCCCCTTTCTATTCTTCTTTCCGCTCCTCATTGAAATCTCTTCTTTTTCATTCCCCTCCCTGATCCCCTTCCCCCTCATACCCTTCTTTCCCTATTTCTTCTACCCTTCTCTTTGTTCTTTGCCTTCCCCTTCTCTTCTAAATCTCCCTTCTTCCTACTATTCACTTTACTCACTACTCTCTCTCCCCCCTTCTTTCTCCACCCACCCTCCTCTCCTCTTCTTTCTCATATATAAATTGTTCTACATGCTGATTTTCTGGTTTGACTCATGTTTACCGGTATTGCTTCTACTGTTCCATGTTTAATGTATATTTTGTTGTTCATTATAAAGCACCTTGGATTAAGGCGCTATATAAAACAATAAATACAAATACAAATAAGGAAGGCCCTGGGTGGGAATACACTCACCACTGATAGATGGAACTCAGAGATAATATCTCCATAAAATTGCTGACCTGGAATTTGAATTTGCCTAATGATAAGATCAAGAGGGGCCTGGTCATCAAATTCCTCTGCAGAACAAAGGCGGATACAGCGATGTTACAAGAGACTCATATGATGGGAACAGCATGTAGCTTTCTGGGGAGATCATTGTACAATGTGATAGAACATGCATGGTACTACAGCGTTTGGAGAGGGGAGCTATAATGATTAAATGCACAGTGCCCATGAAGGTCTCTAAGTTACTTGGAAGGGTGATATATTCTGATCACAGGGCAATTGTGGGATGAGTCTGTGGCCATCTTAAATGTATACCCGCTGCCTCCACAACGTGGGGACATTCTACACACAATACAATCTCTGCTGGCAAACCATGGGGAGGACCTAACCGTGTTGGTGGTGGGGTTAATGACACTATGCAATCTGAACAGGATAAATCCACACATAAAAGAAGGCTGACATCCACAAAAACAAAGCAAAAAAAAGGTACAGAGGCAATAGGGATGAGGGACGTATGGAAGAAACTTTGCCCAATGGCAGAGGGATACTCCTTTTACTCTAACGCCCATTAATCACACTCAAGTTTAGACTACCTTTTTATACCTGGCACACTAATAGGGAGAGTGACAGAAGCACAGAAGAGAGTTCTTGCCAAGAGCTATCATGGATCATTCACCCCTATACACGAGACTTGCAGTTTGGGACCGACGGGATAATCGGTCTGGAGGCTAAAGGCTTTATACCTCAACAACCTCGACATTATAAATAGGCTACCAGTAGAGACAGAGGAATGCTTTCCATTGAATGAGGGTACAGTCACCAGCCAAAACACTGTTTGGAAAGCATACACAATTGTGATAAGGGGGGGTTGGCAATGGCAATAGTTGACAGCATCAAAGTGAATCACAGTTAGTGGATTTGGAAAGTGAAGTTGGTAGGAAAGAAACAGATCACTTAAGGGACAACACAGCAGATTCTAGAAGAGAACTGGTGAAGGTAAATTTACAATATAAGTATGTGGCGACTGAGAAGGCTAAACGGGCCTATTGGGAAAAAAAGGCAAGAATATACACACCGGGGGAGAAATCAGGGAAACTGTTGGTGTGATTGGGAAGAAGAGAAGAAGGGTCCAGATGGGTGAGAGAAGTAACCAATATGGATAACGAGAAATGCCAGAGCAGGGGATAAACTTGCAGAAGCATTTTTCCAGTACTACTGAGAAATCTATGGGGACAGGGCAGGCCCTGGTGGGGAGGGTAGCACAGAATACCTCTATACAAGGGAGATATACAAGGTGAGGGGGGATAGCTCAGGGGTGACACGTTTGTCTTAGAAGCAAGACCACGCAAACCAACACAGGTCTGAATCCCGATCCCGTGCTTAGAAACCCATCTCTGGTATTCAGCGCGTTGTAAAATAACAATTATAATAATATAATTCCACTGCCCACTATAGGGGCGCATGCTGGACAAGAAGTAGAAGCCGAGATCACTATAGAAGAACTACAAACTGTGACTGCCCAATTAGAGTCTAGGAAGACTCCCGCCCCGAATGGTCTCCCAATAGAACTCTAGAAAAAGCCAGGGAAAAAGGTGTTAAAGGCTATGTTGAACATGTTCCAACAAAGCTCCCGAAAAGGTGTCCTCCTTAAAGACCTGCGACTGGCCACAATAGCGGTCATTCACAAGGAAGAGAAACCCTCAAACTCATGTGCAACCCATTGCCCTATGTCCCTTCTGAACGAGGAGCTCAAAATATTGGCAGAGAGAATTAGAAGGGACCCGAGACTACTGGGCTTCGGATGGCCAGAAGCGGTAGAGGACTGTATATCATTGTATGCGGATGACGTTCTGATCTACTTCAGATACTGAAAGAATTCTGGCCCCAGGGCAATTGAAGTGATTCACGAATTTGGGGATAACAGCAAACACAGGATTAACTAGGGGAAATCAGTGCTATTCCTGGTCAAGGGAGGCACTGAGGCGATCCCGGAAGATTGCCAACTGAAAATTACTACAACCTCCTTCCGATACCTGGTAGTTAATGTTGGCATGGAAAAAGCCCACTTTCTGAAGGGCAATTTAGAGCTCGTACTTACCAAATTGCGTAACAATGTCAAACACTGATCAGCCTTACTGATATCACTCATTGGCAGAATAATTATTTTTTAAGATGATGGCCCTATCAAAGTGAGTCTTTGTGCTCCATAATACACCAGTTAGAATCCTGTGTGGCATCATTTTTTAAATCGAAACTCTACGGAGAGAGTTGATATGGGGACAAGGACCTCTGAGAATAGCACTCAAGATCCTGCCACGATTGGTCTGGGAAGGGGGGCTAGGACTACCTGACATTCAGAAGTATTATTGGGCAGCACAGCTGGTGACAGCGAATGAATGAGTGTTCAGGAATCAGAGGCAGCATACATAACAATGGATATTAAACTGATGCACAGTCATCACCCTCTGAAAATACTATATGGTGGGCCCCAGGGGAAGGAGTTACTGTCAGTGGGACAGGTAATAATTGGCATAGGAAGTGAAGTGTCAAAAGCCATGGGTTGGGAAAGGATACCAACATTGTTATCATCGTTGTGGGAAAACCCTGAGTTACCCGAAATTATAAATCTAGGGAACCAGCTAGTTTGGGTTGCCTAGCTAAACAAGTGAGGGACATTATTCAGCAATAGGTACTGGTGCTTTAGAAGCTTCGTAGACAAACATAACTTCAATAATACAGACACATATATTTGTTTACGGCTACGACATGTTGTACATTCCGACGGTCAGAACAGTGTGGACCTCCCCCAATGCACACCGCTGGAAGCAAACCAGAAGAACTGAAAGAGAAGGCCGGTATTGTCTTATATCAGGCTATACATAATTTTACCCTACTGCCATTGGCAAAGCTGAAACTTAAATGGGGGTGGACCTGGGCCCATTGGAAGACAAGGAATGGGTCACCACCCAAATACCTTCTAGATAAGTAAATATATCCAGTAGACTAATATTAGTCCAATATACAATACTGTGCAGGGTTTATTACACCAGGAAGGGCCTGTTTTGTATGGGAACAGTCATAGACTCAAACTGCCTCAAATGCAAAGTTCAAGTAGGAACATTCCTTGACATTATTTGGGGCTGCCCAAAACTGCAAACCTACTGGAGGAGAGTATTTACTACAATGTCTGAGGTACTATACATGCAATGTAAAGTGAACTGTGTTATAAATTATGTGAAAACAATACACATTGTATTAAAAAAGACATCTCAAGCCAGCCCATGTCCACTGTAATGAATTCAGCCGACCTTGCATGCAGTCTTCCTTCTCATTGCATTCTGAAATTAGTAGTCCTGTGTTACAGTGGAGAAAATACAACTACCTTACAAGCCAGAAAAACATCCCGACCCTTTAACCAGCATACCTGAATGCATTGTTGCTGAATGTTGTTGATTACTGCGAGTGCCACACCTTTAGAAGATTATTCCTTAGGTTACCGTTACTTCTGACCATTGGTATATTTCGGACTGACAAGCTGAAAACCAGTGATCATTCACATGTCCAGTCTTAAAAAAGGATCAACGGATAAAAGGATCAAATTAAAATGGAAACACACATCCCCCACATCCATTCCCCCTATCATACTTGTTTGGGTTCAATCGTCTTTTCTGTGATCTCTCTTCCTGCTCAATCAAATGTTACACTTTAAGACATTTAACAGGATGAGGTCTAATCTGAAACGTGCGAATGTGTAAACAGTGCGTCCAGAAAACCTGGACTCACAACCAGGGATACCCCACTTGAATGCACAGTTTGCACAGTTTGCTCCATAGATAATAAAACTTAGTCACTGTTACTATAGTACACAGAACGGGCTGTTTTATTTCATTTTAATTATATCTTATTTGAAGTTTTTATACAGCGTGAACATGGCACACATGCATCAGAGTGCTTTATTGTAAAACATATTCCGTAGTATATGAGCCTTAATTGTAAGACCCTAAATGGACCATAATGTGTTTGTTGTCCCGTCACATGAGGCCAATTATTCCCTTCTAAGGGTTGAGGCGAGTGGGGCTAGTGTGGGTGAGTGGGTGGGGGTAGAGAGAGTGGGTAACGGTGGTTGGTTAGAGGCAGAAAACATGAAGAACAAAACAGCATCGGGGGAATGCCTAAGATAGCCGAAACAAAACCCAACCAGCACACGTAATGGCGGTGATGTGGGTGGGGGTAGAGAGTTGGAGGGGGTGGGTGGGGCTAGAGAGAGTGGTGGTGGCCGTTAAAGATCTCAAGCGCTGGGTTTGTGGGTGGGCTGTAGAGAGGCAGCTTCGGGAAGACTAAAACACAGATTGGTTATCAAAAGTATTCCAAAATAGCCCAAAACCCATAGACACCTGGATTTCACACACACATGGAGTTTTGGTAGCTCAATTCTGCAGGGTGTAGCACTAATGTGTGGGGTAATCGCCTATGATAGCACAATATTGCAACCATAAAAATCACTGTGAGTTGCGGGAAATGGAAACCCTGGCAACCGACTTGCTTCTTACAAAGCTGCTGATTGGATAAAATATTGCTAGGGAACTCCTCATTGGGTAGTAATACAGAGGAGTTTGGAAAAAGAAACTTTAATGATTTGGCATTTTCATGCTACGACATTGCCGGCTGCCATGCAAACCAGATATCCTATCTTCAGAACCCCCCTTTTTTCTCTTTCTTGTGAAACAATGGTTTTGGCAATTTTGTGGTACAAGCGCCACAAAGATTCACAAAAACCAGGGATGTAAGCTATGAATTATTCATACTATTTAATTGCTCTAGGCAGCCTTCTATGTCATCATTTTTTATCTGTGTTATTACAGAATGGCACCAGCCATCTGCAAATCAGGAGGGTGGTTAGAGCACTTGGAACTTTCGGTTGCTGCGCCTGTCTTCCACTGGAATTATCAGTTTATTTGCGCAAGCTGCCGGTTGTGGGAACCAAAGGGCCTGTGCTCTAAAGCCCCGTGTCTGGAGTAGCTGAGTATTGGTTAGGTTCCCACCTAAAGGGCGCTTGTGCATAGGGTTATAAGCATCTAGCAGTTGTCATTCTATCATTGTTTGTTCATTATAAAAAGGTTTGGAGATCCACTCGTTTTTTCCTTTATACCATTAAAGATTTATTTTTTGTTGATTTGATCACCATAGGTGCCGACACGTGTATCGACCAACAGATGGTCTTTATCAAGGCTTGATAAGTCTAATTTGTGCGGTGCGCGAGTGCACTGGAGCTTCGGTCAGGACTGATTATTAGCAGACCGAAGCTCCAGTGCATTCGAGCACCGTGCGAATTAGACTTATCAACCACGATAAATACACCCAAACTGGGTCGCCAGTATATACTACAACGAGATGTTTAAGACATTCTGTCCGGGGCCACCAGACCCCACCAAATCGAGATGTATCAGACACCTAAATCCAAGCCTTGATAAATACTGTCTGTTGGTCAAAACACAAGCACCCTTTAGGTGGGAACCTAACCAATACCCAGCATCTGCAAATCAGTCTTGGTTCGGCCACCAAAGGGAACAGCCGAATCTCAACTGATGTATCAACACCCCTCTGCAACTGGAACCGGACTGTTATCATTGTTCACTGGACCATAGTTTGTAAGTGATTTCAATCTGGCACACATCCAAGACAACACCTAGCATGTAGTGCACAACGGAAATCCTTATTTATTTTTGTCTAAAGGTTATTTATTCTGAACGATATACCACTCATATAACGCCCTTCTCTTGGAACCCCCCCGTTCACACTGAACCAGGAATCAGGCTGGTTTGCAAAGGTAAATATTTATTTAGGTATTTAAAATGTAATCACAATATGTTTTAAAAGGTACACAACAATCACCAATGGGGGAGATGTAACACTGAATAATCTGCAAAACAATTCAGCACAGAAATACCTTTGTGTGGGTTCAGATCAGATAGCACTGTGGTTAGAGGATCTCCCTGCACACCCCTCAACCCCCCAATAGGTAATGTAAAGAGATAGGAGGAGAGAGTAGGTATTCAGGAATGGCAAAATCAAACAGAATATCAATCCCACTTTCCACCTTTGAAACACAAGAGAAAACGGAATTGACTGTCAAGCTGTCAGAATGGCTTTTAAAGTTATCTTTAGGGTGGACTGGACAAAAGCAACTTTGGATAGTTGCACACAAGCACAAGCAATGGTTTAATCCCAAGAAAACATCTGAAATCTTAAAATTGAAGTCGGAAGCAATTAAAAGTTGTTTTACACGTGTAAAAATTTACCAAAATGAACATTTTCGGCAAACTTTTCACTGCGTGATATTCGCGATAACGGGAGAATCGCATTGATTTGGAATGTGGTTTTGGTGTGATGGATAGGTATGGATGTTAGCTACAAGCAAAAGTTGTTTCTATCACAAAAACTGAGGAAGTTACAGACGTTTTAGTAGAGTTTATTTGTCCGGCATAGGCGCAAGAATGGAAAACAGGAAGGCACTTTTAAAAATGACAAATGGGTTGCTTACACTAGAGGATGACTATGAACAAAACGAATACCACACAGGAACACAGTCACTTGATCAGGGTGAATGCCTGCTAAAGAAACTCGCCTTCTTCAGATGAGAAAAGATCAGTGCAAAGATAGTTTAACGATATCAGTTCTGGAGGGAAGATAGGATGGGTTGGAGAGAGGTTTCAGACAACACAAATATACTCCAAACAATACAGGTTCTGAATACAAGATATGATGGGTCTAAAATAGGGATAAGACTATGCAAAGTACATATGCTAGTGACACACTCCTTCCTATTTATACTCACTGGATAAATTTTTAAATGGAACCGTCAGTTCAGGTCAGGGAATTGGATCTGGTTTAGGACAGACGGGTTGGCACATCGGAGGGGACAGGGTCAACAAGGCACTCTGGTCACGGCACCGGACTGGGCTGGATCTGCAAGACGCTCTGGTCACAGCACGCCACAGGACTGGATCGGATCTGCCCTCCTTGGATCTGAGGATATTTATTTTCAGCAGTCAAGCAGTAACAGCACAGTCCAGCTGTATTATGATGCTTCCCCTTAGGCTTGTGGGGTGCTGTTCTGGAATTTGAGGCCTAGCTGAGAATGGTACAGCTATGCAATAGGCCTTATGCTTTGCCAAGTTTCTGGAGTCTGGAGCAAGGAAGATGTAGAGTTCAGCAGCAGGGTGCTACGCTAGCATCAGGATAGTGAGTGAATCTATCTGTCCATATGTGTGCTGAGCTGTCTCTATTTATGCTAATCATAAAGGGGTGTATGGGCCGGTTTAGCTAAGCTTGCCCCTTTAAAAGGGGATTGGGTCAGAGTCTACTCTCTGTCTTGACAGGAGGAGAGAAACAGAGTGTCATCTTTATGGTGCAATTGTATGTGGCTGAGAATCCACCCCTAGCCCCTGGAACACAAAATCTACTTTTGGCAAAATACATATTTCCACATGTGCAACCTCTATAAACATCACATATACAGATTACATAATTTACATAGCAGCTATTCCTCAAAACCCCGTAGCTGTGGGATCTTGTCTCTGCTTTTCACAGAATGTTGCCCTTTTCACTATGAACAAAATGTCGAATTTTTAGGCAAATTTCTACAAGTGTGCGTGTTTAACATGGGACTAAGTGTATAAAGTTTCACAATTCTAGCGGAAATACATTTTGCGTAAAATCACATTTCTTGCCATTGCTGTCCAGAACATGTCACATAGTTCTGGCACCTCGTCACCCGTGCAGCCGGAAATTAACTTAACAACTCTGTTATTTTTATATTTTTCACATATTTTGAATAGTAAGTTATCAGTCTTTTTAAAATATGTTTTTTGTCCTTTCTTTAATTGTTAAATTCTGTGACCTTTTCCTTAGCACAAAACAATATTGTTAACAAATAACAGCTAGAATTCTCGTTCAAGATTTTAAACCATGGGATCAAAACAATTACAATATGGGTTACTATCAGTACAGGCCTCTTGGATGGCAAACATTTGATTTTCAGTTTATACATGTTGAAGTTTAATCAGACAGGCCCCTGACAGCTGTCATCACAGCAGCCCTCTGCTGCACAGAGATTCTTGACAGATCCACAGGCAGGCCGGTTTTGCTGGGGAAATCTCTTTATGCTCCCACCTTTTCAGGACCTTGTAAATTCACAATGATTTCTTGAACTAAGTGAATTGTAGCACCCAGCAAGAATTTTGAATTTTTAAAGGTGTTTTGTACCAACATTCTGAAGATTCGGCAACAAAGAAAAATAGATTTAAAGCAATCTTGGAGTTTCATTTAGCAAAGCACTTCTTTTCCCTTCTGTACTCCACTTTCAATTGTTGTGTAGCCAGGTGACACATTTCAGTAGTTTTGCTCTGTTCCACCACCGACAACATGTGTGGCAGAATGGGCAGCCATCTTTTTGTGCGTGGAAAAACGTGATTTTCAGGGGTTTTGGCGTGCACAAGAGTTTTGCAGACATTTTGTTGTTTCTGGTACCATCATGACAGAGTGATGCAGCACAGCAGTGCAAAAGTGGGTCAATACATCCCACAGAGCCCCCCTCATGACATGAGTTTGACTGCCCGTCAAGGGGAAGTCGGGAGATTGGGATGTTCTTTTTTTTTGGTCCAGGTGGAGAAAATCTTCTGCTTCTCCCGTCAGTGCTGGATGAACACGCTCTCCTCGCCGGTTCTGGTTCGGAGTATGGACAGGCACTCTGGGTTCCTTGGGTCTTTCCTCCCGATCCCCAAGTTGCCCTCCTTAGTAATTACAATTTCTTAGTTCCAATGCTAGGAGACAAAACAGAGCATGATTATGGACATTTCCCCACTACTATTCCCCGAGGGTGTAGTGGGGCAGATCCATACATTGAATACAATTTGCAATATTCCCCGCCTGTATTTACTAATGGTTTTAACAGGTGGATTCTTCTAGGGATCCCGAATTTCCCCCTCTGGGTTTCCGGGTTGGCTCTTCTATTTGCCGCAAAGTATGCCTGGGTTGGCACTCTTCAGCTGGTTTATGTGGACCCACTTGTCTTCCCCTTCTGCCAAACTGCCCTTGGGGATGCAGATTCTGCAGGCGACTGGTGAGATTCTGTCCACAATTTCAAAAGGACCCCGCCAACTTTGGATGAATTTGCGCTCTTTGGCTTGGTTCGTTTGGATATTGTAAAAGTAGACCCAGTCTCCTACTTGATATTGTTTTCTGGTTGTCTTAAGATCATAGTGGGTCTTCATACTGTCTGCAGATCTTTCTAGATTCCGTTGAGCATAGGCAAAAGCATGTTGAAGGTGTTTTCTCAGATTCTCAACATACTCATGAGTTGTGGAGGCATTTATCAAGGTCTGCTCTTGGGTTCAATAGAGCAAATGCTGGGTAGCACCATCCTTCCTCCAGTCATCAGCTCAAATGGAGACATTGCTGCAGAAGAAGGGGTAGATCTGATGGCCATCAGGACAAGGGGTAATCGAATGTCCTAACTTGGCCCAGAATCTGCCACAAATGTTTTAAATATGCTCACAATAGTTTTGTTCTATCTCTCAACTCACCACTAGAGGACTGTCGGTAGGCAATGTGTAGTTTCCGTTTGACCCCAAGTATCTCCCACATCTTTGTCATCACTTCGCTAGTGAAGTGACAACCTCGGTCTGACTCAATCCTTTGGGTAGTCCAAAACACAGGAAGATGTGATTGATCATCAGGGCAGCTGCTGTTTCTGCCTTGCAATTTGGGGCCGGGAGATATTCTACCCATTTAGTGAACAAGCATGGTACGGTCAACATGTGCTTTTTCCCCCTAGAGAAGCAAATCACAGGCCCGATAAAATCGACTTGTAAATCTGACCAAGGAAGTTTCATCCCCCTCTTTTGGAGGGGAGCACGGTGTGTGAGTGATGTTGACTGAAATTGTGCACACACAAGACACCCCTTCAAGTATTGGTTGAGGTCCTGCCCCATGTGTGGCCAGTATGCAACCTCTCGCAAGATTCCTAATGTCGTATGAAATCCTGACGACCGGCTGTGGCCGCATCATGGGCGTGACTAAGCATCAGGCTTCGGAATGAGGTAGGGACCACCCACTGGCCATGGCCAGCTATGGATCTCCTCACCAACAAACCGTCTTGGATTCAGAACATTTTTTGGACATTTCATCAACATTCTGAGGTCCTGTTTCCCAATGTAATCGGTATCTGTCAGGGGAAAGTTCTCAGGGTCCTCAATGTGTTGATAAAATTACCAATTATCGAATCCCCTTTTTGAGCCGTAATCAAATCAGCATCTGGGGTCTCCTTATGTCATTGTGCAGTTGAGAGTTCATTGTGAGCATTTGTCTGGGACCTAGTGATAGCAGTGACCTGGATTTCCCCCAACAGGGACTCGATCTCAAGTAGATCCCCTTGGATGGCTCTGGTTTTGGCCAGCTGATCAGCTAGGTAATTTCCAGTTTTGTCTGGTCCCTCTACTTTAGAATGACCCTTGATCTTTTTCCAGTAGATGGTCATCCCATTGGAGGTGACCAGTTCATCAATATTTTGTATTAATTTTCCGTGTTTTAAAGGTTTATTATTAGCACATAGCATGCCTCTGGTTTTCCAGTTAACCAGGTGCTCCACAAACCAGTTCCATACATAATCTGAATCGGTGATTATGACCAGTTTGTGGAGTTGGTGTTGGACAGCAGTGAGATGGCTTGATGCACAGCCACCAGCTCTGCCACTTGACTACTTCTAGGACCGATTTTGTACCCAGTGGAGGGTTCTTGGCATCATTCACCCATGCATTCCCTAAGCTGGCCGCAAGTTCCTTTTCCCCTTTGTTGTCAACATGGTAGGAGCACCCATCCACATAGACAGTGGGCATTCCCTCACACTGGTCTTCTTCATAGGCTTTGTGTGGGGAATTAAGGTATGCCTCCATGTTGTCCTTGATTTTAAGACTTTCGTCCTTGTGACATTTTTCTCTGGCACAATCATGCAAGTCAGCTAGACCTTGCGCGAGTGTACTCTTCTTGTTTTGGTCATATCTGACCTCCACAGGAAAGCCTTGCATCGACAGAATCCAGGAAGTAATTAGTAATTTGGGAATTACTCAGATTTCCGGCCCGGATTCTGAAACTTTGAAGATATTGCAAAGGTTGGTGTGAAGTCTCCACAATGATGTGTTCCCCCTGGATAAACGGATGGTAATTCTTCAATGCCCACACTGTTGCCAGGAGTGCCTTCTCACAATCGTTGAATTTTTCCTCCACAGAGGATAAAGTCTTACTCGCAAAGGAGATTACTTTATTGACCTTGTCATGCTTTTGATATAATACTGCAGTCAAGCATGTATTTGAGAACCCTGTCTCCAAGAAGGACTCCTTGTTTTTGACAGGGTAAGCTAGGCAAGGTGCTTGTGAGAGGCTTCTTTTGAGTTGTCTTACTGGCTCTGCTTGTTCTGGACACCACTCCCACTTGACCCCCACTTAAGAAGATGGATCAGGGGTCTTGTGATCTCTGCGTAATCCTCAATGACTTTCTGCTGTAATTAGTTAGTCCAAGGAGGTTCCTTAGTTCCCGCAGAGTGGTGGGGTATTTTATTTTCTGGAGGGCTTCTACTTTCTTTTCCTGGGGACAGAAACCCTGAGGAGTTATCTCATGCCCCAAGAAATTGACACAGATTCTGCACCACTGTTCCTTTTTAAAAGAGAGTTTTGCACCAGCAGCCCTTAACTGTGTCAGGACATAACAGATCTCTGCTATGTGTTCCTCCACAGTTGAGCTTTTGACTAAAACATTGTCTACATAGGCCAGGTTAGCCCTTTCACCCAGGTCGGGCACGGCCTTATGTAGAAGGATGTTAAATTCATTGCTGGAGTTGATGTATCCGAAGGGAGTCCGGGTCCAAGTGTACTGCTGCCCCCCCGAAGGTAAAGGCCAGCTTGTATTGGTCCTTCCTACTGACAGGCACAGTCCAGTAACCATTGGTCAGGTAAATGGAAGTGAATATCTTCGACCACTGGATCTGGGCCAGCCCTTGGTTAATGTAGGGAAGAGGCCATGGGGAAGTATAGACCTGTTTGTTGAGCTCCCTTAGGTCAGCACAGAGTCTCCACTTGCCGTTAAGTTTCAAAATCCCCAGCACCGGATTGTTGATAATTGAGGACTGGACGAATTATCCCACAGGACTCAAGGTTCTCAATTATTTCAGTAAGGGACTCTACTGATGCGAGAGGAAAGCTATATTGATTCACAAACACTGGAGTCATGCCAGGGTCCGTGGGATTTTTTGTTGTGTGGATGTCGGTGCGACCACAGTCATATGAGTCCACCGCAAAGAGATCTTGAAAATCTAAGAAAACGTGTTTCAATTTTTGCTTTTGCTCCAGAGTCTCACAGGCATCAGCTAGGTTGACTCTCTCTTCAACCATCTGCCTGAAGCCTGGAATAACTTCTGGTTTGGCTATCTCAGCGGCCTCCTCCAGCTGGGTGGAGAAGTCCCTGGTCAAAGTGCTGATTTGGACTAATGGTTTCAGGTGGGGAAGGCAGTCCTTGTGGACTTGAAAAATCACCTCATCCCTCCTGAAGTCACAGGTCACATCTTCCTTATCATGAGGGCAGGAAGAGTACACCAGGAAATTACCCCCATGGTGGGTGAAGATCCTGTCTGGTGTTGTGTCATCATCGCTATCACTGTCAAAACAGTCCTTGGGGATTGGTCCTAAAAGTTTGTTATCTAAATCTATGGAAAAATGTCAGTCATCAACCGCCATTCCAATAATGGTGCCTGCGCCCAGAGTGATACTCTTTAGGTCGCTGTTATCAACCTCTATAGGAATGGTGCCGTGTTCTATGTTGACTATTGGTGTCGGCTTTACCACCAACCCTTGCAGTTGGAAATGAGCAAATGAGCATTGAGATGGACATAGGCGTGAGGATTTTTCAGTTTCTGTCCAATTTTAATTTTTACTTCCAGTGAGAATTGTCAGGTCCGTTCTGGGATGGTGACTTCCACTCCAATCTGAATTTCAACTCCATATGGCAGCAGTTGAGCTGACCAAAATGCTTTCTCTGGGTCATCAGAGAAAGAGATTGAGAATGTCACTGCCTAAATAAAATGCAGCAGGGACATCTCGCACGACCCAACAAATATGGACTGTGCTCTTGTTGCCTATGGACATTTTGAGCATACACCTGCTAGGCAGGAGATGTTTGGAAATGGGTGTTTCCAGGTCCATTTTCCATTTGTCTAACAGTTTAAATGTCGGAATGGCTGGATCTTTTGGGAGTTTGCAGAACATGGCCTCGCTAATGAAGCTCTTACCGTTGTTCACACATACTTGGGCGAGAACAGAGTCCTTCCCCTCATTTAACTGAATAGGGATGGACAACTGCTCTCCAATTTTCTGAATACCAGCCAAGCTTTGAGCTGATTTCTCATCTTTTTGGACTATAGGAATGGGATTTTCTGAATGTGAATTTGTATAGAATTTCAGAGTGTTTCCTTCCAGTGTGGAATGCCACCTTAGACTGGAAGGAAGGTTGATTTTCAGAGAGAGGACTCCCATCACCAGTTTGTTGACCTACTGCAATTACTGTCACGTCTGCGATTTAGTTATCCTCGAAATGAAATTCAATTTGGTCAGGTTTTTGTTCAACCATGTGGCCTGTACCATTTAAACTAACATGGTTGACACTCTGTTTTAATTTTATTGGTCGGTTAGTCTGGGTCCAGAGGACCTTGTTTACACAATCTATGAGGGGAGACAATCTATGCAGGATTTCATTCCCTAGTAAACATGGTGTCACCTATGGAGTCACAACTATGACCTGGTGCTTCACCTTGAGTGGTCCAATTTCAATTTCTAAATCCGCAGTCTCCTCTACAGGAATTTCATTCCCGTCAAAGTTCTGAAGTTGTCCAGGAAGAGGGAAGAGAGGAATTAGGTATTTTTCCCCCTTCCCGAATTCAGCTGATCAAAGGCCCTTTTTGTCAGAAGTGTGGCTTGGGATCCAGTGTCCACTGGTGCCAAAATTGTACATTACCCCTGTATTTGGACCGGGGCATAACATCTTCCCTCCTTTTCCTCAAGAGTGCAAAGATAATGCACATTTTTGGCCAATTGGAGGGTTAGTTTCTTTGCTTTGGTTACTGACAGAGAAGTAGTTTGGGCTGGGTTTTGTTTGGGATCTTAGGAACCTGTAAGAAATACGTGACAGCTAGATATGGGGGAAGTTTTGGACTCCCCTGGTTCTGATTCTGGGCTGCCCTCTGGCAGTCACCAGAATGGGTTTGAACAAAGGGATTTTCGTGCTGGTCATTCTGGGGTTTGATTATGGGCAGCTTTAACTCAGTCCCCACATCTACCCAGTCTGGATTGGGATCTTTTGGGACCCATTTCTCTTTGGGAGGAGTTCCCCCATCCCTGAAGGAGAAGATCCTTTTCCCAGAATCCTCTGAGGACCCCTCTCCTTCAAACTGGAAGATTTGCACCTCCTCTGCAAAATGGGCCTTTTTAGGCTCTTTATTCCTCTTACCCCCCTCTGTTCCTTGGGTTGCAGACTTTCGGGGGCAGGACATTTTGGTTCCGGTTCCTGGGTTTCCAGGGGCTTTCCACAAGTGGGGAAGGAAGCTTCCTCTAAGGCTTTACACCCCCCTTCCCCTTGTGCCTCCTCCCTGGAAACCGGTGGTTGTCGGCGTTCTTCCCCTGTCATTGTTCTGGAGCACCAGACCCTGGATTTGAGGAGTTCTGAGCTGCCATGCTCATCTGAGGGTTCTGTTGAGCCCTCAGCATGTGACCCAGATCCTGTGCCATGTTCTGGACCTGGCACTCCAGTTGGGTCACAGGCTCTGGCAGGTACAGGGTCCTCTGGTCTACCCTGGTTTGATCCCGGGAAGGGTAACTATCCCTTCTCGCATAACACCCCTGGTTCGGATAGTTTGGGTACCCCTCCACCCTTGGCCTCCCCTCTCCTGGATTGGTCTGTCTGGGCTCAGGAAAGTGGGGAAAGAAAGATGGATGGGTTGTTTTGGGGGTTGATGTTTGGCAGGTAACGGGGAAAGAAATTTGGTCTGGCATTTGGGGGATTACTGCCCTCCTGGGGAAAGTGAGGAGGGACGTTTCCTCGGTTTCCAGCTGTCTGGTTGGATCCCCCCCCTTGGACTGGGGGAGTCCACACATAGCCCAGGATCGGTCTGTTGCCCTTGTAGCGTGGGCTGATGTAGTCAGGGGAGTTAGGGGTCCCATTTGTGGGGTTACCTCCCTGACTCCCTGTTCGGGATTGGCCCGAGGGCCTTCTGGGTCTGGGGTTGGTCAGATTCTGCACAGGAAGGATTTTAGGCCCCCCCATCTCCAGATCTAAAATGGGGGAATCCTTCACCTCCGCCACCTTAGCAGCAGTAGGGGTGTTGGTTGGTTTGGGGCTTTTGGTGATATTTTTACTTTCCAACAGCTTCTGTACTTCCTAGATGCACGTTGCTTGTTCAATGACCCAGTCTAGTGATCTTTTCTCATGAAAGTCCCTCACTAGCTGGGTCATAATGTATTTAGTGAGAGCATGAAAGAAGGTGTTCACAAATTCCTCACTGTCAGTGCGCACCCTTCTAGTGGTCTACACAAAGGTGTGTTTCAATTCCCGGACAAATTCTTGTGGGGCCTAGTCGTCCCCACATTGTAGGTTGTAGGTTGCCTTGCGGGCCTCTTGAGGGTTTCTATGAATAGAAAAATGTTTCAGGATGGCCGCCCTATAGGAGGACCATCTGGAATGGTTCTGATCCTCCAGCTCCGCAAAGAAGCTGCAGTACTCAGGTGAAAATGTCCACTTTACATACTGAATACAGCTTTGGCTGTCCTTCAGGTAGAAAGTCTCCATCATCTGCTCAAATAATTCAAGGTACTCCCAAACCGAATATTTGCCATTTTTGTGATAGGGCGTGATGACGCTCCTAATAGCTTTTATTTGCTTCAGGGGATCCTTGAGTAAAGCTCCCTTGACTTTGTTAGCCTTTTTAGTTCTGGTCACCCTGGTCCACTCATCCTCTGACTCAGAGACACTGCTACCAGAGGTGGCTGTCTGATCTTCTAGACTCTCCTGGATTCTGTGAGCTTGGGAATGGCTGGCGGAATGTGGGGGCCTAGTCTCTTGGGACCTGTGGCGCTCAGAAGAGTCTTCTGACTCTTTCTTGCTCCCAGGATTGGTTGAGTACCCCCCCCACTGTCCTATCTGGGAAGAGGTTTTTAGTACGCTCTTAGTGGTCCTAGTCTCATGGAATTCCCTACCAAATTTCACTGACTGGTCCCTAGGTATGTGAGATTTCTGAGGATCCAGTTCTCTGATTCTCCCCTCACTGGAGTCTTCCTGATCAGAGAAGATGGCCCTCGTATTTGGGAACCTGTACATAGATGCCTGCCCATCCATTTCTGGAAGGTGCTGACGTATTAGCCCCACATTTCCCATTGGGTTGAAGTCTACCATCCCTGTGGCCCTTGGTTCATATGAGCCAGTGGACATGGGGGTGTCACAGTCCATGGAATTGAAGGGATTAAAGTCCCTGATGGCAGGGTTCCTGAGGTTATGCTCAGGCGATTCCCTCTCCCATCTGACCTCATCTCTTTCGGCCCCTACTCCCTGATAACCTACAAGAATCTGACCTCCCACAATATACGGCAAAAATGTGTTAGAATAACAACAGGAATCCGCAACGTACTAATGGCTGTCCATCTGGACTCCTATAACAATGAAACTCTGAGTTAGTTGTAACTCTGAGTTAGCCTAAGCCTCGCTATTTGAATCACAGTCCTTAATCGGAAACAGCAGGGAAGAAACTACATCTCCCAGCATTCTTGGGACATCTTGGTAGTTGGCGAGTGCTGCGCGAATGAGATACTGAATGGAGCAAATTCCCAGCGCACAAGGAGGTGACAGTGTGCTGTATTCGGATGGCACAGTTGTGTATTAACATGAACCACTATGCCGGGACTCAGAGAGAAAATTTAGAGTTGCGTCACACGGAGCCAATGAATCACGTGATCGGAACGTCGGTTCATAAACAATGAGCGTTTCAAGATGGCGCCTTACACGAACCGATAGACGATACACAGCGTTCACAAAGAAATTAAGGTGAGCCAAACACAATTTTGGGGAAGGCGGCTATACACCAAGAGTAGAGGCCAGCATGCCAAGACAGGGAAGTGCATTAAGCCCACTGGACACCCGAAGATCGTATTTACAATCGTAATTAGGAGGAGAAAAATCCTTAGGGACTCCTTGGTCCACAGTTACAAAGAAAGCAATCCGGTACCTGATACGACCACCCTCTGGAATACACCGAGACCAATGGGCCACACACCTTGCGGTAACTGCACAGTCTGTAAATTCACTGAGCTACCACGTTAATTGACATTGGATGGAAATACCCCTGGGAACAGAGGCATTTAACGAATTGTAACACCACAAATGTAGTATATTTGATACAATGCCCATGTAAGAAAAAATATATTGGAATGACGATGAGAGCCATAAAAACTCGTATTGGAGAGCATAGATCCAATATCAGGACCAAAAAAAGAAAGGCTCCATTGGTTGAACATTACATCAAGATGAAACATACGGAAAATGTTCTTGCATGGACCATTCTGGAAAAAATCAAAATACCTAAACGTGAGGGGAACATAGCAGCCCTGTTACTAAAGAGAGAACAGCATTGGATTTTTAGGCTACAGCGTCAGGAATTAGACCTCAATGAGGAGATATGTTGGAAAGCTCTAGCTGTCATGTAACAGAACAACAGTATAGTGAACATATATATGGGTCTGTGTATTAATGTAAAACAGCACTTTGTGCCCGGCACTATTAAGCACTGAGTAGTAACTGAGCCAATAGTAATTTTGAGACCTGTTATAGGGTATGAAGATGTCATACCTTACAGCTGTTGGAACAGTACACCATGGAGCCCCATCTCACCCCCCTCCAATCCACAACTGTGCCTGTACAACAAGAAACTACACCTCCCACAATCTACGGTGAAAATGTGTTAGAATAACTAACAGGAATCCGCAATGTACGAATGGCTGACCATCTGGACTCCTATAACAATGAAACTAGGAGTTAGTTGTAACTCTGAGTTAGTCTAAGCCTCGCTATTTGAATCACGGCCCTTAATCGGAAACAACAGGGAAGAAACTACATCTCCCAGCATACTTGGGACATCTTGGTAGTTGGCGAGTGCTGCGCGAATGAGATACTAAATGGAGCGAATTCCCAGCGCACGAAGAGGTGACAGCGTGCTCTATTCGGATGACACAGTTGTGTATTAACATGAACCACTATGCCGGGACTCAGAGAGAAAATTTAGAGTTGCGTTACACGGAGCCAATGAATCACGTGATCGGAACGTTGATTCATAAACAACAAGCGTTTCAAGATGGCCTTACACAAACCAATAGACGATACACGGCGTTCACAAAGAGTAGAGGCCAGCATGCCAAGACAGGGAAGTGCATTAAGCCCACTGGACATCCGAAGATATCCTCATAATCTTCACTAATACTGAAGTTGACATAGAGAATACCATAAATAGAAGTATTTGTCCTGAAGAAAGCGGCCAATGACTGAATCCCGCTGAAACCGGTTGACCTATCTTTAAGTGGGACTGGACTGATTATCCAGACAACGATACCCCATATATACAGATATAGGGGACGCATATAAAGCAAACACAATCAAATACTTCGATCTCACTTAGTGTTAGACGAACAGAAATATATTGTTTTATGTCCTTTGCCTAGCGGTCAAAGGGAAGGTATTTTACTGTACGTTATAAGCCATACACATTGGAGGTGGCAACATTAAAGGCTGAGACCGACCTCCATCACGTATGCACTTACTTTTAGAAGACAGGAAAGTGATGAGAGAGGAGAGGGAGAGGACCTCAACATCCCATTTGTAGTCGGCACATCACCTTGTGCTAGGGCTGGCGGAATGGGCTTTGAGGTTACTTACCTGGAGGGCTATTTAGTTACTGCTAAGGACTTAGCTTGAGGAATATCTGGCTA
This sequence comes from Ambystoma mexicanum, assembly GCF_040938575.1. Lineage (NCBI taxonomy): Eukaryota > Metazoa > Chordata > Amphibia > Caudata > Ambystomatidae > Ambystoma > Ambystoma mexicanum. The sequence goes on along the minus strand of NC_090924.1, from coordinate 1,105,754,979 downwards.
TGGTGCCTGTCATTTCTTTCACAAAGAGCCTCATTGTCTCTCTGTGCTTCCTGCCTGCATTGGGAGTATTGGGCCCATTTTTGATGCAGGAGACTCACCTCCTGAGATTTGTCCTTACTGGCCTGATTATTCTTTGCCAGAGCATCTTCCACCCTCCTGGTATGCTCTACCAGTTTTTCATAGTCCCTTTTGAGTTCACCCAGTCCTTGAATGGCCAGGTGATTTTCTTCTAGCTTGGTTTTTAAATGGCTGACTTCCTAGCCTAGGGTGTCACTCTCTTGACATAGAGTTCCCCTCTGCTCAGCCAGGTCGCCCCTCTGTGTTCCAATGGCATATAATTTCTGGGGCTGCTCATCAAAATCTCTTTGAGTGTGGAGATCCTTCACTATTAATTTTTTATTTTCCTCCTATAGTTCATCAATCTGACTTTTTAGGGTAATTATCTGCCCTGTGCAGGCTCTATTATAATTTAATTGCTGCTCCAGCTTTTGTTGGCTCTGTTGTAGAGAATCCAACCTTTCTTGACATTCGTTTTGCAGTGTCAGTAATTTGGTATCTTGCTCTGCCTTCTATTGCTGCAGGAGATCCAGATCTTCCTTTACTTTTGTCAGGTACTGTCTGGTTTCTCTCTCATATTATTTGCTCTTTCGTAGCCTTTGCTCTGCAGAGTCCAGATCAGTTTGGGTTTCCTCTAGGGATTTGCCAAATCTAGGCTTCCGGCATATTTTTCCTGTATTACTCCCATCTGGAGGTATAGGTAAGCTGCTATTTTGGCAATTTTACATTGTTCTTCTTTTACTTTTGGGGCCATATACAGTTCACTAAGTGCCTGGTGCAATAGACCCTGGTCCTGCCATGTATCTAATTCTGTGGCAGTGACTTGTTGTTTGATTTCCTGCAGTCAGACTTTCTCATCCTGCTCTATCCATTCACCCCTGACAAACAATTTGTTCAGTCAGTGTTCCCTTGCAATATTGATTTCCACTAGGATCGCCATCCCAGAAATATTAATTTCCTTCTGACTTAACTCAGGGTTACTTTACTTTTGCAAAACAGGCCTAACTCCTTTGAGTATTTCTATTGAAAGGTGTTTTTACAGTGTAGCAGAGTATGGTAGCCCAACAAGGTGTATGTACCCGGTCAGTTAGCACGCTGTGTTAGACTGTCACAAGTGGCATGTCTAATTCAGGATCTCGTGACGAACCCCCAAGATGTAAGTGATTTCAATCCGGTACACATCCAAGTCAATGCCTAACATGTAGTGCACAACTGAAATCCATATTTATTTTTGTCTAAAAGTTCTTTATTCTGAACAATATACCACTCATATCACGCCCGGTCACACTGAACCAGGAATCAGGCTGATTTGCAAACGTAATTATTTGTTTAGGTATTTAAAATGTAATCACAATATGTTTTAATAGGTACACAACACTCACCAATGGGGTGATGTAACACTGAATAATCTCTTTAGTTCACAAGGAGTAAGTAGTGTGCAAAGCAATTCAGCACAGAAATACCTGTGTGGGTTCAGATCAGATAGCACTGTGGTTAGAGTTTCCCCCTGCACACCCCTCAACCCCCCAATAGGTAATGTAAAGAGATAGGAGGAGAGAGTAGGTATTCAGGAATGGCAAAATCAAACAGAATATCAATCCTTCTTTCCCCCTTTCAAACACAAAAGAAAACGGAATTGACTGTCAAGCTGTCAGAATGGCTTTTAAAGTTATCTTTAGGATGGACTGGGCAAAACCACCAAATATGGTCAAAATTGCTGAAATTGTTATAAATTCTTATGGGAGCCGCTTTTGATAGTTGCACACAAACAAAAGCAATGATTTAATCCCAAGAAAACATTTGAAATCTTAAAATTCAAGTCGGAAGCAATTAAAAGTTGTTTTACACATGTAAAAATTTACCAAAACGAAAATTTGCGGCAAACTTTTCACTGCGCAATATTCGCGATAACTGGAGAATAGCATTGATTTGGGAAGCAGAAGTTGAATTTTGTTTCTATCACAAAAAGTGAGGAAGTTACAGACGTTTTAGTAGAGGTCATTTTTCTGGGATAGGCACAAGAATGGAAAACAGGAAGGCACTTTTAAAAATGACAAATGGGTTGCTTACACTAGAGGATGACTATGAACAAAACAAATACCACACAGGAACACAGTCACTTGATCAGGGTGACTGCCTGCCTAGGAAACTTGCCTTCTTCAGATGAGAAAAGATCAGTGCAAAGATAGTTTAACGATATAAGTTCTGGAGGGAAGATAGGATGGGTTGGAGAGAGGTTTCAGACAATGCAAAGATACTCCTAACAATACAGGTTCTGAATACAAGATATGATGGGTCTAAGATAGGGACAAGACTATGCAAAGTACATATGCTAGTGACACACTCCTTCCTATTTATACTCACTGGATACATTTTTAAATGGAACCGTCAGTTCTGTTCAGGGAATTGGGATCTGGTTTAGGACAGACGGCTTGGCACATTGGACGGGACAGGGTCAACAAGTCACTCTGGTCACAGCACGGCACCGGACTGGACTAGATCTGCAAGGTGCTCTGGTCACAGCACAGCACAGGACTGGATCGGATTTGCCCTCTTGGTTCTGAGGGTATTTATTTTCAGCAGGCAAGTAGTAACAGCACAGCCCGGCTGTATTATGATGCTTCCCCTTAGGCTTGTGGGGTTCTGTTCTGGAATTTGATGCCTAGCTGAGAATGGTTCAGCTATGCAATAGGCCTTTTGCTTTGCCAAGTTTCTGGAGTCTGGAGCAAGGAAGATGTAGAGTTCAGCAGCAGGGTGCTCTGCCAGCATCAGGATAGTGAGTGAATCTGTCTGTCCTTATGTGTGGTAAGCTGTCTCTTATTTATGCTAATCATAAAGGGGAGTGTGGGCCGGTTTAGCCTAAACTTGCCCCTTTAAAAGGTGATTGGGTCAGAGTCTACTCTCTGCCTTGATAGGAGGAGAGAAACAGAGTGTAATCTTTATGGTGCAATTTTATGAGGCTGAGAATCCACCCCTAGCCCCTGGAACACAAAATCTACTTTTGGCAAAATACATATTCCCACATGTGCAACCGCTATAAAAATTACATATACAGATTACATAATTTACATAGCAGCTATTCCTCAAAACCCTGTAGCTGTGGGATCTTGTCTCCGCTTTTCACATAATTTTGCCCTTTTCACTAGGAACACAATGTCCAATTTTTAAACAAATTCTATAAGTGTTCATGTTTAACATGGGAATAATTGTTTAAAGCTTCACAATTCTAGCGGAAATACATTTTGCGTAAAATCACATTTCTTGCCATTGCCGTCCAGAACATGTCACATAGTTCTGGCATCTCTTCACCCGTGCAGCCAGAAATTAACTTAACAACTCTGTTATTTTTATATTTTTCACAATTTTGAATAGTAAGTTATCAGTCTTTTTAAAATATGTTCTTTGTCCTTCTTAAGCAACAAATGGTTGTTTGGCTCTGCCCATTGGTCTCTCCCTGGAAGCCCAGGAGCCATCCCCCAAGTTTGTTCCATGCAGAGGCCATTTACGACTGTCTTCACACTTCGAATTTCCTGCTACGTAACTTGTCATTGTTCCGTTTGCCTCTGTAGGCCAGGTGCTTTCCTACCCTGTAATTAACACCTCTGCGTGATTTCCTGCTGGGGGGAAAGACCTTTGTTCTTTGAGAAAAACCTGTCATTCAAGTTCTGCAGCTTCAGCCAGGTTTAATGTAATTGTTAAATTCTGTGGTCTTTTCCTTAGCACAAAAAAATATTGTTATCAAATAACAGCTAGAATTCTCCTTCAAGATTTTAAACCATGGGATAAAAACAATTACAATATGGGTTACTATCAGTACAGGCCTCTTGGATTGCAAACATTTGATTTTCAGTTTATACATGTTAAAGTTTAATCAGGCAGGCACCTGACAGCTGTCATCACAGCAGCCATCTGCTGCACAGAGATTTTAGACAGATCCACAGGCAGGCCGCTTTTGCTATGGAAATCTCTTTATGCTCCCAGCTTTTCAGGACCTTGTAAGTTCACAATGATTTCTTGAACTAAGTGTCATTGTAGCACCCAGCAAGAATTTTGAATTTTTGAAAGGTGTTTTGGACCGGCATTCTGAAGTTTCAGCAACAAAGAAAAAGAGATTTAAAGCAATCTTAGAGTTTCATTTAGCAAAGCACTGCTTTTTCCTTCTGCACTCCACTTTCAATTGTTGTGGAGCCCAGTGACACATTTCAGTAGTTTTGCTCTGATCCACCACCAACAACAGGTGTGGCAGATTGGGCAGCCATCTTTTGGTGCATGGTAAAATGCGATTTTCAGGGATTTCGGTGTGCACAAGGGTTTTGCGGCCATTTCGCTGTTTCTGGCACCATCATAACAGAGTGATGCAGCATAGCAGTGCAAAAGTGGGTCAATACATCTCACAAGTTGATTTGCATAAAATGCTATGAAGACTCCACAGATCAATGCCAGTGTTTATGATTGATTATCCCTTGCTTGCTCTGCTTGAGGAATCAATCTGCACCACCCTGATTAGGTTAACAGAAGGCAAATGGCTCAGTAGTTCTGACTGGATTGCCCCCATTTGCGAAAGGGCTAACATTGATTGGATGTGTCTGTAATTTGAACAATGGGCTACAGTAATCAGAGTTTGGCAGGTTGCCAGGAGCAATGCGGTTGTTTATGATTAATTTAAAAATGTAAACCTGACACTTTTTTGTTTTGATGGAAGGCAGTGTGTCGTTAAAAAAGTATTGGGGTGGTGCTGATGTCACACCCTATGTTTTAATTTCCAGTTCTATCGTGTGGGTTAAAGTCTTCAAAGTAGGATTCGTCTTCAGACATTGACCATCTGGTCAACTGAAAAGTTGGCACCACTGTTCAGGGCAGAAGGAAAGACTTACTCCTGAAAGATAAAATGAGGAATATTGTAGCTGGAATCGGTAATGGAGCATATTTTGTTTGAAAACATGTACTGTGGAATGTTTAACTTCCTTGCCAGCTTTCCTTCCTAACAGTGAGCACATATTGAAGACCACCATCCATTTATAATGCTATAGCAACTATATCTTGATCCTGCATAGTTAGACATGGTGGTAAAATAAAAACAATGTGGTGACATATTCCATTTATTTACCACTCGTATAACTCATGTGGATTGACCCCGGGAGGTGGAAGGGCTCAGTCAACCAGGCGGAGGTTTCCAACCTATGCTATCTGTGGCTTTGTAATCAATGTCTGTACTAATTGGGTGGTAAAATGAAAATTAAGAATCTGGATTAAACATTTCCCAGATCTTCTCCAGGAGGGTGGGGTGAAGATGGAGAATTCTCAATTCAATGCAAGAAAGGTCTTGTGCTAATCATTGCCTGCCTCAAAGTCCACAAGTACTCCTTGTACTAACAGCAATTCTACAGGGCCAACGTTGACCGCATTTCACCTCTCCAGCTGTTCTGCCAATATCCTTAGCAAGAACAAAAGGAAACATTGTGAGGGTGTTTGTGATACCGGCACATGAAGGTAGGGGAGTTCCGCTGGGCTGGTCAATGTACCTCACAGATGCGACTGCAGAGATCTATGTGTAACTTCCAGATCGTCGTACATCCAGTTCATAGTGCAATACTGTCACATGTTCGCTTGCAGTGCAGGGCCTGTAGTCACCTCGCACCTCGTTCAGGATGTGCCCTGTGTGATTCCCAGTGCAAAGAAAGTAGCAATTGCAACTCCTGTGCTTCACTCTTGTTCCTCGTCTTTTCTCAGGTAATATGGAACAGATACAGCAGGTTATACATTTCGAGGGATACAGGCCAGAACAGCCAAACCGATGCAAAGCTGTGCATGTTTGAGATTTTTAAGCTCAGGCACACATTGTGGTCGACATCAGGGCTGGACTGTCCTATGGGGAACTCAGGAGATTTCCCTGTAGGCCTCCGCCCCCTGGTCTCTTTTGCGTGGTAACCTTTTTATTTCCACATTTTCTCATAGGAAAATGGTTGGACTTGCTGAAGATGTGTGATTTGGGGTTCACTTTGAAAATTATTTCCAGGACCTCTTGTGGTTACCAGTCCACCCCTAGTAGACATGTGGGTGTTTGGAGGGCGATTAGGTATTGAGTGATGCCAGGCCAACGGTTTCGGCTGTCCCCACCCCTGCATTCACTTTCAGGGTTTCCAATAACAGATTGTGGTTTTGAAATAGGATTTTCAGTGCCTTGCATTTATGTGTGATTTCCACGTTTAATTTTTAATTCTTAGCACCAATAGAAAAAGATACAATGTGTTTGTCCCATGTCCTCTTAAAGCACTCTTAAATTCAAAAGCTTCCTTTGTAGTGCCCGATGAGTACACGGCCAAAACTATATATTACAACCTTAATGCTTTGCTCCCACACGTCCCCGAAAGAAGAAAAACATGCAAATTGCGTGAACTGTTCTGCGAATCTGTTTTGCAAAATGGACAAATGTTGTCCCTCTCCTTCCCAATATACCAAATATTTGCAGGCTCGAGATCAGAACGCGCCGAATGGAAATTGGGATATTAACCATGAAATTCAGAAGATAACACGCCTCATTGGCCAGGTTGCGGGCCATAACACAGCTGCCCGTGTATTTCCCGGGTAATTCTGGCATAAACATCTGGAAACCTATCGGAAGAAGTTGGCTTCGGGAGCACCCCATTGCGGCCAGTAATCTGTCACAGCTGCACAAACAGAAATGCACAAGACAGCCACACACATGGAGCAGCGGAAGCAGCCAATCTTTACAAGAAGACTTCCCCAGCAAAGAAGCAGCAGCTCAGAACATCGTGTTCTCTCATGTTGTGATTTATTTTCACTACACATTCCTGCTTATTCAATCTTGCACTTTGAAGAAGGTAACCTTTATAGAAGACTATTTAGAAAAATTGTTGTTTCGTTGGATTACAAATGATATGGTATTCAATGCAATGAAATGGACCATTGTATTCTATTGTACTGAGATTTATAGAGCGTGAACAAGACCAAAAAGGCATCAAGGAGCTAACCATGTTCGTTCACTTTATTAGAGAAATAACATAGTTGAAGATACGCAATAAAAACCGCGCAGTGCAAGTGACGTGTATCTTTCTCTTTGTATTTGAGGGTGGAGGTTCAGTCTGAATTTGATTCCAAGGTTTAGGAGCATGCATTGGGAATATGGGTTCGGTATAATCCTATTCATATTAGTAGTACAAGGAGGGCGCAGGCTTCTATGCGCTGTGCTAACACGTGTCAATTGTACTACAACGTTGGTTGCACTGTTTCAGTGGTGAAGGTCAAAGAGAGACCAGGGAGTAGATTTCTGTACTGCTAATGAGGCGAGAGGGCCGCTCATACCCTTCAGACATGTCTGCCATGAATGCCAGCTAATAAACGAGTCCCAAAATAAAGGTAACGCCCACACAAGGTGTGATAGAAATAAGCACATCACCCGAACACAAAAGAAACGATAAGCAAAGACACTCAAAATGGCCCTTGCGAGAGTAATATAGACAGGTAATTCTGGCATGTATGTGTACCAGAAGAATCTTCTGAGAATTACACCAGGGGACCCACAACGGGTATAACTATGCAAAATGCAAAAAGGAAATAGCACACAATGGTTCCTTTAAGTGTCTTGGGTAAAGTAGGAAACAGGCACCGACCATTTTCTAGGTCCCAGGTTAAAGGCCAAAGGTTGAGAGTACATCTGATGCTTCAGAAAGGACACCAGTCCTTCCAGTTCACGACCTCAGTCTCCTTAAGAAGGTCCGCAGAATGCAGCAGCTCTTCCTGCAGCTTCTCTACAGCTTCAAGCCAAGCTTCAGATGTGGCCAGCTGGCTTGACAGGATTCGTGCACCACAGCATGCATGACACATGATAACAGCTCTATAACTTGATGGCATATGGGTACTGCAAACAGTGGTTCAAGTCCGCACGTCACAGTGGTCTTGGCAGGTGTCTCAGAATAGCAGAAGTGGAAGATGTAGTCCAGGTACTGTACTGCCATGTCGCGAGCAGCTTGAAAAGGTTCTATCAACAGAGAGAGCTTTGAACAAGACCTCTCAATTAACCAGGCAGGCTCAGAAAGCATATCATTGCTCAGTGGATATAAACAGTTAGGTGCAGGAGGCATGATGCCCCTGAGGCTGGTGCTAGAATAGGGCGAATTGCATTGAAACTGCCTGAAACTGTTCCTGCTAAAAGGATGAGCAGCCATGCCAGAGTTAGTGCCTCTTGACTTAAAAGACGGCTGGAGTGCTACAAAAGGAACCCTTCAGAGTTGAAGCTCCTTTTTGTACATTTGACAGTGACTGAAGCATGCTGTAGAGCCTCCAGGCACATTGTCTTCACTGTAGGTGCCTAGGTGTCCTGGTAAATTAGGTATCAGTGCAGGCAAGCTCCACAGTGCTTCCGTGTCACTTCTGTTCCTCTGGGCACTAATCATGTAACCATCACTTCTACGGAAGGGCACTCTAAGCTGTACAGGGCTCCAACAAGTAGTCACCAGAGTGGGGGATCCTACTCCATCAATAGGTGCGTTTTATCATCAGATTTTATGCATTCAATCCTCCTGCTGTGTATGACGTTCATTCTTGTTTTTTTTTGCCGAATTTTTTGCCAAACAAAACAAATTATAAAATTATAAAATATAAGGGGTAATGGCATTAGTAATAATGGTAAGGGCATATAAGGGGTCGGGTGGGGAATAGTGAATAAATAATAGGAGAGGGGATTATGGAGGACCCCACCTAAATAAAAAAGACGAAAAAATGCCAGCCGTGTTTTCAGGGAAACGTTTCAGAAAAAAAATCCTGCGAGAAAAAAAAAAAACTGGGGATGAATGAACATAGAACCCTCCTGCTGTGGGCAACTATGTTTGCCTTCCAAGCAAACTGTCCTCCCTCTTTTGCAATAATTCCCAGTGATCTCAGCTTTCAGAGGAGTCAGTGGGCATCATCAGGAGGTTGGGTGTATCCCATACTGTCAACGCAATTAGCGTTACCACTACTCGTTCTGGCGCAATTTATGCCGGATCACGAGTAGCGGCATAGCTGTAAATCAAAGCTGGGGGCACTATTAACGTTGGTGCAAATTGTGCCAGTGCTAATAGTGCCAAAAATGCACTCTCCACCAGGGCATTCACAAATGCGTCTTGGCAGGGACAAACTCGAGATTGCGCCAACCCTTAAATGCAGCGGTAATAACGTTACTGCTGCATTTAAGGGCTAAAGCCCAACTCGTGATAGAGCCCTCAGTGTAGGGTAAATGTATGCACAAACATGGAAATAAAAATGGTGTAAATGACCTTTCCGGGTTGCCATGGTGCTTTACCTCCTCAAAGACCTGCTTCTTTGAGAAGGAGAGATCTCTGCCTGCACCTACATTCCCTTGCATAAGCACCCGCTGCTAGGCAGGCACCAGGGAATGGTTCTGGGTTCAGATCAACCTTCTGGAACCAATCCTTGCACCTGGAAAAAGTGTAAGAGTCCCACCTGAGACGCAGAAAGGCATATCTGGTTGGAACGGAAACCATATGCTGCAGTTCCAAAGGGGGATCGGTTTCTCAGTAGATGTCGATTCCATCTAGAAAACCAATAGAGTAGGTCAAGTTTAGTAACTTAAAATCAATACCATTGGAATTGGCTATAGCCTTATTTCGCTCCACACCACAATGTTCTCCTATAACATAATATTGATTTATAAATATAGATTTACTATGCATCCTTCATGAATCTAATTAGAAAACACTTTGTTGCCGGATAGCTTAGGCCTTAGAAGACTTTTATGATAAATAGCATACAGTCCCCAAATAGCTTCTAGTAGTGATAGGGTAGGTAGTGCCAATAGACATCTGTATGATTGATATTACTTTGGCTGCTAGGTCCTAAATTAGTTCCTAAAGAGCTCAAAAAGAAGTTATTATACAGTTTCAACATGTGTACACATGAAGCAACATGTACGTTTTGCATTTGAAATATGGCCCATTCCCTTTTCAGCTACTAGTGTGTCTTTGAACTGTATACAAAAGAAGTGGACATGTATCTATTATGCGGATGACCCTGATTAAATTACCCATTCACTGAGACTGAAAACAATTCTGATGTAATCACTGACATCATTAGCCATCGATCATATATAGAAATTGTATCTTTACAGACAAAGGCAATTTCATGCTGAGAAAACAACTTCACTTTGTGTCAAAACAAAGAGTACCAACTCAGCAGAGTTCAGTCTTGCAAGTGTCATTCTGTCACAGTAGGTCCTGGTGTTCTCTTTTTGCTCGCTGTCTACATTTCCAGTCATGTGATTTATATCTGAGGTGTCCATGGTGGCTGCATCAATATGGCCTTCACTGGCGTGTGCATGGAATTTGCTCCCTTAGCTAGAAATGCAGTGCACCCATCGGCAGTGGCGATAACTAAGGCCTGCTTGGAGGAGTGAGGATTGGTTATGGGGGTACATGGTTAATCCTGTGCAGGATGTTTCTTTGTTACTGCGTCCATCTTTCCACATGGTATCCGAAGCATAGTTTAGAGATAATCAAGAAACCAATAGACTTTTCACATTTGTTAGTGAGGGTGTTTTACCCATTCAACTGCCAGGTCAGATAGACAGGCTTGGCTCTGTGACTTGGTAGTTCCAACTTGGCATTCAAAATGGGTTGGCTTCTATTTTAGACACATGACAGGTTAATTGTTTAAAAACAAATTATATATCTATCCCGACATGCAATACACTGGCATAAATGGACTCAATATACATTGCCTTGTTTCACTTTGAGGGCACCCCTTATTTAATGACCCCTAACATATAATCCCACTAAACTATTCTGGGGACAAGAAACAGGCTAATTCTGTAATCAATATTTTGTATTATTAAAATAAATCATCACTATATTACACACTCACTGGCTACTTTTGTACAAAAGCCCCTATAACCTAATACATAAATCTCATTGTTTCACACACACCTACATCCACATATATAGTCAACCCCGCATATGTTTCCTTGTGAATTGCAATAGGCATTCTAGTCATAATTCTGCATCTTTTCTGTCACTGTATAAAAACTCTCTAAAATTAAAAACATGTTTAAATTACAGATAAGATTACATTTACAAATTCATCAAAGAACAGTGACTTCCCTAATAACACCAACACATGCTAGAATCAGATAACCATCTCATATATCCCCATGTAAATATGGTGGTGTGGGTTGCACGTATGTGTATGTAATTCCAAAGTATATTTGCACTGCATGGCATTAGAATTTTACAGGTGTTGGGTTATGTATGCAGGGGGATCCATTCAGAAGGGAAGATCAATCCCCAACCTGAGAGAATAGTTTTATTATTGTATTAAGTTGGTAAATGTTCCTCCCTTTTCACCTCATAAATAGAATCCCACTGTGCCGTTTCAAGTATGTGGGGGTCATGGGATTTACATAAACATAATTATTTATGGGAGTAGGCAAGACACAATTAAACTTACTGTTATTCGCCAATTCTTTATAAATAGCTCTGACCGTCACAGAACAAACATTATCAAACAGATCTTAATCAGGCTATGTTATGGATGTCTTCATATCACAGCCCGATGTTAACTATTTCTGTGAAAGCTCTTTGGTTGCAATTTCATGTGGTTTTAATTTCCAAAGAATTGCATGCAGACTGCACCAGTTTCACTGTGCACATAGCTCAGAAATTGGACTAAAATTACATCTCACTTGATTTCAAATGCAATGAGATGCCCTTTCCATTGCACACCACTTCTGGGACCTAGCATTGAAATAGTTCTAGACAGCATCTATCATTTCTTTTGGGAAATACTCATACTCACTTCAATTTATCTTTAATAACACAGAGTCTGCCAAAAATCTCCCAGCCTCAAGTCCCCACCTGATCATCTGCCATGAAGTTAGTGCAGTCTAAGGTCAAGTTGACTCCAATTCCCTCATATGTGATGCCTTGTCATCTGCAGATAATATCCGTATTCAGCATTCATCCAATAGGAACAGGTGTTGATCTTTCCTGCAGCTTTGTCCAGCGAAGGACTCCTATCCCATCTCTGCCCCCATTTTTTAAAATGCCTAATATTCCCAAGTTTAGATCATGGCTAGCAAAAAGTGATTGCACTCCACACAGGTTCTGTAGACAGACAAGATAACACTCATCATTTCTTGAAAATCAATGATCCTGTAGGTCACTGTCCCGAGTTGCTTTCAATTGATGTGCCTTGCACACTGAAGTAAACTGCACTGAGAATTGGCTTGGTGGCTGGCTGACATTCCCCAGAGCCGACATGGATGCGAGAGTTGGCATGCTGCAGCATATTGGGAACTTCTATGCCCTCTCTGCTCCTGTCACCTCACCCTGCCATGGTGCAGTGCATTGAGATGCACTGCGGTACACAAATCCTGGAAACAGTGCATTCTAGGGACATGGATTTTGAGTTGTTTTCCTCCCATGAAGCCACTAAAATGAGCGGTGTCCGGTCCTTCGATGACCACATTGACGTTTTGCCAATTTCAGGCAGCCGTCTCATGTGTGAAGGTGCTGAAATCCTGGAAAAGGTGTGGGGTGTACAAATGTCATGTAGCCAGTAATGGATGGAGTGTCCTAACAGGTAACTATGCAAAATGTTGTGCACATTGGTGTCATGCTATGGAATTTTATTAGGAATATACTAACAGATGTTCTGCTTTCTATAGAGAGAGATTATGTCACTTTCACAATTTGTTATGTTTATATTATGATTATGCCATTTAAATACCGATTTCCTTTTTAGACACTGCAGGAAATATGTTTACTAAGGTTCTCTGCTTCCATCTGATGAAATGGGTATCTGACCAGGGTATAGTAAGTCATCTCTAAGCCAGGTTTCAAACAGGACAGCACAAAATGTATCAACATATTTTCCTCCTTCTCATGTGGTTCTGAAGAAATTCAACCTCTATGCTACCTTCATGGACTTGAAGGTAGCTTTTGACAGCATCCCTTGAGTTAAACTATGAAAGGTTTTGAATGATGCAAAGATCCCAATAGCCTTACCGAAAGCAATCCACTGCCACTACTATAGAAATTAAGCAAGAGTGCATTGGAGCATTGTGAGAAACACCACACACACCCAATAAAGGTAGAAAAATGTGTGAATCAGGGATTCGTGCTGGTGCCCGCCTTGTTCTGCATTTCCATAAACAAGTCTGTGGACCTGCTTATAACTCCAACGCTGCTCTAAAATGGGCTCCGGTAGTGTCTCAATTCTGTTGTATGTGGATGACGGTATTTTTATTTCCCTGGCACCTTCCAGCCTGAATAATCAGTTGGTATGCTTTAACAAGGGTTGCAAAAATATGTGCTGATGATTAATTTGAAAAAGATGAAAGCAATGGTTTTCCATTCTCCCAAGAGAAAACCACTGCAACAAAATCTGGCAATTGTTGATCACATTCTAGAGCAAGTGACAAGATTCAACTGATTAGGAGTCAGGCTAATGGATATTTTTAAATGGACCAAACAGTTCAAAGAATCACGTATTGTACTTGAGTGACCATGCAATATCATTCTCAATGTTGCAGCAAGGCACGGAAATTAAGCTATTTCATCTACCCTCAATATTTATTATAGGCAAGAAAAATCAGCAGTGCTTCAAGGCTCTGAGCTATGGGTCCAAAGAGACTCTATAAAGCTCTCTGTCATTGATAACAAGTTTTTAAAGAGAGTGTTATTCTTACCCAAAAGTACATCGAACTATATGCTATACATAGAGTTGATCCAAAAATGTATATGAGGATAAACTGATCAAGCCCATTTACTAGCAGATCCGTTTATGGACTTCACCTCACTTATCAGCATAGAGAGAAGCTATCTCTGATGTACTGACTCGAGAGGGCAGGCATTATATTCCATTCTGCAGACATGTAAAATCAGTTCTAATAAAGCTGGGGCTCCCACATTTGTGGTATAACACAGCTGACATTAATGAAGACTCTCAGCCGCTTGCACATATTGGAACATCAAAAAAGAGTTTATTAAGGAAGAATTTGCTAGTTTCTTATATACATAATTCATTTTTGACAGTTTACCAATCACAGCACTACTTCACAAATGTAATTAATCGTACTCGGAGGAATGTCCGAAATGTAAATCTGACAAGGAAACCACAGAACATTTTTTATTCCTGTGTCAAGAAATACACTCAATTAAGATCAGTATATCTAAAGCCTTTACTTCGAGAGAGAAATCATGATTGTTTAGCATCTGACTAAAGATGTTCAAATACTAGAAGCAGCAAGCACATATTTGCACATAGCCTGGTTGAGTAAGAAAGCATATATCCCTAATGTCTTAATGTGTAATATTGTAGAACATGCCGAACTAAGGATAGATATTGGAGTTGTATAATATCTTATTGTAATCTTAATTCTGTTGTGGTGCATTGACATTTTTTAATGCATTTTACATTGAAATATATTAATGGCAGAATTATTTTATTTTTAAATATATTTAATATGTCTGATTTATCGCAGTACTGTGAGACACAATTGTCGAATAAAGAACGTCGATGATGATGATTATGTCACACTATTTGATTGGTCCAATATTTCCATTTCTGTAGACAGTCCTACAGATTATACAGCCCCAATCTTCCGTGGATGTTCATATTTCGTTATTTTTGACATGAGCAAATATTGAGGTTGTTTCACTGCTACTCTTTTAAATTCAAGATCTTTTTTATTGAAAAAGTCATGGTTGCAACTTGTCAACATAATGAAACTTGGCTCTCTATAATCTCTGGTCCACATGCATGTTTGAATATTTGGCATTGATGTGTAGCATATTTATTCATAAAGTTATGAAGAGGCTGACACTTGCACAAGCATATCATTTCTGGTAAACCAAAGTTTCACAGTTTACATTCACAGAATGTAAAAGTTACATGAAACAAATTTGTTCCATGCAACATAAATGTGTTTTACATTGTTTTTACTGATAATGACAGTCTGAAAATGTGTGTTGTTATGTGTAATCATTTCCAGTGTTTCATTTCCTTATAGAATACTAAAATGTAAGTTACACAATTTATTATATGTATCTTTCACATGGCAACAAACATGCAAGAGCACCTCAATTCCCGTTTCCTTCATTAGAGCCTACAACATAGCATTTCCTAATACTCTTCTTTATCTTTTTTACATTTGTGACTTGATATGTCAGTTTGCCGAATGTAATGGAGAGCATTACATGTACTCAAATAATACTTAACACAGTGTTTGCTAATAATTCAAAAGGTAAAGAAAAATACCATTTTAAAAAATGTATTCAAGGGAAGCATTATTTTTACATGTATTCTGTTCTCTTTCAATGTTATGTCATGTGTTCCACTCCATGTCGGCTAGTGAACAGTGTTGTGGCATTCTTAATTAAGAGACTCTTGTGGTTTTCCTCCACTGTTTCTACCACACAGACACTTTAAAAGTTTGCTTTCAGCTAAATCTACTGTGCCCTCTCAAACTCATCACATATGGTGCTTCCATCCCTCTCCTCAACTGTGAAGGACTGATTTGTTGAGCAAGATGGAAAACTACAGGATTCTGTTTCACTAATATCCTATATGTATAAACACTAGAAATCACATGCAGAGAATGCTAATTACGTTAAATGAAATTGGAAAATACAATTGAGGGTCTTATCAGAGAGGTATGGACATAGTTGTGTAGGATTTTGTATATCTCTAAGCGACTCTTGCTTTCTGTAGCAGCCTAAAGTAAGAGAACACAATGAATTTTCCTGATTTCCGATTGCTAAATTATGGGGAATTAGCTTGCTGTTATGTTCTTTTATATAGGACCCCTCGGCTACAATTACCAGACTTGGTGTAGTGCTAGGCACACAGAGCAGTTTTCAGAGTTGACATCAGAAGAGATTTACAGCACGGGTAGGATAGAGAGGGGCACAGATGAAGGGTACAGCTGTTCAGGGTGGTGGGGAGTAGAGGGGCAGACAGCATCTAGTGAGTCAGGTTGCACAGGGAGCGACATGATGGCTTAGGAGTTGACGAGGAGAGCCTCTTCGAAGAGATGGGTCTTGAGTTCTTTCCTGAATTGTAGGAGTGTGTCGGCGAGTCTGATGCTGACGAGGAGAAGGTTCCATAGTCTTGCGGAGTAGACAGAGAAGGATTGTTTTCTGGTCCTTTCCTGTTTGCAGCAGCATAATTCAAGTCTGCACGTGTCCTCACTTCTAGTGGTGTGCTGTCCATCAGTGATGCTGAGTTTCACCACAAGGTAGTTGGATGATTTGATGTTGACTGCCTTATAGATGATGCAGCAGGACTTGAAGGTGATTTGTGTGTGCAATGGGAGCCAGTGAAGGTCAATGAGGGCCGGGAGGATGTGGTCATATCTGCATGGACCCTTAATAAGGAATGGAGCAGCGTATTATACACTTCTCAGGGGCACAAGGGAGGATGACAGGAGGCTTTGGAGGAGGACATTGCCCCCATCCTGGTGGGATAGTACTTGTGCTTGAATGGTGGATCTAAAGCTGTCAGGAGATAGGAAGTGCTTGACTGTCCACAGGAGGAAGAGCTGATACAAAAATGTCTAAATTTTCTTAGCTATGTGTGTCTTGAAGGAGAGGTGTTTGTCGATGTGAAACCCCAGGGACTTGGTGCAGGGGTGAGCTCATTTGTGATGCCCTCAGAGTTCATTGTTGATAGCCAGGTCTACTAGTCTGGGTGTTGGGACTTGAGTGTTGTTGGTAAGGAGTAGAAATAAACTGAATCAGCGAGAGGCAGGTTTTGAGCCTGTGATGTCCTTTATGGAGTTGATCTTGAGGTATAGCTGTGTGCCATTTTGGTGGATATGGATATTGTGTGTTACTAGGAGGGCTGCTGCCAGCAGCTTATCTATAGATTGAAGATCACTGGGGAGAGAATGGAACCCTACAGGACTCCACAGGTGATGGTTAGCATTGCCAATGTAGATGAGTCCATCTGAACAACTTGCTGGTGGTTGGTGAGGTAGGACTTGAACCAGTGTAGCACAAATGTATTTACCTACTATTGAGACTTGCTTATATGTAGAAGGTTTCAATCCAAATACACACAGTTCTTGGAATGCCTTAGAACAGATAAGCCAATCTCTAAATACAATGAACATGCCTAAGGAAAGGTCACAATTGATCCATTTCACTTTTACTTTGTTGAAAAATGTTTTTGGCACTGCGTGCAGTTATTTGCACCTAACACTTTTCAGTGGCATGCTTTCATTAAGGCATCAAGAGAGAAGCAGATATCTCCTACACAAAACAATCTCTTTTGAGCACTGCCACTCCTGCAATTTTAGACACTTCCGTGGTCAGTTCATTTGAAGAAAACTATCTGCACTGTATTTACCTCCACAGGTATTCATCCCAAGATCCACATTTTACTTGCATCAGAGATCCAGAAGTCTTTCTGGGTAGATTTGAATCCATGATCTCTGTTCTGAGAGCTCAGAGTCACTTGCTTCATTTTGGCAGGCTCACCCACTCTCAGAATGCAGTTCTTTACTTGAAAACATTTAGTTAACTTGCAGTTGTACAGAACATCTTTACCTCTAGCTGAACGTTTCTCCCCACAATCTCTTGACTTGGGAAATGTGTTCTTTTATGGTTATGTGTGCATGGCTGTATTGTTTAACATGTACACTCTTTTCATAACAAGAGTCATCATAATAATGCTAAATTATGCAAACATGCCAATGTAAAGGAACCCCACCTCTCGCAGTGTTCCTCAATAGACATGAGCAGCTGAAGGATATTGTATCAATAATGTAGGATGTTAGAGAGTCTTTGAGAGAATCATATCCCCACATATTTTATAAGATTATCCCCCATTCAATGTCACAATTGTTTGTTGCTTTAGTTCTCATTGTCCAGCAAGTCTGTATTATCTTTGACTTTGAAAAGTTAACTGTATATTCTAAGAAGCAACTAGACTCTGTGATATGTGAGGGGTCAGAAATGTGAGGCAGACAACTTTGTGAAGGTCTTTCATAAGATCCACTTTTTCTTAAATCAAAAGGGTTTGATAAATGCCTCACTAGCCCTACCCTAAAGAGACTTTCCCTGCCTATAAAAATAAACTTTACTCTAACAAATGGAATCTGCCTCTCACACGTATACATAAAATAAACATATGAAGGGAATATATGGCAATTCAAATTTAGCAAAATTCACAGTTATATCTAAGATACACTTAAGCACTGTGTCTCCTTGTAACCTGGATAATGTTCCCTTCCCCAAATTCAAAGCAGGAATTTGTATTAATAGTTCAAAATTTAGGAAAGTTCCTTTCTATAGCAACATGCTGGTGATAAGGTTCGTCTTTCTTCAAAAGTCTCTCACTTGGACTTGCAAACAGTTCAAAATAAATTACCCTCCAACTGTTCAAAAGAAAGGACAACTCTTTGGCCCTCATTAGGACCCAGGCGTTAAGGGGTTTACGGCGCCATAAACAGCGCCGACCCTTAATGCCTGATTCCAAGGTCCCTTTGCGGGATGGTGATTTTAACGCCTGCTTTTTGCAGGCGTTAAAACCCATGCCGCAAAGGGCCCTTCGTGCTAATTACGGCACCGTAATTTACGGTGCCGTAATTAGCGCCTTTCCCATTATGCCCTATGGGGCAAAAATGGGAATGGGGAAGGGGCCATTGGTGAATGGGGAATTACCGCCCCACTCACCTTGGAATGGCGGAATCCTGACCTTAGCGGCATGGACCATGGTGCTATTAACACCATGGTCCTCAGCCAAGGTGGTAATGAGGGCCTTTGTTTCTCCCCTTGTATCAAAGAGTTATGATATGGTATGATATGATATGGCATTTATAGCATGCCTATACACAAGTGTTTCAAGGCGTGACGTGGAATGCGAGGGGAAACAGAGGGAAGACGGAGACAACGATCCTACTAGGCCAGGTGACATTGAGATTGTGCAAGTTCAGCGGAGGGGGGAAGGGGAAAAGTGCAGGCGAAAGGGGGAGAGGGCAGTGCAGGACATAGATCAGAGGGTAGCCAGGCAACCAGTGCAGATTCAGTCAGGACATCAGCAGGGAAGAGGGGGAGAGAAAGCACAAGCAAAAAGGAAGGTCTTGAGATGCTTCCGGAACCGGAGATGGTTCTCCTCAAGTTTCAGAGAGGCAGGGAGGTTGTTCCAGAGGCAAGCCCAAGCAGGCGAAACAGATCTACCACCAACTCGCTGCTTGGAGAAGTGACTAACTGGACTAAAAGGGAGTTTGAGGCGGATGAGCGAAGAGTTTGAAAAGGAAGATATTTAGGAAGAGAGAGATGTCGGTATTGAGGTCCCAGGCCCCAGAAGCCTTGTGGACAATGCAGAGGGTTTTGAACTTAATCCTCGCCGCCACTGGGAGCCAGTGCAGAGATTTCAGTCCTGGGGAAATATGATCCCTGGGCTTGAGGCAAAGGACAAGTCTCGCAGTCCTGTTTTGGATTAGTTGCAGAGGGTGGAGAGTAGAGGCAGGCAGATTTAGAAAGAAGCTGTTGCAGTAGTCCAGCCTGGAAAGAACCATATCTCTGGAGACAGTGAGCTTCTGGGCGAAGGAGAGGAAAGGAAGAATACCTCAGAGGAGGTGCAGCTGGTAGTGTGACTTCTAAGAGACATCAGAGATGTGAGGAGAAAAGGAAAGTGTGGAGTTGAAGATGACCCTGAGCTTTATAGCCTCACAGGTGGGAGCAAGAAGGGGTCCAAGAGCAGCCGGCCAGAGAGTGACAGAGAAGGAGGGGGCAGGTGTGCCAATGAGGAGTATCTCATTTTTACTGGCATTAAGGCAGAGATCATTGGCGGCACACCACTCCTGGATAGCGGACAGACAGTCAGAGATAGAGAAGGAGAAGAGGTGGCAGAGGGGAGCCTGAACATGAGTTGAGTGTCATCCGCATAGCATTGTAAATTGGGGCAGAGAGCGGCAATGTGGTGGGCGAGAAGTACCAGGTATTGGTTGAACAGCCAGGGAGAGAGGTTAATCCCCTGGGGAACACCACACATTGAGATGGAGATAGCGGAGAGGAAGGACGTGAGTTGGACCTGGGCGGGTCTGTCGGAGAGGAAGGAGGTCAGCCACGCCAGGGCCTGATCTGTTATATCCAGGTTATCACTGAGACGGTTGAGCAGGATGGTATGGTTGACCGTGTCAAAGGCAGAAGAGAGATCAAGTAAGATGAGGACACAGGGGGTATTGGTATCGAGGTGGGAGAGCAGGTCTTCATGTATGTTCAGGCGAGCAGTTTCCATGCTTCTGGTTGCTCTGTTGCCAGACTAATGGTCATGGAGACAACCAAAAGATTATGTGTGAAGATTAAGATGGGCGATGGCCAGCTTTTCCAGGAGTTTGTCCAGGAAAGGAGTGATGGAGTGATAGTTAGCCGGGCAGGATGGATTAACAGAGGGTTTCTTAAGAAGAGGGTGCACAAGGGAGCACTTCAGCGGGAGGGGAAGACTCCAGTGGCAAAGGAATGGTTGCAGAAATCAGCCAGAGGAGGAGCCAGAGTGTCAATGTGGTCCTTGATGGTTTTGGAGGAACAGGGATGAACCTGTTTTGACGAGTCTTTTATAGATCAAACTTGTCTAGAAACCTCATCTGAGGAGAACGGGGTAAAGGCAGAGAAGGAGGGAGGAGAGGTGGCCGAAGAAGGGCCATGGGAAGAGGAGGGAGCAGAGGGAGAAGGGGCAGAGGAAGAGAGAGAGGACAGGTGGTAAGCCAGTTTGTCAGAGGATGTACCGGAAGCACGTCATTTCCTCTCAGCCACCCTGCACTTGTGTTTAAGGGTGACAAGGTTTTAGTCATACCAAGAGTTGCACTTGACTTTGGGCTTCAAGCAGATCCTCATGACAGGAGTCAAGGCCATCGAGAGCATCCGATATAGCAGAGTAGAGCATGGAAAGGGCTGCGTCAGGGTGTGAGTCAGCCAAAAGGGGGAGAGGGGAGAGAAAGTGGCGGCAAAAGCCTCAACTGACACATGCTTCATGTGTCGGATAACCGAGAAGTTGGGTGGCAGTGCTGGGGTTGGCTTGGCCAGGGGGGTAAAGAAGTTCTGCACAACCTCTTCTCAAGAAACAGCAAAACGTCCTTAAGAAACAGCAATGCGTCCACAGTTCATCTTGAAACACTTGTGTATAGGCACGTTATAAATGCCATATCATATCATATCTTTAGCAATGGCAATGTTTTGTCGATGATTTCACAAGATAAGATGGGGGTCTTAGCCACTTCTTCTACTTCACAGTCTTTAACCATGATATAGTACTTCAACTACTTCTACCTGGTGCACTCACCTGCCAGGTCTGCTACTACAAGGCCCCTTGCCCTGATGTACTCTCCTGCCAGGTCTAAAAGCTTCTTACACTATGAGAAATACTTTGGTGGTAAGGTTTTCTTCAACAACTTAGTAAAGTCTTTTGACTTTCAACAACGTCAGCAATTAATAATTATTTTGATAAGACATGAAACACATTGATTCTGTTTATGCTACATGCAATGAAGCTTATGCTTCTGTCCTCCTGAATGCTTTCTGTCAGTATGGCAGCACATGAATAATTCTCCTGAAAGGAAATGAGACACTTTAATGCTGTTTATGCCACATCTATCTATTTAATTTTGTTAAATAGCACATTACACCCGTGGGCCTCTAAGCACTCACTGGATAAAAACAGAAAACAGAAAAACAAAACAGATATTGGTCAGTGAAAGAGAGGCTAAAAACTGGAAAAATTACTGTGATTCTAAGTCAAACTTAAATTGTGCAGTAGACTCCATGCTTTTCAGAGCTGATGGTAACTGGTTCCAAAGAGATGGGCCCCAGGCATTGAAGCTTGTATTGCCCAGTTCTTTCAGCAAGACATGGGGTTTTTGTAAAAGTGTGTCTTTATTTGATCGGAAAGTCCGATGTAGAGGTGTTTTAGAAATTCTTGTTGAAAGGTAGTGGGGGGCTTTCACTGTTAAACAATTTGGAGTAGTCATAATGCCTTTGAATCTAATTCGCTGATTGACCGAGAGCCAGTGCAGTTGTCTGCGGGCGCTCGGGATGTGGGTGTGGCGGCCATTGCCACAAACCGTTCACACTTCTCCATTCTGAAAAACGTCTTATATTTTTCTGGGAAGAGCCAATCAATAAGCTGTTACAATAGTTTAGCTTAGTGTTGACGATGGCGGCTGCAATTGTAGCTCTCTTTGCTTCTGAGAGATAGGGGCGGAGTTGCCATAGAAGGTGAATGTAGTAGAAACAAGAGGATTTAATATGTAACACGTTTTTGCAAAAGAGAGGTGCGGGTCAATATAGAAATTAAAGCATAAACAGACTGCAAAGTGCCTCTGGAAGTCTCCATTCACTCTGTGCATTATGTTAACATTGATTCAACCATTCAACTTTTATCATAGACATTTCTCAAATACAAAGATATATGGTCATTTGTATGTTCACAAAATTCTCATTGTTATCGTGCAAAGGACCTAGGGATCCTCATCGGTGTTAGCTGGTTCTTCCCTCTTTGTCATGGGTGTACTTCAAAAGAGTTCAGCAGGATACCGACTGTCCATTTTATTAGAACATACTTGTATTGCTATTATAAGTATTGATACTTACTTAATTTACTTACTTATGGTATGTGCTTTGCACAATAAGACAAGTGTAACGTTTCTATTATAACTAGAATAAATACTGGAAGTGACCATTACAAATAAATACTGCACATTTATTTTAAACAAGTTTGCAATGCTTATTTTGCCCAGAACATATACCATATTATCTCTCAAAATGTCTTTCCTTCTTAGAAATGGTCAGACTCAGATGCAAACCTATTATATGTTTATTCTGTGAGCATAAAGGCAATGTTTAATTGTGTGTGGTGGCCACTGATTCCTTGGTATGGCCACACACGTTTTACAGATCCAAAGACATACATAATTAGCAAAACATGCAAAATCAAAAAACAAGTGTAGACCCAGCAACCTGGTCCTGTGGTCCCTTACAAGTGCTCATCTACTCCCCATATATGGACAATGCACCCCCATTGTGATTGTGCCTATTAGGGAAATTAGTCTTTTTTCAACTTTCCACTCCATTGGTTTCAATGGAACCCTCAGCATAACTGTCTATGTTTTGGTATCCTTACTGCTTTTTGTGAGAATGAGTCTCTTTAGCCTTGTTCACTTGCTGAACACATATGCTTTGTGGGGCCTAAGGCTGCCAGAGAAGAGAGGTTTTCTCCCATTTATATTGTTCTGTGTTTTCACTTTGTAACACACACCACCTTAAGTGACATGTTGAAAGCTTTAGTTTGTTACATGAGTGTTACTGTCTCTTTTTTCTTACTGGCTAAAACATATCTATGCCTGCGTAAAGAACTGAGGGTAGGCTGGTTACAATGAACCATTTTTGACAACTTATTCCAGTGCACTGCCATGTATTTATTTCACTGAGACAATGCCATTTTAAATACCATCCACTGCAAATGGCTGATCCTCGAGTTTTTAGACCTTTCCTTTTCCATCTTGTTTTTTGTCTGTCTTCTTGCCCTATCAGACTGGCAGCCTCAAGATAAGGACATGCACTTTTGTGTGATCTAGCCTTGGATACCAAGACAGTGCTGTGTAAGACTCGAACTGGTTGAAACTGGGATGGTCCCAATGCATATTTCTCCCAGTGGATGTCTGTAGCTGAGGAGATGTCAGGTAACTGGCTGCCCAGGATTAAACAGCCACTGCCTGTCTGAATGGTGCAGATCGATCCTGCCTATTGGAGGGATTTGGTAACCCCCAGCCTAGTTTTTGGATACGAGGAGATGGTCTGCTGCCATTCTAGGGATCAGTCACTTGCGCCAATAATCTGATGTAAGAAATGGTGCACTGGGAAAACCTATTGGACTGCAGCAGAAACATATATCATTGCCAAAGATAATCACTGGGGGGCCTCTTCTTCATCTGCAGCCACTTAGGAAAGATCTTTGCCGGTGCCTTCTTCCTCTAGACCGATAGGCCAACACAGAAGTGTTCCTGTCTCCCTCTGTAGGCTGACCATCAATTGAAGGGGTACCACTGCTGCAGCAGACACTGTCTCAAGTTGCAGCGTAGGACGCTGATGATATCCAGCTTGTGGCACAGGAACCTGTGTTGGCTTAAAGAGCAGCTGGCCTATAACTGACTAGGGTTTTGTTTGTCACCTCACCGGCCATGTCATGGCATCCCTCCTTTGCCTTGGAAGAACCAGTGTTTGTCATCCAAGCACAGGTGTTCTGTCGAGCTGGGAGTCTCCTGTAGTCGCATCTGCTTTGAAGTATGGAACCAGCACCTCCTGGTCACTCCAAAACCTGACATCTACTTTAACTCTGACCGCCGGCCTCCTGCAACCAGATTAACAGTGTGGATGAGTGGATCCAATGATTCTAACATAACTTGATTGTGGTTGTTTGGCAAACAAGAGGAGTAAGGGGCCCAAGTGTAGAACTACTCGTTTGGCCATGCCACACTCTAAGGATTGCATGGATGTAAAGTCCACTCTCGAACCACTAAGCTACCTGGCATTGAACAGTGATGCTCTGGCCTAAGATTCCTCTCAGAATAACTCCTGGTCTGTAATAATTGCGAGTGTAGCCCCAACTCTTTTTGAAACCTAGTTGTGAAATTGGTGATTTTACTTTTGGAACTTACCTGCTGGCTTGTACCAAGTCTTACACAGGTGCTACTTTTATGACTTTCTCCAACCCTTTCTCAGGTACTTACCAGTGGACTGAAAATCTTCAAGAACACTTGAACTTAGCTGGTTAGGGAAAGACTGCTTATCTCAAAGCCACTGTCCTATATTTTTAAAGCAAGTTAGTTAATATTGTTTAACCAATTTTTCTATCTACACTTTACTTTTACAGTAACGTTTGACATTATTGGATCTTATTGTTTATAACTGTTTATTAGTGTAATGAGTTGTGTAGTCCCACTGAGTGCTACCTATTGTGTACATATATGAATATACACTTGTATGTGCACATTATCTTATTCATAGGATTTAGATGCATGTGTTTTTGACCCAAGTCTTTTTACATATCTGTGTGGACCTCCTTCACTTGGCTATCTGTAAGTTTCCTTCATTTGACCTACATACCAAATCTTTGGTCTCCTAAGTATGCCTTGCTACGGAGGGGTTTTTCGATAAGATCAAGTATGGAAAGCCCTTGTTTATCCACTAACTTTGCCTCTCAAAACTCCACTCAGTGGCAGTTCTGAAAATCCCACCTAACAGTGACATTCCTGTAGGACATAAGTAATGACAATATATCTTTCCAGATGCCACCCCAGTACCCATCTCAGGGGATGCCTCTGCTCTGCTACTCTCATCCTACCAATAACCATTAAAATACAGAGCCACCCTTCAAGATATGTGCTTCGCTCTGATGCCCTTAATGTCACTAATGACTGGGGTGGCTCTAGCTAAAGTGCGCCTGACAATGAGACTCTCAGTCATGGAAAGAGAGACAGAAAGAGAGAGAGATAGAGAATGCTAGATGGCTGTATGATTCATCGGGTACATCTAGTATTTGTTTAGAAAACAAGACATACTAATATACCTGAACCATTCACCTTCAACATTATTGTGGGAAGTGCGAGGCTATGCAGCCTACCAATGCATAGATCAGCATTCCAGCTAAACAAGTTGAAACACTATTAAAGAAGAATGCAACTCTGATTTGTCCTTGAGGAGCTATGTAACACTTCCAATAGCAAAAACGACACAACTAGACTATGATCCACGCTGTTGCATCTGGGAGGTCTTACAAGTTTTTGTCAAGTCAGGCTCACATGTGAACTCTGACCCGGACTATGAAGGGGTCCATGAAGGTGTTGGGCGCTTACACCGGACCCAGAACAGGCATGGACTGTTGGGTATGTAGGTCAGAAGCACACATTTGTGTGAAACAACAAAAATGGTAAGTGACCACTGGTTGATTGTTGTTGGGGACAATGCACTAGTGGCTGGCAGCTGGGGATAAGGGGTCTCAGCAAGAAGTATGGTGCACACAGAAACCGAGTTACTATTTGAAGATGGGGTAATTGGTTTATTAATTGAGAAATCGAGAAATATCACTCCTAGTGACATCCATGTGTAGGTTACCCACCCAAGGTTTGCTGTAGGAATTACATGTCCTATGTGATTTCTCTGAGCTTGCTTTACACACCTGAATACAATGTGTATCCATGATGTGCAATGTAACTGGAGTGCCAGGGCATCAATGGTTTCCTCTGTAAATCTGGATGCATACAAGATAAATTCAAGTGCCTTTTTGGTTGCCTTTCCTAAGGATCAAGTCCTCATCAGTATGATGAGATCATGCATATACTATTTGCTTCAAGGGCTGCTTTGCATTGATTTAGGGGCCAACATTATATACATTTCTAAAATATCTGTGATTTTGCATCAGCACCAAGAAAATTTGGAAGAGATGATTGCTCCGACAAACTGGTGCAGAATGTCTTCCCACGGTCAAATGTCACTTTTACTGTGGTCGGTCGGTGTTAAGCTTCATTGTACTGATGAATTGCACTGGAGAAATGTATGTAATGGATGTACTTTTGCCCAAGGAATAGAACTGCCAATAGGGGATACATACTCAGTCTGGGTGTTTGATGGATTCTCTGTAGCCACCAATGGATCATGATGGATTGGAAAGTCATAGGTTGAAGGCCTCTTCACTTATCTAAGGCCAAGACACATGCTCTTACAAATTGGGTCCTTCCTTATGTGTAGTAATGTGGCCATATTAAATGAGGTGGCGGGCCGACCCTGTTGGTAACAGCTTGCGGTCCAAGTTAAGGGTCCGAGCGCAGCAAAGGTCCCTTAACACGGGGACAGTGTGCCGTCACTGGCAGGGTTGGCCTGCCGCCGAGTTTAATATTTCCTTTAGCACCTGTGTAGCTCCCTACACAGGCTCAGTGCTCATGTTCTGGAAGTCAGTTTTCACTGGGAAGATTGTGAATTCATCAACATGAAAACAGACTTCAGGGAAAGCAGCACTGCGCGGTGCCAGGAGCTACACAGGTGCTGAGCTGAAGGGGGTGTAGGGAAGGGTAAGTAAGCGCCCTACACCAATTAAAATTCTTGGAGTGCAGGCTTTCCTTAGTGAATACAGCCCACGTTCTGAGCATTTTCATTGTTTGATGGCTCCACACAGAGTGATAATGGGTTATATAAACACATTCAAGCAGCTGGCTAGGGCCTATTGAATATTGATCATGGAAACAAGCTGATATGTTATTGCAATAACACAGGCCAGGAATCCCTAGTGCTACTATCATCACATTACAAATTCAAAAGTGATTAGCAGCATAATGGTGATGATGAATTCTCCCCAAATTGAATGTGTAGCTCTGTTTTAGAGTCCGTCTGATTTCCATAAAAGTAATTCTGAAGTAAAGTAGATATTCAAATGTGTTGAGATGCAAATGCAAAGCTTCAGGAGGCATTGCGTGTGTTGCTGGGGAAGGTAGATTTCTCCAGATGCTCTGCTGTCCCTTGGATACTGGAATTCACGTCTGCATGCATTTTTTAGGCATAACTCAAGGTCAGTTGCTTTTGTTTCCACGTGCCCTTTAACTAATTCCCCAAAGGTAGGTTTCAAAACAAAAAGCCTGCAAATGAAATGAATAAGGCTCCAGTCCCTTTTTTAATTACTGGCAATTGTGATGAATCTACATCCAGTGCAATGCAAAATACAACCTGAAATTGCATGCTCTGAATTATGATTAGTTCTTCTATCACCTGGGATGCAAAGGTGCCAGTAAATAAAACATAATACCTACATACAATGTATTTTTTAATTAAACTACGACTATTAAAATCAGCTGAGGATGATGACAATAGTGTTTAGAATGAGTTAGTCATGTTTTGCTAAGAATATCAATAATGCGTTCCTTACTTATATTGTAGGGTTTTCTACGCTTGAGTGTGGCAAAACCAATCAAGGATGGTCAGTACAAAGAAGCGTAGCACCTGGTTCACAGAGATGTGCATTGGATGAAAAGGTTTAGATGCCGGTGAGCATCTGAGATTTGCAGCAGCTTCCTTATACCTTGTTAACAAACTTCAAAAGGGAAGCACATCTGTACGTGCCTTGTACATGTGTCAGAAGCTCATTTCCAAAGGCAATTCACAAAGACTTTCCCAAATGCATCTCAGAGATAGTCCAGGCCTCTCCATTATTACTATGGATTTAAGATGAGTGAATCAGGCATCTGTGATAATCACGGGCATCTCCTGATTTGCCCTTAGAGACCAAATCACAAATATGTAACTAGGAGTAACTCTGAATTACTCCTGGAGAGAAACTGTTTGGATTCCTAATGTTGACACTGGTATTAACTCTAACTTACTACTGGCTTGGAAAATCAGATGTAACCCAGCAGTAAATTAAAATGACTCCTGGTAAATTATTTTTTAGAGCTCTGGTGGCTTGGCTATATTCGTATCATTAGAGTGGAGAGTATTCCAGCTGACCTATTAAAATCAAGATTTTTTAGAAGGTTACTCTCAAGCCTGGCATTTTTTTCTTTTGTTGAGATTTTATAACACAGGTGCATGCACTAGTTCCAGCCTTGCACTTAAGGTACTCACCATGCAATTACAAGTGCTAACAGAGAAGGAGGGACAGACAGCAAGTGCCTAAATCCTACTTCTTCGAGATTTTATTTTGAAGATGGGTGAAGTTTTTAATGATGATGTACTGAATGGAGATTTAAATCACTATGACCACAGTGTTTGACTAAAGAATAGCTGAGGTTTTCATCGCATTGTTTCAATATGTGAATGGTTTTAAGAGCTATAAATGAAAAAACTCAAACTTTTTCCCCAAGGGATTTTGTTTTTCAACCAAAGGGCATCAAATAATTATTAATTTCTGCTACAGATTGGCCACTGTTTGAATATGTGTATTAACCAAGTTGATATTAGTAAAGAATGGCCTTTGGCTATAGCCTCAAACATTGGCATAAGGGCAACATGCTCTCATCTGTACACAGCAAAGGTTCTGCGGTGTCCAAGAATTGCTGCACTTTATAAACATGTTCACTGCCACTCACAACCTAGACACATTATTTATCCCATAGACATAGCTCGCCCCCATCGCCACACACATTCTGGATTCCCTAATTTCCACAGGCTACATCATACAGCCTAAGGACAGCAAAGGCAAAACTGTGGGAGAATTGTATATTGCCCTCAGGACCACATGTGCATGCATCCTCCAGGAGTACACCATAGCTGCATTCCTGTAACTTCTAATTTGCCACGTCCAAATCACTCTCACTCAGAGAACAACCTTACGTCTGATCTACCAACCACTGCAATAGAAACAGAGATTATCCACTCAAAATGCTTGACACCATGGACATCACGCAAATCATCAAAAAACCAACCCACACGAAAACAACACTTTGCACCCAGTAGTCTAGACTTCTCGAGTTATCTTATGTCTTCCCCCCTCTATCTATGGTGGGGACAGACCATGTAGACCTACACATCTTGTTCACCAGACACTACTACCCCACAAGGGTCACCCCAAAGCAACCAAGACACTCCAGAGCTCTTTCAAGAACTACCCATGAACTCACTGGAAGAAAAATAAATCTGCTTGTTCTCCACATAGGACCCCTTGGATGATGTCAATACTGAGCTCAATGCACTCAGTCACACCCTAACATTGATCACCAACATCCATGCACCACTGAAGTCTCTATTCAGCAACTATAGGGACTCCACATTCTGGTACACACAAGAACTCATCTAGATCAATCACATCATACACAGACAAGAAATGTGATGGAGAAAATTCCACCAACCACAAGACTACATCAACCAGCATTTGGCACAGAGGATACTCATCATCAAATCCAAAGTGAACAAATATAAAGAGCAATCATCATCAAAAGCATCCAAGAAGAGAAGAACAATCTTTCAAGATGTGAAGCACTGAATCAGCCCCCTGGCAGATGCTGCAATACCACAATCCGCTATCAAATCAAATGCAGCATTATTAACAACTTTATTACGGCCAAGATAAGATGGCACATTGATAGAATATAATATAATGGAGTAGAAAATAATAGAATAAAGAACATATTTATTGAGTGCAAACTTCTGAATCTGTTTTAAAGGCATTACATAAATACATATATAATCACATACATTAGAATGAAAATATAATCAACATGGAATTACATGAACACATATAAAAAACATGTTTAATCTATTCTTAAAACTTTGCACAGTGAGACTGATGCGGATTTCAATTGGCAGCCCATTCCAAAGGCTACAGCCCAAGGTACTGATCATTTTGCCTCCAAAGCCTTTTTCACCTATTTAGCCTCCTGCAAAAGATCTTTTCCGCTTTATTTAAGCAGACAAGCGGGAGCATAAGGCTTTGCAAATTTTACCAAATATGTAGGTGACATTTCCTGAATGATCTTTCAAATCAGAGTTACAGCTCTGATTTGAATAAGAATTTCCATCCAATACAGTTAGTTGCAGGATTCAGCGATATGGTTGGACTTTTTGAGCCCATAAATTGCTTTTACTGCACGATTTTGGAATGTCTGCAGTTTTGCTCTGCTTTTCTTGTCACACTCACAAGAAACAACAAAAATATCACACTAGAGAAACTCCTCCCGTTACTCCAACCCATCATCGACTTCTCACCCACCATGACCAACCCTACTGAACTAGTAGAGTTATACAACACAACTATCCTTAAGGCCATAAACACCATAGCACCACTCAAGCTTCGGAAAGCCAAACCACGAGCACACCTCAATTATTGGTTCACCCCCAAACTAAAAACACTCCGCAAATCCAAAAGACAAGCTGAACTAGCATGGAAACAGTCACCATCCACTATTAATAAGACATCTTACGCACTGGCATCGAACATCTATAAATCAGCCATCATCCAGTCTAAAAAAAACATGTACAATGAAAGAATCAGCAACGCCAAATCCAATACCAAAGAGCTCTTCAATATCCTGAGAGAACTCGAATCACCCTCCCCCACTCCAGACACTTGTAACAAAGACATCCACTGGTGCACGAGCATCCAGGAAGCACTCCTAGGCAAAATTGCCACACTACAAGCCAAAATCCTGACAAAGAAAGAAAGCCTCACCCTCACTGATAACATCACCCCCTCTACACACACCCACACCACCCCCCAAAATGATGACAATAACCTCTTTGAGTTTTCCACCATAACCATCAAAGAGGTTGAAGAAATAATCTACTCTCTTAAACCGTCCAAATGCCAAGGCGATACCTGCCCAGCCCCAGTCATTAAAGATGCAGCCAAACAACTTGCTCCCTTCATCACTTCCCTCATCAACTCATCTTTCACCTCCAACATAGTGCCCAACAACCTCAAGGACTCCTGGGTTCTTCCTTTACTTAAGAAGCCCACCCTTGACCCTAATGTCCCCACCAACTACAGACCCATTACGACCGTACCCTTCCTACTAAAAATCCTCGACAGAGCTGCCTATCTTCAGATACAGAACCACCTTGAGAAAAATAACTTACTAGGACTCAGACAATCAGGATTCCGCCCCAAACACGGCACTGAGACCGCCCTGATTGACCTTAAGATACAGATGGACAACATTAAAGACAATGGTAAACTAGCCATCCTTCTCCTTCTTGACTTATCGGCCGCCTTCGACCTGGTCAACCACGACATCCTCTGCAAACATCTATCCTCAGCAGCCAAATTTTCAGATAACGCCAACGCATGGATCCATTCCTTCCTTAACAGATCCATGAGAGTCTACGCACCCACAGCCTCTGCCATCCCAGCCCCAGTCACTTGCGGTGTCCCCCAGGGCTCCTGCGTCTCCCCCACTCTATATAATGTGTTCACGAAACCCCTCTTTGACATATTGGACCGCTTGGGTGTCATCTACACCAACTACGCAGATGACACCCAAATACTGATCCCGTTAACAGGCGACTACTCCACCGACCTCACTGCTCTCAACAACATTTATTCCATTATCCAAGAATGGATGGCCAAGCATGGCCTATGCCTCAATGACGACAAGACCGAACTTCTTCTCCTAGGTTCCCAACCCAGACTTAATAAACTCGACAAACTCTATCAAGCATTCACTATAGACGGCAATAACATCATCATCTCTAACAGCGTCAAAACCCTAGGAATCTACCTCGACTCCTCCCTCACACTGACAAGACAGATCAATTCCATCTCATCAGCCACTGCTTACACCTGTAAACTCATCAATGCCAGCAGACCTTACCTCTCACCATCCAACTGCATCACCTTAGCCAGAGCGCTAGTCCTTTCCAAAGTTGACTACTGCAATGCGTTATACTTGGGAACCAGTCAGAAAAACATCAACAAACTACAAGTCATACAAAACAACGCCTTGCGAGCAGCCCTGAACATACCCAAACATGAACACATTTCGGACGCCAGACGCACCTGCCATTGGCTATCCATACCACAAAGAATTGAATATAAAACCATCTCACTCACACACAAATGCCTAGCTAACCAAGCACCCAGATAACTATCCGACAATCTCAATCACCACACCCCAGCGCGCCCTACCAGATCAGCTCAAACACATTGCTTAAATATCCCAAGATTTAAGCTCCAAAAAGCAGGTGGCTCCAGCTTCCCCGTGCTTGCCTCCAAACTTTGGAATTCACTTCCACTCGAGCTGAGATCAGAACCTTCCTTTCACAGATTTAGACACAACACCAAAACTTGGCTTCTATCCAAAGAAACGTAAACTGCCTAGCCCTACCTTACTAGCATGCACCAAGACTGTAAATTTGTAAATATGTAATCGGTTTGTACATTTCTGTTGTATTATTCTTGTTGTATTCATCGCAAGCGCCTGGATGCCCTAGTGCCAGGCGGCGCTATACAAATAATAAACTAAACTAAACTTGTCTACACCCAGACAGCTGCACAATATTGGATTCTGGAAAGGACCACTACTTGAACCAGAGCCTTTGGTGGGTCACATCTAAGAAATAGTTACATCTGCTAACATTATACAAGTTGAAGTGGACACTCTTAACTACAGCAGCCACGTAGGGGGCAAATGATCATTTACTGTTCATCAGCACTCCCACGTTTCTAACAGGAGTAGTGCCTAAGCTATAGGGCCACACAAGTGGTACGGGGCCTTCCTTTCGCCACTTAGTAACAGCATTTCAGTTTTTTTCCTCATTAAGACTGAGGAAGTTGTCCTGCATACGTCTCTGTATCACCTCCAAACATACTGACACTTTTCTTCCTGTCTCATGACTGTTATGTAGATCTACTAAAAACTGTGCATCATCAGCATATAGTTGACAGTCAACACCCCAACTTACAAGGATTTTCGATAAGGAAGACATATACATTGGAAAACAGGGGTGAACGAACAGAAACTTGTGGCACACCACAGTTTAGCTTGTTCCTATCCAATATATCATTTTCAAGTTGGACTCATTGGCTTCTACCAGTCAAATATGATGTTAGCCAGGCAAATGCTGTCCCGGCACATTCATCTGAGGTTTTAGGTTCTGAATCAATATATTTTGGTCTACCGTTAGCAGCTAAGAGATCGAGGAGAATCAATTCAGCAGAATATCTTCAATCTCTCATAGCCAAAGGTTTCTCTCGCATCCATAACACCGTACCCTCTGTACTATGACATGGAGAAAAGCCTGATTGCAAGACAGATTAAAAAAAATATTTTCTGGATAGTTGGACAATTGAGCGGTAGCTTCTCTTTCCATTATCTTACTAATGAAACATAGATTTGATATAGGCCTGAAATTCCATAAAATATACTCCAAACACACCACAAACATTCCAGACATGCTTGTCTGCACCACATCAAGAGGGGTTGAATTCAGGAAATTCCGTGGGAAGCCATGACCATGACCAACCCTTTCACAGCTGTCAAACCCACCACCTACAAATACAGCATCTTCCTCTATTCAGTTTTGAAGCTCATCAAAGGTGAAGCACTCACACCACTTCTCAATGTCATCAATGTATCCCTGACACAAAGTATTTTCCATGATGCTCTGAAAATGGGGCAGATTCTCCCGACTGATGAAACTCACACTAGTCCCAGATGGCCCAGACAACTATTCCCACACCACACAACTACCCTTATTCAGGAAAGTGATTGGAAAGTATGTCACCATCTAATTGCAAAAAAGGATAACTCAGCACAGTCTCCTACAGGGCTGCCAATCTAGTGTATGAACCTGATACAGAATACAGATTTTTACAATTATGTTTTCAATGACTCTCTGCACATCCTGGACAAAGGAAACCCCTGCTTACTCATCCTACTTGACTTTTCTTTTCATTGATATCATTGATCATAAAACCTTGCAAACCATCCTTGCAAGGCGCATGTGCTTCAACAGAGCAGTCCTGCAGTGGTATGCCACCTACTGCTCCAACAACGACCAACTCATCCAGAGGCACCCCAAAAGGTCCTAGTGCTGCCCAGTAACCTGCAGAGTACCACAAGGCCCTTTCCTGTTCCTGTCATCTTTAAACTATACATGGAACATCTTATAATAATTCCAACATCAAGATACATCAATAGGCATATGACATGCAGTGTTACCTAAAGATCAATTGCAGCAATTACATTCTTTGAGTCAAGAGCGGTCTGTGTCTCATCCAAACCTGTATGTCTAGCACCTACCTAAAGTTCAACCCAGAAAAGACCAAATTAATTCTTCTAGGAATCTCCACAATCTCGCCCAAGTCTAGAATAAGCTGACACAAAGCTTATGGGATTCACATATCAGCTTTCACCCACCACTAGATCTATCAGCTTAACCACGGACCATGGCCTCTCATTCAAAACACACAAAGTGGCTTAAGCAGCATTGTACCAACTTGAACCTTTGATCCCTGCCCTGGGATTCAGAACAGTTGTCCAAACAATGCTCAACTACCTGGGCTTGGGAATGGCCTAATCGCTGGAGTCTCAGATGACATCTTGGCATTTCTGAAAGCTATCCAGTATGCTGCAAAACACCTCATCTCAGTACTAAGGAAATGTGAAAACATCACCCCATCCCAAAGGAGCTACAGTAGGTATACATTCAAGCATGCATCATGTTCAAGACAGCCTACATCCTCTGCAAAGAAGGCACAACCAAAACACCACTCTACGTGGCCAAGAAACTCACCATCTCCAGAGGCCACAAAATCACCCCAAGCCACAATATGGCCAGGATTAAAACAAGGAACTGCAAGAACTAATAAAACAGGAAACATACAGTTCCCTGCAGTGCACCCTGTCTGTGGAACACACAACCAACACAGATAAGACTCGTCCCTTTAGGAGGGGCCAGAAGACCATACTCTATCAAGAACATCTTGCCAACTGCTGATTTCTCCATGCAACCCTAATTCTGTCCATCATCAACTCTACTGCCTCTAGCCATTTCAGCTCCTCTGCTACCCATTAACTCTAACTTGTAGCCACAAGGGTCTGTCACCTATGTACAGTGTTCCACTGTGACATATAAATGCCTGACTTGCAACAGGACAAGGTGGAGTACATTTGGTTTGAATATACTCTTGCAAAATAGTATTTCCTCCTAGCCTTTAAATCTGCACCTGTAACTCCGTTTGCAATTGCCACTTGAGGGATTGAACAGCGGTATTGACTATGAATATGCACTAAAAGCATAAGTACAAAGAGAGCAAAAGGATGCTTGCTAAGCTTTATCGAGTCATCATTTTCTCAGGAGCAGATCCAGTTTGGAAACTGAGGGACCGTAATGCTTTTGAAGGCTTAATATAAAATTGTTCATAAGAACAATGGGCCCAACATTATTTTAATATTTGTATAGTTCTTCCTCCAAATCTGATTTGGGGCTTTTACATCCCTATTCTTCGAGTGGGATTCAGGATGTTATTCTTGTATTCATGGTGGCCCAATTTTAATCATAAAGCCCCAGTGTCTTTTGATAAATCAGGTTTCGAAAACCAGCCTGGGTCTATTTGCTGTCTCTGTAGATTTTCTAAACTAGATTAGTTTTTTGGGCTTCCGTGATAACTCACTTTGTTCATGCCATGTTGGAGTTTGGAAAAAGCCCAAGAGGCTGGAAAAATGGTATTCCCATCTTTCAACAAGCCAACAGAACGAATTCCAACTGTTATGGGCTGATTTCTTTACTCGACTCGCCAGTGAAGGTTTTTGACACAATCATCTATGTTCAGCTGCTGGGCAGGGTAGTTGTATACAATACTGGTTGAACATAACATTGATATCTTCTTTTTTTTATTTTTTAAACCTCCTACTCTGTGTGCAGATCCATGCAGCTTTTTGTTTCTGGAGAGGCAGGCTTTCTTGTTCAGGCCTCTTAAGAAAAACGCAAATAGGGGGTTCCACAAGTGTAACACTTTGAGCAGTGACCGTAAATTAGAAAGAATAGGAATAACAAACAATTTGTCTTTCTGGAATTCTATATCATATTTGATAGACTCATTTAAGGTTTATTTCAAGCACACTTCAGGGTGTGAGTCACTGATTTAGTCTGTTCTTAAACACCTCAAATTCACAATGCAGACAACACTTCTAAAAAGCATTTAAAGTAGAATAAGCATCCATTTCGGACTATGTATTTTGCTTTTCGCAAGTTGCAGTTATAGCATGTTTTTTTTTTCTGTGTTGTCTCTGTTATAATCATCACAAGATATTCCATCTCGGTGTCCACTGTCACTTGACACAATCCTTGTGCCTAAAGTTTGTGTTCAATGTAGAAATGTTTGACCATAGCACATCAAGTGTCTCTTGATTGAATTGTGCCACCATTAATGTTTTGTTGTAATGTATCTCTCTTTCCTATCTCCCTGGCATGCTGTTTAGGATGTTTGTTTGCATATATGAGGTAATGAGTGCCCAGAGTGTGGGATGCTGTGTGAGTGTGCTGCTTTCCCTGTGCTACTCTAAATTCTTTAATACACAGTTATGAGCCCTCCCATTGGTATGTATGTTGCCAACCTTTGAAGCCTGAACATTATATCCATGCAGGCTTGACATGTGCCAACTTTGCAGCAGACCTGCTGATGAACTGGCCTGCTGTTAAACATCAGTTAGCAGTTTAATGATATCCACTACAGAGTATAATTTGCTTTCTGACTTTGAGAACATTCAGACATGTAATTGCTCATTTTACTATAGCCAAAAGATAGCTATAGCTAGTAAGATAGCTCAGTGGGTTGGGAGCTTGCTGCTGCAATGCATGTATGATCCGCAAGGTTGCAGTTTCGGAACTCGGCAACCATTCATCCTTTTTAGGTCTTTAAATGAGTACCAACACAGGTTGGGTGATATTGTATGTATATTTGTTCTATATAAAGCTCTTAAGTTTAAGAGCTATATTATAACACATCATTATCATTTGGCCTTGGACGTCTGCTTGCATTCACAGTAATTCAGTAGTATGGCCTATACACACTGATATTAATGATAAATATGGTGATGTATTCTTGTATGAAATGTATATCACATTACAGTGATACTGAAAGCATATTTTTCGTAGTGTACTTAGGAACAATATGTGATGCCACTTCCTTTTTTGTGAAGGGGTTAAAGTTCATGGTCCATCAATTCCTGTGATGTCACTTTGGGGTGGGGTCACCAGAGGTCAAGGGTCGTGCCTTGTCACTTCTGATACAGCTGTAATTTTGGTGAAATGAGGTCCCTGGAGGAAATGCGTTTGGCAACCAGGCGCATTCTGTTCTTTGAATAGGACAGGATCCTTGTCCTAATCTGGCAGTTGCAGTCAGCACCTTCTTGTCCTATGTAATTTAGTAGACAGATATGTTGTTTACATGAAGGACAGAGACGTACAAAACAATATCACTACATGTTGTGCTATATTCTTCATACCAAAATATTTGTGAAAAGGTATCCTTTATTTGAAGAAAGGAAACACATGGATCAATTAAAATCTTTCTCCGATTTGGTCACAAAATATCTAATAAATGCAGTTGGCCAACTCAGATATTATCCCAGGCCAGCAAAAGGGCCCAAGCAAGTATGCCAATCCTAAAATATGCTTATTGTGTGGGTACGTGCACGGTCCACTTCGTGTTGGACTGTGTTTGCTAAGCGTGGTATGAGGCTGCCATCTGGGCGGGGGAGGGGAATATATACAGTGAAGCGCATGTGTTTGTGTGCATTATTCTGGGTCTCCTGGAGGTGAGGATCACACATGTGGAAGGCCTAATCTGTTTAAGACCCCTCCAGCTGTTAACTTCTAAGTAGTGAAACTATCAATTGGGGCTGACTAAAATCACTCTTTTTTCTTTGACTTACTTCTTTGAAGTAATATCAGACGGCTTCAGCACTTCGGAAATGAATAGACCATTGTGGAATTTAACCACAGACATACACACCAAGGTATTATTGAAAGCAATGCAACACGTATGAGTAGAGGAGTGATATTGCAATGTGGGCGCTTTGAGACAGCTAAACCCAGTGATTGCAAATATAATATTATAAGACTTCAAAACTTCAAAATAAAAACTGGCAGCCTCTCTACCGAGAACAAACATGGCCAAATAACCTGTTCTCTGGGAAGGAGCTTAGTCGGGGGGTTGGGTGGGGGGAGCTCATGTCAGG
Organism: Ambystoma mexicanum; assembly: GCF_040938575.1. Taxonomy (NCBI): domain Eukaryota; kingdom Metazoa; phylum Chordata; class Amphibia; order Caudata; family Ambystomatidae; genus Ambystoma; species Ambystoma mexicanum. Next base: position 1,105,716,245 of record NC_090924.1, on the reverse strand, counting down.
CTGGTTGCAACCACTTGGCCAGTCTATCAACGAAATGCTAGGCAAATATTCCCTGGATATGTGTATCAAGAGGAACCCCAGACACGTGCTTCAGCCTAGTTGGGCCTCATCAGTGAGGTGCAGCTGTGCCTCTCTAAGCACTGTGCGCAAGGGGTCCACGTGTGGATTACTCTGCAACAGCCCCAGTGACGTGCCTGTCAGAAAACAACAGCGATGGCAGCCTTACACTTCTCACAGCGTGGTGGGTGGGGAGCTTTTGGCTCCATCCACAGGGCTGGGCATTGAGCCCCCAAACAGAATGGACCTGCTTTAAGGCATGTTTCTATGTGGCCCGTATCACTTCCCCCACTCCTGCACTGTAATGCCAGAAGGTGGGGAGTGAATTGGCGTTATTTGCATGAACCATGGCCTCATGCAAGTATGGACTGCACTGTGGAGCAGAACTGAGTAGAGATCCCGGATAGTGAAGATTTCCCATGGTTGCTGCTCAGCAGTACATCGCGAATGGGCAGTAACTATGGTTACCAGTACACACCATAGCCCTTTCCCTAATGATAAACAAAAGACAAGTAAAATGAATTCTGGTCAACGTGTCCTGCAGAAAATAAAGTTCAACATAGCCTTTTCCCCAATAAATTGGTTATTGGTAAGGACATCCAGCTGACATATTATGAAATTGATAAAGAATGTGGCGCTCTGTTCGGCCGTTATGTGAGCTATATTCAAATCCTCACAAGCCTGTCTGTGTGCACCATGCAAGGCTGTTTCTTTGGGCGGGGTAAGTGGGTGTGTGCCTGGGACACAAGTGCTTTTAGGCCACTGGATCAGCTGCTCAGAGCCTAAGCTCCATGTTCAGACAGAAGAGCTCTGCTCCCAGAAATATTTGTTTTTCCACTTTGCATTTCAAGCACAGAAAGCAATAGTGGCACAAGGCATGGATGACAAGTCTGTGAAGCATCTTTTAAATGTACCCCTTTGTTATCATCAACGTATTTCAAAAGTCAAGTAGTTAGTGGTAAATGGTTTAAAAAAGCAACAGTATGTGTGTCATTGGGATTGGCATCTCCTTTAAGAAATGTTAATGGCGGGTGATTAGACAGAAGAGGGGTGTGCTATGAGCAGCATACTTTGTGCAACAAAGATCACGAGCACCTTTAACAAGTATTTGTGCCAACTAGAGCTAGGAGGAAATGTGGTCGGCCTATACATGAGGCTGGTTTAAAGTCCTGGCTTCTCTTAATTCAGGTGTTTGATCCTGGATAAATCACCTAGTCTCACAACAGCGTATCTGCACAGACGGGGGTATCCTATCGGCATGATTGAATTAGCAGTGTGTGTCTTCACATAAATGCCTCATTTATTGTTTAATACATATTTACGATCTTGTATGGCTGATGAGCTTTCAATTGAGAGCAAAATAATTGAAACATTAGCAATACACTTCTTTTGAGGCAGAGAAGTATAGAAGATGGTGAACTATTTAGATAATGTACACATTATATTCATGAGATTATGAAAATGAATCCTTTTTTGCAATATTGTTGGTTACTTATTGAGTGTGTGCACCACTCCTGCGTGACAGGTGAGAAATACAAACAGAGTGTGTGCCCTCATTCCTGCAAGACAGGATAGACATACAAATTGGGTGTTTGCCTCCACTACGGCGAGACAGAAGAGAAGAATTCAGGCCATGCCCCCTCCTCTACAAGACTGAAGAAACATACAAATTGAGTATGTAGCCCCACTGCTGCGAGACAGGAGAGATGCAAAAATGCAGGTTGTGTCCCACCTCTGCTAGACAAGAGAGAAGTACAAATTGAGTGTGTACCCTCATCCCTGCAGGACCGGAGAGACATAAAAAATGATGGTGTGCCGACATCCATTCAGGACCGGAGCGATATCAAAATTGAATGTATTCTCGTCCTTACAGGGCATAACAGATATACACATTGAGTTTTGCCCTCAACCCCAAAGGACAGGAGGACGTACCCATTCTGTTTCTGTCCCCACTACTGAGAGACAGGAGAGATGTACATATTCAGGCTATGCCCCCAAAAGACAGTAGATACAAATTCAGGCTGTGCCCCCACTCCTGTGAGACAAGAGAGACGTACACATTGAGTTTTTGCTCCCACTCCAGTCAGCAAGGAGGGACATAAACAATCATGTTGTGCCAAATTCCTGTAAAACAGGAGAGATGTAAACATTCAGACTGCACACCACACCTGAAAGGAGAGCGATACATTGAGCACCCATACCTGCAAGACAGTGGAGACATACAATTTCAGGCTGTGCCCCCACTCCTGTGAGACAAGAGAGACGTACACATTGAGTTTTTGCTCCCACTCCAGTCAGCAAGGAGGGACATAAACAATCATGTTGTGCTAAATTCCTGTAAAACAGGAGAGATGTAAACATTCAGACTGCACACCACACCTGAAAGGAGAGCGATACATTGAGCACCCATACCTGCAAGACAGTGGAGACATACAATTTCAGGCTGTGCCCCACTCCTGTGAGACATACAAATTGAGTAAGTGCCCCCTCACCTCTGAGACAGGAAAGCTGTTCAATTCAGAGTGTGCCCACATCCCTGTGAGTCAGGAGAGATGTACTAATTATGTGTGTGCCCTCCCTCCTGTGAGTCCGGAGGGATGTACACATTAATATTGTATATTCACTCCTGAGAGACAGTAGAAATGTAAACCAGTAGTGTGTGTCATCCTCCCTGCAGGACAAGAGGGATGTACACATTGCGTGTGTTTCCCTACAGCTGCAGGACAGAAGAGATATAAGATTTGAGTCTGTATCATCACCCCTGTGATACAATTGAGGCTGTACCCCATCCCTGCTAGACAGAAGATGCATACACATTTATTGTGTGCCCCCACTCCTGATAGAGGGAAGAGACATTAATATTAAGGTTCTGCCCACACTCGTGAGACAGGAAAGACAAGAAAACTCATATTGTTCCCCCACCGCTGCATGGCAGAAGAAAGGTAGACATGTAGTGTGTGAATAATTCTGTTCAGTCATTGGAAAAGCAACTTTAAATTGCTCATGCCGACATGTGTTATGCTCTGATAGCAATCTGGGTGTGTGCATCATCCAATGGCTTGTTCATCATCACCTCGGTCACCCCCACAACCAAATACAAGTTCCAAAGTCTAACCCAGTAGTATCATTGATAACCACTGTAGCCGCCACCGGGAATGGCATTTGGGGATCACCAGAGGTCGCAGATGCTACCACTGTGGCCTCCATTGCTACCCCTGCAGTCTCCATTGCAACCCCTGTATTAAAGAAATGCGTTAAAAAAAAAATTGCAAATTCGAGCTCCTGGGCATTGCATTAGTGCCACCCCTCCCCCACTTCTCCCAGTGCCCAGGAGCTTCCATGGGGGCGCCCCCCACACCCGGTGTGTCAGAGCCCCAACCCAGTTCTGAACCATCAGGGTGAAAGGCTGGGCCGGGGCTTGCAGCATGAGAAGGAAGCGCTCAGAAGGGGTTGGAGCTGACCATGACATGTGGCACGTGTGACATGCCAAGTTCAGCTCCAACCCCTTCTCCTCCGGCTTCCATTTGCAGCTCATAAACAGGAAGCAGGAAACTCTCGCAGCTTCCTGGTTCCTGTTTGTGAGCAGCACAGAGGAGACAACAGTGGCCTGGAAAGACAGACTGAAGCTGGAAAAACCGGTAAGAAGGGTTTTATAAAATAAATGTGATGTGTATTTGCATGTGTGAAGTGTGTGTCACATGTGTGTATGTGCTATGGGTCAGTGAGTTGTAGGTGAATGAGAAAAAATGTGATAGTGTGTGTGTTTGAATTTTTTTCTGGGTGGGTGGGTGTGTGTCTGTGAAGAATGCAGTGAGAGTGCATGAAAGAGAAGGTGCATGAGTTAGTGACTGGCAGGTGAATTAGTATGAATGTGATAGTGTGTTTCACTGTTCTGGATGGGGACGTGTCTGTGTGGAGAATGCAGTATGACTGGATGTGAGAGAAGGTGTATGGTCAGTGAATAGTGAGTGAATGAGTAGGAATGTCATAGTGTGTGTTTCAATGTTCTGGCTGGGTGGGTGGTCAACATGTGTGAAAAATCCAGTTCAAGTGGACATGAGAGGCTTATGGGTGAGTGAATGGTGAGTGAGTAGGAATGTGTGTGTGCGTGTAAATGTACGGTGTGGGTGGGTGCCAGTGTGAGTGTATGTGAGAGAAGGTATATGGGTGAGTGACTGGTGGGTGGGTGAATGGGTATGAATGTATTGTGTGTGTGAATTTTCTGGGTGGGTGAGTGCATACCTGTGTGTGTGTGGTGAATGGAGTGGAGTGAATGGAGTGGAGTGAATGGAGTGGGAATGTGAGAGGAGATGTATGGTTGGGTGAAAGGGTGTGTGTGTGTGTGTATATGTGTATGTGTGTGAGGGGGATCACTAGAACATTTTGGACACATTGACTTTGCATGTTTTATTGTTTAATTTTGGGCAACGCCAAGTTCAGGTGTGTCATGACCTGGCTAGACTGGTATTTGGTACAGCCAGTCTACCCATTGGCAAGCAAAATAAGTAGTATTATTACTTCACTAGCCTGACGTTTGGTCTAGCGGTCTGTATATTTCTTACTGTAGCATGACTTTTTACTATCTGAACCTCTATGATGAAGCAAGGATTATAAGTGTTCTTATGGGTCTAAACTGGCTTACATTGAAACCAGTTTGGACATGTTTTCTTATTGTGAATCGTCATGTTTAATGGCCAAAGCAACATGAGTATGTCCTTACATAGGAGTACTGGCATACATTGGCAGAGCCAGCTTTGTGCCTAGTGCTAGTAATGATACTAAAACAAAATCTCAAAGCGACAATGAGTATGTTCTTATATGGGATATTAGCATATGTTGGTGGAGCCAGGATGGAAATGTATGGGCACGACCAGCAGGAAAATGATTTTTATACTGGCATCTATTGCAGGGACCGACATGACAATTCATTGGGATATGTGATTGTGCACCTTTGGTGACTTGCATCTATTGTACTTTTCTTCATGAGTTACCCATACCCTAAAAAACCAAAAAAAGCTGTCTGGCCTTTTACCCAAATTTTCACAGAAAGTGTGCTATGTAATGCACCATATTAACCCATTATAAAAGCATGTACTCATGGGAGGGGAAAGATTTCTCCCGTGTCCCCCAACCCCAATGTTTTTATTTTTAGCCCACCCGCTATACTCAGTCGCAATCGCATACTTGTGGCAAATATATGCACCCTCCAATAAAACAAGTCACCAGACACCACTGGTGGCTGGTATAGTTGGGGACCAGACACAGCCTCCTTCTACGGTATGTGAAACATTTAAGCTTTGATTAAAAAACATATTTACTTCTTTCATTTGGAGTAGTGCATGCCCCTGCAGCAGCATCATCTTCATGGACATTGCACACATGTGGTGGTCCAGGCCGGCCCGGGGTGTGGTGTGCCCTGTGCTTTGTTAAGGAGCTTGGGTGGAGGAAGGGCCCCCAAATATTGTGCTACATCAGTTATTGGGCTCTGCTCACCTTGAACGCATTCAATGTGATGTGAATGGTTGAGAGGAGCCTCAAACTCGACCAGGACCATGTTCTGGTGCAACACTGTTTAAGAAAATAAGCACTGGAGACAGAGTCTCAGAAGTGAGAGAGCCATGGAGAGACCCACCCCTCCCGACTCAAACTCCTTCTTGGAAAGGGCTTTGTGGAAGCTTCATCACGGGCTGGTCCTGGGGGTCATTCAATAAAGCACCTCACACATAGGTCTCTGGAAATTGTAAATGCATTGAGCCCCACTCTTGAGGGAAGTGCAACCCCCCCCGCCCCTCCAGATCTCACCCCGTTAAAAAAGATTGAATAATCATGTATCAAAGCCTAGGACATTAAAGTGTTATTTTCGGCTCTGGGTTGCAGGGGACAACATGTGGTTGCTTGTCACATAGCTTGAAGATAAATTCACTCAGAGACAGGTGGCCTCAGTTTAGACCTGCACAATAGGTTTCTTCTATCGTAGTGGTAGCTGACTCATTTATAGCCAGGGAATTGTGTTGATACTAAAACCTGGAAAATGATTTAATTTTCAGGCCTTGCTCATGCGGCACTTTGATCCTGGGCAAACAGACAGTGCACGCCTCCAAGGTAAGTGCTTTTTTGGCTTGTTTAACACATCAATGCCACAGATAACGAGTACTTCTGTGTCCATTGATCTGTAGATGCTGTAGCCTGCATTAGAGATTTCAGTTACCCTGTTACAAGTACTGGATTATGTTTGTTTTGCATATAGGCCCCATGTCCAATCTGGAAAATAATAGTCCCCAAATGTGTGATCCATGACAAAGCATGCCTCTCTCTGGCCCCTCAGTTATTATATCTGGCTGAAATGAGTGCGCCTGGAAACATGGGTGCTAGACACATCTGAAGGTTGTGTGCCATCGCTCCCTGTGATGTCACTTGGGGGCGGGGGCAAATGACATCACCTACTGTGATGTCATCAGAGCTCACGGGTCATGTGATGTCACTTCCGCTACCACTGACATTTTGGAGAAATGATGTCCCTGGCGCTACTCCTCCACTGCCCAGAGAGCCCTGTCCACAGAGACCCAGCAGTTCATCCTCTCACTCAAATATTATCTGCTGCTGACTTGGGGATCCTGTAGCTGTGCTTTGTGAATGCAACATTATCTTGCGATACTCGTCTGAGATATGGTGCTCATTTATTTTATGGAATGTCATCTGTTTTACATGAGCTATAGAGAGGCCTCTCTTCTGGATCAATGACAATAGCACTCTGTTACGCTACCTGGGGAATAGCTTACAATGTCAAAGGTCACAAGAACAAGTGCTGCTCACTACATAAACTGTAGAGTGTCATCGTCCTTGCCAAGCTGGCATGGATCCTCAAATATGAATCCAACATCTGTGTAGTGGTAGGGTCATTAACACTACCTATAACTCTGCCAGGCCCAGAAACATTGAAGAATGAAGAATCTGGAACTCAGTTTCATAGGGTTGTATGTGTGGGAGTTGTACACCCTAGATAGGGTAGTCCTGCACCTGACACGGTTGCAGAGGAGAGGGCTCTACCAGATGAACCCAAACTTCTTACTGGTTGTTGGGGATGCTCAGTTATTGTCGTTGTTGTCTTTCCTTCATGACTCTGTTCTGCAAGCATGCAAACTTGCAAATGCCTCTCAAATGTAGTCTTGCACTACGTCTTTTGTATGTGTCGACCTGCTGGCCACAGTCTGAAATGCAGCCAATTTAACAACAAAACAAGGGCGAATGAATAACCCCAAAAGATGATCAATATTTTCTTTAATTGTTTTTATAAGTGGGTTATTGTGAAAGATTACCACTAGTTCACTCACCAGCTGAACGATGCTTGGCTCTCTGTGTTATAATGTTCTATTTCTCTTCTGAATAGATTAATTTCAAGCATGTAGATCAATGGATGTAGCAAACTCAGTGACACATTCTGTTTTTCTTCCTAAAAGGTTTGTAGCCAACAGCAAACATTGTGTATGCGCTGCTACTGAGTCGGGATGAAGAAGGCCCAATAAAAATGCTCGATTGTGGCTGTAGCTGTAGTCATTCTCAGCCTTGTTTTGCTCACACAGCAAATCAAGCATATGCAATGATGAATTCCAGAGGGTTGGAACAATCATTTTTAGCTGGTGTTGTGTGAGTTGGTGCTCACCTAAAATGCACTCAAAGCAATTCTCAGGCTCCATGGCAGGCTGAAATGACAGCATACCTTGTGTAACACATGAAGCATATCACAAACAGAGGATCAATCAGTGGCAAAAAGTGTCAACATAAGGTATAGAACATGTATAAAGCAAGAGCCATGCTTTGTTTTCCCTGAGCCATAAAGCAGACAATGGCATTGGCACCATTGTCTGCTGTCACAAGGCCCAATCCTAGTTCCCAGCGAGGTAGCCACTCTGTCACAACCTGCTTCATTTTACCCCAGATGTATGCTCATATTCGGCTTCTACAATCAAAAGCTTGCATACACAAAGTGTTTTTAAAAGAAATGTATTTATTTCAGAAAAAGTTTATTCCAGTTTACATAGAAACGTTTCACCCTAATTTCCTAATACACAATTCAATTATAAAAAGAACAGAATTTATCCAATGCAATAACATGCAAAAAAGCAAGGACAATCAGGGAAGGCTTTTCCAAGCACTCCTGTCACCTTAGTCCCAGATTTCACGCCACTTATCCTCCCCCTGCTGTACAATCAATTTCAATTTTACAAAAATGATTTCCATTTGTCTGATCTTATTCTTCTTAACACAGTCAGATTCTGATATTTCAAGCAAGGTTACCTCCTCCAAAAAGGTACAGCATTGATGAAGTTTTTTCAAGAAAGGACACAACTTCAATCTGTTTTCGAGAGCCCTCACTCAGGTAAAACCCCAAACTAGGCTCTTCTGTCAATAATAGCTTATAGAACAGAGTCAGACTGTGCTTTGTATACTGTGGCCACCATGATGTTAAGCCCACCTCAAGACGAATTGCACTAATTGGGGTTGATTTAGGGAGTCCCAGGACTGCCATCCACATATTTCCTTCCCGGCAGTCTAGAAATATTCAATTTTTAAAGGAAATCAATTCATATCCATATTATATGGTTGCTGTTACTTTAAGTTTGTACAATTCAATAAGTAGTCCTAGGGAAAACATACACCATTTTATCTTCAAAGCCTTCATGAGAGAGATATATGGCAGCACTTTCGCCTTCATTTTCTCTTTTTGATTCTTGACTGGGCAGTTTGACTGGGCAGTTTGAAGGAATCGGCAAACAAAACGGTTTATTTTACGTTTTGTTTTTGGATATTATGCAGCTGCTTGGATGACATTGCTTGCTCACCACTAGAAGGGGAGGTGACCCAATGCACCATTACAGCCATGCTGTAGTGCAATTTCCAACCATCTATCCAAGGCTTTTCTCACATCAAAAACTACTGTATGATTCAAAGCAGTGACAGCCTTGATTTCAAAGTCTGAATGACAATTTGCCAGCTGGCATCAACACTTGTCATCGTCTCTATGAAACCTTTGAGTTCAACAAAGGCAAATGGCAGGCGTTCTACTGCCAGCATCATCAAGTGTAGCACTGAACAGATGTACTCGTGGGTGATAATTATATTTCTGACTGCGCTCAAATGACACTCTCTGGGCTTGTGCATTAACATTGTTCACCTACTGCTACTTTGTGTTTGGGTGCTGCAGATGGCAGTTCCAAAAACACTACTTTGCTACAGTACTGGCACACCTCCCACTTCTGGGTTCTGTGCAGAGGGCAATGGCAGCATTCTGACGAGTGTTGTTGGCTTTGTAATATGTTGTTCCTTTAATAATTTGTATATCTTTCGTCACGTCTAGCAACAATGTGCAAAATGTTTCTTTGAGGTTTTGTTTGCTAAAACATGGGGAACAAGCTCACGATTATACATTGTGTCTCTATATGGGACCCTGGACTAAGTCTATGCCAGACCTAGTACTAAACCAGAAACACTAATGTTGACACTAACTGTACCAGATATCAAACTCTATAGATCACAAATATACGCATATCACACAATAACCAACCATACCCAGCTTCTGTGATTCTTTAATTCACTTTATGGATCTTCTGCAAACCATAAAGAAACACAGAGAATACTATCACAATGCGCGTTCATGAGATGCATGTAAAACATCGGTAAACATCATATTGTGCATTGCTACATCCCCAATTACCCCTTCTTTTGTTTAGGATGGTTCTCATCAGTGCCTCTAAACAGCCCCAAATCACACATACGCTGCACACTGGCACCCCTTTTACATTGGTACTTATCTTCCCTAGTGGGATCAGTGGCTCTGTTGAAATTAGTGCACAGTTAAAATTTGGACAATAATTATCCCCCCCGAGTGCCATGCATCTAGATGATGTTGCTTCATATCAACAGCAAAGATGAAATGCCCAGATTGGTCCCTGCCTTACCACACGACACAACATGTCTGCATAGTTTGCAGATGGGAAAATGCTGTTCTTGAAGATTTATAAAGAAATCCCACTCTGTAGTCATGAGCTGCGGACTTAAAGTAGGTGTAATTGACTATTGAGAAGAGGCAGAAGAAAAGGGAACAAGGCACTCTGCAAGATGCACAGTTGCAATTGGCGGTACAGATTGCTGTGATGATCCATTAGGTGATGTCCTTGATGGAGATACACCATTGTCACAATACCTCAGGATTTCTGATTTCTCGCAATGAGAGTGTAAACATTATGTTTGCTTTGTGGTGTTATTTGTTCACTCTGAGCTGTATGGGGATGCCTTTTTAGGCTGTGTTTGTTCCTCCAACCATCCTGCTGGGACACTCATGGAGAAAGAATCATGATCACTGTTTGTCTTTGTAAAAAATCTCCTAGTGTTCTCTAGTGACAAGAGGGAGGTGTTGCCAGCCTCCTGGTCCTCATCATGACCTTCCTCTAAATCACATTTATTGTCATCATCCAAACCATAGGCCAAATCATAGGCCAAAAGTGTGGAGGGTGTGGCAGATGCAGTGGATCTGCTTGGCTGAGAAACATCCTGCTCCTCTAATATGGGCAATTGGAAATGGATGTGCTGCCACTGGCCTACTGCTGAGAATTGCAACCTCAAACCCCCAAAGAACATCTGTGCCTCTGCCACAGATTCAGTGGGAGCCTCTTCAGCTGGCACCTCAATGGATCCTTGCAGATCCTGGACAAACAGGGTGGTCTATTGCAACAAGGGACGCTGCGATACATCCTTACTTGTGTTAGGCTTTATGGCTGCCTGCACTGAAGTGGATGAACCAGCTAAGCCACAGATGGCGTTGGAGGTACTAGCTTAGTGGTGGATGTACAATTTGTGATTGACTGACTTTGTAATACTCTACTACCAAAGATGTGTGCGTTCCCAGAATTGTTTATGTAGTGAAATGTGAAGCATTTCCATGCCACCTTCCTCTCACTCGCCCACATTTGGCCTTTGGCTCTGAGGACATCTTAATTGGTGCTGTCAATTGCCTCAAACACAATAAACTGTTAGCCCCTTTATCAAGGGTAGTATCGCCACTGACTGTGATAACCAACACCACCTCGAACAGTTCATCCAATACTCCAATATATTATCTTCCTCCAAAATGTGTCAACAGCTTATTTTGTGTGTTTTTTTGTTCCCTCAAAATTGTGGCAAATACATTTGTTTCAGCTGGTCGTGTTTAATTGTGTTTAATCAAGTGGCCCCAGTGCATATAGGCAGAGAAAGTTAAATCTCTCCAAAACAGCACCCGTTATCACCACATCCAAAGATTTTTACAGTACCCACTAATTTGTCTATGTTGTTCCATAGTTGTGGAAAGTAAATTCTCTTCAACTGTCTGTGCGTGAATGTGTGTCAAGTTAAGCAGCCCCTATGAAAAGTAAACTGTTGTGTTGCCTAGCAGAGAATTATTTCCAAAGGCTAGCCCGTCCTTCTATGGAATGCAGATTGATTTTAATTGATAATTGCAATAATAAAAAATAACATTATGTTCGTTCGAGCACTGCCTAAACGCGCCCTACTCAGTTTCTCTCATACAATAATACATGCACTACATGCAGTGATGTTCTGTTTGCCCCAAAAGCCCTAACTATAAAAGAACATTAAATGGTGCAGCTCTCAAACAGAAACAAACACCAGTTCACACCAGCCTCCTCCCTTTCTGAAAAGTTCACTCTGAATGCTGAAGAGGTTCAACAGCTTCCCTGTGAATAACCAGTTTAATCAGCCTGCCCATACTCATGTATCTGATTCGAGCAAATAATTTGGCTGATGCTTAATCGGATGCCAAGTAATTGCATTTAATGCCATCTTTCTCTTGCCAAGTCTGTGATAATTTTCAGTGCACAATTTATTACATGTTATCTGCTTGTGTATATATCTAATTGAACATTTTGTTCATTTATGAACACTATATTAATGATTAATAGTGGCACTATCTACGGAAGAGCAACTTGTAAAAATGCTCTGCCAACTGCCACACTTGCTATCGATGTGTGTTGTTTAATTTTGCTTCTCACAGGAGACCACCCTTAATTGTCCCCATTTCAGAAATGTTTGAAGATTGTTGTTAATGCATCCATACAACTTTTAATAAAAGAGGATTGTCTTGATTTAAATGATCCATCACTCTCTCAATTGTCGAATAATTGTTGAACTCGAAATATGTTTTGTTCAGTATGAAATCGAATTTCAGTGACTGTTTAGCTCAGAAATTATTTACAATGTTCTTTCCAGAAATAACTTCAATGTTCACTGGCAAGGGACAATACATTTACTATATTTTGTGTACTCAGCAATGTCATTCTTCTCTGTTTTCACCCTGGCAGACCAATTGCCAATGACAATGATGTACACTTCTTTTCTTTCTTTATAAATTCAAGTTATATGTCTAGCCACCTGCCATAGATGTGTACACGGTTATATATTTCCGTTTTGACTTAGCATAGTTCTGCAAATATTTGCATTTCTTGACATAGACATGTGTACTTCATAATTGATAAATACAGTAAATGCAATGCTGACTACTTATCAGTAAATTGAATTGTGTGAGTTGTGCATTGTGGATTATCTGATACAAATGCAATGAAATAGAAGAAATAATAAGAGCACAATAAAGCAGGACAGCACGTTATTCACATTTTATTCAGAACGAACAGATTCCTGGCACTTCATTGTGTAAACACTAGCAATGATTGCTTGCAGGTCAAATTGTTATTCTAAACTGGCTGCCATGTGTTACTAAAAAACACCCAGTTGGATGTGCACGGGGACGTCTGAGTATGTATATTTGTGTAGGAGAGCAGCAGGGCATTGGCAGTTGGGTGGGCCAGATGGTGGCTTGCGTTGTCCAGTGCAGTCGAACACAGTATCCAGATTATATTGACATTCTAGTAAGGAAAAACATTGTGCACATGAACATTGATCATATTCCTGGTAACAGCAACAAATATAAAACTAGAAAATATTTCAACATTTCAACTACAGACAATAGTCACTAAAGACACATTCGAGTGGCACCGCAGCACACCGGCGGCTGAATGCTGGTGAGCAGGAATGCTGAGGGAGGAAGCTTGCCAGAGTGTGAAAAAGATCATGTGCAAAAAGGTAGCGAGTATGCCACTACCGAGGAGATTCATAGTATAGCCCACATAGAGGTAAGTGTATCTGCGGAGGGTGGGTGGAAGTGAACTTGAGAGTGAAATAGCGAAATCAATACAAGAATCCAGATATAAATGCCTGGTTTAAAAACATGTGAACTAAATCCTTGTTAGATAGATTTACATTGTTTATGCTCACGTGAGCCCCCAGCACATTTTGCTGGACTGCTGGATTTCTGGCTGTTCCCCTGAGTGCCAACCTTTTCCACACTCACTCATGCCATGTGAAGTACTGAGCTGCTAGAGGGCTACCCTGTTCTCACTGCTCCGGTAACCTTTTGGTTTAGTGTGACTATCGAACTGGGCAACCCACAGTAGACAAACCCAAAACGGTCCTTGTTGTTATATATACAGTGTTCTTTTTTCACCTTTCTATAAGGGAAAGTGTGGAAATATATGCTTCCACTAAGCTTGAACTGTTATGCAGCCTAGAGCTGGACTCATGGACAATGTGGAGTGAGCCAGAGGACAAGTATATACCATCACCACTAAAATGGGGCAAACAATATGGGATATCTTGCTTCATTCACGTGGGGTTATTCATAATGTTGTCTGTGTCCCTCACAGGAGTGTGCAGTCACTATTCCCCTTAGCCCTCTCATTCAATCTTAAATAGCACCCATGTCCAAGTGCCAATTCAAAACCGTGTTCTTAAAACTGGAATCCCACAACAACATGAAAAATATTTCCTTTAGCAAGGTCGACTGGCTTCAGTGCTCAGATACTTGTGCGCCTTTGTCAGGATCAGTACAAATCACTTTGACGGGTCAAATCAGCGTATCTGGGACAGGCGATCTGTGAAGAGAGACACTCAGCTTCTATACTATAAGTGCTATATTTCACTTTTCAATTGCACAAACATGCACTCTTCTTTCTCTGGCATTTATAATTAGACCAACTTTGATAAGCAGTATAGTGAAATATTGTGCCACCAACCTACTGTTCCACAAGCTTTGCATTTTGCCCACCAGTCTTTACATACTGCAAATTCTAACACGTGGACGCAATGCATGAATTCATGCATATAGTGCTTTCATACTTACATATATTTGTATATTGCGTTTCTCCTATATTGAGGTAGACTAACCAATCAATCGAGAGATTCCATTTCTTAAAAGGTCACACCATCCTCAAAATGACTCCAAAGAAACAAGGTGGAGCTAGTAAGAAAGAAAGTGCCTGTCCCCAAGGAAACCAGAAGCGAGTCTCAGTCAGGGATAAGGAAAAACTGAAGGATGATGGATCAAAGGTTTTACATCATTCCTAAAAAACTGCGTTGCTCAGGAAAAAACTCCAGACTATAAATTGTAGCCTTCCATGGCATTATAGAAAGAGAGAACCCATATGCAAATTAGGCTGGGGCTAACCCCAAAAGGGGTAGTCCTACCCAAACTACATGGTCACCTCCCTTCTGCACAAGACCACAAGCAAAACTAGCTATTCTTTGTGCTCATTGGCCATCATCAGTGAGGTGACGGTTGGTTCTCTAGGCCCAGGATGTTTGGGCCTGACACCCTAATGACCCTAATCCTAATAATGCTAAAGAGGAACCAGAACGTTCTACCCTGCACATTTACTCTTCAAGTATCTGAGAATTTGGCACAGGCATTTCTGGAAGACCTGGACTATTTGCCCGATTCTGCTGCTGACTCTGGATGACAACCATGCAGAAGACTGAGCCTCATGTTTCTGGGGCCTGCTGAAGCACTGGAGAAACTGTGACATAGAAAACACTGAACACTTTAACATCAATATTGATTCAACCCAGATGCCTGAGGTATTCCTTCCCCAAAAATTACAGTGCAACATATACATCATTTATCATGCAAGACATTCTTGATTCCAATGACACTGGTCTAGTGGTTTCAGAGAGCCGGAAAGCCATCAATCAAGTTATTTGGATGTGCAATGTCTGCTGCACAAAGAGGAGATGCTGTGTGGGGATGCTGTAATGGGGAAATGCATTATGTTAGTCCTGTTGCTGCAGTAAATGAAACAGTCATGGTCATTGGCCAGGTTATCAACTAGGATGGCCAAGGGTGTAGAGGAGATGATACCCTTGTGTGGTCTGTTATTGTTCTCGGATGGTGCTTGGTTGGTAGGCATGAATGGTTTCCTCGCCTGTTCTTCTTCCATGATGCAATGAATTTCAAAAGAGGACGCCACTGTCAGCCCCCGAGCTGCTTTACCTTGGAAGCAAGGACCCTTATTGCTTTTCCACAGTCTATTTTGAGAGAACCGCAGTCTTTCTTAGAAAGTGAAAATGCATGACATGTGGGCCTGCAGAGTTCTGTGAACATCTTCTTTGCGCAAGTGCATGCAGAGGTGTCATGACTTTACAGTTGTAGGTTATTTTATGGTCCCTCAAAGGGACAACCCCCCCCCCCGCCCCACACACACTAGAAGCACTCCCATGGGCCCAATTGTCCCTCCTGCATGGCCTCTGCTATCTGGACTCCAAGAGGTTTTCTGTTACCAAATGTACCATAGCTTTGGGATTGACTCCAAAGAAAACAAATGCAGTACATTACAATATTGTGTTGTCACATACACTGTAATCCAGCACGCACGTTAGGCAGGGTACTAGAGGCATACATTAGGGTGTGCCTGACAGAGAAGTAAGGGAAGAGGCATACAGTAATACATTTACATATCTTCATCATTGAAAAGTACCTTCGATTTTATTGAATGCAAAAAAAACCTTCTGTTTCTTAGCTATTTTCTTTTTAAAGGTAGGCGCTCAATGTTCCTAAACTGTTAAATCCACTTACATGAGCTGTTTCCATAGCATGGCCCCCCAGGATGGAACAGTTTTGCCTCCATTTAGAACAAGGCACCCACTCCACATCCGGTGTTGGAAAATACTGAATGGTGTTCAGACATGAGCCTGCGGTAATGTTCCTATGCTGGAATCTCTCTCATGTTTAACCTCGGCAAATTCCTTCTATTATGGTCATTCTTTTTTCTTCCCAGTGACTTCAAATTTGAATGTTGTTGGATTGTCCCAGTACTATACTGTAGGTGATTTTAGCTTGAAGTTGTAAATTAAGACGTTGCGCTGAGTCGACAGAAGTTAACTTGATTTTGAAGCCTAAGGAAATACTTCACTTGATGGCCATGTTTAATGGTGGATGGTGCCTTTGGTTGAGGACCTAGTGATGTTAACGGCCTGCAACCCTTCTGGAACTTTTAATGTGAATTCATGTCCCCATACTGCCCATATATTGCTCAGTATGGTGTTGCTGGGACACTGCAAAGAGAACCTCTTGGCTCTAAGTAAAAGCATATGGCGATCACCAAGTTGCTCCAAGTCTGTCACCTCTCTAGAACTGTTATTTGGAAAATAATGGCTAAAGGTTTGATACTGTGTTTTTAATCGGTATTTCAGAGTTGCATGAATAATGAGAAAGAGTGCATGGCCATCTGAGAGGACCACACTTTGAGTGTTCCCCTAGGCTCCAAAAACAGTGGCGGAATGTATGCCTCAGCAGTTAAATACCCTTCTCCATATTATTCAAAAGAGAAGGTGAGCAAGAGTTAAGGGACTGTAGACAGCTCTTGCATTTCAGCTACAGCATCAATGGGAGTCCCTTACCAAAGATGCTATATTCCAGTTCTAGACCTTGCTTTGCTACAATGCTCAGAAAGCAATTGATGGAGAACTTAAACCCATATTTGGGACATGGGCACTTCCCTGGTAACAATATACGACCACAATATCAGTGACTAGGATTTTTACACCGTTTAGATGAGTAATTCCAAGCTACTTTCTACTTGGGGAGCAAAGTTGATCACAAACTGGTCTTGATCACTCTGCTCACAATAAGGCCTGGGGGTACCAAAGTTTTTGAGGGGGTCTAAGTGAAGTATGGATCAAGGGAGGTGGCATGAAGTTAATTTCTCTGCTGCCCTGTCCACCCTCCCAATGAAAATACAGGCACCACACAGCTCTGATTATGCAAGCCCTCTGGACACTTCACAGTGTGGGGACAAATAGTCAAAGGCTAAGTACATTTCAGCAATACACAAGGAAGCACTGGGTGCGCATTACATGGCCTGCAGTAGCAGCCATGTTGTTATGGTTAAGTTGCTAAACCCATAGGAAGAACACTTTTTGGGAATGTATTCTGAAGACCCCATATTCAATGCCTTTGACTAATTCAGAGGCATGTAGTTTTGCTGTTTTTGGTTGAAGGCGTATTATAGCTTGAAATAGGTGCACTGTTTCAATTATGATGCTCTCATATAAGTTAAGTTGTTGAAGGGGTTTTGGTAGTGGGAATAATTCCAAGTTATTTGTGATAGCACGTGAAGGTGTTTGGGTGTTGTCAAGTTTTGCAGTGCAGTAACTGCAAAGTATTAAGGGGTTAGTAATTTCGTATTTGTTTTCTGCTATGAGATAGAGAGTTAATTGGAACCACTTGGAATCTTCATTTTCTTCTATTTTGTACATTATGTCTACAGTTGTTGTGCTATTTTTATAAAAAGTCTTGCGTCAAAACACACACACATGGTTTGGTACTTCAGCAGATGTACCTTTAAACGTTAGTATTTCTTTTTTGTATGTGTGTGGTAGAAGGTTGCCATCTGTAAAGCTGTTGCTAGTCTGTTGTAAAGCTATTGCATTTTGTAAGTGGCTTTCACTTCCAAAATATTTTCTCTGGATATGCTCTATTTCTTCGAGTAGTCATTTGGCAGTACCATGTAGACGATTGTTATTTAAACTGGCTAGTGCTAAAGCAGGACTTTTGGCATAGTACAGTTTATGAACCAGATTTCTTATAGTTGAATGGTGTGTTGATATCATTTTGATATGGTGTCGAAATGCAGGCTAATGAATATCCTTGTAGTCCTGTGTATTTGCGCACTGTACAGGAGTCCATATTTTTGAATTTGGCTTTGCCATTCACATACTTATTGAGGAACTGGTGTAAAGATTTGAAAGATTTTGAGGCTATGTTACACATTGATGTGTACAGACATTTGTAGACTGGACGTATTGGTTCAGTGGAATGGAGAGTTGATACTAAGTTTTCTGGGGATATTTTTGTGAGCACCGTTTCTTGGTCCATAATGGTATTATTAAGTTTTTTGTACCATCGTCCACTGCTATGTATGGCAATTGGGTTTAATTGCGTTTGTATGCGTTTAATTGCGTTTAATTGCGTTTGTATGCATCTTCATTGAAATATGGTTCTGTTCTCGTGGTGTGACTCCATTCACCTCCACCGATGTTTATGAAGATATCTTTGTTGATATTCCGTTTATTGAGAAGTCTTTTTTGTAGTTTAGTACTTAGTTTTGTTAGTGGTTTCATTCTGTTTTAAAAATAAAATAAATAATGTTCTTTTGAAAAGGATTGCACTGTCTATGAGAGCTTCTAGGATGAGCTTCTAGGATTCATTTTCTACGGTAGAGTTTTAAGGATTGTGCGTGATTTCTCAACTTTTTTTATGAGGTTCTGAAGAACTCTGTGGCACAACATTTTTTGTAAAATAATTTTTTGGGTATGCTTACTTGTGGCTACATCAAGATTTATAGGTGCAGTGTTAGCACTAGTGGTAGCTGCTGTCTTGTTAATCACTTTCTGTTTCGTGGTACATTTTGAAAGAGGAGGCACTGTTTCTGTACTGGAAACTGGTTTTGTTTCGCTTAGTGACTGTATTAGCTGTTCTGTTTGAACTTTTTGTACAAATTCTCCTAGAGGTGGATGCTTATTTTGGAGACTTTTATTTTGATTTTATTACTTCTGCGTTGCTTTCTATGGAGTTGTTTTTTGGTAGGCATTCTTTGGGTTCTTTTGGAGAAAAAAATAAAGTGCGGATTGGGATGTTGTGTAGTGTATGTGTGCTTTATGCATGAGTGTCTGAGTATGATGGTAAGGATGTATGTAGAGGTGTGTGATTGTGCAATGAGCTGCTACTTCAGGTTGGGAAGGCTATTCTCGTATTTGTGTGTTTCTATACTGGTGTTCAGATGACAATACAAAGTATGCAGCTGCTGAGGGGAAGTAGTAATACTGAATCTTATGTTGCAGGGTTAATCCAATTATTTGTTCTACAATACTAGAATTCTACAGTGTTTGAGTAACAGTTAGAACATTATGGCAGTATTGCACTTACTTTTTTGGATGGAAAGAGCAGGTTTCTTCTGAGTTCTGGTTTGTACTTCAGACGCTGCCGCCTTTAAGGAGAGTGGTCTTTGCTGTAATTGTGAAAGAAAGAAGTTACTAAATATGTGTGTTAGTAGCACTGTTGTTAATGTAGACATTAATTTCTTTGTTTTTGCAGTAGTAGTACTTTCTGATAACTGTGCATAGCATGTAGATGCACTTTCCTTTGCCTATGTGCATTCTGTACATTTTACTTAGAATCTGTTAGTTGAACACACTTTAGAAATGAATCCAATAGTAAGCACACAGAGCACACTTGGTTTTTTAAGGCAGTGTTATTGGATGTTAGGAGTAGAAGAAATAACTTTCCTTTTTTTTCTATTTATACAGGGTAAATGGCAGGAATTGTGGGGAAAAGCATGCAATGTATGCATTTCTGAAGGTGTGGGAAATAAAGCAGAAGGATTTGATGGGTTCAGCAGCTTATTACTCTGCAGGATAGTTGTAGGAGAGAAGGTTCAAATAAGAAAATCTGGAAAAGTGGCAAAGGGACTAAGCAAGTTTACCAGACTGCAGGTGATTACCAAACTACTGGGTGATCCTGTGGTACTTGGAGATGGGAGAGTCTGAAATAAAGTAAGGGTTGCAATGAAGGGTCTGGTACTTGCATTGCAGACTGAAGGGAAGGGGGAAATGTTGTGTGTCTTGTTTTACTAAACTTTTTGTACATAGTTGTACATGATGTGATAGACAGACATGACTGCACCTGTGTATAGTTGAATGCTGTTGTAAATTCTAGAACAGAATGGGCAACCTGTTGGAATAAGAGAGCTGTCTAGATTGGAAGAACAGTTGTAGAGGCAGTGGTGTTGTTTCAGCTGGGAGCCTTTCAAATGATATTGGCTATCTGTGTGCATGCGAAAAGATGCATGTATTCATCCTGGCTGTATGACATTTTATAACACACTAGAAAGCCTTCTCCCACAATTATGCTGTTATTTCTCCCATCTTTTTACATGAAATGACACTTTGTTAGACACATATATGTGTGTATTGTCTGATTACTATTATAATCATTTCTAAAGGGCGTTCATATGATAGAATGTATGTTAAATAGGCAGAATGTATATAAAGGAAATTGTATGTCCATCCTATGCACTATAATGCATTAAATGCAATTATGGTTGAAATGTGGATAAATAGGTGGCAGTGGTTACACAAATGATAGAATGAATGAAGAAAATAACAGTTTGAACATTAGTTAGTAATATGGCTAAATACAAATGTGGAGAGCAGACAGCTTTACAAGTGACACTTGATCATAGCAGATGGGAGAAATGACAGTAAGCTTGTTTTACAGGTTATACAGGATAAGTGGCAGTTACCCTGTGTAAATGCATTTATACAAGAGCTGTACATATACTGTGCAGAAAATATTCATACCTGTAGTTTGTGTTCATGCATGTGGATGTGCATGAATCTGCAAGTAGAAATCTTGGAGAGTTTTATACTAGTTGTTTAGGTGCTTTACAAACACAGCCCAATTGTACTCAGAGTGATCAACAGTACATCTAAAGTGCTGAACTGTGATGATGGAGTTAGATGTACAGTAATTGGATGTTATTGGTGGATGGTTTGACTGCTTAACAGTAGCCAATGAGGGTATGGTGCAGAGAGTGAAGTGGAAAGGGTAGAAGGGCTTCCCCAGTCTTACGTGCTCCACGGACACCACGGGTGTTTGCGGACAGGGTGTGCCACATCCGTGGCTTCTCAAAATGTCTGGCATGGAAATAGGGCTACGGGAAGTAGCCAATCAGGTGCTGATGGTGTCATTCATATGGAGAGAGGGTAATCATTTATTTCATTGCTGTATGCTGTGAAGATGTCTGTGGTTGCTGAGATGGACAGAGTTAGAGTGTGGATAGTGGGAGACCATTATATGACTAATCTGCAGTGGTATGCAAACATATGTGGCATTTCAGACAATGTTGGAATGCAGGTAGTGGAGGCTACCTGGTGTGATGTGCCAGGGAAAAATGTGCAAGTTGTTTATACACTTTGTAGAAATATGGTTTATTTTAACACTCCTGATATTATGGTGGTAAATTGTGGAGCAATGTATTTGAGATATCTGAGTGCAACAAGTTTGCTGGGTGCACTGAAGCAGTTGCTAAAGGAACTGATGCACCTGTTTCCATCTGCTAACATCATTTTTTCACATATAGCACCTAGGACTGCATGGATGTCTTGTTATGTATGTAATCCTCAACAAGACATAGGAAGATGTCTTGTTAATAAAGGAATATCTTGTTTTATGTATTCTGTTGGAATGTCATCATTCCAAAATGAGAACCTTTTGCTAGACGGTGCTATTTTTTCTTGTGATGGAATAACTTTCACAGATTTTGATCATGCAATATTTCTTGGTAACATGCAGACCTCAATCAGGAAGTTGTTGTGAAGACATGTAACAGATACAATCTGAAAAAGCCTAAAAAAATCCTGAAAAATGTGCAAACATAAAACAAATAAAAAAAGGCTCTTTTCGGAGCCAACTTCAAAGGGGAAGTGGGGCACACTATTTACATTTTAATTCCCCACATTCAGATTTTACGATTTGTCTGCATACATCGTGCTTGTCCGCAGACAGAGCTCATTACATACAGGATTTTGAGGCTGAGAGTCATGCAAATGAGACCTAGCAGGGCAAGGGATTGGTCAATAAGGTTTACTGGGTGTGATGTGTAAGGAGAGACTTTGTCAGAAAGTATTTTTCCTGAGAGGAGAGCAGGTTGCTATGGCTGTGTCTTTCAGAGGCAGGTTGTCTGGATTTTGGGAGACTCGTGGATGAATTGGTTGGAGGTACATGCAGGTCATTGTGGAGTGGCTGCACATCTTGGATTCCCGCATGTGGAAGTGCACTGTCATGGAGTGCGTGCAATGAAGTGGCTGGATTTGGTTCCTCTTTGTGCTACTTTGGTGACACAGTGGGCCTCATTACGACCCTGGCGGTAAGGGGTTAACGCCAGCGTTAGCTGCACCGACCCCTTACCGCCAACTACGAGGTCCCTTAGCGCCATGGCGCTTTTAACACCTGCTTTTAGCAGGTGTTAAAATCCATGGCGCTAAGGGACCATGGAGTTAATTACGCCACCGTAATTTACGGTGGCGTAATTAACGCCTTCCCCACTCCCATTATGCCCTATGGGGAAAAAATGGGAATGGGGAAGGGTAAATGGGGATTGGGGACTTACCGCCCCGCCGACCTCGGAATGGGGCGGTAAGTCCGCCAACCACCATGGCGTAAACGTAGTTTACGCCATGGTGGTAAAGTCACGGCCCAGGCCGTAACTTACCGCCTGGGTCGTAATGAGGCCCAGTGTCATCCAGACATCATTATTATTCTCTGGCATCGCCTTGCAATTTGCAATGAAAGAAGGACTTGGGGAAAGTCATGGACATGTTTCCAAACTCCCAAGTAATTTTTTCCTGTATTGCGCAGAGACAAATGTGGCTGAGTTCTTCTTCATTTGGTCCACAAATGGAGAAAGCGAGGCGCAATGTCAACAAGACTGTTTGTGCCTTTTTGAGAGATGTTGGCATGTCCTCTTTTCACAATGAAAATATTATGTTTCGTAGTACACACATTTTATGCAGAAATGGAGTACATCTTACTTATTTTGGCAATCAGATTTTTCTGCGAACTATACAAAATGCATTGCAACCCTTTTTGCAATAATAGCAATCTTTTTTCCAGTAGGTGTTGACCATTTGAAGTTTTTGAAACAGTAAAAACACCAGAGAAGAGTGCAATGTTTTTGATAGTGCAGCACCCCAAAAATGTCAATGTCTGCGAACTGTCCGTGGACTTCTAAAAATGCACAGGGCCCTGTACTATTTATTTACCACTTCTATTTCTAAACTGTGAAAGGCGGCTCTGAAAAGAGCCTTTTTTTGGGGGTTTTGTTGTTTTATATTTTTTGGGGGGTTTTAAACACGACACACAAGGAAAGGAAGGGAAGGGAAAGGAGGGTAAGGAAGGGGCACCAACCACGGGGATAAGAAAGGGCAGGTGACGAGAGGATGATGTTGGGTGGGCCTTAATCGGGTAGGGGGCAGTTCTTCTCATGCTCCCGGACCGCAGCCTCCAAAGCACTTTGAAGGTTCTCCCTCCTGCAGAGTACTGCTGTGACCCTTGAAAGGTAAGGGTCAACAGCATCACATATGGCCTGCGAGGCAGCTGGAGGGATGCGCTGCCCCACAGGAGTACCTCTTGTTGTGGCAGGAACAGAAACGGAAGAGGCTGCAGGGGAACTCAACCTACTACTTCTATCGCAAGGTACAACCTTACAAATAGCCCCACAGTGGAACTACCTTAGGTGTCACTTCATTGAGGTAGTACCATAGCTGTACAAACCCGGTTTGCCACGACTCAGTACCAATGGCACTGAGTGCAGCACACCTTGTTTGTACAAGCTTTCGGTACTCCATCAAGTGTGGCAAACAACCTCCACACCCAAGATTCACAGTGAGTACTAGTAGTAGGGACTTCCACTACCTTATCCTCGACATCCTCTTCATCACTCTCCTCTGCATCCTCACACCAGTTCTTCTCTGCAGGCCCTTGGGGAGGTGGTGGTGTTGGAGGGGTTGGGGGTGGTGCTAAGACTGCAGTAGCACCAGCAGCAGCCATGGATGCCATCAGGACAGCTGTCAGGAATGAGGAATAGCAAAACAGGCCCAGCAAGGATCAATCTCCAGTAGTGCTCTGTCTTAGACAGAAAGACAGAATGAGGATCAGCTCTGGGGTGTGACCTTTTATAGGGGTGCTGGTGCACACTTCGAACACCAAAAAAGGGCTCAAAAAGTTTCAAAAAGTATGTAGATCGCCAGGGACATTTTCAGGGACATGTGCGAGGGTGAACGTTCACAGGAAAATACCTTGGATTGCTCAAAAAGCACTTCTTAAATGTCCGGGGGCCGAGACTGTGTTCGCAAACAAGGACCCATGCTTATTGTGTGTGCAGTCACATGATGACGTCTTGGACACGTTCGCGAATGGGAAGGGTGTCCGTAGGGCACCAAATGCACAGCGCCGGGTGTACACATGCGTGTAGGTGTTTTACGGACAGTGTTTGTGTCACTGAACTAATTAAAAGTGTGACACGCATGCAGTGGACAGTGACGGACAGGCGCGATGTTCGTAGGACCCAAGGGTGTGATATGCATGCATGCAGGTGTTCAACGGACAGTGTTCAGGTCCCCGAACAAATTAAATCTGTGTCACAACTTTGCGGACAGGCGGACGGGCTATGTGTTCTATAGACATATTAATTCTGGTTGCGGACAATGCGAACCGGGGGAATGTTCTTAGGACACCTTAATTTGAAGGGCGGACAGTGCAAACAGGTATAGTGTCCTTAGGATACTCCCATTTTGGTCAATTGCGGACATGCAGACATCTTATGTGTCCTAAGGACACCTCCATTTTGATTGCGGACACTGCAAACAAGTATGGTGTCCTTAGGACACCCCCATTTTGGTTTATTACAGACATCCCGGACACCCGCGCTGTCCGCAGACACTCTAACTGCCTTTTTAATTAAAAAAAAGACACAGAGGAATATAGTAACAGCACACAGAATATTTTATTATTGTATAAAAATATAAACATTTTGAAAGAGAGGGGTAGCAGAAACTGATACAAATACAGGGGAATTAGGGATTTATACATGTTGGATGGTAGGGGAGGAAGGGATTGAAATCTCATAGTAAAATGTTTCTTGCTGGGGAGTTTTTGGGGACGGGACATGGAGAAGGGGTACAGGTACATGTGGGACATTGATATTTAATTTCTTCCTTTATATTATGGTCCTCCACAAAGTTATTTAAAAGAATGAAATGTGTTATTATAGATACATTTCTTGCTCTACACGCTGCAGATGATTTTCCAAGGTGTCTGTTTCTGTATTATTTTTAATGTCGGTATGGTCTGTTAAAGAACAATATATGTTAAGTACACATAAAGTAATGGTTATTAATTGGTGTATTTAGAGTAGTGTAGTGTCTACCATTAGTATCACTGTTTTCACCTATTTCGTCCTGAGGAAAATATTCGTCTAGCCATTCCAAAGAACTAGACATTTCTGTGTAAAAAAAATAAAAAAATACTTTTAGTGTACCCTAATACAGAAAGCTTACAAATATATATAATTAATGTAGTGTACTTACTAGTTTCTTTTTAAGTTTTGCTATTACTGCTGCGTAGGTGTGCTGTTGATTTTCGCTGTGCAGTTTCTGTGAGATAATTCTGCTGGAGGCATATTTATTTTCTTTTGGTATGTTCCATTATGTTGCATATGCTATGTAATTGGACTGTTGGTGTCTTACATATACAGTTTCCACTTCTTATTTATTATTGAATGTAATTTATTTATGGTCTGCTTTTTGAACGTGCTCATTGTTTTTATTGCATGCTACAACAATGAAAGATAACCCCTGAGTTTTTGGATAGTGTTGATGTTGACCACATCCGTCCACGGACATGCACATGGTCCGTGGACATCAAAATCACTAGCGTGGGGCAGGGGATTCAGTATGTTCTATGTTACATGTATTTAAACTAACAGAATCCTACTTAACACCTATCAAATTAATTCTATCTTTATCTATATTCAGTGAAAAAACTTTGTTAAAGGGGCATTATGGTTAAGTTGCGCTACTAAAAACCTATGAAATTCAGTAAAAAAACTTTGTTAAAGGGACATTATGGTTAAGTTGCGCTACTAAAAACCTATGAATTTCAGTGAAAAAAACTTTGTTAAAGGGATGTTATGGTTAAGTTGCGCTACTAAAACCTATGAAATTCAGTGAAAAAACTTTGTTAAAGGGACGTTATGGTTAAGTAAAAACAAAAAAACCTAGAAATTTGCCAGTTGTGGTAAGCTAAGCAACCATAACTCACGCCACCACCGTGCGCTGCTAAGACTAACACCCAGGACATCAAAGATGACATCACCTGTATGGCTCCCTCTTTTTTCCTTTACTGACATATCTAGGCCACATGGATTTCAAGGTAACAGTCAGGAACTAAAAATTCAAAAGGTACTATATTTGTACACTTATCCTTCAAATATGTTCTTACAGTAATTCCCTTATGGTCCACTCACAGCATATGAAACATATAGGCTTGAAAGACAGCAATGCTTTCTATTCATGAAGATAATCAGTAAGGTTATCAACACTTTCTTATAGGTCTGTAGTTTTTTTTTTTATTACTGTACTTTATTACTTCCTGGGGATCACTTTTTGCAGATAAAATAGTCATACTAGAGTCAGTGTGAATTTCCCAGATCTTCATTTTGAGATGGTTCCCTGGCAGCATAACATTATCAGAAGCTCAACCTCCCAATTCTTTTTAGTAATTGATTGGTTCAATATTACTCCTTGATATCGTATCTCTGATACTTTCTCTAATTGCTCTCCACCAATATTCCAGTTGAATTTTTTGTTGATGAGATTTTTGGTTCCTCTTAAGGAAATAAGGAGGCCTGCAATGTACAACTTAAAAAGAGTAGCGGCAAGTGGACAACCTTGTTTTACTCCTTTTTTAATGTAATGGGCAGGTCATCTGAGAAAATATCCTCGTTGTTGATTCTTGTTTGTGTAAAGGTGTTTTGGTGAAGGGCTATTATTGGCTGTAAAAGTTCTTCCAGACACACCAATTCTTTAATTTTATCCATAGGTTGTTTCGATGTACTCCGTCAAAAGCTTGACTTATGTCTATGAAGGCTAAGTGCAGCCTCCCTTCAGTTCTGTTCATTTTAGTATTGACAAGATGTATAGATTTAATTTCGTACCAGTTGCCTTGGTGAATTCTGTTTGAAGGGGATCAATGATATTATTGTTATCCACCCAATCTGATAGTCCTTGCTGTAGGTCTGATGCGAAGAGTTTTCCAATAGTGTCAAGCCGGGATAAGGGCTGGTACTTTCTTGCATTTTCTTGCTTTCGTCTTGGGACAGTGATGCTTTTAGTCCATGATTCTGGAATTTGTTTAGTTTTTTCAATATTTTTGAATATCGATGTGATCATCTCTGCCCATTTTGCTGGAACTTTTTTAGGTGTAAATGTGTTAGACCGTCCAGACCTGCCACAGAAGAGTCTTTCAGTTTTGTTATTGGTTGTTCAATTTGATCTTCATCCATCATTGTTTTCAAGGAATTCTGGTTATAAGTTGAAACATTGTCTATGATGGTCTCTGAACTTCCAAAACACTTTTGCGTAGTGCTTCATCCACTCAGATTCCAAGACTCCACTTATGAGACGAGTATGATGTTTTAGGGTTAGGTTGTTGATTATGTCCCATGTGTCTCTTGTGGTTGCTTGAGCCAAAGCACAGCGCATGTGTTCCCCTTGTTCTTGGTCTCTCAATTGTCTAATCCAAATTAGCCAGTTGTTATACTATTGTTGTTTCCTTTTAATTTGTCTAAGTTGAATTTATCTGTTAGCTGATTTCTTTATTTGCCAAATCTCTTTTCTCAGTTGTTTCCTTTTTTCTACCACTTGTGTACTGTATGGATGTTTTAGGTTAATTAATGGCAGTGTCAAGCTGGAATTTTTCATTTTGTAGATTTTTAGGAGGGAGTCAAAAGAGATATCATGATTATCAAGCGTTATTTGAGTTTTGTTTTCGTCTGTTAAGGTTGCAATATCACTTTTCCTCAATCTTAGACGGTTTCCCCTGGATTTAGATCCACAGTACAGCTTGTATCAATCTCCTTCAACTTTATTTTGGTTACCCAAGTGAATTTCTAGCTGTTGTGATCACTGGCTTCTTGTGGTAGCACATCAAAACTATTGACCATATGCAAGTGTTTTTTAAAATCCATATATAGTTAATTGTGGATCTAGAGACTCCATATGCCCAGGTTGATTTGTACAGAATATCCCCTTTCACTTGACAAGTTAGCATGAATAAGTTGTTCTCATTTGCCATCTGCACCCACTTTGCTGCGTCTGACACTCCAAGGCTCAGTAGATCAAGGATTGGGAGTCCCTGATGATTGAGACATTTGATATTCAAATCTCCACATATGACTACATTCAAGCGAGGAACGTTTGAAGATTCAGCTTTTATTATATTTGAGATTATACTAAGCAGCTTGACTGTCATAATTCTCAGTAGATGTTTAACATCATTGTTTTTTGCACTGTTTCTGGATCCTGTGCATTAGCTACAGCTAGGGCCCAAACAGATAATGGGGTTGGAGTTACCTTTTTTTAAGATCAAAGTCCTTTTTTTTGTCTTACAAGCATCAAGCGTCCGGCAAAAGGACTTCCGTTTGTGCCTTGTTGTGCTGGATTCATGTGGATCTCATTATTTTTTACAAGTAGGTGTCATTTTATATGGAGAACTTTATGCATTGTTTGAACACCAATGCATCTATTCACCACATCTGTTTTGTTGTATTGAGTGTGCAGTAGTAACCAGGTCTGACCAAGAATTTAACAAAAAACTGAAGAACCTTTCCTTTGAAGACATTTGTATCTTCCTGACAGATACTAACTTTTGAGTTCACCTTGAGCTCACCCTGAGACCTGACAATGTCCTGATGAACGACATAACTGACGCAGACTTAAGTTATTTTGAACACATTCCTGTTCCTAATGGAGTGGTTGTAGTTCACTCTTGTAAGATGCCCTAATAATGAATTGTTAAGGTAGCTCATTCAACTGTATTCTGGATTTGATCTCACATGATTCTGTGACAGGGAGTAGTTTATCTTTCTAGTACTTTAACAATTAACCTGATGTTAGATATCGGTTTGTAATTTTCTGGGACATTCGGATCTGCCTTAGATTTTCTTAGCAGTCCCGTTTCAGTAGCTGTGTTTAGTCTATCTGAAACAATCCCTGTTGTTAGTGATTCCTTAGAGTTTGGAAGCATGTGTCACTGTCTTCTTTTGCATCCTTCATCCTCAAATGATACAATCACCCATCTCCATAGCATGTAATGGTGCCTTTCATTTTGTGAACAAAGGCAGTTGCAGCCTTACTAGTCTGATAATTAGATCTATTGTGCTTGGAGGGTCATGGCACATTAAGAGTTTGCATTTGAGTAAGGTCAACATTAAATGTACATACTCAGTTGCAGCTGCTGGAGGGGAACTGAGTAATTTTATGAGCTGTTTTTTTTTCACATGCCATCTGGATTTTTGGGATCAGATTTACTACCATTGATCTGGCCATCTAAGCTGGGGGTGAATCTTCACAAGAAGCGCTGCACCCGCCGCGGCATATTTAGCTTTGTTTTCATGTGTTGTCTTTCTATTTTACCAATATAGCTATGCTTACCATTAGGAAATGCTCATATAACAGTCACAGCAGAAATCAGTGCTCTGATCCATACATTTTGCTAAGGCTTTAGTGAGGATGTATGAGAGCCTTAGCGAAAAGGTTGACAATGTAGACCACACCAGATGGAGTCAAAAAAGGATTATTTTTAAGATCACAGGCACATTTTGCTAGTTAGTAATTGATCTAAAGGACATTCATGAGGCATGCATCAGCACTGCTTGCCAGTTTGCCTGTCACTTGAACTAGCACATTTGGGGGCCGATTCATGGAACAAACGTGCACTGAAAATCTTTGCGCAAGCAGGCGCAAGCAGGCGCAAGCGCAAAAAAACAGGCGCACGCGTGCGATTCATGGAAGTCCCTGCACGTGTTTTCCTCGGGATGTGCGCCAAACCCGTGCATGGCGCACACGTCACTGCAACATCCCGAAAGGCGTGCGCGACGCGCACAGTGAAAGCGCACAACCTCGGCGCATACACCAGAAAGTGGGAGGAACACGGGGCGTAAGGCGCGGAATGGGGAACAATGCGCAAAAATAAGGGCATAACTGGGGATGTACTTCAGGGAAGCAGACGGAACGCCCACACGCACTCGAACCACACATATTCATGCAATCGAATAGGGCAAAGCCACGCACAGCCAAAGACACGCACAAGCCGAAACACATCCGCCACACGAAGGCAGGCGGTAGCGTCCCTGCGCATTACAAAAGTGGCAACATACAGCAATTGGGCCTGTGCGAGCAGGGCTCGTGTATTTCGGGGGTGCGCGGGAAGTTACACACGCGATTGAGCAGGGTACGTGTATTTTGGGGGTGCGCGGGAAGTTACACACACGATTGAGTGGGGTACGTGTATTTCGGGGTTGCGCGGGAAGTTACACACATGATTTAGCGGGGTACGTGTATTTCGGGGTTGCGCGGGAAGTTACACACGCGATTGAGCGGTGTATGTGCATATCAGGGGTGCGCGGAAAGTATCACACGCAATTTCATCAGGGTACGTGTATTACAGGGGTGCGCGGGAAGTTCCACACGCGAATGTCCAGGCTACGTGTATTTCGGGGTGCGCGGGAAGTTACACACGTGATAGAGCGGGGTACGTGTATTTCGGGGGTGCGCAGGAAGTTTTACACGCGATTGAGCGGGGTACGTGTATTTCGGGGTGCGCGGGAAGTTACACACGCGATTGAGCGGGGTACGTGTATTTCGGGGGTGCGCGGGAAGTTACACACGCGATTGAGTGGGGTACGTGTATTTCGGGGGTGCGCGGGAAGTTACACACGCGATCGAGCGGGGTATGTGTATTTCGGGGTTGCGCGGGAAGTTACACACACGATTGAGCGGGGTACGTGCATATCAGGAGTGCGTGGAAAGTATCACACGCGATTCCATCAGGGTACGAGTATTATAGGGGTGCGCGGGAAGTTCCACATGCGAATGTCCAGGCTACGTGTATTTCGGGGTGCGCGGGAAGTTACACACGCGATTGAGCGGGGTACGTGCATATCAGGGGTGCGCGGAAAGTATCACACGCGAATCCATCAGGGTACGTGTATTACATGGGTGCGCGTGGAGCACCACACGTGAATTGCACGTGTGGGTCCTCCCAGGTGTTCCCTCTACACCCTCCACGGCCCCTGCAGGTGGCTAACACCACAGGGGCCTACCCTGCACATGTCCTGCAGGCACCCCATCCACCATGGCCATGCCCCCCAGCCAAGCCACATGTCAACTTGCACTACTGCCCACCAACGCATGTCCCCCTGCAC
This sequence comes from Ambystoma mexicanum, assembly GCF_040938575.1. NCBI lineage: Eukaryota > Metazoa > Chordata > Amphibia > Caudata > Ambystomatidae > Ambystoma > Ambystoma mexicanum. The sequence goes on along the minus strand of NC_090924.1, from coordinate 1,105,684,764 downwards.
CCCCAGCCACCAGGGGCACCCTCCACCAGGCCCCCACCCATGTCTCCACCCCCACCCCCCAGCACTGTGGGACACCCTCCACCAGGCCCCCACCCATGTCTCCCACCACCCCCACCCCCCAGCAGTGCAGTGGCACCCTCCACCAGGCCCCCACCCATGTCCAACTCATGTCCCCACCACCCCCACCCCCCAGCACTGTGGGGCACCTGCCAGCAGGCCCCCACCCATGTCTCCCACCACCCCCACCCCCCAGCAGTGCAGGGGCACCCTCCAACAGGCCCCCACCCATGTCCAACTCATGTCTTCCACCACCCCCACCCCCAGTACTGTGGGGCACCTGCCAGCAGGCCCCCACCCATGTCCAACTCATGTTCCCCACCACCCCCACCCCCCAGCACTGTGGGGCACCTGCCAGCAGGCCCCCACCCATGTCCAACTCATGTTCCCCACCACCCCCACCCCCCAGCAGTGCAGGGGCACCCTCCACCAGGCCCCCACCCATGTCTCCCACCACCCCCACCCCCCAGCAGTGCAGGGGCAGCCTCCACCAGGCCCCCACCCATGTCTCCCACCACCTCCACCCCCAGCAGTGCAGGGTCACCCTACACCAGGCCCCCACCCATGTCCAACTAATGTTCCCCACCACCCCCACGCCCCAGCAGTGCAGGGGCACCCTCCACCAGGCCCCCACCCATGTCTCCTACCACCCCCGCCCCCCAGCACTGTGGGGCACCTGCCAGCAGGCCCCCACCCATGTCCAACTCATGTTTCCCAACACCCCCACCCCCCAGCACTGTGGGGCACCTGCCAGCAGGCCCCCACCCATGTCCAACTCATGTTCCCCACCACCCCCACCCCCCAGCACTGTGGGGCACCTGCCAGCAGGCCCCAACTCATGTTGCCCAGCCAACATGTCATCACAATCTAGATCCCTGGTCCCTATGGTCAGCCTCCAAATGCAAAACAGCCACCTGAGTATTGCATTCACCCACTCTGAAATGGCAATTACATGACAGAACACCAATTGCAAGTTTCGAAACAAACACATGTCCCTCACATACACCCAATGGGTGTCAGTGAATCTCAAAACCCATATCATGATATGCATGAAACCAATGAGATGATACTACACATTGAAGTTTGATAAAAAAAATATGTATTAAAGGAAACATAAATAGATTCAAAAATAAAGAAACAGAAATGGGAATGTACAGAAATGAAAAGAAGCATGTCCGTGAAAAAAAGCAAAAGCAAAAATCATAATCCAAAGTAATGGTGTCCAAAGTCACTGTCCACAAAAGAAAATACAATGGGAAATAATAATTGAAAGCCATTGCTCCATGGGTAAATTGTGAAAGTGAAATAAAATCCAACAGTGAACTATGTACAGACGAACAAGCCAGGGTCCATTGTCCCAACCAAAGAAATGAAACCTATCTAACAACACTAACTAATAAAATGAACTATATACAAAAATGTGGCCAATGTCCAAAAGGTCAAAAAAAAGGAAACCTAACACTAACTACATAACTATTTACATGGGCAGTGGGCTAGTCCAATGGCTCACTGGATGTTGTCATGGCCAGGGCATCATCGAACTCCTGTTCAATGGCTTGGAGGCCGGCATGTTCCCTGGCCCCGAGGTCTCGCAGGGATAAAGCAGTGTCCAGCTCCAACTCCCTGCGAAGACCCTCGAGGCACTCAGTGCGCCTCAGCGCCCTCCGCATGGAGTTCTCCGCCCTGACCATTGTGAGCCGTTCCTCCTCTTCCCGCTCCGCACCTATCTGCTGGCCCAACCGCTCCCACATAGAAGCCACTCCCATTCCAGGGTTCTCCTGCCCTCCGGCCGATGCCTGCACCCCTGATGTTGATGGCCCCGAGCCATGATGCCTCCCACGTCGAGCCTGCCGCTGCCTCCGACGCAACTGCCTGTGCCAGCACGACGGCATCCAGGCTGATGGAATCCACCGACGCCGGTGTGCACGTGCCCTGCCCGATGATGCCGTCACATCCTCCATCTGCTGGGGTCCAGTTGCTGGTGTGTCCACCCCTGCTGGACCTCCGACTCCCGACTGTGGCAGGGATGGGATCCCCACCGAGCCGGCTGCATTGGTCGGGGCAGGTCCACAGGGGGCCCGGTGGCATCTGGGCCGGAAGACGGCATGGAGAACGACTGGTGCATAGTCTCCACAGAGGAGGAGAGGGTCGCCAGATTGGCTGACACATGTAGGAAACCCCCGACCATGGCCGATCCCAACTGGGCCACATCGGCACAGTGCTCTCCGTGATGACATGCATGCTCCTCCCGGGAAGCACGCACCTCATCACGAATTGCACCTGTGCGCAACGCGACACCAATCAGGACCTTCTCCATACGGCCAGGGGTCCCCTCGTCCGCAGGTGGAGGGGAGTCAGATGACATGGACATCCCCCCTACCTGCGGACGGGCCTTGGATGGGGTATCCCTGCAGGTGCATGGTGGTGCAGTCACAGTGTCAGGGACAGTGACATGCACAGGCCCCTCCACGGCGACCTGTGCTGCCTCCTACCCCTGCCCCTGGACTGCAACACTTGCACCAGCAGGGATGCCCCCACCAGGCCCCATGTGCACCTCAGTAGCGGCCTCCTCCTCCTCTGTGGAAACCACCAACCTGGATGGCTCCACCCCGTCTTCCGCCGTTGCAAGCCCCTGTGGGGGCACACCCACCCCTTCCGCTGCAGCCGTGGGGGCATCCCCGCCGCTTTGCTCCACAGAGCCGTCTCCGCCCTCTTCTTCACGTGGCGCTGTGTAGAGGGAGACATAGAACACAAGCATCAGGGTACTGTACAATGGTCTCCTAGACAGGAAGCAATAGCAGATGAGTGGCACTGTCAACGATCACTTCCATCATGTCCCTCCACAACACATGGCTCAGTGCAGGTAAAACACATGCGGTAACAGGCATGGCGCATGCTATGGACATTAGCATACATGTCCAAGGGATTCTTGAACATACAATGTTGTTTTGGAACTCACATGCATCATGGGCCATGCCTATCACATGCACACACTTCACCCTAGTTTCATCCATCTGGCCTCGTACACCACAGACACAGTGGATACAAGGATGACTAGGCTGCATCAGTGAACCTGAACATTGCGACAGACATGTGTCATGCATCCCTGGCATTCACAAGTCACAGACACACAGGTCAGACACACAGACATGGACAGCATACATGTACATGGCATCAGCACCCATCCCTCACCCCCACCCATGTCCAGGAACAGAGACTGGCATGCTTTCATGTCATGTGGCCATTCCGCATAGGGTTGCATTTGAACACATGCACCAACCGTGTGGTTCACACATTACTGGTCTCACATGCATGACGTCCCTGCACACACACATGCATACATGGCCTATGTCACACATACAGGCAAGTATCAGACAACCAGCACACTGCGACATGCCCTGTCTCACACAGCAATGCTTGGCCACTTACCGCTTAACTCCAGACGGGTCTGCCTCTCATGGATCTGGGCGTGGAGCGCTGGGCCTAAGCGTTCCAGGACCGTCATCTGGATGGGACTCATGCGCCCCCGGCCCCCCTCCACGAGGCACCGGGCCTTCAAGAGGATCCTGGACCTGCAGTCATCCCAGCGCTTCTTGACATGTTGGTAGTCGCAGACTGCCACCCCCTCCACGTTGATGGCAGTCACGATGTCCGTCCAGATCCAAGTCCGTCCTTCCTTGTTGGCGCGCTTACTTCTGAAGAGGGCATCATACTTCCCCAGGACTTGCTCCACCAGGACACCAACTTCGGTGGCAGTGAAGCGGGTGCCCCTCTGCCTCTCTGGCCGGGGGTTGCCAGTGGTGCCAGATGTTTCAGTGCCCGACATGACAACCCCAGAGGCAGGAGTGGGTGGGCAACTGGGTCCTGGGGCTGGGCTGTGGAGCGATGGTATCCCAGTCGGGAGTCTTCTGTTCCAGCAGGGGTGAACACAGCAAATGGACCCCTGCAGATGGCTGATGTGCAAGCACCAAATGGCAGGGCACGGTGGCAGCAGGCAGGCAGGCAGGCAGGCAGCAGCAGATGGCTCGTGAGAGGCTGCTCGGGGCTCTGGGGGGCAGTAATTCGGCCTTTTGGGCAGGAGCGTGGTCTTCCGTGTGCTTAAGCGTGGCCAGCTTGATACGGAGTGAATTGGCACGTGAAAATCCTGCAGGTCTGCGTGTAATTCGAGGAAAGGCCCTTAGCGCGTATGCACGTCAGCACGCATATGCGATTTCATTGGACCAAAGGCCCTTAGCGCATGAGCGTGTCTGTGACGTGACGCGCGTGGGTGTTTCCCTCATTGCACGTGATGACAACATGGATGCATGTGACAGCCGGATGTGGAAGCCTGATTGGCAGATGTGACATGGATGCCCATCTGAACACTGTGACACTTGCCAGAGGTGTACACATGCATGCTAGTGTGGTGGTGTGTGTACATGTGTGGTGCACTTCCTGTGTTGCATGTGATGTCTGGCTCAGCTTTGCCTGCTCATGCTGTTGTATGGGTATGGATGGTGCTGGCAGTTGCGATATGGCTGTGGTATGGCTCATGTGTGCGAGTTGAAATGACATGTGTGTTGGGGATTTTGATGGCATGTCTGAGGTTTGCCAATGCCACTCATGTACAACTGTCATGTGTGTATGTGTCCATTGTACAGTGCCCTGATGCCTGTGTTTTATTTCTCCCTGTCTGAAGCGTCAACTGATGAAGAAGGTGGAGAAGGTGCTGTGGAGCACAGCGGCGGGGATCCCACCGCCAGCCGGAGACGCAAGGCCCGGCTCCCCTCCCATGTTGTCATCTCGTCGGGGAGTGAGGAGTCCGGTGCCGCATCCCAAGCCGCAGCTGTCGGGGGGAGGTCCAAGAGGCGGAGGTTGATGTTGGACTCCTCGGCAGCAGAAGGGGCAGCTGGGACCCCACAGGGCCCAACGTGGGGAAGATGGCACAGAGTCATCCAGGTTGGTGGGGAGTTTGGTGGAGGAGGAGGCCGTGCAAGCAACAGAGATGGGGTCTGGAGGTGGGGATCCCACTGGTGCTAGTGGTGCAGTGCAAGACCAGGGACAGGAGGCAGCACAGGCCGCCGCGGAGGTGCCTGTGTGCAATCCTGTCCCTGATCCTGTCCCTGCATCATCTTGCACCAGCAGGGATGCCTACGTCCAGACCCGTTTTCAGGCAGGGGATGAGCAAACGACAACTGGCCTTCCTCTGCCTGCGGACGTGGCTATCCGGGTCCGGGTTGAGCCTGTCCTGACTGGTGTGGCGTTGCGTCAACGGGCCATGCGAGGTGACCTGCAGTCTTTTCATGAGGAAACTGCACGTCATCTCGAATGGCTCGTTGACCACGTCAGCCTGCTGGGACAGGTCACCCAGTCCGGATTCCTCCGTTTGCTGGGGCTTGCTTCGACCCCCTCCTCAACTGAACCCCCTACGCGCCAGTCGTCCTCCGTGCCATCTTCCCACCCATCAGTCACCTGGGTGCCCCGTGGAGCTGCCCTGACGGTGTGGCCAGGCTGGTGGAGGAGGCATCCCTGCCACAGTCGGGAGTCGGACGTCCAGCAGGGGTGGCCACATCAATGACTGCACCCCAGCCGGCGGAGGATGTGCAGGCAGCAGGAGGCAGTGCACGGGCAGAGGCACAGCAGCAGCAGCAGCGTGGTGGGAGCCATGAAGGCTCGGGGCCTTCAACATCGGAGGGGCAGACATCGGCCAGAGGGCAGGAGGACCCAGGACAGAGAGTGTCTTCCGTGTGGCAGCGGTTGGGCCACGCCATAGATGTGGAGCGGCAGCGGGCGGAAGAGGCACGGGTCACAATGGTCAGGGCGGAGAACTCCATGCGGAGGGCCCTGAGGTGGGCCGAGTGCCTCGAGGCAATCCGCAGGGGTTTGGAGGTGGACATGTCGACGGCCCTGCGGACCCTCGGGGCCATGGAGGAGGACCGCCTCCGGGACATTGAGCAGGAGTTCGATGATGCCCTGGCCCGGGACATCCAAAAGTGAGCCGTCAAACTAGCCCGCTGCCCTTGTACATAGTTATGTAGGTAGTGTTAGGTTTCCTTTTTTTTGGGATTTATTTTGGACCTTTTGGACATTGGCCACATTTTTGTATATAGTTTATTTTATTAGTTAGTGTAGTTAGATAGGTTTCATTTCTTTTGTTGGGATAATGGACCCTGGCTTGTTCGTATGTACATAGTTCACTGTTGGATTGTATTTTTCTTTCACAATTTGACCATGGAGCAATGGCTTTCAATTATTATTTCCCATTGGATTTTCTTTTGTGGACAGTGACTTTGGACACCATTACTTTGGATTATGATTTTTGCTTTTGCTTTTTTTCACGGACATGCTTCTTTTCATTTTTGTACATTCCCATTTCTGTTTCTTTATTTTTGATTCTATTTATGTTTCCTTTAATACATATTTTTTTATTGAACTTCAATGTGTAGTATCTCATTGGTTTCATGCATATCATGATATGGGTTTTGAGATTCACTGACACCCATTGGGTGTATGTGAGGGAAATGTGTTTGTTTCGGAACTTGCAATTGGTGTTCTGTCATGTAATTGCCAATTATGAGTGGGTGGATGCAATACTCGGGTGGGTGTTTTGCATTTGGAGGCTGACCATAGGAACCAGGGATCTAGATTGTGATGACATGTTGGCTGGGGAACATGAGTTGGACATGGGTGGGGGCCTGGTGGAGGGTGACCCTGCACTGCTGGGGGGTGGGGGTAGTGGGAGACATGGGTGGGGGCCTGGTGGAGGCTGCCCCTGCACTGCTGGGGGGTGGGGGTGGTGGGAGACATAGGTGGGGGCCTGGTGGAGGGTGCCCCTGCACTGCTAGGGGGTGGTGGTGGTGGGGAACATGAGTTGGACATGTGTGGGTGCCTGCTGGCAGGTGCCCCACAGTGCTGGGGGGTGGGGGTGGTGGGGAACATGAGTTGGACATGGGTGGGGGCCTGCTGGCCGGTGCCCCACAGTGCTGGGGGGTGGGGGTGGTGGGAGACATGAGTTGGACATGGGTGGGGGCCTGTTGGAGGGTGCCCCTGCACTGCTGGGTTGTGGGGGTGGTGGGAGACATGGGTGGGGGCCTGGTGGGGGGTGCCCCTGCACTGCTGGGGGGTGGGGGTGGTGGGAGACATGAGTTGGACATGGGTGGCGGCCTGGTGGAGGGTGCCCCTGCACTGCTGGGGGGTGGGGGTGGTGGGGAACATGAGTTGGACATGGGTGGGGGCCTGCTGGCAGGTGCCCCACACTGCTGGGGTGTGGGGGTGGTGGGGAACATGAGTTGGACATGGGTGGGGGCCTGCTGGCAGGTGCCCCACAGTGCTGGGGGGTGGGGGTGGTGGGGAACATGAGTTGGACATGGGTGGGGGCCTGGTGGAGGGTGCCCCTGGTGGCTGGGGGTGCAGGGGGACATGCGTTGGTGGGCAGTAGTGCAAGTTGACATGTGGGTTGGCTGGGGGGCATGGCCATGGTGGATGGGGTGCCTGCAGGACATGTGCAGGGTAGATCCCTGTGGTGTGAGCCACCTGCAGGGGCCGTGGAGGGTGTAGAGGGAACACCTGGGAGGACCCACACGTGCAATTCACATGTGGTGCTCCCCGCGCACCCCTGTAATACACGTACCCTGATGGAATCGCGTGTGATACTTTCCGCGCACCCCTGATATGCACGTACCCTGCTGATATCGCGTGTGAAACTTCCCGCACACCCCAAAATACACGTAGCCAGGACATTCGCTTGTGGAACTTCCCGCGCACCCCTGATATACATGTACCCTGCTGACTTTGCGTGTGAAACTTCCCACGCACCCCAAGATACACGTAGCCAGGAGATTCGCGTGTGTAACTTCCCGCGCACCCCTGATATACATGTACCCTGCTGACTTTGCGTGTGAAACTTCCCACGCACCCCAAGATACACGTAGCCTGTAGATTTGCGTGTGTAACTTCCCGCGCACCCCGAAATACACGTAGCCAGGAGATTCGCGTGTGGAACTTCCCGCGCACCCCGAGATACACGTAGCCAGGACATTCGCGTGTGGAACTTCCCGCGACACCCCAAAATACACGTAGCCAGGACATTCGCGTTTGGAACTTCCCGCGCACACCTGGAATACACGTACCCTGCTGATATCGCGTGTGAAACTTCCCGCGCACCCCGAAATACACGTAGCCAGGACATTCGTGTGTGGAACTTCCCGCACCCCTGATATACACGTACCCTGCTGAATTCACGTGTGAAAATTCCCGCGCACCCCTGATGTACACGTACCCTGATGGAATCGCGTGTGGAACTTCAAGCGCACCCCTGTAATACACGTACCCTGCTGAAATCGCGTGTGGAACTTCCCGCGCACCCCTGAAATACACGTACCCTGCTGAAATCGCGTGTGGAACTTCCCGCGCACCCCTGAAATACACGTACCCTGATGGAATCGCGTGTGAAACTTCCCGCGCACCCCTGAAATGCACGTACCCAGCTGAAATGACGTGAGGTACTTCCCGCGCACCCCAGTGATACACGTAGCCCGCTTGCCATGCTGGTACAGGGTTAGCGCAGCCCTTTGCACTGGATTGGGGATTTTGATGGCTTTTCCCTGCGCGAGAGGCGTTCTTGGGGGCGTAACTGGCGCTGCTGCAGGGTCGCTGCGCCACTGTGCGCCACGGCTGGTTTTGGTAGCTGGAATCCATGAATATGCTGTGTGCGGAAATGGGTTTTGGCGCACACGGGTGGCGCAGGGATTCGCACACGCACACTGTGCGCCAGCCGCGTGCGCCACTTGTGCGCTGAATTCTATGAATTACCCCCATAATGTTAGCTGCAAGTACCTAGCCAATAGGGAAGCTCCCACCAAAGTATTACTGATAGTGTTGTTGCTTTCAACAATGCCCTAATATGCTTCTAGCTGACCTTAGCATAACTTTCAATGTCCTCTTATGGTGGAGCAGTATTCAGCATCAACACTCACAATACAGCATGCGCACTGTAAGAGAGGCAAAATGATCACAAAGGCACTAGACATGTCTGAAAAAGGACGCATGAACCATACTGACAGTATTTTAGGCAGCTATAACATTTTATACATACTAAGGAAACACAAAATGTGCTTTCAAAGATTGTTACTAGTGTACGACAAACTTCAGAGAAGAAATGACTGTGAATATTGGGGTCACAACAATTAAAATGTGAGTCACCTGTAACATGTGCATGTCCCCTGGATCTCTTAACTTCAACCTCAATATTATGGTGGGATTTCTGAGCGACAGGAGTGTGCCAAATACTGCTTGAGAAATATTTTCTGTTCTATTTCTATAATTGACCGTCCGTCACCATAAAAACAGTAAATAGGATTTCTTGGCCAGGCTCTCACACTTCAAATAGCATTACTAATTGTTCTAGTGCTTTACAGCTTTTGCCAGAAATTGATAAATATGATTTTTAACAAGATTTTTTTCTGCCTCTGTGTAGAACGTGATAGATGATGTATTTCTTCTATTCCTAAAAGTCTTGCCCACTAGAAAGCAAGTAAAAATACTATTTCAAGCTTGCTGTGTTAGAAGATGTAGTTTGACTATGTCTAACACTGATCAGGAAACCTTTCTCGAACTAGAATCAAAATCAAAACTAATTTATTTCTAGGGCAGTGGGAGAGATTGTATGCATCTGCATGGACTGGCAGCCTGCCCTTAACTTCAGGACTCTCTTGAAAGAACATTTTAATTTCAATTACACCAAAGCCTGATTCTTTGGCAAACTGTAGCAGCCCTGTAGTTATGGTTAAGTTACTCAACCCATATGTAGAGCACTTTTTGGGCGGCTAATAACTTTCCTCCCTCCCCCAGACTAATCCACACCAAACTTTGCAAAAAATAGTATATGGCCCAGTTAGATCGATCCTATAAAGTTTGGTGAGGTTTTGTCAAGGGGGCAAAACTGATAAGGGGGGTCTCAAAATGTTTGTTTTTTCCCATAGACACAATGGAAAAAGAAATGTGCTCACGCCAACAGCTGAAACCATTGTACAGACCAGCAGGAGTGGTGGCTTGGTCCCGAAAGCGTGCTTTTGTAAATTTGGTGTAAATCCATTTAGTAGTTTTATTTTTAAATGGCCAAAAAGTAGGGCAAAAGAAATTAGTTATATCTGGGTTCGGACCGCGGATCCACTTCCCTATTCGGTCTGCGGACGGGCCTCCGATTGGTCCAGAGGACGGCGTGATGTCCGCGGACGCACCCAATGATTGGATGGTGAAAAGCATAAAGGTGTGTCATATTTTTGGCAGCATCCGCCATGTTGGAATCGCAGACAGGCATAGCTGGCCGTGGACAGTGCGGTTGGGAAAAAGTGTGCAAAACACATTTTGGGTCATTTGGTGCTGGAAAGTGGGGCTGGGAAGAGTAGGCGAGTGGAAAATGATGATATGAGACTGTTTTTTAAGGTTGAAAAAGGCTGGGCAGGTGACGTAGCTGTTCCTGGACAGCTCTGTGGACAGGCGGCTTGGAAAAGACATTTGGCGTCATTTGATGGATGGAAGGTGGCATACAAATGGTAGGGAAGTGGAATGAAGGCAATGTGGAGCTGTTTTTATAGGTGTTTATTTCAGGGTCCACAGACATCAGTGACCAGATTCTGGAGGCCATGACCACAGGCCATGACTCCCAGAATATGTGCACTGGGTACAACCACTGCAGTATTAATATGTGTATAGTAAATGTAGGTAATTTAGTGGGAGTACAAAGCGCTTGTAATATGAAGAAATGATGCAGTTGAATTGGATGTAATTTGACACGTGGGAAAGTAGATACAATGATAAGTGGCTGTAGATTGCAATACACCAAAAGTTGTTGTGCCACAGTGTAAGTCAACATTGAAATAACGGCAAAGGAATTTGTTTTGCCAAGTGGCCTTTGCATATTTATATCTTACTGTGGAGGGCAACGAGGGGCTTGCGTATGAATCCAGAAATGGACATGATTGTGGGAATAGATGTAGACAGAAGCAAGTAAGCCTGTAATCCACTGGTCGTGTGTGTACACTTTTAAGTGATTAGTGTACATGTATTTACGTTACTATTATTTGTTCAGGTTCCAGCAATTATCGTGGACAAAGTGTGAGGCTTTTGCGTTTGGTTTAAGGATGAAAGTCAAGACCCTTGCATTATGCACAAAGCTGTCTGAGGCATGGGAAAACACTGCAGATCTTTTTGAGAAACTAGTTTTATTCACAATACCTTAGATTTTGTCGCTGCAAGTCTCTGCTTGGGAAACGCTTCCCATAGCAGAAAGCAGGGGACAGATTATTATTGATGTGTAGGGAAATGTGTGCCTGTGTGGACGGCACCTGAGGTTGTTTTTTAAAGAAAAAGTAAATCTATTGGGAGCAGGTGCGTTGATAGCGGCAAAATGGAAGTAAAGATTGTGCTCTGTGATTGACTTGAAATATTTTGTTGTTTTTCAGTGCACTGACTGCCAGGAATACTGTTTTCATTTTTGTGGCATGTGTTTGTAAAAACAAAACTGACACGCACTCTCTGCGAACAGTACATGAAGGGTGTCTATTTCAGAAAATTGTGTTTTCAAGCCGTTGATGCTGCCATACATCGGAAGAATGGATGTGCAAAACGCAATGCAAGCAAGATTTTAAATACTATTTATTGTGTGAATTGAAAGTGCACTGTGTGACATATGATAAATGTCCTGACGGATGCATGTTGAATTTGAGGCAAAGAATAAACATTATAGGTTTGACTTGTCACTGAAATATGTACGCAAAATAAGAATGTACTGTGTATATTTAATTGTGCTGTGGTTAGTTGAATATGTTTTTCACTTCTTCATTGTATATATTTATCTAATCCCGATGTGTGCATGTCAAGGGTACAGCCTACCGGCCAACACCTTTTCCAACTGTATTTGGACAATAATTATTAACAACTTATATGTAATAAGTCATTCGGGATGACCGCCAGACAACAATCTGTCCTTTTGCGGTTGCAGTTATAATGAGCAACGTGGGAGCATATAGGTTCTAGAAATGTGTGGATGTCAAAGTGCTGCTTTTATTTCAATTTTAAAGCACTCATTTCTCCTCTGTAATGGAGCACCATGTGCGCACATTATTTGTTGGTCATGGAAGGTCATTTTTGGTGAAGAACGGAAAGACTTGCATTAAATACATTTATGATCAAAATTTGCCATTACAAGATGACCGTTGACAGTTTTACTGACAATAACAATAATACACAGTTTGGTAGCTATAAACTGTATTTCAATAAGATAGCCAACTTTTTGTGGATTTAATTGAATGTTTTTTTCATTGTGTGAAAATAAAAAATACTTTTTACAGCCATGAGTACTGTTTTTTTCTTTGAAATAAAATGTTTCTAAAATTTTTGTAAAAAGAAAGAAAACTTGCATTTGTTGTAGATGTATGTACTTAAGTTCCTCATTTTGCTTAAATAACTTTATGACATTGGTGATGACAGGGTATATTTGGCTACGCTGCCCACGGACATCATTGAAATATGTGGATCTTATTTTGAACATATAGTGATGTTAGCGTAATGGGCGGGCTAACGTAATCACTGCTGCAAGGCTTTGAAGTTAGGGTGATACAATCTTATTAAGTCTATCTAAGCAATGTACCGTATATGAAGTCTATAAGATTCTTTTTTTAGTGCTATTGTTTTTTTTTGTGTTTTTATTATTAATTAATTTTTGCACAAGAGGTTAGAAGGTAAGCTGGGGAGGAAAATGAGAGAAGAGGCAATGACCACAATGTTGAGTGGCAGGTGGACAGAGGAAGATGTTGGGGTGTGTTACATCTAAGGTATGGTGCAGTGTCTCTCATGATCTTTGATTACAGCTTCAAAGCACTTCAAAATTGCTCCACACCCATGATTCTCTCTTGGTGCTACAGGTAGGCGCTATCTCTACCTCATCTTCGTGTTCCTTTTCATTGTCTTTGGAAGTCTTTTTTGCTGTGTAGGTGCTGCAGTTGGTGGTGGTAGCTCTTGGGGAGGAGGGATGGCAATAGCTGATGCCATTTCTAAGATCAATAGCAGTTTTGGTAATATTCCTACAAATATGTGCTGTGTACTAGATTGTTTATCAATAATGAATAAGAATGGGGGTAGGAGCTGTGCAAGGGGAATATTTTGAGGTGCTAGGGGGACCAGTGCTTCCTGGTTCCCTTAGCACCTCTCGCACACACATAATCACATTTGTGCTCTAGCAGCTTGAAGCATCTGTGTGCTAATTGGAATTACCAATAAAATACCTTAGACTAAATAACCATAAAACTCAAAGGAGATGGTAAAATACTGATTTAATCTAAAAAAGTAAAGCAGGGTGAATAAGCATTCATCAAATCGACTTATGCAGGATCACACTGTCTTTCTGGTTATATTTAATTTATATAATGATAGATGCATCTACTATGATATCATCCTACGTGCCAAACTGCAAAAACCTATCGAGGGGTGTGATTGGATTAGGCGAACATGTCTAACTATAAAATATATGTGTGTTATTTCCTCATTGGTGGTCTCTTATCTGTAAGACACACCCTGAGCTACTTCTATACACGTGATGTAAGGCCCTCATCATAGCAGAGAATGGGGCAGCAAAATAATACTTTGCCACATTGTATCTAAAAATGCAATTCTAATTGGTTGGCAACCCAACTCCAACCTTGGATATTCGGCTAGCTAGCAGCACATACATAGAAATGAAACCCAGGTGCTAGGAAATACGTCAGCTTTCCACGTATTTCCCCAATTAGTGTACCCTCTCTCATCGGTACGCCTCGGTAGGCCTTGGTAGACCTCATGCCAGTGTCTTCTGCATGAAGGTCGGACATTCAAGAGAGTATAGGCCCATCAATATCTTAGCTTCAAAATTAATGAATAGCACTTGTTTGCAACCTCTTCATCACGTGTTACAAGACCATACACTTGTCCATATGGATGTGCATTTAACATCATTTGATTCAATTATGCTGGGTGCAGTTGCTCCACTTGGCCTTTAGAGACTTGCTCACTCTATCCCATATTTACTTTATGCCCTTTTAATTGTCCAATATTTGGCATCCGCAATTTTTTTTGTTCCTCCTAATCTTTGGGAAATATGTCCTTGCACATGGTCTGCTCATAGACTCTCTTCATGCTTTTCGTTCATCTCTCAAAATAGCACCCTTAGTTCCAAGCCAATGTACTCCTTTATTCAACAAAGGCAAATCAGCGTCTTCATCATGTTTCCACATTAAGATCTTGGGCATGTATGACTGGCCCGCTCCGCCTCTGGTTCCCTGGGAACATCAGTCTGAAATATGCCAAGAAAACAGAGAAAGACTGTCTCCTTCCCTCACCACCAGACCGCCCTAGTCAGCCCCAGTGGCCATAGACTAGAGGATTGGCTGATAGAGTTCAGTGGGTAAGGTTCTGTTGGCAGGAACTCCAAAGGATATGCAAAACAGCAAAACACATAGATTCACATCGTTTTCTAAATGTGGCTAACTTCAGAAGGACTCTATACTATTGTAAGTACTCAGTGTTCTATACTTCAAAGAAATCTATATGAATGTACCATGAGGTGGGCTTTATTTGCTGTCATTGAATGAGGGTGTTGGAAGCTCATTTTCATTTTAGACCCTTACATGTGATCAGATTGGCATCAAACTTCAGAACACAGCAGCAACGGTTTTTCTTATGGGTGGCTCCACAGCAATGTGAGGTGATGCATCCATATCTGATAGGGTGGAAAGGAAGGATTGAAGGGAAATGATTTTCTTTGGTTCATTGGTGGGTCACTTTTAAATGTTGGCTAAATGGAGGAACTCTGAAGGGGCCTTAATAACAGAATTGAAAGGGAAACTGAAAGGGATCTTGCATTTTGGAAAACATGTTTTATATGCACAATCAATTGAATTGAGATTTATTTAAAATCTGGCGGGGGTGTTGAGAATCAAAATATTTCTGATGATTATCAGGGATTTTAACACCTACTTAAACTTTGCATGTTGAATTATAAACGTAAATGCAAGCTTTCACAAGATACCCATGGCACATTTTCAGCATACTATGATGTAGATGTAGGTTGCATTTGTTAACTGATTTTCTAGGGTTTCACTGTATTTCTAATACCCGTCTGGATGTTTAATAAAGAAAATTACCATTGCAATGCAGATGGACATCCTTTTTCATGTTGCTAAATTGAAAATTCCACATATAAATATTACATTAAAGAAATGTTACAAACATGAATGTTTAACAACACAAGAGTAGAAACAACTGTTGTTTGGTCCTCCTATGATTACTCAATCAGGCTTCATAGAAGACACAGCAGATTAACACAGGAGACTTTCAATGAAATAAGGCCTGTATTATTTTTTTTATGGCATCCTCCAGCAGAATATGTCTTAAGTTCTTTCGGTGAAGGTCTGTGAGCTCAGCTCAGCTCAGCACTTCGTAATAAAACGTGGAATTGTCTTCCACGCCACCAAGGCAGCTTTTGCAAGCTTAGATCCTAAAGCTTAGAGCAGTGATGCTCTCCTTTGCTCCCCTTGTGTATTCATCGCCCTAATATTACGACATATCTTTGAAAAACATATTGTTAGGGGTTTTCCAGTTTTCTGATAGTTTAAGGAAGTCAACATTGTTTACAGCCTGCAGTCAAGCAACAATTCTCTCTTGCACTATCTTTCCGAGTTCTCTTGTAGTGATAAAGGGAGAAGCAATATAAACAGTAGTGTCTAAATAGCGTCTAAAGGATAGGCCGCCATCGCAGGTTCCATGGAACAATACCATATTGTTATTGATTGCCTGTGTGACTTAAGAGTGCAATAATATTGTTCCATATCTGGCCCACATTCAAAGCCCTTATTTATTATTTATTCTATTTTAATATTTATTTATGTTTTCTCTCCTCTGCTTCGCACTTTCCACTCCCCCCCTTCCTTGCACTATTCCCCCATTTTCCTTTCCCATGCACTTGCACTTTCTTAAATGTCACTGGGCCTAGTAAGATCGCTGTTATTTTCTCTCCCTTGTTCCCCTCCCTTTTTTGCCTGGTCGCGCTCTGTAACACTTGTGTACGAGCGCAATATAAATAAAATATCATTTCATTGATTAAAAGGACAACGCATGAGTGTGAACTGGAATATAAAAGTAGAGAAATGACAGGTTTAAACAAAAGTATTCTTTTGTCTAAACTGTCACTTTTGTTTCTTATTTATTTATTTAATGTTGTCTGTAAGAACCAACATTGGAAGCTTGTCACCTAACAGTGCCCTTTTGGCACACTATTTGCTTTTAGGGATGCAGGCGACAACAGTTCAATCTGTAAAACCTTTTAGAGTTAAAAGATCTGATGTTCAAAAAAGAGAATTAGAAATTGTGGATGTGACTCAGGCATAATATTTAAGTCTATTTCATTAAACAAAGGATAAAATTGATCAGACATTGA
Source organism: Ambystoma mexicanum (assembly GCF_040938575.1). Taxonomy (NCBI): domain Eukaryota; kingdom Metazoa; phylum Chordata; class Amphibia; order Caudata; family Ambystomatidae; genus Ambystoma; species Ambystoma mexicanum. The sequence continues at coordinate 1,105,668,260 of NC_090924.1, read as the reverse complement.
TTAATTATGCAAAAAGTGAGAGCATCGTAAAAAGTACATTAAGGAGAAAACATCCCCACTGCTATTTCTCTAAAATGAGTCAAAAAGTCAATAAACACGATTTAATGAAAACAAAAGAATCGGAACACTTCTGAGTGTGTCTGGAGTTGTGCGACGGTTCCATAATAGCAGTCTAGCCCAGCTGAAAACAATGCTTGCAATTTTCAAATGCTGCAGAACAGGTATGGAACCCATGCCGATTCTATTCATTTGTGGGAAGCTGGGCCAGACAGCCCATTCAGCCTGTAGGTTCTTGATTCTTGCGCTGGTCCAGCTGCTTGCACTAATGCTCGTGTGCAAGGAGTTACAGGGTTTACCGTTTACCACTCCAAGCCAGCATGAGTTCCACAGGCATGTTTGCATAGTTATGTTGCCTATGTGACGCTACAATTATGTAGGCAGCAGTTGTCCGATGCATTCATTACATGTAATTCCCGGGATTGCTAGGTTTCAAGACCAATCATTGACTCTGGGCCCCTCCCTCTTTTTAACAGTGTAGCATGTGCGGTACGTGGCAGGAGTGTTAGGGCATACCTCATTTGGATGTCGATCTTTCTTGCATATCGACACTGTTTATATTGACACTGTTGATTCCAGCAGGGTATGTGTATTTCAGGGGTTCTGGGGAGTACTACACGTGAATTGGCCGTGTAGGTCCTCCCAGGTGTACGCTCCACAACCTCCACGGCCCCTGCAGGCAGCCCACACCACGGGGGACTACCCTGCACCCCTGCTCATGTCCCGCAGGCAGCCCATCCACCATGGGCAGCCCCCACCAGGCCCCCACTCATGTCCCCCTGCAACCCCACCCCCAGCAGTGCATGGGCACCCTCCACCAGGCCCCCACTCATGTCCCCCTGCACCCCCACCCCCCAGCAGTGCATGGGCACCCTCCACCAGGCCCCCACTCATGTCCCCCTGCACCCCCACCCCCCAGCAGTGCATGGGCACCCTCCACCAGGCCCCCACTCATGTCTCCCACCACCCCCACCCCCCCAGTCACCAGGGGCACCCTCCACCAGGCCCCCACTCATGTCTCCCACCCACCCCCACCCCCCAGTCACCAGGGGCACCCTCCACCAGGCCCCCACTCATGTCTCCCACCCACCACCACCCCCCAGCCACCATGGGCAGCCCCCACCAGGCCCCCACTCATGTCTCCCACCCACCCCTACCCCCCAGCCACCATGGGCAGCCCCCACCAGGCCCCCACTCATGTCTCCCACCACCCCCACCCCCCAGCCACCAGGGGCACACTCCGCCAGGCCCCCACTCATGTCTCCCACCCACCCCCACCCCCCAGCCACCATGGGCAGCCCCCACCAGGCCCTCACTCATGTCCCCCTGCACCCCCACCCCCCAGCAGTGCATGGGCACCCTCCACCAGGCCCCCACTCATGTCTCCCACCCACCCCCACCCCCCAGCCACCATGGGCAGCCCCCACCAGGCCCCCACTCATGTCCCCCTGCACCCCCACCCCCCAGCAGTGCATGGGCACCCTCCACCAGGCCCCCACTCATGTTCCCCACCACCCCCACCCCCCAGCACTGTGGGGCACCTGCCAGCAGGCCCCCACCCATGTCCAACTCATGTTCCCCACCACCCCCACCCCCCAGCACTGTGGGGCACCTGCCAGCAGGCCCCCAACCATGTCCCCCTGCCCCCAGGTCCTGACGATACACAATCATGGCAGTAATGGGCAGCATACCCAGCACAAACACCCAGCCAAGGATTGCATCCACCCACATAGCAAATGCAATTACATGATACAACCCCAATGGCAAGTATGTAAAAGAACACATGTCCGTCACACACACATACCCAATGGGTTCAAGTGAATGTCAAAACCCATATCATGACATGCATGAAACCAATGAGAAAATACCACAAAAGAAAGTTATAAAAACATGTATTCTCGAAGAAAATGAAGTAAACTAATCAAACATACAACAATGGGGATAACTAAATAAATTGTCCTTGTCCGATAAGTAATGTAAAAATCAAAAAAAAAAGTAATCCAAAAACTAATGTTGTCCAAAGCAAAATCATGGTAAAAAAAAATAAGGAAAAACCATTGCCTCATGGTGAACACAAATGTAAATCAAAAAAATGTATTTTAAAAAATCCAACTATACACAAGAATATTCCAGGGTCCATGAGCCCAACACTATAAATGAAACCTACTACTACCTAATAAAAAAACTATATACAGAAAAGTGGCCATTGTCCGAGCGGTCCAAAAAAATCTCATAAAATAAAGGAAACCTAACACTAACTAACTAAAGAACTATATACAATGGCAGCGGGCAAGTCCTGCGGCTCACTCTGTGATGTTACCGGCCAGGGCATCATCGAACTCCATGTCGATGTCCTGGAGGCGGGACTCTGTCCTGGCCCCGAGGTCTCGCAGGGATAACCCCATGTTCACCTCAAACTCCCTGCGAGCTTCCTCGAGGCACTCAGCCCGCCTCAACGCCCGACGCATGGAGAACTCCGCCCTGACCATGGTGAGCCGCTCCTCTTCTGCCCGCTGCCGCTCCGCACCTATCCGCTGGACCAACTGCTCCCTCACGGAAGACACTACCATCCCAGGGTTCTCCTGCCCTCCGGCCGATGCCTGCCCCTCTGATCTTGATGGCCCCGCGCCATGATGCCTCCCACGTCGAGCCTGCTGCTGCCTCCGACGCCACTGCCTCTGCCAGCACGACGGCATCCAGGATGATGGAAACCACCGACGCCGTCGTGCACGTGCCCTGCCCGATGATGCTGTCACATCCTCCATCTGGTGGGGTCCAGTTGCTGTGTTGTCCACCCCTGCTGGACCTCTGACTCCCGACTGTGGCAGGGATGGGATCCCCACCGAGCTGGCTGCATTGGTCAGGGCAGGTCCACAGGGGGCCCTGGTGGCATCTGGGCCGGAAGACGGCAAGGAGAACGACTGGCGTATAGTCTCCACAGAGGAGGAGAGGGCCGCCAGATTGGCCGACACATGCAGGAAACCCCCGAACATGGCCGATCCCAATTGGGCCACGTCGGCACGGTGCTCTTCGTGATGACGTGCGTGCTCCTCCTGGGAAGCACGCACGGCATCACGAATCACAGCCGTGCGCATCGCGACCCCAATCAGGACCTTCTCCACACGGCCAGGGGTCCCCTCGTCCGCAGGTGGAGGGGAGTCAGATGACATGGACATCCCCTCTACCTGCGGACGGGCCTGGGACGGGGCATCCCTGCTGGTGCAAGGTGGTGCACCCACAGGTTCAGGGACAGCGACATGCACAGGCCCCTCCACGGTGACTTGTGCTGCCTCCTGCCCCTGCCCCTGGACTGCACCACTTGCACCAGCAGGGATGCCCCCACCAGGCCCCATGTGCACCTCAGTGGCGGCCTCCTCCTCCTCTGTGGAAACCACCAACCTGGATGGCTCCTCACCGTCTACCGCTGTAGCAGGCCCCTGTGGGGGCTCACCCACCCCTTCCGCTGCAGCCGTGGGGGCATCCCCGCCGCCTTGCTCCACAGCGCCGTCTCCGTCCTCTCCTTCACTAGCCGCTGCGTAGAGGGAGACATAGAACACAAGCATCAGGGTACTGTACAATGGTCCCCTAGACAGGAAGCAATAGCAGATGAGTGCCACTGTCAAAGTACACTTCCATCATGTCACACCACAACACATGTGTCAGTCCAGGCAAAACACACATAGTGACAGTCATGGTGCGTGCCATGGACATTTCAATGCATGTCCAATGGACTCTCGAATCATACAATGTAATGGGACTCACATGCATCATGGGTCATGCCTATCACATGCACACACTTCACCTCAGTCACATCCATCTGGCCCCGTACATCCCAATCACAGTGCATACAAGGATGACTAGGCTGCATCAGTGAATCTGTACATTGTCACAGACATGTGTCATGCATACATGGCACTCACAAGTCACAGACACGCAGGTCAGGCACACAGACATGGATTCCACATATGTATCTGGCATCAGCACCCATCCCTCGCCCCCACCCATGTCCAGGAACAGAGACTGCCATGCTCTCATGTGTGCAATCTGCACAGGGCTCCCCATGTCGCATTCAAACACATGCAACAACCGTGCGGTTCACACATTACAGGTCGCACATGCATTCCCATGATGTCCCTGCACACATACATGTGTACATGGCCTATGTCACACATGCAGGCAAGTATCAGACAACCAGCACACTGCAACATGCCCTGTCTCACACAGCAATGCTTGGCCACTTACCGCTCAACTCCAGACGGGTCTTCCTCTCAAGGACCTGGGCGTGGAGCGCTGGGTGTGCGCGTTTCAGGACCCTCAACTGGATGGAACTCATGCGGCCCCGGCCCCCCTCCACGAGGCGCTGGGCCTTCATGAGGGTCCTGGACCTCAAGTCTTCCCAGCGCTTCTTGACCTTCTGGATGGTGCGGGTTGCCACCCCCTCCGCGTTGATGGCAACCACACAGTCGGCCCAGATCCTGTCCCGTCCTTCCTTGTTGGCGCGGGACGATCCGAAGAGGGCATCATACTGCCCCAGGACTTGCTCGACCAGGACACCAACTTCGGTGGCAGTGAAGCTGGTGCCCCTCTGCCCCTCTGGCTGGGGGTTGCCACTGGTGCCAGATGTTGATGTGCCCGACATGGCAACCACAGGGGCAGGAGTGGGTTGGCTACTGGGTCCTGGGGCTGGGCTGTGGAGCGATGTTATCCGAGTCGGGAGTCTTCTGTTCCAGCAGGGGTGGACACAGCAACTGGACACCTGCAGATGGCTGATGTGCAGGCACCAAATGGCAGGGCACGCTGGCAGCAGGCAGGCAGGCAGGCAGCAGCAGATGGCACGTGGGAGGCTGCTCGGGGCACTGGGGGGCAGTAATTCGGCCTTCTGGGCAGGAGCGTGGTCTTCCGTGTGTTTTCGCGTGGCCAGCTTGATACGGAGTGATTTGGCATGTGAAAATCCTGCACGTCAGCGTGAAAATCGAGGAAAGGCCCTTAGCGCGTAAGCGCGTCAGCACGCGTACGCGATTTCATTGGACCAAAGGCCCTTACAGCGTAAGCGTGTCTGTGACGTTTTGTGCACAGGCGTTGCCCTGGCAGGGCTTGGTGATCCCGCGTGCCTTTATGTTCTGTACGTGCTTTTCGTGCGGTGCGTGTGTTTTCCATCCGTTGGGGTTCACATGCTATTACTTCACAGTGGGTGGTGGCTACGCGTTCTTCTACACGCAAGGCAGACGGTGAGTGGTACCCCGCTCCCCCAGGTCCGATCGCGTGAAAAATTTCACGTGAACCCCTGAAATACACGTAGCCCGCTCCCCCAGGCCGGATCGCTTGAGAAACTTCACGCGAACCCCTGAAATACACGTAGCACGCTCCCCCAGGCCCGATCGCGTGAAAAACTTCACGCAAACCCCTTAAATACACGTAGCCCGCTCCCCCAGGCCCGATCGCGTTAGAAACTTCACGCGAACCCCTGAAATACACATAGCCCGCTCCCCCATGCCCGATCGCGTGAGAAACTTCACGCAAACCCCTGAAATACACGTAGCCCGCTCCCCCAGGCCCGATCGCGTGAGAAACTTCACGCGAACCCCTGAAATACACGTAGCACGCTCCCCCAGGCCCGATCGCGTGAAAAACTTCACGCGAACCCCTGAAATACACGTAGCCCGCTCCCCCAGGCCCGATCGCGTGAAAAACTTCACGCGAACCCCTGTAATACACGTAGCACGCTCCCCCAGGCCCGATCGCATGAGAAACTTCACGCAAACCCCTGAAATACACGTACCCTGATGAAATCGCGTGTGGAACTTCCCGCGCACCCCTGAAATACACGTACCCTGCTGGAATCGCGTGTGGAACTTCCCGCGCACCCCGGTATACACGCACACGTATTTTTTGTCAGCGGGTGTCCTTGTTTGTGGGTACCCCTTTGCACGTCATTTGTCCTGGAGGGCCATAGTATAGGACATTCATCATGGCAGTATATAGGTGCTATTTGTTGGCACACCTTTTGGCGCACATTTCTTACAGCCGCAGAGACGCTACCGCCTGCTTTCTTGTGGCGGTCGTGTTTGTGCCTGTGCGCTGGTTTGAGCGTGCGCTTTTTTCCCCTATTCTATTCCATGAATATGTGCTGTAGGCGAGCGTGTGGGCGTTCCGCGCACTTGTGCCCTGTACTTTCCCCCGTGACGCCCACGTTTTGGCAAGTTGTTCCCCATTCCGAGTGTTACGCCCGTGTTCCGCCTACTTTTGTTGCGTGCGCCGCGCTATGTGCGTATTTCGCTGTGGCCTGTGCGATTTTCGCTGTGACCTGGCGCACGCTGTTAGATGGCCTGTGCGCCAACGTGCGCCGCGCACTTTTTTATCGCACATCCGCTGGTTTTCTCGCGCACAGACTTCCATGAATCGATGTGCGCTGCTTTTCGTGCGATTTTCGCACTTGCACTGCGATTTTCGCTATTCCACTGCGATTCGCACGTTTTTGCCCACTTGCGCCGCGCTAATTATTCCATGAATCGGCCTCATTGTTTTTTCATTCTCTGTGATAAAAGAAAAGATCACATGTTAGTTAAGGTAGTTTGTAATGAGTTATTGCATTGCATAGCAGACATTTCTGTACGTTGTCCACCCTCGTAGTTAGTACTTTACAAGCAGTATGGTTTAAACCAGTGTACTGTGCAATTTGCCCAGTTCCCATGTTTGTTCGTAAAATCATTGGGACTGTGGGGAAAAAAATGCATGCAGGACTAAAAAAAAACTTTCTACGTTATGGTACAATATTTTTGGGTGGTTTATTTCAGTATGAGGAATTGAATAAGTTTATGGTTTTTGGTTTTATGGTACTATAATTTTCGGTGGTTGATTTCAGTAGGAGGAATTGAATAGGTGTATGGTTGGATACCAGTTGGCATATTCTAATTGTTTATTCCTTGTTGCATTTTAGCAGTATTCATTTATCTCTTTGGTTGCTGCAGAATTTTGGGACAGTTAGATACTGTTGGTGTATTCTAACTGTTTATTTCTTGTTGCATTTTAGCAGTATTCATTTATCTGTTTGGTTGTTGTAGAATTTTGAGGCAGTTAGATACCTGTTGGCGTATGCTAACTGTTGACAGTTTTGAAGTTGTTGAGAGTATTTCTATAGGTAATAAGTGTTGTAGGGTTTCCTTAAAAAAATGTATATTGCAGTTGTCTGGTTGTAGTTAGATACCGGTTGGCATATTGTTTATAATTTTTACTGCTAGATAGCTGTTGTCTTATTCTATTAGTTTATGGATTTAAAGGTCATTGAAGACCTTTTGCAGATGTTTATACTCCAATTCGTGAATACATTTTAGTTTTAAGAATATTAAGTAAGCAATTACAAGATGTGCTGGTAATATTTGTTTTAGAGTAATAGAAGTATCATTACATTCGAACAATCCACATTTCTTGTTTATGTATGCAGTGTAGTGACCTGCATTGATTGTGGCACCTACATGGTAGATTGTGCCTACTGTTGTGAAGGTTTTCTTACCAAGTGATGCTTATCCATGCGTGAATCCAGTCAGCTTGCAGTTGTTTTTGGTACCATCTGCATTGTAACGCAAAAGCATTACTATTATGTATTCACTATGTGACTGTATTTGTAAAGTGGAAAGATTATCAGAATTGCAAGTAGTACATATTCTGCCATGGTTTGTATTTTGTACAAGTTGTTTAAATTGAATTCATTCACAGTTAGGTATGGATACATACACAAAGCGTTCATTAGGAATTTGTTCCTGTGTCACATGGTTGCAGAGAGTGCATGTATGTTTTCATATATATGAAATCTGCAAGATTTCATTTATAGGTATGTTTTTGTTTTCCTGTACTTGTACTAAGTATATTAGAAATTCTTGTGGATCTTCTTATGTGTTTATAGTGAATCTGACCATTCCAGCACAGTAGTCCAATTCCTACCTTATTCCAGAAACACTGCAAGTGTTGTCAGGATGGTTGGTTGCATTTCTGTGAGGGTCTAACATTTGCGAACATAATTTGTCTGTCCCGTTTGAGTAAATGTTTTCAATAATTGGTGACAATTGGAATAGAATATTGATTGCTACATTTGCAGAGCAGTTTACACCAGTTGTATTTGAAAATGCCAATGGACCAGACAGGTCTGTGTCTAAGTCATTTGTTGGAAGTGTGCATTGTTTCTTTGAAGAGATAGTTGGTTTTGTGTGTGCAGTAGATCCTTCTTTGGTTGTGGTCAATGATGAAGTATTATCTTCTTTTAATTTCTTTGGAGGTATGGTTGTTAGATTCTGTTTAAATTGAGTCTGAACTAGTTTTCTTTTACAAACCTTTGCTTTTTGAGGAACAGGATAGGTTTTGAGATGGGGTGTGTAGAGTGCACCAAGTCTATTATATTCTAGAATGCAAGGAATATCAGCATTTACTTTACTTGCATCAAAGTTGAATTAAAATAGTCTTTCAAGTGTACGCAGGCTTGATAGTGCTACATAGCTCATGCCTTCTTTAAACACTGTGCTACCAATATCTGTCAATGCTTGATCTAGGGTAAAACCTTGTGATTTATAAATGGTGACTGCGTATGCTAGAGTTAGAGAAAATTGTTCTTTGCGTACATTGTGTCTTTGAAAAGAAGGAATCGACTGTTGAGCGTCCTATCCTTTTAACTTCTGATAGTTTGCCCCAGTGAATATTGACAAATTTTATGTTGTTGTCACATGGTTATGTTTGAAAGCCAAAAACAGTACCAAGTGTTCCATTAACTAGTCCATGCTCCATGTCAAGGTTACGTTTGAGAATTTCACTACAGTTTAAAGATAATTTTAATATTTTCTCTAAACCAGCTGTGTTAGAGATAGACTTTTCTAGGGTATTTAGTCGTGCTGTGGCTTGTTCACACATGGGTAGCGTCATACCATTCAAGTCCAGTTTTTCTGTGGAGCAAATTTGAACTATTGTTTGCATTTCTTTTTTCAACATTGTTTCATTGAGATGTGCACAGCTTGCAAGAGTTGGCATCAAGGACATTCAGTTTATATTTTTGTTGGCTAATTGTTCCATGACATCAGTAGCACATGAGTTATGGCCGTATAGGTCATGGATGTGTCTGGTATTCAAGATACTCTGTGCTTCTTTAGATAGTACACCAATCTGAATACTTTTCAAAATGTTGGCATAGGTGAGGTCTGCAGACTGACGCATGTTTTCAGTTAATTCTTTGTATTGGAATAGTTGCCAAAGATTGACATTTCCTATGAAGCCAAGAGTTTTATACAATAGTCTGTGCCCTAAGGTTTTAAAAATAGGTACACCTTTAATTGGTGTTAATTGAAGAGGATCTCCAAAAACAATAATGTGTTTTCCTCCAAAGAGCTCTTCGTAGTCTGTTTTGAGGACCTCTTATAATCTGAGGTGAATCAAGGCCAACATTGGGTTGGTGACCATGCTCACCTCATCTATTAGCATTTTCATTTGTTTCAAAACTCTGCGTACTTGCATTGCAGCTTCTGGAGAAAGTGTGTAGTAGTCTAATTAGTTTTGGTGTTCTACTGGAAGGAGTAATAATCAGTGTAAAGTGACATTGCCTATGTTGTAGGCAGCTAAACCTGTGGGGGCAGTTACAACAGCTGACAGTTTGTTGTTTGTCAATTGTTGGAGGAACTTACTGATGATTTTTATTAAGAATGTTTTCCCTGAACCAGCTTGACCACTCACATATAGCAGTAAAAGGTTGTAGTCTTGGCAGGTACACGTTTTAGTTTTGTGCTGCATACCATGTTCAATTTGTTTTATTATTTCTAGGAAAATGCTACGGTGTTCATTGTTTAATTGTGATTTCAGTATAGCAAAGTCTTCTGTAGACTCTTCATTGTGTTTTCTACTTCAGTCATGGCTAATTCAGCCTCATTTGCTATGAGTGGCTGTCCAAGTGGTTCTTGTCTTCCTGTTGGAGAAGCATGACTGCTGTCAGGAGTGTCTATATTTGGTTGTGCTTGGAGTTCTTCTTCTTGTTGCTCTTCATTGTCTAACATTGTTTTGAACTGCGTAAAGTTTATGTCTGTTATAGTGCCTGCATTTGCTTTGAAAGCATCTTTATAGGAGACATGGGTATCTACTAAATCTTATTCTTTTCTCCATGTTTTAAAAAGTTGTAGTAGAAACATGTAATACAGTTCTTTATGTTGAAGAGTTTTTAATGACAATTTCATATGATTAATTAAGCTTTGTTTGGTAAGTTTCACTAGGCTGCCTTCACAGTTTTTGACTTTGTTTCTACCTTTCATCTAAAACATTTTAATATTATTTTGTATGTGAAGTTTTGGGCTACGTGGTACAGACACATGGTTTCCAAAGTGGTACTCCTGTTTGGGTAATATGTGTCTAGAAAATTGTTTTTCAAAATGTCTTGGCTCTTGGGATCATTTTTAGGCATTGTTTCTATGTCTTCATATGATTTAAGAACTCTTTTTCTGGATTTAGCAGGACCAAGGCTTAGCCATACTATGTTTTCATATTTTCCATACAAGGCAGTACCGGTTAAACAGTCTGCAGCTTCGTAGCAGCCACAATCTCTATGGGAGAGCATTTTTCTGCCTGTGCTATGTAATTTCTGTGACAGTGTTTTGTCAGATGATATGTCGTCCCAGAGGTCTTTGAGCACTGTTTTTTCTACTTTGGTTAAGTAGGCTGTGACATATCTTGCAACTGCAGTAGAATTGTCTGCAATGTATTGCACAGCTATATTTGCATTTCAAAGGAGGGCAATGATTGCATTGTATTCATTGATGTACTTTGATCCGTGTGTTCTTTTTATGCACTATATGTTCTTAGGTGATTCACCTTTGACACTATGTCTAACTGAAGACACGAAGTTGTTCACTTGACCTGTTGTTGAAACTGGTCTAGGGAAACCAAAGCAGCATTTGGTGTAGTATTTCCCTTTGTTTTTATATTTGCGCCAACAATACTTCGACCACTTGAGTCTTTGAAATTGTAAAATGTGTGCATGTAGGTCACTATGTGTGATTTTTGAAGGGATTTCACAAGTGACATATTTCTGAATGAATTGCAAAACAGTGGCATCAATGTCATGACCAAATTTAGGAGCATATTTAATCCACAAAAGCATGTGGGTATATGGTGCTCTTCTGGCTTGGTATTCTTTTCTCCAAAAGAAGTGTTGCACTTCTCCAAGGGGAGGCACTGTTTTATTACAAATGAAGTGTACCACGGCAATAAAGCGATGATGGAAATATCTTAATTTGTTTACATGATCTAGAGAACAGAGTTCTCCTGGTGTTTTTATATCTAGGAAATGCGTAGGAAATCGTGCAAATCTTCCCATGCATATTCTGCACAACTTAATGTCACAAACCATGTGGGTGGGCCAAGGTTTCTTATCATACACTGTACTTCTGCGTGTTATCAGAACCAGTATTCTCTTGTACCACGCATGTTTGCTAAAAGGTTTGTAATGCTCGACTGTAAAACTTCAACATTTTCTTGCACTTTTTGTAGTAATTGTGTAGCAGACATATTTTGAAAATTGGTACCTGATTTCAATGTGTGTGAACCTCCGTAGCATAGAGTTGCGAGTTCACTTTCAAAGAGAAGGTGGAATATGTATTACACGTTTTGTCTGAATCTGGGATCTTCAGAATACATTTGTAAAGAGCGGTATTCTGATGCTGTTATTTTTGTCGATCTTTCATCGTACCTTCCTCCATTTCCAGAGGGAAGGCTTGTGCTTCTACACTTTTTTTCCCATATGCTGATTGGAGATCCTTTGGCTTGCCGCGTTTGGTAAGTTTCCAGTGCATCATCTATGCTGTCTTCAGAGTGCAATGGGTGAATTGTATAATGGTCTAAAATATTTCAATATGTGATAGCATCGAGAATTTGAAATTGGCCAGATTCTGATGAGTCTTGAATTATTTCTGTGGTTTTCCTCAGGTTTTCTTCAATGTCTATTTCTTTGTAGTATTCATTGTTGTCTTTTAGATATTGCAGGGTTTCTCTAACTTTATGTAAATCCACTAGTTGCTGCCAATTTATTGTGTCTTTTGTAGGTACACAATAGCCTAGGATAATCAAAGATTGTTCTATTGGCCGTTGCACTCCCAGAGTGTGTACATTTTCTTTGAGATCTAATGGCAAATAAAGTACTTTGCCACAAATGCCTTTTAGTAATTCAGATGGGGTAGGTTTGCTGTTTTTGGTTGAAGGTATATTATTGCTTGACATGGTTGCTCTGGTTGAATTATAATGCTTTCATACAAGTTAAGTTGTTGCAGTGGTTTTGCTAGTGGGAATAATTCCAAGTTATTAGTGATAGCACGTGAAGGTATTTGGTTTTTAAGTTTTGCAGTGCAGTTCTGCAAAGTATTGAGTGGTTAATAATTTCGTATTTGTTTTCTGCTATAAGGTAGAGAGCCAATTGGAACCACTTGAAATATTCACTGTCTTCTATTTTGTACATTATGTCTACAGTTTTTGTGCTATTTATATAAAAAGTCCTGCGGCAACACACGCACACATGGTGCACACATGGTTTGGTACTTCAGCAGATGTGCTTTTAAACTTTTGTATTTCTTTTTTGTATGTGTGTAGTAGAAGGTTGCCATCTGTAAAGTTGTTGCTAGTCTGTTCTAAAGATATTGAATTTTGTAAGTGGCTTTCACTTTCAAAATATTTTCTCCGGATGTGCTCTATTTCTTTGAGTAGTTCTTTGGCTTTACCATATAGACAAATGTTATTTAAATTGGCCAGTGCTAAAGCAGGACTTTTGGCATAGTACAGTTTATGAACAAGATTTCTTACAGTTGAATGGTGTGTTCCTATCATTTTGATATGTTGGAAGTTGCTTTTGCAAATAGGTCCAGAAATGCAGGCTAATGAATGTCCTTGTAGTCCTGTGTATATGCACACTGGACAGGAGTCCAAAGTTTATAATAGTTTTAATTTCAATCTGTCTTTGCCTTTCACATACTGATTGAGGAACTGGCGTAAAGATGTGAAAGATTGTTTTCCCATGTTACACATTGATGTGCACTGCCATTTGTAGACTGGACGTATTGGTTCAGTGGAATGGAGAGTTGATGTTAAGTTTGCTGGAGATATTTGTGTGAGCAGCAATTCTTGTTCCATGATGATATTATTAACCTTTTCATACCCTTGTCTACTGCTATGTATGGCAATTGGGTTTGTTTGCTTTTGTTTGTATGCTTCTTCATGAAATATGGTTCAGTGCTGTTGGTGTGACTCCACTCACCTGCACAGATGTTTGTGAAGCTATCTTTGTTGATATTCCGTTTGTTGAGAAGTCCTTGTTGTATTTTAGTAGTTAGTTTTGTTAGTGGTTTCATTCTCTTTAAAACTAATATAGTTTCAAAGAGAGCTTCCAGGATTAGTTTTATGCGGTAGGTTTTTAAGGGTTGAGCATGATTTCTCTCCTGTTTTTATAGGTTCTGAAGCACTCGGTGGCGGAACATTTTTTGTAAAATAATTTTTTTGGAATGCTTACTTGTGGCTACATCAAGATTTATAGGTGCAGTGTTAGCACTAGTGGTAACTACAGTCTTTTTAACAACTGTCTGTTTAGTTTTACATTTGAAAGAGGAGTCAAAGTTTCTTTACTGCAAGCTGCTTCAGTTTCGCTTAGTTACTGTTTTACTTGTTTTGTTTGAATATTTTGTATAAACTGGACTCCAGGCCAGCTCCGGGAAGGCAGCATTGGGGATGCTGCTGATCACGCTACCAGGCATGCCACTCAGTTGCTCCGCCCACCACCTGATTTCGCACAAGACCAAAGCCCTACTCTCCCAGCTTTGCCCTGCCCCTTCCTTTTCTCTCTTAACTCTTAGATCACGCAGGCATCCAAAGCGAAGGACAGATGAAGAAAGTTCCCTCAAATATGTGTTTCACACCCCTCTCCCAACAGTGCATCCCTTCCATCACCTCTGATGGACACTGCTGTTGGCCAATGTCCGCTCATCAATCAACCATGCAGCAGACATCACTGACCTCATCACCACACATGACGTGGATACTATTTTCATTACTGAGACCTGGATGACATCCACCTCCAACTACATCTTAGATGTCCTTATCCCTAAACACTAGATAATTCTACAACAAGATTGTCCAAGAAACCCAGCAACCAAGTCAAAGAAAGAAGATCTCCACTGCCTACTGAACACTCTGAACATCATGCAGCACATGAAAGACCCAACTCGCAGGAAAGATAATATCCTTGACGTCATCATCACCACCCTGCTCGCCTTCCATCACAGCTCTCCAATGCCACTTGACTGGTCAGATCATCTGGAAATTCCCTTTTAACATTAATCACACCACACCACACCACACATCAAGCAAACACATCGGAAAACTATCAAACAATCCTTCAGATCATGCAAGAACTTTCTAGTGGAGGCTTTCATGGAAGAACTCTCAATCTCCAATTCACATGTGCTGATTTACCTCTGACAAACCAGGACTGTGACTTGCTCCTGTAAAAACTCAACAACACCCTCACAAACATCAACCACCATGCCATACTGAAACAGCACACCCTCAAGCCTAATCCTTCCATACCCTGGTACAGTCAAGAACTCAACCTCAACAAATGTACCATCAGAAAACAAGATAAAACTTGGCAAAAACCCTGCAGTGCATCTGACCCTGCCCTCATCAAGGGCTACACGCAGATGACTGCTCATCAATTCCAAGGCCAACTTCTACCAATGCAGGATAGCCAAGGCTGCCAATTAAAGCAGAGCCCTTTTCAAAGCCATCAAGCACAGTGTTGGCTCGGGGGCAAGGTGCTCGACTTGGAAGAAACACGAAAAGCAGCACCACAGGTTGGATCCCTGGGTCCGCGCTTAGAAATCTCTGGGTATTAAGTGCATTATAAATACCTATAATGTCATACCTATCATAGCATTAACCCTTTGCCCAACCCACCTTTAATGCAGTCCATGGATAAATCGGCCGCCCTCATCAGGTCAGCATAATCTGCCAATATGTACAGACCAAAGCTACAACTGAGAGGACACTACACATCCCATATCGCAAAACCATAATTACTTGGACAACTTTCAAGACACTTGCTCTAGAACACCTCACTGCCATTCTATCATTCCTCAAAGCGACACCGTATGTGGACGACATACTCCCGGCCTCTGTTCTCAAGAAACCTCTGACTGAAGTTCTCCTCCCTTACCTGACACAAATCAGCAGCTCTCCAACTCAAGTCACCTTCTATTCGACCCTCAAGACCAGACAAATCCTCCTGATTCTCAAGAAACCAACACTGAACCCTGATAACCTCAGCAACTACCCACCCATCACCCATCTTCCCGTCCTAGGTAAGACCCTTGAGAAATCAGTAGCTATGCAACTCCTCCAGCACATCGAAGCCAACACTCTTTTCAGTCCTACCAATCGGCCTTCAGACCCAGATATAGCACAGAAACAGCCACAAACAAGGTGATCAACGATGTCCTTAACATCCTTGACTATGGCCATCCTTGCTTCCTGGTTCTCCTTGTCCTCCAAGCAGCATTTGACAGAGTATACCACCAGACACCCACCAGTAATCTACATCGCTGCTGCATGGGGATCAGCAAGATCGTCCTAGGCTGGTTCAAATCATGCCTTGCTAATAGTCACCAGTTTGTGCAAATGTATTCCTCCAGATAACCAACTCTACCTCTATTTAGTGATCTTCAATCTATATATGAAACCATGTAGAACCCTCCTTGCTCCACACAACATCCACATCCACGAATATGCAGGTGACATGCAACTCTACCTCAAGATATCCTACATCGAAGACCTCCACAGGCTCATGGCTTGCCTCTCATTGATCCAGGCATGGATGTCCAGTGCTTACCTGAAGCTCAACCCCTCCAAGAGTGAATCCCTACTGCTGACCAACAACACTGAACACCCGGACATCCAGACCTGGTTCTCTTCTATGCACCTTGAGAGCTTCACCCCCAAGCTGACAACCTGTGCCAAGTCCCTTGGTTTGACGTCAACAGAAACCTCTCCTTCAACAAACATAGCAATTAAGATGCAAATGGCTTGGTACCAACTTTCACTCCTGCCGAAACTCAATCCCTTCATCTCAGAAAACACCTTCAGATCTGATGTCTTGGTCCTCCTTCACCTGGATGATAGCAATGCTCTTTTGGAAAGCCTTTCAGTGACCACCCTTGTTCTCCTGAGATCTGTTCTTTATGATGCAGCAGGACTCATCAAGGGACTCTGCCAATTTGACCACATCACCAATACCCTCATTAAACTGCACTGACTCTCACTGCAAGCCCGTATCATCTTCAAATTCTGCTGCATCATAAATGAGGCTGTCACCCTGGAGTCCCCAAGCTACCTCATTGAGAAACCCAGCATCTCCGGAGGCCTACAATCCACCAGAAGTGAGGACATGTGCAGACTTGAACTCTGTTGGTGTAGGAAGGAAAATAACAGGAGACATGGATTCTCTCTCTATACCCCAATCTCTGGAACCTCTTCCCCATCAACATCTGACTCGCTTTCTTGCATATACAGTTCAGGAAGTGCTTCAAGACTCTCCACCTCAATGAAAGGCTTCTCACTAAAAAATAGGTCAATACACTTTCCACTCCATACCTGAGACTGGGTGATCTGATCCCCACTGTTTCCTACCATGGTTACTTGTAGATCCATTTCCCTCCCCTGTTGTTACATCACGACAACCTTGTTTTTATGCTCTCTAACCTTGGTCTTACTGCTATGATTGTGAAGCTTTCTGTTGCTTCCCAATACTAAGTCTGTTCTCAATAAATACCAAAACAATATTAATAATAATAATAATAATAATAATAATAATAATAATATGAATGGTCCACACAAGCAAAGTGAAACCCAGCAAGAATGGCTGACAATGCATTGTGTATGCATGTGTGCTTGAACTACATTTAAAGAGGAGAAGGATGAGGAGGCTGAAGATCTTTCAAAGCCGCACTACCATTTCTGGAATGCAAGATGAGGATGACTATGGCACATACCAATTCTCCCCACCCCCAACATATCAACCTGGACATTGTCAGGGAGTCGAAGGTTGACTTGGCATCACGCTTCACGCACCAGGTGCTCACATGTAGTGCCTCTGCATGTGAACGTCTTGTTGTGAGGAATTACCAGCAGGTGAGGTGTAGAACCTCACCTGCTGGTAATTCCATTGTATACCATTGGGGGAAGGTTTCACTATCATGTTTCTCTCTGCCTCTATCTTTCCTTCCTGTCCTGTAGCACAAATCACTTTGGGCATGATATCAGAAGGGCAAAGTCCTCTCATTTCAAGAGCAGGGATTGGTCTCCTAAAGCAGGCAAGCTTTAGTCCAACAACTTGTGGACTTTTACCTTTAAAAGAAGCGGACCCCTTTTGGGAGAGTTGTACTTTCAAAGCCCTCAACCACTGAGTTGAAGAAGGAGCAGTTCAATGCAGAGAAGAGCTCACTAACCACTCCCGGAGCACATGAGAGGGACACTTGCTGTGGACCAGAACCTGCCACTATGCTCCAGAATCTCCCAAGGCTGGGAGAGCAGACCCCAAAAGGACTTATCATGTCCTTTAGACCCTGAAGTGGGTCTTGCAGCATCTGGAGGACACTGTTCAGCCACACTGAACCAGTCAAACAGTCGTCGAACCACACACACAACTCATAGAACCAGACAGATCCCTCCAGTGCTGCCTTTGGCACTCCTTCGAACATTCAAATGACTGTGCCTGCATCTCGAACCACTGCCAAAGAACAGAAACAAAGTACTATCAACCAATAACTGACCCCTTGGTTAATTTTGGGTCCTAGAGACTGGTTAGATCACTAAATGGAATATCATGTGAATATTACATACTACATGCCTAAACTAAACAACAGTGAATTATATTCAAACTTTTTTTGTTTATAACTAATGCATACAGACAGGTTTGTGGATTTTCCAATCCTTAATTAAAATATTAATTACATTTTTTTTTTAATTATTGTCATAGATTGCTCCTGAAGAAGGAAGTCTTTCTCCCGAAACATTTTGGTTTATATTTTGGAAAATTGCGAAAATTCAAATTAAAAGAAGAGGAGCTTCATGAAACAATTTGAGGATTAAAAGTGATCAATGAATGTACTTACATGAAAACTGAATGACAGTTATTCGTTGTGAAGTATGCAATGAAAATGTACAAAATATTGCCTGTATCGACAGACAAGGGGGTTTTCAGGGGACAGGAGTCTCCATAGAATTAGAGACCAATTGGACTGCAGATATAAAGATAAACTGTTCTCGATTTAAGAAAGGGTATTCATCATATCGTAGGAAAACAAAAGGACATTTGGAATACCAAGGGAGTGGTGCGGCACTAAAATCGAAAGAAAACGATTGCATGAGGAGCCAGCAAAGCAAAGGCACTCGCCGCTTGAAAGGTTTGCAGGTTTGCTCAGATACACTCAGATGTCATTTTGCATGTCTCGGTAAATGACACGATGGGCTCGCCTATGAATGCCCTTTCGTGCAAGCAATTGCCCTCCGTGTATATATTGCCATTTGCACTGTGAAGTGCAAAACATAAGTCTAAATGAAGGCGCATGCCTTTATTTTTGCACTTCTCGGTGTAAACAGAGAAAACGCTGAGTGCCATTTAAACAAGACCAGCAGCGTTTTCACCTGCTTTTAGACGGTGTAAAAAGACAGCAAATGCCTTAAGAATCCACAGCATTTACACCAGCAGGAACATGTCACGCTAGAATAAATGCGGTCACATTTGTATGGCAAACAGCACAGGGAGGCGGTAACGGATATTCCATTCCATGCCCCATATCCACCATACAAATGAAGGGAAATGTGTAGTACAGGAAAATCTATGTGTAACATGTTTACAGACGCGTTTTACACGAGAGAAATGAGCGCTACAGGTGCTGATTTTTAAAATCCCCATAAAATGCCCAGAGGGCATACCCTACATTTACATGTGTGTGTAAACAGGTCACCTCTCTGCAGGTTTTTGTCATTTGCACTGTGAAGTTGCACAGCAACAGAAACAGAATTAAAACAACAATCATACAAATCTGCAGTAATTGTCCTAACAACATTTCCTCTCTTGCAACAGCGGGCATCGTGAGCTATTCCATAGGGAATGTAAAATTAGATGGCAAATTAAAATGCCTGTGCTCATAACAATTTAAACAGTACCTTTTGGACCAATGTTAAAACATTCAATTCATGCAGCTTATACGAATACAATGTACAGTGAGAAAAATATAAAAGACTTTAAAAGACACATAGGGCCTAATTCACAGAACGTTTTCCAATGGGGGTTTGCCAATATAAAACGCTTCTGTGAATAAGGCCCTTAACATGCAATCTAGCCAAGTACATTTTACAGCGCATTCTTAGTCAAGCTGCTCATTTCAATGTGTGTTGTCTCCTTGGCCAGACTCTATATAAGAATGTTGCCACAGAATGTGGCATTAGTTCTTCATCTGTCCTGTGGCAGAGTGCAATAGCGTGTAGTGTCCCCCTTATTCCATAGTCTCGGAATCTGGGTTAGAGATTCTTTGCTCGCAGGTCTCGGAATTGGCCACGTATTAACATGAAATGCACACTTTTTTCCACCTGCCCACTGCATGTATAACATCTATCTGTGTTTAATTCCATTTGTTCAGCAACACAGCCAAGGGTAGGATGCCTATTTTAAGTTTGATATAAAGTGCTCACCGGTACTTTGGTTTCAGGTAGCCGAGATACCACTCATAACCAGATATTACTTTCTTTTGCCAATAAATACCGAGGGTCCTCGAACCAGTCGATTTTTACACAACTACCTTGTGTTTGTTAAAGGCCCGCTTTATGATGTTCTTGGACATGTTATTTAATTTATCAGGATCAGTCCAGAAGTCACTATGTCCAGTTATGGTGAGCATCTCCTTAATGAATGAACACCAGGAGGATGAGGGACCCCCTTCTTGAAGTAACAGGTCCTTAATGGCTTCTCTATACTTCCCTAGTTTAGGAAAGGTCCATAATCGTATCCAATAGCCTATTGATTTATATGTGACCACGCTTCCAATTCCCAGCATATTGGTTTCCATTAAAGGGGATATATTGGGAGCCTTACTTGGGAGTCTCAATACGCTCTTTAGGAATCTATGTTCAATGATGGTTAAAGCATTGCAGTTCATACAATCCCACAACTCTGCTCCATATAGGGCTGTCTGACGGGCTTCTAGCCTGTAGGCTTCTAATGAGACCCTCACTGCGCCATTACTATTTTCTCTGGTAAATCTGACGATTGCTCCCCTATATCTGGATACCACTAACCCAGTCATCTCTATCTGCTTGTTCCATGTGCAATTTCCCGAAACCCTCAGGGCAATATAATGGCATGATTTTAATTGATCAATCTCCTCTTCCTGGAGTCTTATGGAGAGGTTGGGCAGTTTATTTCTTCTTATTGAGAAAACCAATATTCCTGTTTTTTAGCATTAATCTTAAGGCCATTGTCTCAACACAACTCTTTGAATGCAGCAAATTGAGTCCTGAGGCCAACAGGGTTCTGGGAAATAAGGGTAGCACCATCGGCAATCAATAAAATCAGATACTTATCACCAACCAGGGAACGAGCATCAGAGGGAGCACCCAACAGGCTATATATAAAACTATTCATAAAGATGCAGAATAATTTTGGTGTGGGCACACACCCTTGGCGGACACTCATGTCCACCTTCAAAAGATGTGTAGTCTGGCCATTTAAATTCCATATTACTACTGCATTATTCTGGGTGTAGGGTATCTAGATGGCCTAGCTGGATGGCCTAGAGAAGGGCAAGGAGTATATCTACAATATTAAGGGAGGTCCATAGCTTGGCTCGAGAACACGGTCAAATGCAGTTTGCAAATCTATGAACATAGTATAAAGGTTAATTTTGCTCTTGGCCACATATTTTTCCCTCAGGAGATAAAGCTGTAAGCTCTGATCTACGGTGCGTATGCCCACCTGTAAGCCTGCCTGCAAGTGATGAAAGATACCTTTCTCTTCCACCCCGCTTTCAAGGTGGGCAAGAATGGATCTTGCAAATAATTTGCCACACAAATCAAATAGAGACATTGGACAGTAGTTTTGTGGCTCCTCTCTACTTTCTTTCTTTACAGCAGGTTAACTTCTGCTCTGGTCCATGATGGTGGAACAAAATTGGCCCGCTGTATAGCATTAAAGAACCAGGTCATGAAAGGTGCCCATATTCATGGTTCGGACTTAAACAAGTCCATTGTGATTTCCTCAGGCCCCAGTGTTAGGGAGAATGTTCAGTTTCTGTGCTAACTCCATTTAACCTTAGAGACTCTCAGCTCTTTTGCTAGAATCTGGGATATTTGTAATCTTCCTGAGTGAGCAGTACATTTTGCTACTCACTCATGTGTTTTTCTCTGACTTGGATGTTTAACTGTTTAATGGTGGCTGGTATACTCCATAGGCACCTGCATCGTTCATAATGCCACACAACACCTACTGTGCAGTGCCACTGAGAAGTCACGTGGACTTCTCTCAATGGTTAAATACATTTTCTTGTGTGAACTACAGTTTCCAAGATTAGTGAGATAGCTTTTATCTTACTTGCCTTTTCCTTTTCTGGGCCAAACACATACCACCCTATGTGGAGTGCTGGGGGGTTACATAGTAACTCATTATGCCACTTCTCATGTAACGTTATGTTACACTAACTAACTTGAATGGCTGGTGGCAGTGGTTACTTTTTACTACCTTTTGTGCAGTGTACTTGCAGGCTGATTTCTCAGCTGCAGTACAGAACACATGGGTTTGTTTGAAGGCATGAATGACCAAAACCAGTTACAAGTGGGCGGGTGGCTGTCCTAGGGGACGAGCCCCCTGTGTGATTGAAAGCTGCAGAGCTGTGAATGAATGGGATTTCATAAAAAAGGGCAAGGCTTTTGGGACTACAGGCAGAGTCGACCACTGGAACATCACATCTGATGAAGAGGACAAGCAGAGATGTCAGCAGCACCTTGCTGGACCACAGAAGCGCTGGTGAAGCCTTGCAGCTCTGCTGACCCCGTATTTGTTTTGACTGGGTAGGTCCGTGCAGGACCACTTCTTCCCTTGGGCTGGTGGACCCACTAATCTCGACACCTGCTTCAATATTGGCTCATCCCCGACCTTCTGCGAATTACTTAGGCCTATCTTTTGCCATTTGTGGCACTTGAGAGTAGTGCAGAAGGAGAGACACAGGGCAAAAGTTAGCCGATAGGACTGGGCCAGTTCCTTTCTTTTCTAGGAGATGGATGACCATGGCTGTAAGTCGAAGGGTAGGTTGACGAGTTCAGCAAGGTGAGAAGCCACTAAAGGGGCAATAGGATTGATTAGTTGAGGAGCAAGAGGGTCTGATGGGGCAAAACAGGCGTTACACTTCATCAGTAGAGATATCACTTCATCAGTATTAGTGTGGCTAAAGTGGGAGATAGAGGCAGATGGAGATTTTAGAGTATGCAGAGTATAGAATGTAGGAGGAGGGAGTGTGAGAAAGGTCAGGAGAGAGCCTCTAATTTTGGAAATTCTTGCAGCGAAGTATTCAGCTAGGTCATTAGCTCTGAGAGTGGAGTTGATAGTCATAGACTTAGGAGGAAAAATATTAGGGTGCCCAGTAGCTGGCGAGGATGGTTGGATTGAGAGTCAATGAGTGTTTGGAAGAATTCCCTTTTAGCTCTATCAAGAGTAAATTTGAGAGAGTTCAGGGCAGAGAGGTAGAGTGCAGGTCCTCATGCGAGTGGGTATGCCTCCATTTGCACAGCAGCCAATGCACGTCTGCATGGATAGAGCGTATGAATAGGGTGACCCATGGCTGAGAATGCTGAGTCTTAGGGGTGAAAGTATGCAGTGGAAATTGAGAGGAGAATGAGTCATGTAGTAGGGATTGGAAGCCTGGAGAAGGCAGTGTTGGTGGAAGAGGCATCTGGTGTGAAGGTGGATTGTGGGAAATGTAGGTCGGAGAGAAAGGGGGGAATGGGAGAAGGTTTACATTTCCTTTTAATAGGCAAAACAAGTGTTCAGGAAATGTCAGAGGGTGGAAAGGAGATGGTGGTGGAAACAATGGAATGATCAAATATGGATGGTGTGACAGTACTATTAGTGGCTGAAAGAGAGGTGGAGATAAATAAGAGATCCAAAGAGTTAGCCCCTGTGTGGGTAGGTAGGTTATGGATAGAGTGGAGTGCATGGTCACTAAGAAAATAATGGAGTTCAGATTTCTGAGAAGTGGTTGGAGAGGGAAGGTTAAAGTCGCCTATGAGAATGAAGTGATGTTTAGTTAAAAGAGAATCAAGGAGTTGCCCAAGATCATCAAAGAAAGATCCAGTGGGACAAGGAGGACAATAGATGGAAATGATGTGAGCCAAGTAAGGAAGAGCAATAGCACAGATGGTAAATTTAAAAGAGGTAGGAGAGGACATTGCATTGGGCATTTGTGAGGCTTTGAGGTGGGCAGAGAGTAGGTGTCTGATGCCTCCACCTCTGCCAGTTAGTCAAGGAGACTGAAAGATGGATAATTGGGAGTCATGTAAGGCCACCAGAGTAGCAGTGTCCGATGGAGAAATCCAGGTTTCAGTGATAGCAAGAAGGTCTAGGGGAGGAAAGATGGAGTGAAAGTAGTCAGTGATAAAGGAAGTCTTGTTGCATACATACTGAGCATTCCAGGGTGCAATGTACCGTTGATGAGGCAACCAAGAGTAGATAAGTTGAGTCTCAGAGGAAGAGAGGCAAAGGGGGGACATGTGTTAGGGAGGGGGGTATGGTTAGCATGTCAGCTGTTGTTGGAAGGACATGGAAGGACATGGAAGAGAGATGGAGTAGTGGGAGTTTCGAGTTGTGAGTTTTATAATAGGGATAGGAAATGATGATGATTGGAGAAGGTGTAAGGAGAGGTGAGTAGAAGAAGCAGCAGGAGGAGCAGGAGTGAATGCATTACAGGGGAGTAGCACAGTGTGGAGAGACAGTACAGTATTTAGGAATCAAGCGGTACACAAGTGAGGTATACGCAAATAGTTGTTACAGTGGAGAGTTGGAGTTTTATTTGAATGTTTTTTTGATGTATGCAAGGCATTTTTGTGGCACCTTGTGGCAAATAGGGCCTAACAGGTAGCAAATAATGAAATAGAGAAGGATATATTAGCACCCCTTGGCTCCGTAAGGATTATAGGCATACATTTTAAACAATAACCCCTAACTGCAGAAGAGTAAAGCAAATAGATGCATTCTCTTCATCAATGGTGCACTGGACCATTAATAGGTTTACTCTTGGTACTGAACAAGAGTTATTTGTTGGTTAACTATTAATAGGCCATTAAGAAAAAAATGAATAGCGGGTGTTTTTGTTGTGGTGCAACTTGTTATGCCCTGCAACCTATTTTTTACTTGTTGTTGTAACGTGTCGCGTTGGTGTGAAAAATCGTTGGAGGAACCAAGTTACCACTACCTCCGTGGATAAGAGAAATTTGTTTGTTTTCACACAAAATAACTGTGCCACAAAAGGATCATTTTCCCAAAAAATGTGTTTTGGTAAGGTTTGAACAAATCACTTTGGTGCCCTTTTTATTGACACCTGTTTCGGCTTCACCAGAGCTTTTTTCAAAATAATAGGGCATATGTTCCAATCACATATCTTGAGATATATAAACATGATTCACAACATGTTTGTATATGCATACATTCATTAGCATACATTAGGACAGAAAAATGGGGAGGGGGAGAGGGTTGGATCAATTGGGAATAACAAAGAAAAAAGGAAAAAAGAGAAAACAAAGAAAATCTCTGTAATAAACATATAAGCTATTCCAGATTCAACAGTATCACAGCTTGAGACTTTAGTTGTTTCAATTCAAAGTGGTTAGTCCACTTACAATACATGACTAAGTTCTCCCTGGAGTGTAGAATGCGCATTTAGAAGAAAATCCACTTTAAGCGTAAACGTGCAGTTAGTAATAAAAAATAACATACAGTGCACAGCATGAGAAATGTCCACTATTTCATTTACGGGTGCATCATAATGAAAAACACAGGCAATGTGATATGTGCACAGACGTGACTTGTATGTGTTTGTCATACATTTAGATGTTTAAAATGTAATCTTACCCGGTCTGGAAATTTGCTAGCATCTGGCTATAGTCCATCTTAGAACTCTGCAATTTAGAAGTCTTCAAATTCTCGGGTTACAATCCCTCCTAGAATATCTTGATTATGTATTAATGGGTTCATCATTGTACCATCATGCTGTCCCTCATGTACATCATATGAGCTATCATATTTGAATGCACTTTTCAATAGTATCCGTAACATTAGGCATGGCATCCCGTGTGGGTGTGAAAATATATTGTTGCCCACAGTCTCTTATACGTAAGAATTCCCTATCTATTGTCGCACCAATTACCAACAAAAGAGATTAATATCGTGTTGCTTCGACATGACTGTGTTACAGTACATTGCTGTCACAATTAGAACGGTAGTTAGGGCTAATTAGAATAATCTCTGTGATGTCTAACATCACTGGTAATTGTTTGGTAGACAGGGTCTCAAAGGTGTCCCCTGTACCAATCCATCCACCCCGTGGTCTAAAGATGTCCCCTCAGTCTTCTTACCTTGATCAGGTATGTGTTCGAATTACGCGCATCGGCCTTGTCTCTCCAAACGCCGACACAGGGATTCCAGCTGAGTAAATACTGGCGTTTCAATGACAACTCTCAGGAAGTCCTTTCTCTATTCTCCGGTCCCACAAACGTCCATCATTTTACACCGGTCAAAATTGTATGGTATTTAACCAAATACTATTCACAAGCTAATCTGTACTCAACATTTCACATTATGTATTCAAGGCGATTGAATAGTATGATACATAATAAATCGTATACCTATTTGAAGTGCACTACTTCTATGAAACATACTGGATAAATCTGTGTGTATGGTTGCGATTACATGCTCATTGTTGTACGTTCTTATAGGCATCCCGAGTAATCCTATAATCTGATAAAGGACCGAATCACCTAGTGGCGTTCAGTTGGGAACAAATGGTATTTACATATCCAGGTCGCATCGTTACTCAATATACATTAAACGTCATATGGGAATTTATAATTAGATGAAAGACGCGTCGTAGCCAGCCTAAAAATCTGTAATCTTGTTAATGTTGGAATTAAAGTAATGAGGTCTGGTGGTTAATAACGCATTCATTTCTCATAGTGCCCACTGTCACAATTAGACTTGTGCTATTCACTCAAAGAAGTACCTAGCTTCCCATTAATGAACGTGATCCTTAAATTAGTTCTGTGTGTTGCATACTGAATTCTAACATTACATGTGAATCAGCACATATGTTGGACTTAAAACAGCCGCAAAATGTTAACCCATAGAGTAAAATTCTTCAGCTTCAGCTTGATGCAGCAGACGTTCCAAATTGCCTCCTCTTCTTCCCAATTTGACTTTCTGCAAACCTATAAATCAGATTGTGTTTGCTTTCCATTTGATGGGATTGTTACCAATGCACAGCCAATGGTAATGACACTTCTTGACTTCCCATTGCAGAAAGATGTTCTCAAATTAGGATTCTGACAACATATGGTGCTTCCAATGTACATCCGCTCACATGTACATATTTAAGCAATATGCCCCGAGCGGCATGGGCATTACCGACTCAGGTAATGCCCCGGGGCCCATAGTTATAGCCATGAGGGGCATATAGCTATTAGTACCCCGGCCCGCAAAAACTGCGTGACCGGGGCACTAAAAGTTTTCTTTTGTCCCGAAATGCTGCAGCGTTTCAAAGAAACAAAAAAAAAAGACGTCAAAGAAAATGAAACAGAAGCGTTTCCAGCACGTCTGCTCCTGAAAAAAAAAGAAGGTAAGTGCGGTTGGGAGGGCAGGAGGGAGGGGTAGAAAAAAAGAAAAAAAACGTACCTGGGTCCCCGGCGGGGGATGAAAGAAGCCTCCAGCCGTGTGAAGGCTCGGAGCGGGGATGGCACCGCTCCGAGTCTCCACACAGCAGGAGGCTGCCATCGTCCCCCACCCGGGACAATGAATAGAATGGAATAGAAGGTAAGTGGGGTGGGGAGGGCAGAGAGGTGGGAGGTGGGAGGGAGGAAAAAAAAAAGCCAAAGCTTTACCTGGGTCCCCGGCGGGGCGCAAAGGCAGCCTCTCATCCGCGAGGAGGCTCGCAGCGGGGATGGCCCCGCTTCGAGCATCCTCATTTGGCTGAGGGGATGCCACGCCCCCCGTCGGGGACAAAGGCCATGGAATCCCGACAGAGGGATAGTAATGACTCAGCGAGGACCAATCAGAATGGCTCTTTCATTCTGATTGCGCCCTCGCTGGGTACTAATATTGCATATACAATGTATTTTGAACTGCAGTTAATATTGTCATTGATCCTGATTCGGGTTCCTCTTGCGTCCTGAAAAGTCTTTATACTTCCATGAGCGTATTGACATAATTTGCATGCACCACATATTCTACATCCTGCAACTTCAGGGTCAAGCCAGGTTTTTGTTACTTCTTGTCATCTTTCTGGAAGTAATGAAGGGCTTAAACACCTTGTAAGTGTTTTTGCTTTTCTGTAAATGATTTTTGGTTGTTCCTGAATGTATTTAGTTAGATGTGGGTGCAGTGCAAGGAGGTGCCAATTTTTCCTAAGAATCTTTCTCAAATCTGAGTTTTCTGTGCAGAATGTGGTAATGAAATTTACGTTAGCATCTTCATGTTTCTCTTTGTGCTCCTTGGGTTTTAGAGTTTGCTTCCTTGTCATGTTCTTGGCTTCCATTTGACTGGTCTGTGACTGGTCTGTGATGGCAGCTGCTCGCATGCAATGTGGAGTTTACTTCAGTGTCCTTGTGGAATGTTCTTGGGGCTAATTTCCATTGGACATACATATATATATATATATAGTTAAGTCAAGAAAGTTGATGGATGACTTGCTGGTATGTCCTGTGAATTCAATGCCATATTAATAGGCCATTACCCTCCCTCATCAGAGATAGATCATCACCCACTAAGGCTGTTTCCTGTATGCCCCATATATTCGGTTATCAGCATCATTATTTACATTCTCTTTACCCTCCCCTCTCAAGAAGGTAATAGGAGTAAATCTTTCTGAAAGTGGATTCCTTTTTTGCAACGTATGCCTTTATTTCTCCATCTCATAGATGTACCAGACATTACTTACTCACAACCCTTTAATGGTTACTCTGAGTACTTCCAGGCCCTGGTGACACCATGATTTTCTGTGGGCGCAGGAAGCACGAACATATGTTTAACAGAAGCAATGCTTGAAAATGCTGTTGCAACAATGACCAGAATGAAAGGGCGGCTGCACCGGATGTTGTTCATTTTCTTTGGTATACATAAAGGGCCTGATTCACAGACGCGTTTTATAATGGCGCAATCCCATAGCTCTGGGAATCAGGCCCAAAATGTGCTTTAATGAAGCAATGCTGCCCTATATTGTTGTGGCAGAATGTCATGATTTGCTTTGTCCATAGTGCTGGCATAGTTTGTTGAGATGGGTAAGCTGATATGTTTTAGGCACAGCCAGAGTGAAAATGTGTTTGCATTTAGCAAAATAGGTTTATATTATGAGATCTACCTAGTGTTTTTTTTATACAACAGAAGATGAGACGGTGTGTAATAAATGTTCTGATTTTTGTGGTGACTCGCTAAGTCTAAATTGAGGGAAATAGGTCTAAAAGACCAGAATTCTGTTTATAACTTATTTTCCTTGGACTGTATTATATTTTAAGTGATGTATTCTTAAAGAATGACATACACACATTATTATTGTAAAATAAACGTATCTACAGAAGTTCATTACAGCAATCAAGAATGCTCAAAATTGTGTTTGACACATAAAACAGAAAGAAAAATGTTCTTATGCAGGAATGTATATACAGCCAATCTGGAATACGTGTAGTTTAGAGGATAGCACAGGAGCAACGCTCTGGTCTTGAAAGCAAGAAACCGCAGAGCCACAGAGGTTCAAATCATGGATCCGCGCTTAGAAACCGAACTCAAGTATGGTATTAGGCGAATTATAAAAAAACAATAAAATAAAAATAAATAACGTATACAAGCACTGCCACGTATTGGTGTTGAGGAAACACGATCAATTAATCTAAATGTGTGATACAGTTAACTAAAATGTTGGTTCATATGGTTGACTATAGTATCGGCAACAAGGGGTTCTTCACTTATGTACCCATGATTTCTTCAGGACATATATACATTTTACAGTAGCAAAGAAAACATGTATACTGACCCCTGAAAAGTATAAGGGAATTTAATTTAGTCAGCAGGTTTATTCTTAATGTATTTGGTCACTTGCATTTCATGTTTTTCTAACAAGGGGAGGAAACCTTGGCAATGTCGTTCATCCTATTGTGTGGGGATGGAGGGAGGAGATTTGCATTAGACGTGTATGCCAAAAAGTAGACTATGTGTGAAATAAAAAAGAGATGGTGAGGATAAGCCCTGTTATCAGATGAAATCCATATCTAATAATGTGCCTTGAAAGAGTGTTCAAGATTAGTATAGGTGCCCAGTGAAAGAAAACTAGAAGAGAACCTTTGTTCCCAAAAGGAAAGGGACAACGTCCCTGCATGTAAAATGATAATGCATTGGATACAAATCCTAAACAATCTAATAATCGAGTGACCTGCATAGGTATGACAATCCTACCATTAAACTGTGGAGATATGCAGTCCACAAAGGGGTGGCACCTATAACATCTTGCTACACAAAAGTAAATGATGGCATATTGGCAGGAAATAGCCATAGGAGCATAGAACAAATGTGTTATGCAATGCGTAAACCCAGTGCGACATTTACAAAGCTGAAGGTCGATGGCTGGAAAGTTTTGAATTAATCATAGCCTTTGGCATTGATCTGGGTAACACCAGGACTTGAATTTGTCAACCTGTCATCAGATTACAGTCAGGGAAACACCATATGCAAATCCGGATTGATCCAACACAGAACGGGCCAGTCCAGACCAACTTTCTCATGCCAGGTGCACTAGACCACAAGTGCTCTAGACATATTTACGCCTCATTGGACATCATAAGGGAGGTGAAATTTGGGTCTCTGTGCACAATAGGCTGACGGCCCATGTCCATGTAAACATGTGATCAATGCAACATTTGCAGAACTGAACAATGATGGCTGGAAGGTTCTTCATAACCTCCAGAATTGCTTTCGCAACCATCAGACCATCATTTTTCCACTTGTGATGTCATTACATGCAAATAAGGCCTGGTCTCAACCCCAAAAGGCGCAGTCCAGCCTGAACAGACAGGCCATATCAATTATCTATTCTCACATGGAGAAGACAGGTTAGCCAAACAGGTGGCTTGAACAGTGTGAAAGAATACACTTTCTCTGCCTGCTGTTCCAGCCACCTGAGTCTCTTCCCCAGGTGGCACCATTTTTTTTTGGTTTTTAATGTGGGGAGGCAACAGGGATCATCAGCCCAAAATAACCACAGCCCATTCCCCATCCCCTCACTCTCCACTTACCTGCTGGATCGAAGCTTTGTGCTCCTGTAAGCGATATTCAATCAACACTACAGCTAAGTCAATGCCAAGTCTGGGATGCTGAGGAAAACCCTTATTGATGTATTTTTATATCCAGTTCAGTACTCTGGATGACAACCCTTGTATAACACCCCCCTCTTAGAATCCCCCTGACCCCACTGAGGCAAGAAGTAGGTTTGTTTTGCAAATTTAAAAGGTTTATTTGGACATTTCTACAATATAAATCTATCACACTATATAAATAAATTGACAACTGATATCACACTTCAGAATATGACCGTTATCAACAATGGATAATGTTACAGGGGTACACTGATTTGGTTACTTAGGAATAGTGTAGAGGATGAGGTTGCTGAAAATGCTTGATGGTTTCAAGGAAATGCAAGGTGGAATAAAATGCAGTACAGAAATAACTTGTTATGATTTTAGCAAAAGGTAATATGATCACTTTTTCTTTTGACAATTCACTCCCCCCCTATGCAATACAAGAAATGGAAGGAGAGCACACAGTCTTCAAGAATCCCACAAATCACACTTTATAATGCAATACACAGTTCCAGTTCCCCCAGCAAGCTTTGAGAAAACAGGGATGAGTTTTAAACACAGGCGAATTACTTTAATGTGGTTTGCAAGGAAGTGAAAACGTGCTAAAATTGCTTTTAATTCCCTCTAGAGGTTCAGGGTAGGTGATGGCTACTTTATATTAGTCCAGGCTCACTTTAACAATACTCTATGAATGATTAGCAGATGGCAAACGAATTTTAGCAAAGAGAAGCAAAAAGATGCTGATTTCTACAGATGAAGAAATCGGGCAAATCGCAAATCGCGGTAAATTTCGTGAGTGCGTGTCTCGCGGTCATGGGAAAATTATAGGGAGTAGGATGTCGGTTCTATGTTCGCTGGGAAGCCTAGATTCTAAGCTTTCAGATGTAAGTTAAATTACGTTCCTAGCCCAAACGGTTCAAGAGATACGGACGATTTAACAAAGGTAGATTTTCGGATTTAACGTAAAACTCAAAATGACAGTTGACAGCTTGCAGCTTCAGAATTGACAGGTGACAGTTGTGCAGCTTTACAAATGACAGATGACACGATTTCTAGGAGGCTGTTCTAATTAGGTTAAACTAGTTTGGATTAGATTATTTTAACTAAGAGATTGGGTTCTGCACAGTTCTGGCGGTACTCACAATATATTTTGAAATAGGCCTCGTCATGGTCTGGTCAGGTTTTGGACTGGACTACGGTTCTGGTCTCGGCACTTCACATCGATCTGGGTCAGCTCTCTGGATACAGCGGGTCAATCAGGCACCGGTTCTGCTCACCGCGGTCTGGTTTGTGGTTCTCTCGGGTTCCGGATACAGCACTGCTTTCTGGATACTGCTACAGGTTCTTGCAAAAATTCTTGGCAAAAATTCAAAGAGCTCGCCCGGCTGTTGAATAGTTTGGTTGGTTTTGAGGCCTGCTGAAGAGGATTCAGCTGGTGGATTCAGGCCTCTCTGCTACAAATTCTGGAGTTAATTTCTGCTACAGGTTCTGGAGATTGATGGAATTGAAGTCTGGATCTCTGGATGTGAAGTCGTCGGTCAGCATGCTCCGCAGCGAATGGAATTGAATGTCCCTACCTGTCCCAGCAGTCTCTTTTTATGTGTTTTAAAAGTGGGTGTGTGCGTGGCATAACTGAGCCTGCCCCTCTCTTGATTTGATAGGTCAATAGATTCTTTGGTCCCTGATTTGGGAAGGGATGGTGTGTCAGAGTGATGTCATTTTTATGACCTGCAGAAATGACACTCCCCTGGTCAATGTGCACACAAACCTATTCCTGATCCAAATACATATTTC
The DNA here is from genome assembly GCF_040938575.1 of Ambystoma mexicanum. Classification (NCBI taxonomy): domain Eukaryota; kingdom Metazoa; phylum Chordata; class Amphibia; order Caudata; family Ambystomatidae; genus Ambystoma; species Ambystoma mexicanum. Next base: position 1,105,635,752 of record NC_090924.1, on the reverse strand, counting down.
CCAGGTACACAGTTGTTTGACATCACATACAAACATCATATATTACTAAAGTCCCTGTCCCGACGCTGGCGTTTCTAGGAGCTTGCATTCAAAAATGGCAACTTATTTTCAATTTTAGTGGGTTTTGCAACATTGGTTTTTCATCAAAAATTATACAAAGGTACATTTCCCTTCCACATATATCCCAGTAACTTTCCATGTCTCTAGTTTAAACACATTGTCAACGATAATCATAATTAGCGGGGTTTTGCCTCAGAACATGGTACAAATTGGAGTTTGGACTCAAATCGTGAGGGAATTTTTCAAACTAAGACTCTCAAAGTTGTACATTCCTGTCATTTGGTTACAATAAATTATCACTGTTTCTATAAAATATATATTTGTTGCAATTCAACTCCCCCCACTGTTTGGGTCCGCCTCCAGAAGTCTGGGTTGGTCAGTGATCACATGTCTCTCCTTGCTGGCAGAGGGCTGTTGACAGGAAACACTCAAAGTTAACATACCCCATTCAACAGAAAGAGCCTTTTGTGTGGGCTCCAGCAGGCTGCCTGGAAGGCTCTCCTCAATTAATCAACAGGGTCATGTGATATCCTGCCTCCTGGTGTGGAATCTCTGAGGTGTTAAGGTTTCCCAGCCTCTTGGCCTCTGGGAACAGCAGGTGGCTAAGATTTCCAATTAACTAACAAGCTTTGAAGTCCCTGCCCCTCTTGCAACTCCTAAATACAGTTTCCCTGTCAGAGTTTAGACCGCTAGCGCCACCTTGGGGAATTTGTCGGTACTGCATCCATTTTTGAGTTGTCTTGAATTACTGCATTTCAATAGAGTGGTCTTTTGCTTGATATTATAGGACCGTTGCTTAACATTGTTTTGATGGCATCCTTACAGTAGAGTGGTGATGTGGAACCCCCCATAAGAAGGTTGTATCTTTGGAGTGGTCTCGTGCCAACTGCGCAGTTCTCCTATTCTGGCGTGAATGTGGGCGGCGATAGCTCATCCCCACATCCACCCAGTCTATTGATTTAGTTTGTCCTGGGATTGAATAATGGGCGGCGACAGCTCATCCCCACATCTACCCAGTCTATTGATTCAACATGGGTCAAAACCCTTGACACTCCAGTCCCAGCACTCCTTCCGTATCCCGGACGCCACCATAGAAATGGAAGAGGGACTTAGTCACTTTTTTCTTATGGCGGCAGGCATCTTTTTTCTTTTTATTTTCCCCCTCGGGAGATTGGCTGCACATGTGGCATGAATCTCCTGAGGGAGAAAAACAAACATGTGTGGCCTGGTTAAACCCCAGGGTGCAAATGGCTTTTGTCCCTGCTTTGCTCAGGTCTTCTTTGGCTCGGGCTGGCAGGCCCTTACCGGCCATGGACACCCCCCACTGCGAGTGTGAAAGCCATATGAGACCACTAGCGACACCAGAAATGTTTACACCGTACTGGGATTGATTAGTGAGGTGTAGCTTGGTCTCTAGGTACAGCATGCTAGGGACCCATGTGTTGGTATAACCAACCGACTTAACCGGCATAGCTGAAAGCTGAGCATTTGAAGCTTTTGATTAATTATTACTTCTGGCATTGGTTTGGGCAAAACTCTAGATCACTGTTTTTGAGCCTGCTATGCCAATGCCTGGTCACGAGTCTTCCAGTTCACTTGAAATGTGACCATTTAACTTGGAAGCAGAGGGAAATCGACCACACTTGGCTTAAAAATAGAGGGGAAGTTGGTGTCTCTGTTTTCTAAGGATGGATGAACTTTAAGGAAAATGCCGTGTTCACAGAAAGTGTCACTAAATGTGGGGGTACACATATATCAATCTGCACCAATCAACTGGCTGCTCCCCCAAATGGGGTTGGGGTGGTCGAACTAACCACTGTTGGTGCTATGCCCTCCATTTTTAAGAGCTAAGAATAGAACTGGACTGCCATCTTTTAATGTGCAACTCGTACTTTCAAATAAATAACTGTAGCTTCCCTGAATCAGGAATAATATAATTGTTTTCCTTTCTGCTGCAAGGATGACGTACTTGCCCATGATGCAAGATATCTGAAAATTTTTGCAGGAACAAGGTTAATGCTGCTCTCCATAGCAGTGGTGGCTATTGCCGATGACTCTTTGCAGCCTATAGCTACTACAAGGCGTTTGTGCCCTCTTTCTTCTTAGGCACCTTTTCTAGTGATGCTGTACTGCTAGTACAGGTGCTGGTCGTCAGGGTGCCATTATTGCAGTCTTGTTCCAGCTCAGTAAGGCAGGTGGCTCTTAACCCTCCAAGCAGCATGAGTCTAATCAAATCATGAGTAGTCTCCTTATGACTTCACCCTCCCCCCTCCAACCCCCGAATGTCTCACTGAATGTCAATGCAAAGTGGCAGTCTTTCTCTCATGGCAAGACACTGCCATATTAGTGCATGTTTTCTCTGTGGTATACCTCGTGAGGCAGCATTTAATTTGCTGTTCAACGTACTTGCCAAACTGAATTAGGCCTGCATTGCTCAACTGCAAAGCTGATAGCCGATAGATTGTGGTAACTTCAGTCATCTCTGATCTCTGTTCCTTCTTACCTCATCCGATGCAGACATAAAGCTGATGCAATGTTCCAGCTAATTAAAGCATAAACTAGGTACATTGACTCCCTTTATGTTTGCGTCCCAAGAAGTTGCATACCCAAAATATCAAATAGGGAATGAGCCTGTGTAAATCCTCCCTGTTTAGGTCTGGCAAGAGGTAGCTTTCAGAGACATATTAAGAGGCAGCATAGCTGCTCAGTCAAGATGTGCATCCTGCTTAAAACTCAATTACCACAGTGGCAGTCACGTCCCCTGAGGTCTCCCTTGCTACCCCTGTGCTCACCCTGGCTACCCCAGAAAAATAAAATAAAAAATAATGTTTTCTTTTTCTTTTTCTTTTGAAATGTAAGCTCCTGGGCTGTGGCCAGTGCCATGTGGCTCTTTATTTTTGGAGTGGCTGGCCTTCTTGTTCAGGTCTCTTAAAAAAAACAGGGGGTTCCACAAGCGTAACACTTTGAGCAGTGACCCTAAATAAGAAAGAATAGGAATAACAAATAATTTGTCTTTCTGGAATTGTGCACAATAATTGCTAGACTCATTAAAGTTTCTTTCAGACACACTTCAGGGGTTGAATCACTGATTTAGTCTATTCTTAAACACCTCAACTCAGCCTTTCATCTTCTGAGGTCGATAAATCAGTACCAACATAGGTTGGGCATTATTGTATGTATATTTGTTCTATATAAAGCGCTTAAGCGTAAGTTCTATATAAAAACACATCATTATCATTTGGCCTTGGACGTCTGCCTGCAATCACAGTAATTTGTTGACATGGGCCTATACACCCTGATAGTAATGATATATATGGTAACCCATTCTTGTATGAAATGTATATCACATTATAGTGAGATTGTAACCATATTTTTCATAGTGTACTTAGGAACAATGCTATGTGATGCCCCTTCCTGTTTTGTCAATGGGTGCAAGGTTGTGTTCCATCGCTTCCTGTGATGTCACTTTCGGGTGGGTGTCAAATGACATCACGTCCTGTCATGTCATCAGAGGTGAAAGGCTGCCTGATGTCACTTTGGCTACCCCTGGCATTTGGTGAAATTACGTACCTGGCAATGCTGTTATGTATTGTGGGTGCAGTTTCGTAAACGGAAAGTGATGTACAGTGGCAATGACCATTGCAGCATGCACAACTCCCAATAAATCACAATGGTACAGACACGCAGCAGAATACACCCTCACATCCATCAGATCACATCCATTCACTCAGCGGAATCATCCATATAAACAATGAGACTCATTAATCTACCATTAACACAACCTCCTCATCCTTCTAATTTTCTTCCTACCTATCCATAAACACACATTTAAACATAATAAGAAGCTTCACCAATGTTTTTATTCTATCTTTCGATCTTCAAAATGATGACAAAGCAAACATATGAAACAACATAATGACACAGATCGATTTTAATATATAATCAGCACTATGTATCCATTAAGGTACTAAATAAATATATTAGTATAGACAGACCTGTTCCCACAGGTGCAGGGCCGAACAATGATGCAAGCTTCCAGCAGATCAGCAAAGGAGCAGAGCTTTGACGGGACAGTTGAAGAATGTGCTGCTGGCTGACTTCCAATGGCAGATTCCGGGTCTTCAACAAGATGCTCCACTTCGTAGGAGCTTTGGCTGCAGTGATGGTTTGAAGAATGGCTGCAGGAGTTGCCTTTCATCCATCATTATTACTGGAGTTACCCCCAAATCCACCAATGGTAACGATGTACACAATTCAAACTTGTAGTGGCTGTCCAATCTGGGCAGTCTCTTACAACACATCTGCTGAGCAATAGACACACCTTGGCCTGGATATGGACTGGGATCAGACAGTCCCAGCCACCACTCAGGCTACATATACAAATCGCCACTTTTCCCTGGAAAGCAGGGCCTTCCATATATGGTAATTCCAGCTCTTCAAGAGCAGGAAGAAGGCCAAACAACAAGATGGCCAATTGACTGGGACACATTGTGCACATTTAGAGTATATGCCACTCTATTTGGCATTAAGAGGTAAAATACAAAGGTGGATATGGCAATAAAGACAGAAACAATATAAAAGTAATCACTGCCACCAGCTCATCTTACACACATCAATTTAGAAACCACACATTTTGAATAACAAAGTTACTGGGGCACAGACTGTCTCCACCACACTTCACTGTAAGGTGATGTGTGCAGGAAAAAATAGCAGAATTTCGCAATGGAGTGCAGAGTTCTACATTGACAGCAATAATGACGGATCATTGCCCCAAGACAGAGCAGCTTAGTAAGGCCAGTGAAGCAAAAAGACCTCACTGGCCTCGAAAAGTCAGATCAGGTTCCAACCAACAGCAACAAGTTGGGTGCCTGTAGATATCTCTGGATGTAAAGCAGCAAGAAGAAAATCTTTCCTAACCTGATGTAATATTCTTGTTAGATCTTTATGCAACTACTAGCTGTTCCTGGCGTAACATACGCCATTCTAGCATTTTGAATGGATTGTGTCCTCCCACATATTCCTTATCTTTGATGTTTCCAATATCCAGCTTGCTGCTTTGGCATTTTCTTTTCAGTCGAGGGCACTGTGTGTCACTGACTGGTTGAGTTGATGTCGCTCGGTGGCTTCCGTCGTGGCATCAACATCATCATGGGTATAAGGTCAATATCAGTCGGTAATTCATAGGGTCACTTCTATCCACCTTCTGAAATGTCAGAATTACCACTGATCACTTCCAGGAAGGGGGTGCAGGTCTCTGTGACTTAATAATGGTAATTTGAAAGGCTAAACGTATAGGCAACTGTCTTCTTTTGAATTTGAAAGGCATATTTGTATCAGATGGAAGGAGAGGTATGCATGCTAAAAGAACAATATCTAAATGTAATCCATCGATTACATGGGCCTCTATGATGTGTCTTTGTAGACACGTGATTGTGAACCTTGTTCCATTGCAGAGTCCCTTTGATGGCAGAAGATTGTGTAGTAGCATAATTACAGCACCAACTTTCAGTTTTACCTCAAAAGGAGGCATTTATCCTACGTTGAGCCGGTAATTAACTGTTCATTGTCACTTGAACCGCCCTGCCCTGTATAAAGAGAAGTGGAGGTGGAAAGAAGTCATTTGAAATTATTCTGAATGTTTGCGAGAGTGGAGTGGAAGGTCACACAGAGGTGCACATTTCCATTTGGACAGCAGAGGGCAACCTAACATGGTTAAATTGCAACAGATCAGTCTGAAAATATACCTAAGCGTTTTATATATATATGGATGACAGTGTGTTATACGAACATCACTTAAAGAATTTTGTACAGATTTTGCAGGATGCCATGTTACTAAGATATTTTTCATGCCCAGTTTATCATCACCCATTTCATGATCTTTGGAAGGTTGAAGGGCTGAGTAAGCACTGCCAGGATTTCAACCTGTGTCCTGCAGGCCAAACACAGGTGTCTGGAACACGCATTTGCATTTGTAAACTGCTTTACCAGCAAATGCGGTGTAGGGAGATGAAACATTTTGCACAGACTCACACACTTGTTTTGTCCGGTTGCTGAGGTCAGGCACAGAGCCCAGGGTGATTGCTTCCAATGTCAGCAAAAGTGTTTTTAGAGCACATCTCCTATGAAACACTGTTTAATAACGGTTACATTGTGTGAGTAATTCAACTGCAGAGTCTGTGGAACATAAAAGAGGCACGGAGACAAAACACGTAGAAAAACATTTATTGTGTTCATGGCAAATTAAAAACACGTTCGGCCACACTTAAGCAATTAATCTGAAGAGAGTGTGTTGCCCATTTAAGGCAGCAGACTGCAAATGCACTCAGTGGCCAAGTGCAGCAGATAGCAAATGAATTCCTTAGCCAAGTGTGAGAGGCAGTTTCATTGAACCTCTATAAACAGCGCCACCCTTTTGACTTCAGATAATACCGTTTTTCACATGGATGGCTTGTCAAATAGGACCCGAAATGCGCAGGCCGTTCAGCATGTATCCACCTGCTCTGGGGGAGGCTCACAATTTCACGCCAGAAAATAAATGTGTCGGAATGAATTGTTTCCATTCAGCCTTGGTAATACTGTGTCAGCCTTTCCTACCCTGCTCTCTTTACCTTGGAAAACCCAACGACGAAGCAGGAAAACACGTTTCACTCGGTTAGTTGCACGTGAGATTGAACTGGGCACCTGCCTCTGGTGCCATGTGAGCTCAGACCGTGCATTTACAATCCTTGCCAATAATGCCCGGAATTACGTTCTGCCTTACACAATTGTTTTCCCCTAACGATGCTCGATGGAACAGCTGTGGCAAACACGTATTTTATAGAGTTTCAAGGATTCAGCGGTGTCTGCGATCGGATTCTTTAAACTGCATACACTGCCAGTGCAAGGATTTATAATGCCCCAAGCCGTTTTATGCTCTGGCATATTACATGTTTTAGGCCTAAAATGGCAGTAGCGGCCTAGGCAGTTCTTTCAATTGTTTTATAATACATAGAAGCCTGTGATTCGCTGTATAAAAGTGTGCACATAATGCTGTCTGTTTACTATCCAGCAGTGACATTAGTATCCTTCAGAAATAAGATAATCACATAACTTTCCATTGGTAATAACATTTTACAGTCGATGCGGGAGCTCACAGTGCTGCTGCTTTAGCGAGCACAGAATTCCAGCTGTTACTAGAACATTAAATTAACGGCATGGCCATAAGTTATGATTCTGAACCACCTGTGACAGTTCGCATAATGTTAGTTAAGGAGACAATTATAGTAGTATGTGAATTTCAAACACACCAAGACTGTAGTACCGTAAGTGCTTCATTTGTGCTGTTGTTTGCAAGTCTGACCCCCAGACTTACCTTTCATTACTGACACTTCTCATCCGAGTTCCATTGTCATGAACAGATGCGTTGTGCATTTGCTTGCATAGTAAAAATGTCTTGGTCAACAATAATCTGGAAACAATGAGTACATGAATTAGTCGATTTTAGAAGCATTTACAATAGTATTTTATTGTTGCCCTTTGAGCTGGCAGTGGAAGGACTTGTAGTTGGTGCAGGCAGCAGTGAACACATCCGATATAAGTGTGCTAAACACTGGCACTTATTTATTTTACAAATGAGGCAATGACTAAAGGAGCATTAGTTAACTATTGCATGGTGCCTCTAATTGAAAGGTAGGGAAATGGAAACAATTATATCACCGTTACATAGCAATGGTGCTTACGCTGTGATTAATTCACCTTGAGGGTCTGATTCACAGAAGCGTTTTATAATGGATCAATCCCATTGAAAAATATTCTGTGAATCAGAGTTTTATGCAAACGGGAGAGCCATTACATGCAAATGGACCATCAAGAAGACATCGAGAAATGTTGTGTCAATTCTTTCATTAACCCCTGGAGAATGTTCATGCAATAAGAATTTTATTGAAAAGAAACATGTTTGGTAAAAAGGAGCCTCATTGATTAGCCTCCTTTTATGAACTATGGGCTTCATTACGAGTTTGGAGGTAGCCATGCATTTCTTACCAGCATGGCTAATCCCAAACTCGGGTCCAGGTCGGGGTCCCGAAAAATGGGAATTACCGGGCCATTCTGACCTTTGCGGGCCCTATAATTCCCATTCGCGGTTCTCGGACCCGGTTCGTCACCATTCCCATTTGAGCCCCCAGAGGGCTCAATGGGAATGGTGAGGATGCTAACAACGGTCCCGTTAATGACGGGACCTTTGTTAGCATCCTTTTCTGCTAGCGGGTGCCGCTCTGCATGTCTGGTCTGACCAGGCGTACAGGGTGGCCCTGCAAACAGAACTCGTAATGAGGCGGTGAGGCAACAATGGTGCCATTGTTGCCTTACCGTCAGGGTCGTAATGAGGCCCTACGTCACAATTGTAATGAATGTGATCTGGGTTAGCATTGTTTTTATGGTAATCAACTGTGTTGTGTTAAAGAAAAAAGGAAAGAATAGGTTTCTGCAATTAGTTGACAATATAATATCCATGGGCAGGTTTGTGTGTAAAGTATTATCTGTTATTGTAGGCAGAGTAACCAGCTCTGAGCTGAAGAGTAATAGAGTACCATCTTTTGTACCATTAACAAGTTATTTGAAGCAACAAAACAGTTTATAAAATGCATTTTGCTTACACATTACCAACTATGGGGGTGATTCACAGAGCGTTTTATAATGGCGCAATCCCACAGGAAAATGTTCTGTGAATCAGTCCCTATGTTTTAGTGTGGTTTCTTTTTTTTTTTGCCAACCATAACGGAGTCTGCATGTATTATAATGTGACCAGGTATTATAAGGAATACAATATGTCCTAGCATTTGTAATAAGGATATTGAAAGTCATATCAGCGGTTTTGTTTTACCCTATAAATGAATGTGTTCTTTGTTGTGCTTAATCCCATATATTGTAGCATAGTCCTGAAGGCATACATGGTTATTGAGGCTTTTCAGCAACATGTTGCATCATTTTAACATGTAATACACACCCACAGTCACCTTATTTCCAGAGTCACTCGCCTGCATTGGAAAATTCCTAATTATAAACAAAGTTGATACAATGTCATAGTCTGTTCACTCGGTATCCGTTTAAATCCACAGAGAAACAAATATGAAAGGAAGAAAATGCACAATAAAAAAAAAGAAATGGTGTTCCTGTCCACGTTGATTCATTCATAGTGTGGCTTTGTTGCCCTATTTTCATGAAGATAATCATAATTGCTGTCCAGTAATTAGGGGAACGTGTTACTGCTCCAAAGTCTACATCAAAGTGTGCAACTCATAGCATTCCAACATTGTGATGCAAAGTTCTAGACCCCACCCTGATGCCTTCATGTAGGGGGCTTTACATTTTAAGGTTGGAACTTTAGACCATCGGGAATCAGACAGGAGCGCAGTTGATGGAGCCTTTTGAGACACCCGTTAGTAGCACATGTGGCCTCTTTTTTAAAACGATGACATTTTGACAGGTGGGAACGCCCCCTTCTTCCGGTATTAATCCCACCATTTTGATATGGTTTGATATGGGTTTGAAATAAATTTAATATGAAAAACTTTTCAAAGCTGATATCAATTTTATATCAAATGTATATTTTTCGATATAATGTGTTTTTGTACTTTGATTTGAGAAAGGCTATAAAGTGAATCTAAACTTTATATTAAAATGATTTGATATAAAGTTTATATACAAATGTGGCTGGGAGCAGCACGTGTGTGCTGTTGCCTGGTAGAGAGCAAAGTGAGTTGTGAGCGGATAGACTGCGTTAGGGTTGGTGATGCAGTGATGACACAGCAGTGGGTTTGGCTTTGCAAATATAGTGCTGACCTTATGATTTTATATAGATTTAATAGAGATGGAATATAAAGCTAGGCAGATTGGTTGACATCATTGCTTTTCATAACAGATTTTATATAAAGTTGGAGTACATTTTATAAGAACTTAAATTATTTTATATAAACGTTATATATCAACTTAATATTATTTTCATATAATGTTGGCACAGATTTTGGTAAGAACGTGTCTACATAAACTTTATATATAGGTAATATTATTTGTATATAAAGCTGGCATATATTTCAAGAATGTTTGATATAAATTTGATTGAAACTGCCGTCTTAAGGCTGTGATGGAGTTGGCGGCAGGCTTTACAACCGGATATATAGCTTTTTGCAGTGGGCTGGAAAACACAGCGCTTTTGAGCGATTCAGGGGCTATTCAGGAAACAGCTATTATGAACAGCTACAGCTATGACGAGGGAAGAACAACCCCAGGAAGCCTTGTGGGTTTTGTGGTGTATGATGGGATGGAAGATGCTCAGGATCTGATAGCCGACTATGAACCTGAAGAGTTTTGGGACAATAACGATGCGGATGTGGAGCAGCCATTTGCAGCTGATACGAGCTCTGAAGACAAGGGGCCTCATTACGAGTATGGCGGTAAGGCAACAATGGCGCCGGTATCGCTACTGGCATCGTTGTTACCGTACCACCATACTACGAGTTCTGCTCGTGGGTGCCCTAGCAGCCACCTGGTCTAACCAGGTGGCTGTACCGGCACCCGCGAGCAGAACGCAATGGTAGCAACGATACCGTTATAAACGGTACCGCTGCTACGATCCTCCCCATTCCCATTGAGCCCTATGTGGGCTCAAATGGGAATGGGGAATTACCGTCTCCGGCACCCGCGCAAGGGGAATTAACGTGTCTGCCAAGGTCGTAATGGCCCGATGATTCAACTTTCGCAGGTGCCGGAGCTGAGTTTGGAGGTAGCCTTGGCAGTAAAACCGGCATGGCTACCTCCAACCTCGTAATGAGGCCTATGTAGCTATGTTTCTACAGGCGGTTGCTGCGATGACAACAGAGATTGATTCCACACTCCTGAGCCTTGATGAAAAACAGGGGCATGTGTTTGTGGGTGAGGAGAACCAGCCTGTGGCATAGACTATTAATATTTATTGTGCTTGCTCTTGGATCACAATTGAAAACCCTGGGTATTTTGAAAGTCGCCTATTTAAGACCTGTCTTTTGCTGATGGAGACCGATAGCCTAAAATATAAGGCTGTTATTCATTTTGCTATTTGTTCAAAACAAATTGAAAGCCCTGAGGATAACATTTGTGTAAGGACTGTATTACACTAATGGAGACCGATATGGACACAAGTCGCCTCTTTGTGTCGATATTCATGCCACCCAGGGGATTACAGCCATTGTGACTGGGGTGTGTTCAAAACAGAACTTTTACAGATGCGCTACAGACATAAAATCAATGATCCCCAGCAGGATGCTCACAAATATTTGGAAATATCTTACCCTGATAATTTGCTACGTAAAATATGATTTGTGTTAAGCCCTAAACGCATTGTAGAAATGATGCATCTGATGCAACCGCTGACACAGATAAGGATTTACGCAGGAACTCTATGCAAATAACCCTCTTTTGAAAATGAAGTGGTTTAGACGCACGTGTCCGATTGGTGTTAGAAACATCATTGAAAAAACAGTTCCCAAATGGGCGGGGATAAAGTATATATAAATGAGCACCTAATCGAGTGATATGATAGTTTGATATGATAGTTTATTTATATAGCGCCTATACATAATGTGTTTCAAAGCACTTCGAGGTAACGGAGGGAACAAGGGAAAATACAATTATATTCTTACAGGCCATGAACAGTAAGGATGTGAAATTAACTATCGTACTCAGCCTGACGATATTTCAGATAGTTCAAGAGCTAAAACATAGATAAGGAAGGGAGGGGGAGAGTGGGAAAGAAAAGGAAACAGACAGGCGACTACCGTACTAGGCCTGAAGACATTTCTGGTAGAGCCGGAAAAAAACAAAGGGTGAGGGAGAGGTGTGCAGAAAGGGAGGAGAGGAACAAAACAAGCGACTATCGTACAAGTCTTGACATTTCAGATAGTGCTGGAGGGGGGAACAAGAAAGGCGTGGGGGGAGGAGACAGACGAGGTTGCTATCATAATAGGGCCAGGGACAATTCTGATAGCGTAAGTGCATAGAAGAAAGTAGGGGAGGAGATAGGAAAAGGGTGAAATGGAGAGGAGGAGAGAACAGAGAGTAGGCAGTCAAAAAGAGTGGAGAAGCAGGAGGGGAGAGTGAATACAATTGCAGAAGTCAGTAGTAACACATAGGGACTCATTACGATTACGATTATGTGTTTAACGGCACCGGTAAAGGTGCCGGCACCGTTAAACCCATACCGCCCTATTACGAGGTCCCCTTGAGGGACCCGCTCTGGATGTCTGATTTTACCAGACGTCCTTAGCGGGTCCCGCAAGGAGACCAGGGAGCTAGCAAAGGGCGCGTTATTGATGGGCCTGTGGATAGCTCCCTCCCATTCCCATTGAGCCCTCTGGGGGCAATGGCAATGGTCCTGGTCCGAGTTCCCTGAATGGGGAAATACTGGGCCCTCCAAAGTCAGAATGGCCCGGTATTTCTCCATTCAGGGACCAAGGAGGCGGACCCGAGTTTGGAGGCAGCCATGCCCTTATTAAGGTCCATGCCTGCCTCCAAACTTGTAATGAGGCCCACATGTTGCAAGCCAGGATAGAAGATGAAAATGGGAACAGCAAGATTCAGGGCTACCATGAGTAGAAGATGCATAGGAAGTCCAGCATGAGAGTTGAGAAAGGGTGACGCACTGTGAAACAAAGAAGTCCATAAAAGTCAAATCCAGCATTGGCCACAAGACAGTGATGGTGAAATCAGAATGTATCAGGACAGACTCCTGCTGAAGTAGGCAGGTGGGGGCAGGGGGAGCAGAGTAGAAGAATCAAGCAAAACAGGCAACACCTGTGTGCGAGAAGGGTGGGGGGGCACATGCTTGCTTTTGCATAATCCCATGCAAAACAATAAAATGATGACCGGATTTGTTAACAAGTCATAATTTTCAAGAATCCCGCAAAATGTTTACAGTGTGTCAAAAATGTAAATGTGGATCATCTATACAGTGATACATGTATCAATAAAATCCTCCAGTGTTATTATACCTTCTTAATAATATAACATACTTAACAACTCTGTTTTACTAATTAAAAAACATTTATTAATAAAAAAAAGACATATTTAATACAGAGACAAAAATGTTATAACCCAATTTAGCAAAGAAGAAATGTATACATTCAACAATGGTTGCCTGCGCATTATTCTGATAACCATATAGGCCTGTTGCGTCTTTGGTGTGGCCTAGATGTTTCAGAGTCATTCATGACGGGGTGGTTAAAGATTCCTTAAACAGCTCGTGATCAATAAATATTTGAGGCTCGGGAGAGGGGACTGCTTATAGGTGTGATTAAATGGCTGTGTTGTTGGTGAGGAGTTGTGGGACTCTTTGTTTCTAGCTGCTCCAGAAGGCATTGTTGGACAACATGACCCACAACTGAAGTCAGAATTTTTAAATCAGCGACCGCTTCCATAAACCCATTCCAGCCGATGGAGGCATGTATTGCCGCAGTGTGGTGTTAGTTTGTAGCACTCTGAACTATATCGTGCAGGTTCAAACCCCTTAAATCCCTGTCTTTGTAAACAAACTCTCAGTTTTGGTCCACACGCCCACATCGGTTGCAATAGTTCTGTGTTAGGTTTATAGCGCTGTGTTTGAAACTCAACCACATCTGCTGCTGCAGGAGCCTTCACAAGATTCTTTGGGCATGAATGTGTGAAGTTAGTTTCTCTGCATCGCCCTGTCGGGCGTAGCTTATGTATTTATGCAGAATATCTGAATATAATGCTGCTTTATCATGGACCGCTAATTCAGACCTGTTAAAAATAGCCTTAATTTCCAATTTCTAATTCGAGACAATTTTTCGCATATCCTAATCTGGCATGAGTGCAGGAGTCATCAGGCTTGCTAACTGACGCTTGTCCACCAAATACATTTTATGTGTGTATTCCATTATAGTCCCCCGAACATTGCTTATTGCTCAGTTTCTTGATGCCCTTATTTTTCTTTTTTAACATACTTGATGGTGTTAGGGGGACGTGTCCAATTAAAGTGTTATGATCAATCCCTACAATAGCAGCCGCCAAATCGTCTGAGGCTGTGTCTAGATAGGCCTTGCATTATTGAGGGGTAGCATATACACACATTTTCAACAGCCAATGTTTCTTTGTATGTATCTCGACATGGTGAAAGCATGACCGGCTACTGATGTGATATTGCGCTTAATGTTAATCATTCAACATATAGCATCCATGACACCTGTTTGTAAAAAATAAAAGAACATCTCTACTCGTTGGGGCATCAGGCAATCCAGCGGCCCATTAATAAATCAAGAGAACAACTCCATGCCTCATGGCTCCCCCAGACACTCCTTGGGCTCCTTGGATTAATAAATATAAGAACAACTCCAAGCTTCGGGACCCCTCCCCCCCAGATACACCTTGGGCCCTTACGATCAACAAACAAGATGAATCCGAAAGTTGCTGCATGTTCTGTAGTGCCGGTTGTCAAAACTCTGTGATTGATGTTGTGATAGCAGCAGCTTCTTTTGTGTATAACCCTTGGTGATGGCGAAGCAATGGGGGACACCAACCCCTCTATACCTTGTGCTTGCAGATAGTGAGGGCATCCAAAAACCCTGTCCATTCCTAAAACACTTGTTGCTGGAGCTCATTAAACTAGCCCAAAAGCCTTTCTCCATTGGCAATGTCAACCCCCACCCTTTGTGGCTGAGAGCCCCCTGAGAACCAGCGAATGGCACATTCCATAAATCCTTGCTACGCTGATCCATCCTCAATGATTGCGTGAACCCATCAGACACATACATGGGCAGCCAACGATGCATTCCCCCAGGGCTTGGTGTTTGTGAGATTGCACAATCTACAAGACATCCTAGATCCATGACATTAGCGGCCGCCGGTTGAATAAGGCCACATACCGCACACAGTGCTGGAACAGTGCAGTGCCCGTGATGACCTGCCTGGCCCCCAAACACCATTAATGGGTCCTCAAAACATATATCCCTATAGGCTGGTTTTCCATGAGCAACCTTCCGCATAATCCAGTTATTGAAAGCCAAAATGTAGAATCAGTATAAAACATATTTTACACAATATTCAACGTATCTCAATATAAATATTTACACCATAGTTCCGCTATAACACTGTGATGCTGGAAATGCATTGGTGGGACAGGGCCTCCCTGTCCTTGTCCTGTAGTCCTTTTTCATTGTGTGTTCTGTGTTGTTTTCTGGCCAGGAGAGCATGTGGGACTCCTGGCAGTGCAGCTCTTCCTGTTTTTGGTTTGGTGTACAGACCCATGGGATACCCCTATGGCACCCATGGGTGGGGGTACAACCCTGTGCCGCTAGTGTATGTTTGTGGCCACCGATGTGTGACCCACAGAGCAGGGTATGGGCTGGTGGCAGCTCCATGCTGAATTTGACAGGTGCTCTGAGTATCCTCCATTTTGGGATATCCAGGCCCTGCCATTGGAATCAGTTGATTCCTGATAGGAAACAAGCTTGCCTCTGTGGCCTCTTGCTTTCTATTACCTGTTACCTTATTTTCCCAAAGTCCTGGCAAGCCCTCACTCTGTCCCTTCCCCCTGACTGGCTGTTGGGTGGAAGTTCCATATATGGTGTTGTTGTGAAGTCCAGGCCAGACTGGCTGGAGCCTTCCCAGTGACTGTATGTTTTGGGTACTCCCAGTGGGTGGGTTCTTGGTGAATGGAGTGTGTGCCCAATATGCACATCTTGTTGTGGATGTCTGGTTTCTGGTGTTTGACACAATGACTGAGACCGCCCTACCCGAAACTGGTATGAATGCAGTGTGTAGTGTTGAATGGCTGGGTGCTTGTCCCAATCCATATTCCTTGTTGTGAGTGTCTGAGAGGGAGGAGAATGGCCTGAATGCACTGTATGCCTGATTGGCTGACTGACTGCTGAATGCCCTTCTGAGTGATTGGTTGCCTGAGTGTGACCCAGCAGAATGAATGGGAGATCAACTATTATATTTGGGGGCCTCTCACTGCTTGAAATCGTTCAGAAGCTGGAGTTGAAAATAACATTGAAACTGAAGCTGAATCTTGAAGCCGAGCCTGAAGAAGAAGGTGTCATGCATCAGGCATGGAAGCATTGGAATAGATGGCAGCTCTCCTAATATGGCCGTAACTGTTCCATCTTAACGGTCTTAAATGGTCTTCAAACAAGCTATACTTTGAATCTGACTTCTGTAGCAACAACTGTTTTAAGGAAACCCTATTGGAGATACAGGCAAAGGTCTCTAAGGTTCAGCTGTGTAACACAATTTCCACAATACCCCAACAGTATCAGGACTATACTGAAGTCTTTGAGGATGTTATACCCTGTTTACTCCCACCTCACCGTCCAGAAGACTGCTGCATAGAACTTAAGGAAGAGGTCTCTCTTCCTTTTGGAAGAATGTATCCGCTGTCTGAATTGGAGAGCCAGGCTTTAAAGGAGTATCTTGAGGCCAACCTCAAGAACGTCCTTATCAGAGAGTCAAGATCTTCAGGTGGGGCATCTTTGTTTTTTGTCACGTAGAAGAATTCTAAGGAGCTACGTGGCCTCACCAGTATTACCATCCGGGATCGATATCCCATGCCCCTGATATGTAACATGCTGGAAGCTGTTAGGAATGCCCAGTTCGTCACCAAGTTGGATCTTCATGGCGCTTACCATCTTTAGAGAATAAGAAGTGGAAACGAGTGGAAGACAGCATTCAGGACACCTATGGGTTTATATGAGTATTGTGTGATGCCTTTTGGCTTGGTTAATGCCCCAGCCATATTTCAAAGATTTATTGACAAGATTTTTGCTGACATTTTATATGTGCCCGTAGTAGTCTACTTGGACGACATACTTGTCTTCTCCAGTAACCTTGACGAACATCGACTTCATGTGTCCGAATTATTGAACAGACTCTGCAAGAATCACTTGTATGCTAAACCCGAAAAGTGTATATTTGAGGCTGTAGAAGTACCCTATTTGGGATTCATCCTTTCTCCCAAGGGAGTTCAGATGGATCCAGACAAGGTGAAGGCTATTACCCGGTTGGCAGAGCCATCTTCTGCAAAGGAGGTGCAACGATTTTTGGGTCTGGCAAACTTTTATCGCTGTTCTATCTCACACTTTTCAGAGATGGTGTTACCCATAACGTCCTTGTTAAAGAAGGGTGTTCTCTTTGTTTGGTCACCTGAACCACACAAGGCCTACCTATCTCTAAAGGAGACATTTACATCGCCTCCTGTACTCATGCAACCTGATCAGTCTAAACCATTTGTATTAGAGACTGATGCTTCGGGGGGTGCTTTGGGTGCAGTTTTGCTACAAGATGATCAAGATGGACAAGAACATCCCATAGCCTATTATTCACGCACCCTGTCCTCCAGTGAAAGGAATTATTCAGTACTCGAACGTGAACTCATGCTGATGCGTATGGCTAGCGAAGTATGGCGTCACTTGTTGCAAGGCGCACTCCATCCTTTTGTGATACGAACTGACCACCGCAACCTTAAAGTCTTGCAACACATGGAGTGTAGAAATGCCAGACATGCACGATGGGCTTATTATTTCTCCAACTTCAATTTTGTTATTACCTACATACCTGGCACACAGAACAGCATAGCAGATGCATTGTCTAGGAGTTGGCCGAAGGATGACCAGGGTGTATCTTCGGTTGAAAGGATACTACCAGAACACAAATTTGTATCGGAGGTGAACACTTTCCTCCAGGGGGTACAGGTGGATTTAAGTAATTATACCACAAGAGAGCTGAAGTCTTACAGTTTGCAGAAGAGAGAAGGCTTATGGTTTCGGGGTAATGCTCTATTCCTACCTTCAGAGACTCTGTAAAGAATAGATCTCCAATCCTGTCATGATGCTCCCTTGGCAGGTCATAAGGGACAGAAGGCTGTTTGTCAACTGATAACTCGAACTTTTTGGTGGCCGACCGTACGTGAGGATGTGAGATTCCATGTTACCTCATGCCCAATATGTGCTGCTTGTAAGGTGCCCCGACAAAGACCTTTGGGTCTTTTACAGCAGGCCGAATTACCCTCTCGACCTTGGGAAGTTCTATCCATGGATTTTGTGGTCGACTTACCTGTATCTCGAGGACAAACTGCTATTCTGGTAATTGTAGACTCATACCCAAAATTAGCCCATTTTGCAGCCTTCAAGGGGTACTCACTGCTTCTGAGACCGCTACCATATTCCTCCGAGATGTAGCAAGACTACATTGTATTCCACAGACAGTAATATCCGACAGAGGCGCACAATTCACTTCTAAGTTTTGGTCTTCTCTCTGTGACAGGTTGGATATTAAAAGGGCACTCTCTTCGGGTTAACATCCTCAATCTAATGGGCAGACCGAGAGGCTAAATGCCAACTTAGAACAGTACCTCAGATGTTTTTGTAATAAGGAACAGGATGGTTGAGTTGATTTTCTTCCAATGGCAGAATTTGCCTATAACAATACGTAGCACACGTACGTATCACACAGCTATCCAAATAAGTCCCTTTAAATGTACCTATGGCTATCACACTCGCCATATACCAGCCCTGAGTTCTTTTGCTTCTAAAACACCAGCTGTGGAAGGAATGGTATCTGAGCTAAAAAGAGTACATAAACAAGCCTTGCAATCTCTGGAAGATAGCAGAAAGACTTATAAGAAATATGCTGACCGCAAGAGATCTTCAAACCCTCTATGGAATCCAGGTATGCGGGTATGGTTAGCCACCAAATACCTACCATGATGGGTACACTTAGTTCACCCCCCGATATATCGGGCCATTTTGAGTGCTTTCCAGGATAAACCCCGTAGCCTTCAAACTAAAACTGCCCACTAGCCTGAGACGAGTCCACCCAGTGTTTCATACCTCATACAACTTAAAAAGGTTATGACATTGTCACCTACTGACCCGGAGGAGTACAAGGTGTCCAGACAGGTGGACTCTCGTTATAAGCAAGGAATCCTACAATACCGGGTGCACTGGAAGGGTTTTCCCAAGTCAGAAAGGACTTGGGAACCTCGATCGCATATTCATGCTCCCAGATTGATTAAGGGATTCCACAGACTCTATCCAGGAAAGCCTAGGGGAGGTAGGCACAGAAGGGGGCATACTGTCATGCATCAGGCATGGAAGCATTGGAATAGATGGCAGCTCTCCTAATATGGCCGCAACTGTTCCATCTTAAAGGTCTATGCCTTTCCAATATGGCCGCCAGCCTGTATGTAGGTTCTTTTCTCTAACCGCCGGCGCTTTGTATCGTCTTAGATTTTTTCGCTGCCGGTCTCTGTGTATCGGTTCCCAGTGACTGTTTTTTCATCGATTTCTCTTCCCGTTCCCTATTTACCCAGTGCTTCTCTTGCCTTCCCTGTCTCTTGTCACCCTCGGTATCTAGATCTTACAGGTACGTTTGGTAGTTCACCTGTCCTATCCTTATTCACAGCCTCGGGCTAGTTTCCTCTCTTGGTAGTTTTCCTACCCTTCTTTTTCCCCTGCTCCGCTTATCTTGGTTTTCAGATTATTTCGCCTTCGGTATCACTGTTCTAATGTTTCAATAGATCTCTGTTTTCTGCTCGGGTTCCTTTTCGTGCGGCTCCTGTATTCTACTAATTTCACGTACGCTCAGTTCTCTTCCTACTTTTGTCTACTAGTGATGCCTCATCTGTTTTTCTTCCATTCTTTATTTGTAGCTTAGTCCCTGTATTTCTTTCCTCCGCCACTCTGCTCAGTTGTTCTTTTCTGTTACTCTCTTGTTTCAGTCATTAGCCTTCCCCCTTTTACTCTGGTTCGGTCATCGGTTAGGGCTTAGCCTTTCAGATTCCTATTCTACTTCAGTACCCTCCTGGAATCTGCCTACTACGTGCGAGTTGCCAAGCCACTCTGAGTTTTTCCATCCAGTATTAGACTCTGGGATACCTATCCAAAAGACAATACTCACCAGTTATTCAGAGTCAACCTTCCAGAAGTCATCATCCAGTCGGTCTTCAATCAAGGATTCCCCAGGTGTTTCCCTTGTGCAAGACTTTGAATGCCAGGGTTTTTTCTGCTATGGCTTTTTCCCTGATCAAGGGGCTTGCTCCTTGGCCTTCCCCTGACCTGGGTGTCAAATCAGGTCAAGGTGGCGGCTGAGGGAGCTCGCCCTTATTTGCACCATAAGAAGGAAAGAAAGGAGAAGTTGATCAGGTCAACTAGACTAAAGAAGAAGTCGGAACAGTGAGAGAGTTCCTTAGAAGACACAGGTGAGGAGGAGTGGGATGAAGGTTTGACCAGTCTTGACAGAAGGTTGACTGCTGTCTCCCTTTGCTGAAATCCAAAAGCCGAAAGCCGTCTAGACTGATCTGAGAGAGGACCTGGTTAGACAGCCTCTTCCTGTGCTCCGAGGGACCATCGAGTGCTGTTAACCTTCGCCGAAGCTCCCTTGAAGTCAGACCCTCGACAGGCTGCCGACCGGAGACGGGGACCGCCGAGGAGAATGAAGATGAGCACCGGACATTCCGTCCACTACCGTCGACCAGGGTTCGCAGTTATGCTGTAACCGCTGGAAGCCTGTCAAACCCACATTGACTAGAAGCAGGGACCGCTTGATGCCGCACCTTTTGCCTAAGACTTTTGATTCACGGACGTGCTTGTCCGCACCGCCGCCCGCCTTATCCCACCGGAGAAGGCCAGGCCGTTGATGCACAAAGGAGCAACCGCTGGTGGGTTTCCCGCCACCCGAAGACCGCAGAGACGCCGGATGACTCGACACCCTTGCTGGGCCACAGTTCTTCACAAACTCTTTGCGTTCTTGAACTATCGACATTGAGGTGCTCCGCACGTCTCTTCCTTGCAGTACGTCTTTGCTTCATCGTCGACGAGCACCACTGGGACCAAAGCTGCTGCCTCGACGCCGAGTTCACTTTCTTCGAAGGATCTCGATGATCTGTGGCTCCTGCTTTAAAGGGAGCTGCTCAAGAAGGATCCTTCGATGATCCAATATCAAACTCTGCTATTCCAGGTACATTGGGGTGGTAGAAACATTATAGAAGGAAATAGGACCTATAGAACAATATATGGACTGGGCTTGTGATATATCTTTACTTTACAGGTTGCCCAGGTGGGGGATCCCCACACAGAACTGTGCCTAGGTAATGGGGCCAGTATTCTGCCAATTGTTCTAACCAACTGCTTTCCCTCCTACATCTATTGTTGGTTACCTTTATTAAGTGATTTGTGTGACATTTAACCAAGTACAGTTGATGCACTTTAATGGAATCTAATAATAATTGTGATACCACTTAGAACTGTATATATTTGCCATTGTAGATTTACTGAGCACAAAGTGAGTAATTGTGATTGTGTATATAACCTTGAACCTTAATTATATAAAGACTGTGTTTTTACTAATACAGTGTGTGGACATTCCTTTGTGGGTGCTTGGGGACTACACTGTACTTAAGAACTAGCCTGCATCACCTCCTGAGAAGTTAGGCCTTTATTGCTCGACTACGTTACCAATAGTAGAGAATCTTGGCTGGGATCCTCTGTGCCTCTCCTCTGCCATATAAAGAGCAGAAGTACAGACCCCCCCTCCAGTCTTACACTGGTGGCAGCAGTGGGATGCTTATGGTTTTAAGAATCAGTGTATAACCATGCCACTTACAAAATATCTGCACTTTGTTAAATTGAGGTTTAGTTTTGTACAAGATAACTGCATTACAAGCAATGGAGTCTATTGCAAATGGTAAATTGACTAGGATGAGTTTAGAGACTCTCCAGAGTGCTTGTGAAGCCAGTGAATTAGACTTTGAATATAAGTCTAGGGCTGAGCTGATAACTGCCCTGGTGGACTACCAGACTGATGGTGAAACTCTTGAAGGGGGGGATGCAACCAATGAGGACTCTGCCCCTGGGGTTGTTGCTGAATCTGTTTCTGGGAATGCCACAATTTCTGCTGCCTCTGTTGCAACCCCCAGCAATTCCGTGGAACTTGATTTACTAAGGATGAAATTGGCCTTTGAATACCGCAAGTTGGAAATAGAAGCCAAGCTTAAGAAAGAGGAGCTGGCACAGCAAGTGGAACTCAAGAATAAGGATCTTGAACTCAAAGACAAGTACACTGAATGTCAGAGAATCCAGCTAGAGAAAGCTAGAGTGGAGACTTCAGCTAAACCAGTTGAGCGTGGCAGGTCCCCAGACACCAAGTTTATGATAGATTTTGTCGGTGTGTTTGTGGAGGGTTCTGATATCCTCCAATGGATTGAAGCGTTTGAAATGGCTTGTGCAATTTAATGTAGATAAGAGAGATTGGGCTAAGTGTTTGTTAAGCAGAGTGCCTCAGGCTGGATATGACTGTATTCTGAAACTGAGTGTGGACGAAAGGGGTCAGTATGAGTGCATGAAGTCTGATTTGATTGAGTTTGGCAAGACACCTACCCAATACCTTAAAAGGTTCAGGGATTTTAAGAAAAGAGAGAATGTTTCTTGGGCTGACTGGGTGAGTGCTGCGCACATGAACATAATGGGGTGGATTGATGGTTACAAAGTGAAAACGTTTGTTGAATTGTCTCACCTTTTGTTTTTTGAGCTTTTTTCTGAAGCCTGTTCACCAGGATTGTTTCAATATGTTGCTGACCAGAACATTTTGGATCCCTTTAAGCTGGCTAGGTTGGCTGACAAGTGGGTCTCCCACCGGGTGTCCCCTAAGGACTCCAGTGGGAAGGACAAGGACAAAGGAAAGGGGACCTCTCAGAAAGCTGAGGAGTCCCAGAAGCAATCACAGTCGGGTAAACCAAAACCTTTCTCTCCTAAGACCCAAAAATCTAGTGGAGATAAGTCATATGTGGGTGGGAATAAGAGTAGTGGTCCACCTGCTGCAAAGCAGGCTCCCAGTGGTTCCAGTACCATTCCCCGCATTCCTGGCACTTGTTGGGACTGTGGGGCTCTGGATCACAAGAGGGATGACTCCAAGTGTAAAGGTAAGGCACTTGGAGTACAGGCTGTCAGCCTGAGCTACCCTTACCCCATGTCTGAGGTGGAGGCCACCGTCCTCCCCTCCTCTACAGGAATCACATTTGGTGCTCCTGTAGAAATTTCCTTAGTGTCCCTTGGAGCCTGGGACCAGTCCCACAGAACACCCGTAGGTGTTTGAGAAGTGTCCTCTTGAATGGCCAGCCTTCTACTGATTTGAGAGACACTGGGGCAAGCTTGACAGTGGTGGACAGGACCCTGCTCAAGACAAAGGACTATGTAGGTGTTCCTCTGAGAACCACCAGTTTAGCTGGTGGGCCTCCCAAATTATCGCCTGTAGCCTTAGTCACACTCATGATTGGCGAAAAGACAGCAAAGCTTCCTGTCCTGGTTCAGGACATTGTCCTTGCTAACTTTCTGTTAGGAAATGATCTAGTAGAGTTGGGGTTGATCTCGGATGGTCTACCCATGACTGCCGCTGAGTCATACATCTGAGAGGAGACTGGGGAGAGAGAGAGAAGTCTGGGAGTTCCAAACCAGCTATGGAAGCAAAATTGAAAGAAAAGGGGATGCACAGCTTATGATGTTGGGAGGAAGCAGGTGTGCAAATCCTTGCATGTTGCACACCAGGAAACCTAAAGCAAGAGAAGCCAAATAACTGTTAGTGTCCAAGGAGTGACTGAGTAAGAAGTGGTGATGTAACTGAACCCCGGTGGACTTTGGAGTCCCTAAAGAATGCAGAGACCACTTACCTGAAGGCACAGCAGATTGTGCCCAACGAAGGAGTGAAGAGCTGAGAAGCCAACCTGGCAGTCACTGAAGAGATCCCCCTCGGCACTGCAGGACCGGTGATGCGATCCCTGAGATATAAATGTGACGAGGAGACAGGTAGACCTGGTGGGGGCCCAAAAAAATGAATGAAACATTCATACTCTTCCCACTAAGGAACAAGTGTTGGGGAGGAGTAAGAATCATTACTGGAACACTCATACTCATCCCAGTAAGGAACAAGTGTTGGAGAAGATTGAGAATCAGTACTTGAACACTCATACTTGCCCCAGTAAAGACCGAGTATTAAAAAAATACCTAAGAAGAGTGAGAATAATTTCTGGATCACATATATTAGCCCCAGTAAAGACAAAGTGCTAGATGTATATAAGGAAAGTGAGAATTATAATTGGAACAGTCCTATCTGTCCCAGTCAAGAAAAGGGTTGGTCCTTGAGTCAAGAGAAAGTCTTGAGTTTGACTAACAAGGGAAGAACAGAAGTGTCTCAAAGGAAAGGGGGAATAAAAACAAATAAGATCACAAGAGAACAGAATAAAAGGGAGAGAAAGAACCACTTTGTGAAAGACACCATTGAAAAGTTGAAGAGCCCAATATCTGAACTGTAGGACTTGATAAAAGTAGTTCCAAAAAACTACCTATGAATTCTTTACTAAAGTAATCTTGCTGACAAACCAGCCAACGGTTTTTGTAATCGTAGACGCAGGTTAGATTAGTTTGGATAGTGGGCAGATCTTTCTTTTGGACTCACTGACAACTAACAAGCACCGTAGTTAGTTTTTGTTAGGTAGAGAAAACCCACACTCCAGGGAAAGTCAGGAGTTTTCACTTTTCTTTTAATAAAGAATAAACAAAAAATGGAAGCCCTGAGTCTGTGTCCTTACTCTGACCCACCACTTCTTGCTTCAATTGTATTGTTTCCTATTGCTATTGTTGATAAATCCTTTGAGCAATTGGGAAGAGAATTTTTCAAATTACAGAAAAGACTAGGAGGGGACAATAAGACATTACGGGTTGCAGGTAAAGGGTAGATAACCAAATTACACATTCACAAGTGATGAAATTACAGAGCTCATATACATATCAATTAAGTTTGCATGTTTCTTCAAAAGTATTTTGTTTTTTTTACATGTATTGATTTCGACAGTTTCAGAAATGTAAATGAAGATCCAATAGTATACCTTGGGCATGATTCAGAGAACAGTTTTTATAATGGTTCAATCCCATTGAAAGATAATCTGTGAATCACACACCTTGTCTATACACATTTTTCATTCCTCTTGCTAACGTTAAAAGATGCTCAATGAGTTCCAATGAGTGGATGAATTGCTAGAAGCATGCATGACCATCAAGCTATCGGGGCAAGGGATTCTTGTCCTCACATCAGGGATCATGCCTCAGCTTTGTCAGATATTCACTGTCTGAACTAGACTATACTCAAAATGTCCTTGCATGATATGGTTTCAAAGTACAGAGATGGTATATAGAGAGAATTTGTGTGAATTACTCCAATCGACGACTGTGAAACTGTTTCGTTGTCTTCCTCCTATCAAAGTTCAAAGGTTTACATTAAATCTATTTTGACTCTTCATCCTTCTTTGTCAATGTCTACAACCTCTAGCTGGATAATGTACTAAAATGAGCTGCTTGCGGATTGATACTTGTCTATGCCGTGGAAGACAGAATGGTGGGGGAGGGAGAAATGTGAAACAGCAACACTTTTAATATTAGGTCCTAACACAATTATGTTTTCTTTTGACCACCATGCAGGTACAAGGCGCCTTGAAAAGGCAATGGATGCAGTATAAAATGCAATGGGGCCAAAGGAAAAGAGAGCACTGCTCGATGCGATCCACATCATACACAGCGACATCCATAACCGAAGTGCCCATCTACCTGTACAATCAAGATTCAACCAGCGAACAGTTAAATGGAAGATACGGGGAGGACTCGGAGATCACTGCATTGAACTCTGGGGAAACATTTGCCTGACCGATGCCGTGGAACTAAATGAACGCTCTGTGGGTTCTGAATTCTCTTTACATACAAAGATCTGGGAGGATAGGGGGACGTTTTAAGATTGACCACCACTGCGGGTTGAAGCGACGATGTGGACTTCATTTAGGTATCTGGTAGTGTTAGCCCCTAGAGGGCTTAGCAAATACGGAAATAGCCACAACAGTGCAATGCTGCTTTAAAAAAAACTGCACTGAAAAACAGAGTATCCACTCGGACATCTGGAATAGAGATGTCTGCAAGGACCAAACACGAACCTTTGGACCTAACGAAAAATAAATACATTAAGAATTGACCGCCATACCAGACACTGAACAGTGCAGCCATTCGTTGGAAGGCCAACAGGCAGTCTGACACTGAGCCAAATGCAGGACTGATCAGAGGGAAACATGGAAGTCAGGTGTTCTTGGTTTGCCTGGCCACATGGAAAACACTTTTTATTGCAGGCATACGCTGTCATAATCAGCCATCGAATCCTGCTTCTTATCCCTTTCAAAAGCTCTGTGGTTCACTCAGATCCTTGTGAATCCGAGAAAGGCCACTTGAAGAGGAGCGCAGGGATTCAGAGCACGTCGACGCCTGTCATATTACTCTCTGCGACGTCAAGGAAGAAAGGCTGCTTGAAGGCCTGAAGAAATCACCTTCTCTTCTTTGCTCCGAAAAGAATTCCACAATTCTCACGTCCTTCTCACTTCGCAGTGTTAGGATTCCTATTGTCCTCATTCTGCGGTATTTAGTGCACCGATAACTCTAATCACGATAACGGTTCTCCTGCAGACGACGGTGCCTCCAGCCAAACTGTGTGCTTTTCTTGTGTTCACCGAGACTTCATTTTTTTTGTATTTACACCGAGAGTGTAGAGTGTGGCGAGGATATGAGGCAGCTCTTACACATAATGGCAAGAGACAAGGACAATGTCCATGGTATCCCATGACCTGGCTAAAGCGGGACCTGGAGACACAGGGAAAGCTCATGCTTTCTGCCTGGAGAGGCAGAGAAAAAAACAATGGCAGTCTTTTCTGACAAACAGTGGATTTAGCTTTGCTCATTGCTATTGTTGTTAGTGTATTATGAGATCACATGACTTTTAGTAGATAGGGGGAAATAAGGCAGCTTTAATACACACACGCGGACACACTACCGTTTATTTTTGATCACTGTAAAAGTGTACCATACTCCACAGCAGGGCTCAGGAGCGTGAACTTCATTGGTTTCTGACAGAAATATATGATTAATAAAATGCACAGAGACGTCCAGGGTATCTGCAGGTTAAACAAATGCTTGTTCAGCTGACATATACAAATTGTTTACATACAATAATATTTCCAACAAATTGTAATGCTTACCTGTTTTTCTAAGGGGAGAGATTACAAAGAGTTCCCTCTTGCCCCACGTTGTTTTGACCCCATCCGCTCCCCAGCGTTTTTAGTGCCACTGTGTTCATTAAAAGCACAATCCTAGTCATATTTAGGTATGTTAATTTTGAAGTGCCACATTGCACAACATGTACATTGTCTATTTCAATTGAGAACCTTACTAGCTTAATAACGAGTGTCCAAACAGATACTGCATTAAACATTTAAACCATGCTTGATACCTGCTGTATAGCAAATGATGTGTGTACATGGCTCGTTGTGGGTCATGATTTCGTGCATTGGTGTCAGTGTGTATGCTTCTTCAGAACCAAAGCAAAACAAGCATTGGCAATGCCAACAGTTTTGGCTTTTGTTTAGGCATGGGAAAACCATTTGTCAGGCACTGCCATAGTGGAATTAACTGGCCCTAGATGGTAGCAGCTGCAAAATTGTATGAGTACCTGGGCATAACATAGCAGTGACTGGCAAATTCCTAATACTTATACACAAGCCAAAACTGTTGGCTTTGCCAATGCTTATTTGTAACAGGACTGCACTGAAGCATAGGCATAGTGCTTATACATCGAGTGGCTGAAGGCAGGCCTGATTGACATTTCTAGTTCACCAGTAGCACCTTTTCAGCTCCAATGAAATCATGAACTCCCAGAAGACTGCTTTGAAAAAACACAGCCAGGCACTTTGAGCAGAAAGCTTGGTAATAAGGCTTGATAAAGCTAGCTCAAAGAGACCCCAGAAGGATGTTTTGAGAGCGGGAGGGGCAGGACGTTGGTGAGAATGGTCATAGGGATTAGCATGGCCACGGGCAGTCAGTGGGTGTGTAAATAAACAAACAACATCTGCAAGCTGTGTGTCCCTCCTCATATATTCTTTCTGCCAGGCTGTAATCTAATGCAATAGTTTCGGCTTCAATAGCCAAAACTAAAAGCACTCCACAATGTGCCTTTATGGTCTCCTTAAGGGCCACTAACTTGTGTTGCTGACTTACCATAATATGCTCACCACACCGGTTTGCTGCTTCTTTGTCTGTAATGTCAACAACAACAATCTCATCAGAGTAATGGAAGTTCTTAAAAGGGCTTGACCTACAGTAGACAGGCCCACGGTTTTAGTCACTGCAGAAAGAGGTGTGTTTTTATACAAAACTGTCATGCAAGGGGTATGATTTGATAGAAGGCTACAATAAAAGCATCCAGGCAACTCCATTCTGAACCCACAGGAATGGGGCTAAGAAGAATTCTCAGGCCACAGGCTAGCCTTCCTGAGAGTTTTTTTTTTTTAAACGTGTGTATATTGGCTTCTGAATCAAGATCTAATTAGCAAAATCGCCTGCATACTTGCATGTGTTTTTGATTAGAAGTTATGTATAATATAGGTTGGAGGCACGTGGCTCGTCTTATCTTCTCTCAAACTAAATGTACAATCTGCCTGTTTAGGAGGAATAAAGGAGCCTATCTCTAGATACTCTTCTAAATCTGATAGATAAATAAACATGGTGCCAAAATGCACCCTTGTCGGAGTCCAGATCTAGTGAACATTTTTCTAGATAAATTACCTTCTGTATCTAGCCTCATTTGAATTTGGGAGTTGTTGTGCAACTCAATAATTAGCTGTAACAAATCCACTGGGATACCCCATCTATCAAGCTTTTGACACAAGAGACGATGGTTGACCAAGTCAAATGTGGAAGAAAGATCTATCGAGACCATCTAAAAGGAGGAATCAGTTCCTGAAAGCACTTTAGCAGGAAACCATTCAATGTCATGACCTGATGTTTCCTTAATCCCATTAGAAATAGCCTTGCGCACACCCCAATTTCCCCCCAATTCATCAGTTCAGTAAGAAAAATGAATGCAAAAATATTACTGTCAGCATCCATTACCGTAATCGGCTGATAGTTACTTGGTTCAGATCTCAACCCCTTCTTGAAAATGTGGGCAAAATAAGATGTTTCCCAAGAAGCGGGAAATCGTTTACTCACTACAAGAGTATACAAATATATGGTCAAAATAGTTGACCATGTAACGGATGTGGATTTAATTATACAATTAGGTATACTATTAGAGCTATTAGGGCCAGCAGCCTGAGAAATGTTGTCCAGTACAAATTACTGATTGATTGTTTTAGAAGCAGGGATCCCTTCCACTCAAAAGTTCCATAGAACAATAATGGTTACTTAATTACCCATTTCCCTGAGGATAAAAGAATGCAAAGTGACACAACAATGTTATTTCAGGGATGGGATTGGTTGGCAGAACTACCTGACTACATTCCAAGGAATTGATAATACTCAAAATATTTCAATCATCGCCAGAGCTTAAACTATTAAGCATTGCTTCTCCATCCCAGTGCAACATTATCCCGCAATTATTATTTCTCTTATTCATGTAAGCTTGCCTTATTTTCTGAGTTTCTTTAGCCATTAGGCTGGAGTCAATAGACATCTTTTTCACACTACAAATCTCATGGCTATACTGTTTCTTCGTTTCAGAAACATCTAAATCAAAAATATGTAAATGTTTTTGCTTTGTTTTTCCTGCATTATTCAATTTCCGAGAAAACAAACTTTTCAGTGTGCTCTCCATAAAAGATGAGAAAGTATCTAAATTAAAGGTATGAACTTTCCAGTCAAAAGTTGTCTCACATAAGGTGTCTTGCGCTCTCTTGTTAAACATATGTGAGGTGTGTGCGTGCCATCTCATCTGATTTTTCCCTGAGTTAATCGTTATCCGAGTTAACAGATTTAAATCTGGGTTTGTCAATTGTATATTAAAAAAAACAGTGACCAGATTATGATCACTTAAGTCGGTGTGGATCACTTTACAACCAGCGCATACGTTTTAGATTACGCTGTGTGGTTGGCTGCTGTAATCTAAAACCGCATTAGAGTTCTCCCTGTGCCAGGTTGCTTGTGCTGAAAGATTACCAGAGGAATTCCAATTTAGAGTATGGAGCCCCTTAGATGATAAACAAGAGTCCCACCAATAGCCATGGACACCTTTCCCCAATGGACAGGGAAAAGGTAAAAGAGATTCTTCACATTTAACATGATTCTTATCACCCCTACCTTCAGAGCATTCCCTCCACCACAAGGGGATTGTCCAAGACCCCAAGCAGCGGCTGTGGTAGGAGTTGAGGTAAGGAAAACCATATACCTGTCACTGTGCATCAGTAAAGAGAATAGGCAACAACCCCATGCAGTGAGCGGCTAATCTCATTCATCAGCATAGGAGATGTTTACTAATGTTACATATATTTAATTGATGGTCCACTACTTATACCTTCCAATTACCCATTGTGTGTGTATTAAAGACCTGTGCCATATGTAACTTATCAATACACAGTACATTTAAATTGATGCCCCACACTTCATACGCATATTCAAAAATGCTTCTGACTAGATTCTCAGTAATGAACACTCAATGAATGCACTTACACTCTCCTGTATAGTGTAAATCGTTTAATTATGAGAAATAAATATATAAATATATAGAAACATTGCTACTATTATCATCACTAAACATAACACATTCAATATGCAAAAAGTTATTAATGAATAAAGAGCTATCATGTTCACTGCCTCAATATCAATCAATCGTTCACAACCATGATAGCCACTTCAAAAGTATTAGTCCACTTTCTCAGATATCAGTAGGCAGCTTCATAGAATGATCTGCCATCTCAATACCTCTCTTCCTTCCCAATGTGATTGAAAAAAATGGTTAAACCAGGTGCTTATTCTCACTACTATCCACAGAAGGTAGGGAGATGAGTGGTGTATGCAGGATATCCGGATGCCTATAGTCAACACAATCTAATGAAAAGTTGGATCAGAGTTAGAATCACCATGGATAGCAAAAACAGCAAAAATAGAAAAATATGCTTTACAAATTGTAAGTGCAAAGTTCGAGGCAGGGTCTTGAAACCCCTCTGGAAAGCTAGAAGGATGATTGAGGGATTGCCTCCTGGTGGGGCTAGGATTATAAGAAAATGCCAAAGGTTCAAAGAGCCTTGGGTTCTCAGATCTCTGAAGTCACTTTCCTGCATAGTACTAGGAGGTGTAATATGTGTTTGAACAATTATATCAGGAGAATTATCCACTCCCCTCCCAGATACAACAGAAAACTCTACTTTTAGATTGGGTAAAACGTCATCCTTTACAGCTTCCAATATAGCTACATCGCCCAGCAGCTGCTGCTGAACACTTAGAACAATGGGGCTTGTCATTGCAATGTTGGACTGCACATTGGATGTTTACCTGCCAAAACTATCAGGTTCAATGCATAGTCACTTAACCTGTCGTCACAGCAGGAAGGTGACATCATAGAAGCTGCCAAGTTCACCCCCAAAACAAATCAGGCAGAATTGTCATTTCAGGCATGGTTCTACTGTTCAACGCGTAGGCGTACAGAAGAGTACTTACAAAAAGTAGCAGGCTGCTGATTGTAGATCCAGGTCTTTGCGGGTCCTTCCGTAGACTAACGCAGACTAACACTCTGCCAGCACTCTGCACGGTGCTCCGTGCCCATAGGCTCTTTATGTAGATCAGGTTACAACTGGTGTAACTGAGAAAGGTGTCCTCCTGTTACCACACCAAGTAAAATGTATAGTTTTGCAGACTCCACAGCAACAATGATACAACGCAGACTAACACTCTGCCAGCACGCTGCACAGGATTCTGCGCCAGCAAGTTCTTTATGTAGATCAGGTGTAGAACTGGGGTTACTGAGAAAGGGGTCCTGCCCTGTACCATGCCAAGGAAAATAACAGTTCAGCATACTCCACAGCCACAATGTTGCAATGCAGACTAACACTCCACTCTGCCAGCACTCTCTCTCTCTCTCTCTCTCTCTCTCTCTCTCTCTATACATATATATATATTTTTTTCACATGTTGACATCCTCAGATATTCTTTTTCCTGCCATTGGTTCACCACAGGTTTGAGTACTGGAAGACAACTTTTCTATCGTTGAACACCAGATCACTCTTTCAGGGTCGAATAGCAGCCTATTGATACAGGGAAGAAGCAGGTAATTCGGAAAACACTGTTGCAGAACTTTAGGGAAGCTTGGAGGGTCATTTTTCAATATTTTTAGGGACCTATAGAACTGCAGTTATTCCCTTTGCTTTCCTATCCAAGGGCTGTGCTCGATTCCCAGAACCCTAATGGAGGAAACCCTGTTTAAATTCTGTCATGGGTTAGACTTCAAATTCCCTTGTAGGACAGGCACATGGTGTGCAACAAATGTCTTCCAAGGGATCATGCCAAACTGTTTAGGAGTGCCATCCAAAGTGCTGGGAGGAGACTGCTGCTTCCATACTGGCTCTTGGCATCAAGGCTTCGGGCGCTGCTGTAGAACTGTGACCCTGAAGAACCACGCATAGATGCACTAGCATGGATGGCTTTATTGCTGGTCCCCAACTCCAAAGGCTTGATGTCACACCATGCGATGGAGAAGACCCCTGATGACTGAGAGGCTGTGCATCCACAGAAGTCAAAACCAACACTCACATGAGGGCAGTCATTCAAAGATCACTGATCAATCTGGGTCAACCCCAAACCACAAGGAGTAAGGCCAGGCCAAGGCTTTGAGTGCTTTAAATGCAGATGCCAACAACAAAAACACACCAAAAATCACTGGGGTTCACAAAGACAGTTACATCCACCCCACAAAACACACAACAGAAACAAATACACACACTAAGGTCAGGCATACAGGTCTCTCAGCCATTTAATAGGAAGGTCTCCTTAAATCTCGGACTCCGAGAAGGATTGGGGGATGATGAGGGAGGGTGGTTCGAGTTCCAAACCACCACTCACACTTCCGTTATGTCATAGCCAAAATCGTGACACTAAAAGGGCTGGAATATAAAGGGATTTAAAACTGCTATGATGAAAATGAGTACATTATTTGAGAATCATTAACGCAGAGGGCACACGAGATGGACAGAAGCTTCCACTGATAAGTCACATGTTAACAAAACAATAATTATACCCTTATCCTGATATCCTTAAACCATTGCTAGACGCAGGTGAGGGTGATGCACATTGGGGGGAATACCCCCAGATAGGGATGATAATATTAATTCAGATCACTATCAAATGGTGTCTCCAGATCAGGAAGACCCAGCAGTAATGGCTCCGCCAGAGGAAGGCCACTTTCAATACATTTCCCTACTTAAAATGATCGCAGAACACTTTGACATAAAGGCACAAGAGTGCAAAAAGGACATAGATTTCATCGAAGAAATACATCTTCTTTAATTAAGTCAATCACAACAAAGATGGGTGAATTTTAGCAATAAATACTGTCGTGCTATGAAGCTGTTTGGATATGCTACCACATATCTCTGCACCTGTCTTCATGCCAGCCAATATTGAATAACATTCCCACTATTCACATTAGTGGCCAATCGTACAGTGTTGGTTTCTCTACTGCACACACACAGTCTTTGTTTCAACCATTGTTTTCAGAGCAAGCAATCTATTTCCTTGGTTTGGTTTTATGAACCCAATTTGCCTGGTCTTACTTTTTAATAACAATCTACCCAGAGTTCCAAAGGATTCAAAATGATCCAACCACTTAAGTGTTTTAAAAACTTTGACCATAATAGTACTATTACTAAGGTTTTTAGGTTTCTCATAGCACATTACCATCCTGCTATTATATTCCACAACAATGCTTTTATGCTCAAATTCTAATCTTAGATATTCTATTGGCAGATTTCTAGGCATCCTGAACAGCAACCTTAGAATTTTTGCTTCAAGTTTATCTAACCGCACCATATAGTTGTCAGCCCATACTTCCACACCATATAGCATGTAGGAGACAATCTTCAACGCATAAATATTGTCTAAATTGACTAGCCACCCTGTTGGCCAATGAATAAACTGACAGTATATGCTATCTTCATACAATTAACTTTGTTTGCTTCCCAATGATAATATACAAAATAACTTATCATCAACAAGTACACCACGATATTTATAGTGCCTTACAATTTCAACTTGCTCTTTGTTATTCCTCCATATGAATTTTGGTGGCATATAATTTGCCTTTATAAATACCATCATTTTAGTTTTACCAATGGTAACACAAAGCCCATCTATACTATCATGCGTCTAGCATGCATTGAAGTCCCTTATGTGTATGATCTAATATGAGCAGATCATCTGTGTAGCCCAGCCAGCCTGTTGTGAAAGGTACCATTTTTAGTGGGCATACATCAGCAATACAGAGTGCTTGATCTAGATCAGCAAGGTTTAAATTAAAAAGTGTTACAGCCAATATGCATCCCTGCTTAACTCCCCTCTGGGTGGGGAACATATTAGACAGCCTGCCCTGACCATCTAGACGCACTCTCACACTTGTGCTATGATGCAATAACCTGATCATATGTAGAAATTCTTCAGGAATATGCCAGTTAATCAGTTTCTTCCACAGGCGGTTTTGCATAACGGTATCGAAAGCAGCAGTAAAGTATATATATGCCACATTCCATGTCACGGATGATTTACCATTAGTACTTATATTTAGAAAATGGATGTGTATTGCCTGGGTCCTGGTGGCTGGAGATGACTTAATCAATGCATTACAGGTGCCATCTGGGCCCGAAGCCCTTGTTGCTTTCAGATGCTCAATGATTGTGGTAATACCAGCTACAGATGCTTTACATTCCCTTTTTTCGCATGTGGGGTTCTCCACCTCATCTAATGGTTCTAAAGCCCCCAATGTCTTTGCTGTATGGGTACGCCAGGTTTCTTCGCACACACTATTTATTGGTAGATATGTTTTGTTTCCACTCTTCACTACCGTCCATATGCCAGTATTCTTACACGACCTTGCGTATATCACCAACTGTTGCCATAACTCAGTTTCACCTTTATTCTGCTGATCTGGCAACTAGTGACGATATTAGATTTCAAAATGTATACATGTATTGTCACTTCCATACCAGTCAGAGTGACATTAGTAGTTGTGAGGATGTCTTAGATTTGTTTACGTAAGCTTCTTTTTGCAGCTTGCATGTCATGGTCATACCAACAAATATCTATAGCAAAGAGATTCCAACGTTTAACTACACTCTTATATTTTTTTTTCTTTTGGACTACTTCTTTGATTTGTAGGGTTATCACTGCAAATGTATTAATAGATGTTGATCCATCATCCTCAAGGTAGTTCACAAAGCGTGCGCTATACATAGCAATTTTGCATTCTGTCATGGCTTTCGCACTAGCTAAGTTAGTGGGGTTCCACCATATCTGATTTCCTCCATGATTTGCAGAAATATCTCCATCCATATTGTATTCACAATTGCCAATACCGGATGTCAACAACGCACATAATGGCAAGTGATCACTTTCCTCCCAGATTAAGATTGACATATCTTCCACCATTTCTTGGGCGGCCCGGTTCACAAATACATAATCAATGGTGGATGCTCTTATTGCTCCTATATGTGTGTGTGCTTTTTCAGCATTGCCAGCACAATGTCCACTCAGCATGCTAAAAAGATGTTGATAAAACATTTCAACCCAGTATTTTCCCTGGCGATTTTGCACAGTTTGGATTACTGGAGCAGACTCATGTAAAACTAATGTATCTATTGCATGTATCCCTATCTTGGCATTGAAGTCACCCACCATCCAAATTGGAGTTTTGCAGGTGAGCTCAATTATTATCTTTGTTGCAGTTTTAATGTTCGTTTTGTAGGTCACTCGATTTGGTGTGTTGCAAATATTTATAACAACCATACTCTTACTTCCAAGTGTGTCATAGATCATCTTAACTGCCTGGACCATGGCCGTAGCTATAATAGTCTCATTAATATACCAGGGATGGCAAACTGATATTAACAACCCCCCTTTAGGTCGCCCAACTGGCCCCTTTTCAGCTACTATCTGTGCATTGTTTCTACCATCGATTTCACATATTTTCCGGTCATCCAAGTCTCATGTAGTGCTACCACATCATATATATCGATAATCACTGGGATATTTGCTAGACCATTAGCAGCAGTTAGAAGCTTAAAGTCCCTAGTATTCCTAAAACATAACAGTGGGGTACATTCACAAAATATGCCTTAAAGGCCTTCAGGAGCCATTGCCAATGGCCCTCATCACTGTCAGGGATTGTATTCACATTATTAATCTTATGCCTTTCATTATTACTTTTTCGTGTTATAACTTTCTGTACATTAAGACTTGGATTATTCTGTTGTGCTCGTAGATTATCAGGTAGGCACCTAGTATGTGTTAATTGATCATTCCCCAATATAGGTCTTATTTTGGTCGGCATCATATGCACAATTGAACATCTATATACACGTTTAAGAAGGTCAGTTTCATACTGAAGGACATAGTCAAGAGTGGCTTCTACATTCAACCATATATTTGAGGCGACAGTAGAGGTATGTTCTTCCTGATCTACTGTCTTTATATCCTCTGAAGTTATTCCTGTTAAAGGGACCACTTGGTATAGCATGTTCAAAACCGAACAGCGATTCAGTGGCGGGTGGATAGATGATTAGGGTACTGGCTACAGTTACAGTACTCTATTACCAGTTCTTCCATTTGAAGCCTGTTCAATCATACATTCACTGTGTCTATTTACTGTAGCACATGAATGGTCAGGTATAGCTGTTTGCGAGGCAACATTAGTCAACTTTCCACAGTTTACACTTTTTGTCTTTCCATTGGGGTGATTGCTCGTCGGCTCCATTTCACCTACAAACAAATCTGAACATCTTCCAACACACAATCATTTATACCTCTAGTCGTTCTCTTTTTTCTTTTTTTCGCTATCCTGTTCATGATAGATTTGTCTGTTGTACATTTCTTTCTCCCTACTGCAGTATGTTTGTTAATCATCATCTCTTCCAACATATATCTGCAAATGTCTCTTATATGTCGCACATCTTTTACACCAATAGTGTTTAATACCTGTATAGGAGGTCCTTGCTCTACACACACACACATTTTCTTTTGGATTTCCAGGTGTTGTTGTGGTGGTGCTGTTACTTTTTGTTGCTGCGTGTGTATTTCTATTGTGCATTAGTCAAATATTTGTTTGGTCCAAGTCAACTATGTCTATATTATCAACACCTATAACAGAGGCATTCTTTCTGCTAACATTAGTGTGTTTGCCATACATTTTGGCCTGGGATATTATCTTACATTTCTTTTGTATCTCACCCCTCTCTTTCTTTGGCTGGTGCCTCCCTCTAGAACAGCCTCCCTGCCTCTCTGAAACTTGTGGCGAAGCATCTCCGGTTCCGCAAGCACCTCAAGACATTCCTCTTTGTTTCTGCCTTCTCTCTTCCTCTCCCCTGCTGATTTCCTGTCTGATATTGCACTGTTCACCTGGCTACCCTCTGATTTCGGGCCCAGGTCCCTGCCCACCCAGTTGCACAACCACACTGTCTCCTGGCAACCCTTGCACTTGGGTCTGTATCTGTAACCCTACAGTCCCCCTGGACACCTGCTGTCTCGACTTACCCTTGCAACTGCCACCAGCTGGCTGCACCTCTTGTTATTGTGTTGATCCCATGTACAGCACTGCCCACTCCCCTTTCCTCTGGCACTTTTCCCCTCCTGTCTCCGCTGCACTTGCACGATCTCAATGTCACTTGACCTAGTAAAATCGTTGTCTCTGTCCTCCCACTGTTCCCCATTCCTTGCCTCGTCGACCCTTGAAACATGTGTGTATAGGCGTGTTACAAATGTCATATCATAGCATATCATTATCATATCATTATATCTAATTTTTGTCCACTTAATGCAGGGTGGGTGGTGTTTTCAGTAAGACTACTTGGCACTTCTGTTTCAATATTTAAAAAGGGCTCAGATGTTGTATGTGCTATGTAAGCATTATTTTGTGCTAATTCACAGTCACTAGCCCCATACTCAAGGACACTGTATACACTTTTGGTGTTTGTGCTTTGTTCTTTTAGGGTTTTACTATAACGGTTAATACTTTTATGTAGTTAAAGTGACAGTACATCAAACTTGTTTTCTAGTCTTGCACAGCGTTGCACTACAGTAGTTAATACATTTTCAAATACTTCAAACATAGCATTAGAAGTTAAACTTGTAATGCTCAGGTTAATTATATTCATGTTCTCATTGGTTTCCACCACTACCTCTAACATGGGTTCACTTACTGACATATCATTTTTTGTTAATGTGTCATTTGTAGTTTGTTGGGTATGGGGAGTTTCAGGAGTGGTAATACATAGCTCTCTAGTTGTCTTTCATAGTGTGGGGTATGTGTCGCTCTCCTTTTCACCTAGGGCATATGCTGGGGTCGAGGTGTCTATCGCAGTTAGTTCATGCACATGTTCATCCATGTACACAACCTCACACTCCATTTCACACTCGATCACATGCAATGATTCACACTCCATGTCATGCATAATGTGCTTATTACTAGTAGACTCAATAGGCATAATAGGCTCATGTGTACATATATTTGATCACTCATTAGGGTGCAGTTCCACAGACCTATGCTTCCTGTTTATTAGCTCGGTCACACTTTCAGGCACTTCATCCAGTGGATGATCAGCTATGACCATTCCTGCACATTAGAAAGCTCAGGAAGCTCAACACATTGGGTTTCTGCTGATACTAACGCTACGGTAGTTATCTCATTTATAATTTTATCTTGACCACTTACACCTATATGCTTAACTACCTCATTAGGCTCATGGTTAGATGTAAGATCTAGCAAGCAGATTTTATGCGAGGGGTCATGGGGAACAGTGGGGGTCAGCACTTTTTCAATTAGCTTAGAGCCTAAACATGGTCATGAGAGGGTAAGATCCAGTACTAGTTCTTTCACAGCCTCTTCTGAGGGTGCACTTGTCTCTAATATTTTTGTATAGTATTTAGTCATTTTGGTACACTTCGCTGATTCAGTAACTTTGATATTACCTTAGGGGTCCACGTCTTACGATGCCTTAGAGGATAGTTACGGTCACTTTCCTTAACCTTGTCACCTCCAGTGTTCACCTCTATGGTCTGCAAAACACCAATGGTGTCGGCAATTGGGTTCTCCCCATTTACTTCAAGTTCGCCAGGCCTCGATTGAACAAGGGGTAAAGGCATCGAGACACACTCGCAAATTAAAAGTATATTACTCTCAGTTCACCCTACAAGCCCTGCAAACCCGCAAACGTGCAAACCGCTAACAGCACTCGATGAGCACTTGCCCATGCGCACACTATTTCAGTAATGCTTCTGGGGTGCATGGGGCATGGCTTGTGAGATAGCTAAAATTATAAAAAGAAAATAAAGCTATTAGGCATCAGCAATGCCATCATGGATATTACACAAGTCTCTCAAGTCCAATAGTCAAAGGAGAACTACCAATACGGCCAGTTATAGATTTGTATCGCCAAACAAAGATCAAACAAGTCAAGAATACTATGGTGACGGGGTCCAGCTAACAGCACTCGATGAACACTCGCTTGATGAGTTTAAGTAGTGTTTCTGGGATGCAGAAGGCGTGGCTTGTGAAATCGCACAAAACAAACTCCAAACAAGTCCAGAATCCAACAGCGACGGGGTCCAGCTAACAGCACTCGATGACCTACCGAATGATGCGCGCGTGCAGATGCACCCATCTGCTGTTTAATGAGTGCTTCCAGGATGCAGGGGGCATGGCTTGTGGATCACGCCAAACAAACTCCAAACAAGTTCAAAATCCAATAGTGACAGGGTCCAAGTAACAGCACACGATGAGCACTTGCTTGGCACCTCAACAGCATGTAATGTAGACATAGCTAGAGCTACAGCACTTATGGCCACATACACCAGAGCCCAGTGGGATTATATGCAGGCTTTCATAAAAGATATTCCAGTTGAACTCATCTGTAAACTACCAATCTTTTTGGAGCATGACCAATAGACAAACACCCAGCCTCCCTAGCCAACCATCTACCAGAAGGGTGGTTTGCAGTCTCACAATTACAACCCTTTACTACTCTACCCTTTACCTACTCCACCTACTCCACCCTTTGCCTGCTCCTACCTACTCCAACTCTTTACTTACTCCACCCTTTACCTACTCCACTGTGTTATCTTAACAATGATTTAGAGGTAGAGGCAAAACCCCAAGAGAGGCAGCTTCTGCCGCCAAACAGTAATGTCAGAGTGCAGGTTTCCTCCAATGTTTCCGCACTATGATATGATATGGTATGGCATTTGTAACACGTCTATACACAAGTGTTTCAAGGTGTGAAGTGGGAAGAATATCAATTTTCACTCAAGAATGGGGGGGATCATGTCTAATAAGTGGGTGTTAGATATGGTGGCTGAGGTTACCCCTTAGTGCTTCTAGGAAAACCCCACAACCTGCCTACAAGAAAGAAGAAAATTCCACACAAACATGTAAATATTCTTCAAAAAGAAGTCAAGACACGACTGCTAAAGGACAACATCGACGCAGTCCCACAACATCAGGTAAACCTGGGCTTGTATTACAAGTACCCAAAAAAGACATAACAGAGTTCCTATGGCCAGCAAACAAATATGTCAAACAGCAGATGTTCCAGATGGTCACCCTTCACATGTCATCAGAAAAATCTGAAATTCAAGTTAGACTCTCACCACTTTCAGTTGAAGGTACTTCCTTTTGGAATGACGTCAACACCTTGTGCATTCACAATGGTTCTCGCTGTGATGGCAGCATATCTATACTGGCAGAAAAATCCCTTGTACCCTTATTTAGATCCCTGCTGAGTGACTCCGTTGCTGTGCCGTCCTGTGTCTGCTTCCTTTGGCATCCAGTGGGGTATTTTAATCTAGTCTCCTGTTCTCAGTGCCCAGTTATGCCTCGCCTCCTCTCCTCATGTTAATCTTTGGTTTGGAGTGCTGACAAGCGAGGGTCGCTTGAGAGTGTTGTCAGCAGTATGTGAACAGGAAATGGAACGGAAATAGTACACTCAAGGCACTGCCTGGTTCAGTCGAGTGGCATACTGCATTAGTAGCATTAGTAGCAATAAACATTGATTGTCATGATGCCTCTGCTCTCACCAAAATGGAAAAGCCTAATGGTCAAGAGGAACATTTCTACTGCCCACTCCCTACCTCCTCTAATAGGTCCAGCAAAGAGAAGGTCATACACCCTTCCAAGTGCACTTGGGGAAGGACAGACCCTGATCAGCGAAGTCCTCCAGGTTTTAGAAACTACTAACGCCCCCATAAGCATGGACCGGGGGGGGGGGGGTTGGCAAAGTTACTGAGCAGGTTATTACAGCCATTAAGTATGACCCAAGCTGTGGTATTAAGGAAGCGGATGGCCCATGCAGCCCCATGCACTGGGACATTGAGGAGCTAGCTAAGGCTAAGGCTGCAGTCAGCCAACAACGCCAGGTGACCAGCCTGGGGAACATCAGAGCAAAATGCCCCTGGCTCTGTCAAGACCCTAATTAACTGCGGCAATAGGAAGTACCAAAACCAATGCCAATGGTACCCTACCAGCCACCTTAACTGCGATG
Organism: Ambystoma mexicanum; assembly: GCF_040938575.1. Classification (NCBI taxonomy): domain Eukaryota; kingdom Metazoa; phylum Chordata; class Amphibia; order Caudata; family Ambystomatidae; genus Ambystoma; species Ambystoma mexicanum. The sequence continues at coordinate 1,105,594,081 of NC_090924.1, read as the reverse complement.
ACTGCAATGATGACCATCATATGCCCTGACTCTAGACAGTTTTTGTTGGATGACCTTGACACTATAGGCCCCTCAGATACCCTAGAGCTGGCAGCGACCAGTCCGGGGAGAGGCTTAGCTCGCTGATGGCAGATAGAAGGGGCAAAAGAACGCTCACCAGAATGCAATCCAGTGATCACCAGGGAAGGGGGGATTGAGGGGGACTCTAGTGAAGTGATCAACAGGTGCCCAGTGATTGTGCCATTTCTGGTTGAACAAACAAGGGCCAATGGTGGCATTCACTCTGGTATCATCTTCCTGTAGCTCACCTTTCCCCCAGTCACCACTCTTTATTCTAGACCAGTGCTAATGCCCATCGCTTACCGGGATGGGGTGGTTGACCCAGGGGCCCATGCATGCCAATGCAAGTTTGTTTAGTCAAAATGGGCATCTATTAAAAGCTTACTCCCACGGCTGCTGAAAGGACATGGGAAAGGTGGGACCAAGGGGGAGGTACTAACCATCCAGGAGTGTAAAAGGGGGAACCATAATGTGTTGCCAATTATACCGCCTGTCAACCCTGAAACCATGTTTAATAATGCAAACCCAGACCTTGTAAGGCCGAGATGTATTAGAGACTGTAATGACAGCCCCAAGATTGAAAGTGACCTGGCTGATACAGTGCCTCTGGGCCCCCACAGTCTCTAGGGGGCATGATCATACCTTAAGCACAGTCCATCCTCTACGCACCCCCGCAGTTTGTTACTATGAGGGTTGAAGGTGGACTCCGGCCATATGCCACTATGGGAAAGCCATCCAGTGGAGTGGACCACATGCCACAGAATCACACTGCCAATTCCTGCAAGGTGAAAGTGCCCAGTATGGGAGGGTCAATCTACTTTCACAGGGTCCCCAAACTACCCCCAAACCATAAGAAACCCAAGGAGGCCCCTGTGAATAAGTGTATTCACTGGATTCGGGTTGTGAAGGGCAGCCCATTTGTAACACAGAAAAAGATTTTAGGGTGCACACCAGGCTGCCCATTGGGGGGTAGTGTCATGATTATGTTCAAATTGTTTTTTATGGAGCCAAGCATGAGTAAAAGCACATTGGGCTTTGACAGAAGATGTTACCCCCAGCCAAGAAAATAATCAAAGTCAGAGCCCACCCTGGGGGAAGAGTTGATGTACTCTCCGAAAATAGACTACACTGGCCTGTGCTTACCTGCACAAACACAGTCCTGTTGGGAAAAAGGACATTGGGCATTCCTTTGTGGGCCAAACCAGGGTGCCAAGTGATGAGATAGCTGGCCTGCTTTATCCAGGGGAAGGAGTCACCAATGGAGGTGTACCCCTATGGGGACATAAGCAGGCCGCAGGGGCATTGGCCCTCATTACAAGTCAGGCGTTAAGGGTTTAAAGGCGCCGTCGGCGCCGTTAACCCTTAACGCCTGATTAAGAGGTCCCGGGTTTTAACGCCTGCTTTTTGTAGGCGTTAAAACCCATGCCGCAAAGTGACCTTGGTGCTAAGTACGGTGCCGCAATTTGCAGCACCGTACATAGCACCTTTCCCCATTCCCATTATGCCCTATGGGGCAAAAATGGGAATGGGGAAGGGCAAATGGTGAATGGGGAATTACCGCCCCACTCACCTTGGAATGAGGCGGTAATTCCCCCATCCACCATGCCGGGGTCCGGCATGGACCATGGTGCTAATAGCACCATGGTCCACTGCCTGACTCGTAATGAGGGCCATTGTGTCTGATTTACTCATAGTAAGAATGGAATGTTCAATTTGCTACTGCTATTTATTTATATGTGTCATGATGTTCTTTTATGGCCTCATGTCTGAAATAAAGTGATTGATTGATTGATTTAGATGACTTGCCATCAGCAGGAAAAGAGATGCACTTTGCTTGCAGATCACGCAAAAAACCATAAATCTTTTGCACTGACTTGGATTTTTGTTCAACCGAACAATCTTCAGCCTCACCATAGAAAACAATTTCTCATGAGGATTTTAAACAAAAAACAAGTACTAGCTTACCCTTCTCAAGAGAGAGTGCATGCAACATTAGCCCTGATTTCCTATTACAAATTCGGACTTCAGATAACTGTCAGAAAGTCATGAAACTGTTGAGAATGATAGATTGCTTAATTTGCTCTTTTCCACACTACCGACTAAACGTGTGCCCATTACAGCAATGAGACACAGACTTATGGTCACATGTGTCTGGCAGATGGGATGATTTATTTATTTATTTATTTCCATTTATAAAGTGTGCAGTCAGCCCGGAGGCGTTGTGGCGCTGTTACATGGAATCAACATAGTAGCAAGTAGGTGTACATACTTGGGTACATGATGTGTTACATGGAGGGTGATATGTCTACACAAAGGTTACATGGTGTATAGCATATTGTGGCATAGCACATTACATATAGCTGTTAATACATGTGTGCACATCACAGCCTGGCATGGAGACACTGCTGGCTTCGATGAGGGGTTTAGGAGACTAGCCTTGGTTTGATAGCTTTGCGAAACGCAAGGTGTGAGGGTTCAGATCTGAGGGCGAGTGGAAGAGAGTTCCATTGCCTGGTAGCGATGAAGGGGAATCGTACACCCCCCCCCACCCTCTGGCACGCTTGTCTTTGGTTACAAGCAGCAGGATGACATAGGGTGTTCTTGTAGGTCTGGAGGGGGGTATGTTTACTCTCTGAGATTGTTAGGGTGGGGCTTTGTGATGGATACACTTGTGAGTAAGGGCAAGGGTTTTAAAGAGGACACATTCCCAGACAGGCAGCTGGTTGCCTGGTTGCGGAGATGTGTTCCCTTTTAGGGATGCCTATGGTGGGGCGTAGTGTGTTATTTTGGGTGGTTTGAAGTTTGTCAAGGTTTTTTGCAGAGACGCCCGTGCAGAGGATGTTATAGTAGGGCTCTAGCAATAGTTAGGCAATTTGCAGTGCTGAGGAATGGTCTGGCTGCGTTTAGGAGGTTAGTGTAGTAGGCAGCAGAGGAAGTAATGGGGCTAGCTTGTCTGAACATGTATAGGTTAGCATCTAGGTAGACCCCAACTGTTTTTACTGCCTGGGATATTGTGATAGTGGTGTTGTCAATATTGAAGGATGAGTATCGGTTGTCAAGTTTTTTCAAAGTATCGGTGGGCCATAGCAGAAGTAATTCTATCTTTTCACCTTTTAGGCAAAGCCAGTTTTCAGCCATCCAGGTGTGGATGATGACGTAGGTGGCATTAAGGGTCTTGGCATACGACTCATAGTCGCTGGACAGAGCAAGGAGAACTTGAGTATCATCGGCGTAGTTGTTGTACATGATGTGGAGCGAGTCAAGTATGTTGAAAAGAGTTCTGGTGAAAATGTTGCAAAGCATAGGGGATATGCAGGAGCCCTGTGATACTCAACATTGGATGATGGCTGGTTTTGCAGACACTTGGTCAGAGAAAACTTGCATGGCTCTGCCTTGGAGGAAGGAGGAGATCCAGGTGATGGTGTTAGAGGAGAGGGGTGCTGAGGAGGAGAGGTGTTGACAGAATAACTTATGGTCAACCAGGTTGAATGTGGCCGAGAGGTCTAAGAAGAGGAGTGGGGCGGATTTGCATGTGTCTCCGATGTCACCCATTTGGTTTTTGAGGTTGAGCAGGGCCGTTTCGGTTCCGTGGCCAGGACGGAAGCTAGATTTTCGGGAACCAAGGATGTTGTTTGATTCCAGGAAGTGCTGGACTTGAAGGTAGGATGATTTGTCGATGATTTTTAATAGGAAGGGGACTGTGGTTATGAATCTGTAGTTGTTAGGGTTGTTTGGGTTGAGTGAGGCTTTTATTAGGAGGGGGCGTACCCATGCTTCCTTAAGGCTGGATGGGACCGATCCTGAAGCAAAGGAGGCCTTAATGAACACAGTGAGGAAGGGGGCGAGTGTGTCTGCACACTCTTTGATGGGGGTTGCAGGGCAAATATCCCCTTTGCACATTGAGGGTTTAATGTTCTTCATGAGCGAGATGACTTCCATTTCTTTTACGTCCCTGAATGAGAAAAGAGGAGTGTCAGGGGCCCCATGGTTAGACACGGACGTGTGAGAGTGTTTGGAAGTGTTAGGGGTGTTGGTTGGATAGTATTCTATTGTGGAGGATGGCTAGCTTGTTGAGCATGGCTGATTGTAAATCAGAGCACCATGATTCATCTCTGGATATGGCCTGGGGAGGGGGGGGCAGTTTCCAGTTCCCTGAAGATGGCAAAAATGTCTTTAGAGTCAGAATTGGTGTCGGCAATTCTTGTATTGAAAGAGGTGGCTTTGGCATGGATGATAGCTTATGATCTAATGATGTTGTCACAAAATATGGCAAACACTCTTCCATGGTGGACAGAGGCAAATATGCTAAATTGTAGGCCCGTCACCAATCTGCTGATACAAATAACAGTTATTTAGACGCCTTCCAGGTCGTTTAGTATCCAATTTTCAAGAGCTCACTATGCAGGGTGCATTGAAAACAGAGCTGAAGGCAATTCAATAAATAGACCTTTTAGAAATCTTGGCACTCAAAATGGCCCTATACTCTTTTCAAGCTCTACCTCCAATCAAGAGCATGCTAATCAATACAGGCAGTACTGCAACCATATTTTACATAAACAAACAATGCAGCACACATTTAAGGCCTCTATCTCTCCTTGCTCAGGAAATATGGCGCTGGTACTTGAGGCGATGCATTTCACTCAGCCACAGCATGTTCCGGGAAAGCACAAGTAAATGACAGACAATCCAAGCTGAGTGCTTCACTAAGGACACAAATGGGAAATCAACACAAGCATACTCAAAGAGACTCTCATGCCATAGGGTCAGCCTTCAATAGACCCATTTACAAAAGCACAGAATGTGAAATATCCAACCATCTCGTGTCCAGGTACCTACAAAAGAGGTCAATAGGGAATATATTATGGATGAAATGGTCAGAGGTATTTGCATAAAATTGTCCCTGATACCACTTCTTTGCAAGATAGTACACAAATCACTGCGTGAACATCTAACTCTGATCCTCATTGCACAAACGTGGTGCAGGCAAACATGGTACCATCATCACAAGAGAATTTCCGGTCCAACCAAGGTCCATTCAATCTGCTGCCTACTGACCAAACAACAGGCTCAGATAACACACCCCAGCCCGCAGACTCCAAACATGGAAGCCTTGGTCCTGGTCCTGGAATCATACATTTTGGCCATATACTCTTGCCACTAAGATACACTGACATCTTGTGTGAAAACCCAGCACTAGACACTCCAAGTATAATGAATGGAAGCAGTTTGTCATTTGTTGTTTAGACATTAATATCAGTCCAATTAACTGAACACCTGCAGATATTGTTACATGCAAGTTTAACTCCTTGATACATGATTAGTTTATAATTGCCTTAACGTTCACTTTCCGGAAGCTAGCAGCAGACAACAAGTGGTGTCTCGAGATTTGGAAGACCCACCTGTAACTTCCTGGCAAACAGAGGACCACTTTCCCAAAATATGGTGTCTTGGTGGAGAGATCCTTTCAGCAAAGCATTTATGAAAGGCATCAACCGCGTTCACCCAGTAGTCTGACACACACCACTGGGAGAAGACCTTAGTACGGTTCTACAAAGACTCATTTGGATGCCATTTGAACCAATGCATAAAGCCCCTTTTAAGGAGCTAAAATACAAAGCGTTCTTCCTAATTACAGTCATAACTACCAGGAGGGTAAGTTAACTACAATCTCTCTCTGTCACATAACCTTTCATGACTGTTCCTAAACAGAGGTTGGTCTTAAGAACACATTCACACTTGTCAATCTTTCCATCGTATCTTCATAATTGTTACTAAACCCACAGACTAGCGGAGGAAAATCACTGCACACATTAGATGTTTGAAGGGATATGATGTTCTATCTTCACAGACTCAAAGAACTTTGGAAGATGAGATAATTCTTTTGGGGATCCAATGACAAAAACCATAAACTCAAGATGGATTGCTAAGTGTATACAGCTCTGTTACAAACTGGCACATAAACAGTACCCCTATCACATACTCCACAAGTAGCACTGGATCAACATTGGCATTCATTGCAAATGTGCCAATGGGAGCAATGTGTACAGCAGCAACATGGAGTTCAGTACACACAGTCACACAGCACTATTGTGCAGATATGCGGCCAATGGCTCAGTCAAGCTGTCCTATAACATTTATTTTCAACTGTACCCTCAGCTCACCTAACACCTTCATCTGGCACTGCTTTCTAGTCTATGCAATGAATGTGAATATAAGCAGATTCACAAGCCTCAGAAGACAAAAATTAGTTACTTAGTAATCGACTTTCTGTGACTTGTCTGTGATTAGAGTCACATGTTGGCACCCTGCCTCCCCAACCAGTAGCAAAGGGACAGTACAGAACACAGCTACACTCACATGATACATGTATGCATCATGTCAGAAAAACAAACAATCTGAGGATGTCGACACATCTGGTATCATGCTTTTCTGTACAGGTAGGATACAGATAGTTTGGCTGGGACAAAGATGTAATACTCGGAGAGCCTTGCAAATAATGTGAATCTAAGCAAATATACGTCACAGAAAAACTATTACTGGGTAAGTATATATGAAAAGTACTGTTTTTATTTTACTTTACCATGCTTTTAAAAAAAAGTGATTTCCTGATATTTTGTTAAATTGCAATGGCACTATGCATAACTTTATCACTGGCTTAATGGTAATCTATTATGTACCCACTTATGAATAAGTTGAAATCTCATTCTGGATCTAAAAATGTACATTTGGGAAGGTCAGTCAGTGTCACATTAAAATCGTGCATAGACCAACACAAGTGAATTGACTGCTGCAGGCCAAGAGTGCCCATCGCTAAAACAGAATTCATAACATAAATTATGGTGAGATGTTACCAGCCAAATGGTATTGTTGCCATCAAAATATATTCACACTCAAATTACCAAAATAAACACCAGGTGACTTTTGTATCTGAGGGCCCTGTTTAAATCCATTGTTTTCCGTAGTCAGTCACTAATCTGTGTTGTTATTGTCTAGTGAGTAATTGTCTGTGGAAATCCACCAACAATAATCACAGAAGCATATTAGAAAGCAAATCTGAAAACTCAGTTTTGCTAAAGGCAAGTTTAAGGGCCTCATTACCCGGTAGGCGGTGAGCCATGGCGCTATTAGCGCCATGGCTCATGCCGGTAAAATACAGTCACCGCCTTGGCGGAAAGGGGATTTACCGCCCCATTCCAAGGTTGGAGGGGCAGTAAATCCCCTTTCCGCCATTGCCCTTCCCCATTCCCATTTCTGCCCCATAGGGCTCTATGGGAATGGGGAAGGCGCTAATTACGGCACCGCAATTTTGCGGTGCCGTAATTAGCTCCGAGGTCTCTTAGCGGGTTGGATTTTAACGCCTGCAAAAAGCAGGCGTTAAATCCCCCAACCCGCAAAGGGACCTCGTAGTAAGGCGGTAGGGATTTACCGGTACCGGTATTTTACCGGTACCGGTAAATCCCTAACGCCATCCGTGTAATGAGGCCCTAAGTCAGAGTAAAGAGGCAACGTATAGAATTTGATGAGCAGGAAAACTGTGAACTCCCTGCCTCCTTTTCAAATATCAGCTGCTATCAGTTGTACTCCTATGGATCTGTTATTTTTCACAATATAATTTTGATGATGGGTTTCAATCAATTTTTTTGCCTGGTTGGTGGTTTTTAAAAGGGATTATTCTGTAGTTAGCTATAATTTGCAATCTGATTTTTAGGCTTATCTGCAAGTAGGGTTCCCTGGTTTTATGTTGTAGTCCTTTGTTTGTTTATGTCTTTCTTTCTCTCCCCCCAACCCTGTGGCAATTGGCTAAAGCAGTCAAGTGGCTCTCTGCCTTTGTCCAGGAATCCTTTTCAGAGTGCTTTTCCTTTACCTTTCCTGATTGTAGTCTGTAGCCATTTTACACAATGATGGCTGGTGCTTTTTGGAGGATTTGAGTGTGTTTAACTTAGATTTGTAATCCGTTTTTTACCTGTAAAGTGCATGTTGGAGGGATGTTTAGTGTGTTTGCAATCCGTTGTTTGGCCTGGTTCGTGGTTTTTAAGATGGACATTTCTGTGTTTAACTATGATTTGCAATCTAATGTTTAGGCTGCTCTACAAGTAGAGTGCCCTGGATTTGTATTTAATTCCTTTGTTTGTTTCTGGCTTTCTTCCTCTCCCCCACCCACTCCTTGGCAATTGGCTAACACACTCAAGTGTCTCTGCCTTTGTCCTGGCATCCTTCTCTAAGTGTTTTTCCTCTGGCTTTCCTGATTTAATCCGTAGCCATCTTGCACAACATTCACTGGGTAAAGGGTATTTAAGGGCTGGATGGTGCTTTTTGGAGGATGTGAGTGTGTTTAACTTAGATTTGCAATCTGTTTATGACCTGTAAAGTGCATTTAAGAGGGAGGTTTAGTGTGTTTGCAATCCGTTTTTTTGGCCTGGTTGGTGGGTTTTAAGAGGGATTTTTCTTTGTTTACCTATGATTTGCAATCCAAGTTTTGTGCAGATCTGCAAGTATGGTTCCTGGCTTTGTGTTGTAGTCCTTACTTTGTTTCTGCATTACCCCCCTGCCCCACCGACCCCTTCGCATTTGGCTAAGGCAGTCAAGTGTCTCTGCCTTTGTCCTGACATCCTTCTCTGAGTGCTTTTCCTCTGCCTTCTCTCATCCACCTTCATCCACTCCCTGCCTGCCCATTTGGTTCTCATTGGTCCGTGTCCCATCGCATGACTGGAACAGCTGCATTTCAGAGGCCTTCCTAGGGCAGCCTTGCCCGGGCAGCTGGTGACAGGCTCAAGGCAAAAGGCAGCTCCCCTCTGGGTAGCTCTCATCCCTGTTTGTCCATGTTTACCCATGAATGCCTGACATCGCACCCTACAGCAACAATTAATGTGACCAATTAAAACTCTATCACTTTTTAATTAATACGGCCAAACCAGAACTGTGCCTAGAGCACCTGCTCTTGTCCTTACAGTTGGATCAGAGGGACAGTCAATGTATAAGACTTAGATGTTTCTTGGGGCATTACATACATTGCACTTAGATGGATTTTGGGGGTAGGCATTGTTTTGCATTTAGTTTTTGGGATAGGCAATTTATAACACTTAGATGGACTTTGGGGGTGGGCAATGTATTTCACATAAATGGATTGTGGGGGTTGGCAATGCATTGCACTTGAGGTATTTATGAGGGTGGATAATGTGTTAGACCACCTCATTAGAAAGGTGGCCATTGGATCTGCTCTTAGATGATTTATAATTATAGCCAAGGTCTTTTTCTCAAAATATCAATTAGGCTAGCAAACATGTGACACTTAGAAGACAGGTGCAGTTGGCCAATGTGCTGCACTTCAAAGAACTCAAGAGGATGACTCGGGTGTTGCTTTCAGAGGATTTTGTGAGGGCAGTCATTGTATTGCACAGATTTTAGCCTTGCACCAGTGGATCCCTTGTTATAAGCCTTTGAATAGCACTTGGAATGGTTGTGCAACTTACCAGGGTTCTGCACTTACTCAATTCCATGAGGGCGACAAGTTATGGATTCTAGGCAATTGTAGAATGGGTCACACTACATGGAATATAGGTGTTGACAGAAGGTTGCATATTTGTTTAAGGGGAAACTTGAATGTAGCCACTTGATGATAGATGTATGCAGGCACCACCATAATTTTCAATGCAGATGTTTCAGAGTTTGCTGAATGTACAATTTTTAGGCTAATATTTGGTTATAACTAATGCGTTTTGGAATTAGCCAAAGGCATGGCCACACTCCTGCACACATCTGCTTTTACATACAATTTGAATGACACTTTGCACAACATTTCTGCCATAATAATGTAGCTACCTTTCATGACAGAAAATTAGAACAATGACTACACACAGAATTGACTATCTCTCCAGCTTACTTCTCTAATGTACTTCTCTCCACCCATTCACATGCCAATTAGACATCAGTGGCTAGCAGGGACATGGCCAAGCCCTCATTAACTTTAATGGCCATTATGCAGACACGCATGCTAGCACTTCCTGACTTTCCCATACTTCGGACTTCGGTCCCTCCAAGAGCGTTAAACCTACAGTGCATTGGGACCATAACAATGGTGAAAGGTGCTATACAAATGATGAAATGAAATGGAAACAGACCACTCTAGTTTTAGTTCACATACAAATGCAATTCACCAGCTCTCGGACGATCTAAAATGTGTGTCATTATCTACGACACACTATTTGTTTCTGGATTCAGAATAAATGATGTTTGATTGCATTGTCTGGAGTGACATACTTGTTGCATACAAATATAAAGGTTGGAGGTCCTCAGTATTTATGTTGCTTTTTGAATACATGGGCAGTGGGGACTTACTATTTTCAATGTATTTGCTAAGAAATAGACTTCAATTACTTAATTGACTATCACAGACACCAATCATAGAATGTGATGTTCCACATTCAATTTGAGCTTCCAGATAAACAGCATTGCAGGATAAAGTTCGAATAAAACAATGCTATCTGATGTTCCAGTTTTAATTACACATTGCACGGCACGTAGAACTTGCACAATATTCCTTTTTTCCAATGGTATAACTTTTAAATGGTGCTCCCAAAAATATGCTACCTGAGATGTATTTATTTCCAGGCAAAATGTTTAAATAATGTTGGGCATAAGCATTCACTTTTTGTCTGTACAGGTAAGGATACTGACTGGCCTAAGGCAACTCCATCATGTAAGTTCTCCCATTTATAGGTGCACCTGCTCCAAAATCCCTCAAAGTTAACCTGGTCCAACTTTGAGGTAGGCCACTGCACTCAGTCCAATCTTGAAAAGGCAAGCTTTCTCTTTAAAAATATTTACTAATCAGTTACATCCAGTTGGAATCTATTACACTTTCTCTCTGTTGGGCAGGCTCACTTTTATTATCATAAATACCAAGCAAACAAACCCCCTCATAAAGAAAATGTGATTAGAGCTGATTCCTATTGGTCTGTTTATTTGATTGGTCTCTAAACCCAAGGGACAATGACATATGTCATGACACATGTCACATCTACCTCTTTTCTATTTGCTTTTTCACGACTAGAAAGATAAGGGTGTGTCTTAGGTTCTGCTTCCATTTCCTACTAATCCATACCACCAGCATCTGACATCAATGAATGACAGACTTTGCCCATAATAATCCTACAATGTTATAAACATAGGTTCTGTATATCCCACCGTTTACATAATCACATGTTCAGAAATCCCTGACGGAAAAAAAAAAAATCTCAATGCATCCCATCTCTCTGGAATTTTATGGTAATGCACATACCTTTATTTTTATTGTAGGGCATAGGAAGGGTGACATACAGCATTTCAGGTGTTTCAACATTTAACAATCCAATGTGACATGGTATAAAGAGATATATACCTCGCATTGAGTTTTACTTTTGAATAGCTGTTTAGACTGTGGAATGCTTTTGTATGTAATGTGCTTTGTGACCTTCCAGTTAGCCGAGTAAAATATGTTTTGTTTGGCCAACTTTGATACTCATAGTATGTCATTAATTACAAGGTTAACCAGTCAAGGACATAGATGACAGTCTAGGAATAGTTCTTGGTTCTAGTTAAATTGGTGCATTTTTAAGCCATGGGACATGTTGGGTGTCCTGACCCACGTTTGAGCTATCATGCTGCAACATTTGGTGCTGTGGGCTTAGAAAATCCAAGATGGCCAAAAAGCTCACATGTACACCAGAATAGGAAAACTGTGCAGTACTGGCATGGAAAACATCATGATGGCCAGAACTTCCCAGAAAATGCACAGGGAAATGCATGAAGAATAGGCTGCTACCCATTTTTGCCTATGTTGTGAGCACAGGAGGGCACTGTCTAAAACCACCATTGGTCTACCCACACAGTAGCCTGAAACCATTGGGAATGGCAATGCTGATTGCCAAAAGCAACCTAGAACTGTGGGGAATTCATTTTCTTAATTCCCAAAAATGGTTGCATTACCAGTACTCACCACTATCAGAAAGCCGGCGTTTTAAAACCACCAGACTTTTGTGTAAAACTGAAAAAATGAAACAAAACCAGACCAAGGAAAGACTTGCTAAGAGGTGGATACAATGTAAAACTATATTCTGAAATGACTTGAAGGAAGTAATTATTTAATGTATATGTAAAAATTGTAAGTGATTTAAACTGGGAACTAAAAGTGACATTTAGCTGAAACCTGGCTGACATCTACCCCCACAGGAGTTAAAACCTGCTCAGCCACTCTTCCCCTTGTCAAAAGGAGTTGTCACCTCTCTGATTAGATTAGGGGTGGAGCAGCTACAGGGAGTTGAACAAAGGCCTGTCCTGGACTCAGGCAAATGTTATATTGGGGGCGTCGTAAAAGTGGCTTCCTCTTGGCAGAAACGGGGAGGGGCAGCCCCCTCTGAGGACAGACTGAGCTTAAAGAAAGTGGATAGACTGGTTTCTCCACCATGTGACCTGGGAAGACACACCCCTGTTGGCCAGAATATGATTTTAAGAAAGATGTATAACTTATGGTGCGGACTTGTCAAAATTATCTAAATGATACCATAATTCTTGTGATTTTTCTGTGAACATTTTGAGATGCGTTAGGACCCTGTGGTGTATTCTGGGGGGTTGCTAGCGGAAAATAGGGTCTCACTTCAAATGTCTGCATGTTAAAAATCTGACACTTCATCAATTAATGTCCATACTCCTTGCGCACATGTGTGTAAATTTGGGTAAATGTCCGATATTGCAAAACCCACTAAAAAGCGCAAAATGTTGCCATTTCTGGATGCAAGCTCTTAGGAACATCAGAGTTTGAACAGAGTATACCTCATGTGATATGTGATGGGTGCATGTCATTTTATACAACTGTGTATCTGTGCAATATGTATTTGGGTCAAATATAGATTTGTGGGCAAACTGACCAGGAGAGGATCCTCTGACCCATAAAACCTACAGCATCACTCTGACTCACATTTCCTTCCCCCAATCAAGGAAGAGAGAAAAGCTTGACCAATGATCACTTGAGAGAGGGGCTGGCTTAGTGATGCTGCGCACACACCCACTTTCAAAAGACATAAAAACAGCCACTGGAAGCTAGAGAGGACATTCAAATCCAGTTGCTGCGGAGCGTTTTGCCGGACCACACAACATCCAGAAGATACCAGTTCCAGACTGACTCCAGCTACATACTCCAGAACCTAGAACTTATACTTTAGAACCTAAATCAGAGGCCTAAAACCACAAGCTGAGTTCTCTGCAGCAGGCCTCAAATCATTGCAAGCTACTCACAGCCGGGCGAGCTGCTTGAATCCCTTGCCAAGAACTTTTGCCAGGACCAGTGCAGAGATCCAGGAGCCGTGCAGAGACCGCTGTATCCGGACAGACCAGACCAGTGCCAGACTAGACCAGACCAGACCGTGCAGAACCGCAGACCCAGAGACCAGATCGCTGTGAAGTGCCGCTAGCCTGATTGATCAGATCCATGACGAGGTCCAGTCCTTCCAAAATATATTGTGAGTACTTAGGTCAGATTGTGACAGAAATAAGCTCTTAGTTTACAAATAATCTAATCCAAACTATTTTAATCTAACAAGAACTGCCTCCTAGAAGTTGTCACTTGTCATTTTGTAAAGCTGCACCACTGTCACTTGTCAATACTGCAGCTGCATAGCTGTGACTTGTCATTTTGAGTTTACTTTAAATCAGAAAAACTACCTTTATTTAATCGTCCGTATCTCTGTAACCGTTTGGGCTATGGACTTGGTTCAACTTTCCTCTGAAAGCTTAGAATCTAAGCTTTCCAACAAGCCTAGAACCGACTTCCTTATACTTTTTCCGCAATCACGATTCACGCACTCGTAAATTTTACCACGATTTGCGATTTGATTAAAAATCCAGCCACGTGTAACCATCAGCAGTCATTTCTTTCCTTGCTAAAAATTTGTTTGCCTCTTAATCACCATCCCTGAATCATTGCTAAAGTGAGCCTGAACTCATCCCCAGTATCTCTCACTCACCCTGGACCTCCTAAATGGAATTAAAAGCATTTTCAGCATATTTCTCACTTCATTGCCACCACATTCAAAGCACTTGGGCCTGTGTTTTAAAACTCATACCGGTTTTCTCTAAGCTTGCTGGGGGGGGACTGCATTTCGTATTGTATTTGATTGCATTCCTGAGAACTGTGTGCTCCTCTTTCCATCTACTTCCATGTCTTACATTGCATAGGGGAGGGGGGTGAATTGCCAGAGAAAAAGTGATTATTTTATCTTTTGCTAAAATCATATCAAGTATTTCTGTACTGCATTTTATTCCTCAATGCTTTTCCCTTGAAATCATAAAAGTAGTTTTGCTACTTTATCCATCCTATACTAACTCCTCATTGATTGTAAAGAAGTGTGCTAGGGCCAGTTTACCCATTGTTGATCAACATCATATGTCTAAGTGTACTATCAGATATTAATTTATTATAAAGTGTGATATATATATATATATATTATTTAAATTCTCAAATAAACCTTTTAAACTTGCAAAACAGAACTACTTCTTGGCTCAGTGGGGTCAGGGGGATTCTAAGAGAGGGGTGTTATATAGGGGTAGTCATCCAGAACTCATGAACTGGACATAAAGATATATCAATATTGGGTTTCCATTCAGTATCCCAGACTAGGCATTGACTTAGCTGTAGTGTTGAATTGGATCTTCTTACAAATTGGGGGCTCGAGCCGAACGTCTGGGTTAGATCTATCACTTGTGCAGCTTAATACAGTGCGCTAACTGACGGGATACATACATCCGGTCGGATCACCACACTGTTTTACGCTGTAAAGCACTCTTCAAAGGGACACTCTAAGGAAAAGGTCTGTTTTGCAAAAATAAAATACTAATTTCTGTAAGTCAGGACAGAGATCAATCTCTAGAATGACGACCTTCGTAGACATGAAAATAGCGAGGGAGCACCTCTTACATAAGCTATTTGTGAGAGGTGAGTGGACTCACCAGGACCAAACGGTCTGGTTGCAGGCCATCGCGCAACAGGTCACTGAAACAGGGTCAGACAAATGGAGAGATCAGGGTCCATTAAATGTGGCCCTGAGTGAACTATATATGGCTCCTAAAGCCAATGATGAACACAATAAGATTGGCAGGATAGCAGCATACCTGTACCTATATATGGGAGACATGCAGGATAAATGTACGGAAAGCCAAGATCTGGCAAATAGGCGACAGATGGCGTTAGAGAAGGTCCAATCTGACCTGTTCTCTTCTGAGCAGAGGCTGCAGAGGAGCCAGGAGTTAGAAAATGATAGTAGGCAGTATATCATTAAAATAAAAGAGGATATGGACATCCTGCAACAGGAAAAGGCTGACCAGGATACCAGATTTCTGGCCTTGCAAAAGGAGTACCAAGAAGGTTTGGACTCCCTACTACAGAGCCAGAAAAAGCTGGAGCAACAATTAGATTTCAATAGGGTATATGCTGAGCAGGTAGTCACCCTGCAAAGCCACCTAGATAGGGAAAAGGCAGAAAGCAATAAATTGATTCTGAAAGACCTGGATACCCAGGCAGAGTTTGATCAGGAGCGCCAGAGAGCTGGTGCCTTCCAAAGGCAAAGGGACGACCTGGCGGCACAGATGCAGACTTTTAGTCAGGAAAGGGACACCTTAGGCCTGGAAGTCTGCCATTTAAAAAGGAAAATGGAAGGAAATCACCTGGCCCTCCAGGGACTGGGTGACCTCCAAAAAGAACACCAGAACTTGTTAGAGCACACCAGGAGGGTGGAGGAGGCTCTGGCAAGAAAGGGGCAGGCCAGTAGGGAAGGGACTCAGGAGGTAACCCTCCTGCAGCAAAGACTTGCCCAGTACTCCAGGACCAATCAGGAGGCACAGAGAGAAAATGAGGCTCTCTGTCAGCACAATGATAGGCTCCAACAACAGGTAGCGATGCAGGAGAGACTGATAGAGTCTAGTAAGGCCTTAACTGAGGAACTGAAAGCGCAGGCTCTTGCATTGCAACAGGGAGCAGGGGCGGATAGAGACCAGGTTCGCTGGGAGAGGGAGACTCCTGAGCATAACCTCAGGAGCCCTAGTACCAGAGGCCTTCATATCTCTCAGTCCCTGGACTCTGCCACCCCCATGTCCCCTTGCGCACATGAGCCCAGGGCCACGGGGTTGGCAGATTACTATCCAACCAGAAGTATGGGGCTCATAGGCCAGTACCTCCCAGGAATGGAGGGGCGGGCATCCGGGTATGGGCACCCAAGCACAGTGCAATTTAGTGGGGAACCCCAGGAGAGTAGGCCCATTAAGGGCATCCTGAAAACTTCTGCCCAGTTAGGTCAGTGGGGTGGGGGGTACCCATCAAATCCTGGCAGCAAGGAGGAACCTGAAGACTCCTCTGAATGGCGCAGGACACAGGAGACCAGGTCCCCACATTCTGCCAGCCATTCCCCGGCTTGCAGAATCCGGGAAAACCTGGAAGAGCAGACAGGAACCTCTGGGAGCAGTGCCTCTGAGTCAGAGGATGAATGGACCAGGGTTACCCGAACCAAAAAGGCCAATAAGGCAAAAATGGCCTTGCTTAAGGACCCATTGAAGCAAATAAAGGCAATAAGGAGTGTCATCACGCCTTATCATAAGAACGCCAAGTATTCCGTTTGGGAACACTTGGAACTATATGAGCAAATGATGGAGACTTTCCATTTGAAGGACAGCAGTAGCTGCATCCAGTACGTCAAATGGACATTCTCCCCAGAATACTCCAGTTTCTTTGCGGGGCTGGAGGACCAAAATCATTTAAGATGGTCCACCTATAAGGCGGCCATCTTGAAACATTTTTCTGTTCACAGAAATCCTCAAGAGGCTCGCAAGGCAGCCTACAATTTGCAATGTGGGGAGGATCAGGCCCCACAAGAGTTTGTGCAAGAATTAAAGCGTGCTTTTGCACAGACCACCAGAAGGGTGCGCACAGACAGCAAAGAGTTTGTCAATACATTTTTCCATGCTCTCCCTAAATATATAATGACCCAGCTCGTGAGAGATTTTCATGAGAAAAGATCTTTAGACTGGGTCATTGAACAGGCTACCCGGATCTATGAGGTGCAGAAGCCTATCGAAAATAAAAATAACGCGCCGAAAAACCCCAAAACCAACTGCACCCCTGCTGTTGCCAAGGTGGCAGAGGTAAAGGTTGCCCCCGTTTTAGATTTAGAGATGGGGGGCCTAAAAACCTGCCTGCACCAAATAATTCACAGCCCAGAAGGCCCTCGGGCCAGTCACAGACAGGGAGTCAAGGAGGTAGTCCCACAAATGGGGTCCCCCGCTCCCCTGACTATGTAAGTCCCCGCTATAAGGGAAACCGACCAATCCTGGGTTATGTGTGGACTCCTCCAGCCCAAGGGGTGGGGATCCAGCCAAGCACCTAACCCAGGGAACTTCCCTCCCAACTTCCCACAGGAGCGCAGAAATTCTCCAAATCCTGGGCAGAACTTTTTCCCCAGGTATCCACCCAATTTCCAGCCCCAAAATCATCCATCCTTCTTTCCCCAATTCCCTGAGCCCAGACAACCGAATACGGGAGAGGGGAGGCCAAGGGTGGAGGGGTACCAAAATCTTCCCAACCAGGGGTACTACCAGAGAAGGGATAGCTACCCTTCCCGGGATCAGCCCAGGGGAGAAAATAGAGCCCCGTATCAGCCTGAGCGGGTTTCACAACTTGAGCGCCAGGTCCAAAATATGGCACAAGATCTGGGTCACATACTGAGGGCTCAACAGAACCCTCAGCTGAGCATGCCACCGCAGAATGCCCCAAATTCGGGACCTCGTGCTCCAGAACAATGACGGGGGCAGCACCCCGATAACCCACCGGTTCCCAGGGAGGAGGCACAAGGGGAAGGGGGGTGTAAAGCCTTGGAGGAAGCTTCCTTCCCGACTTGTAAACAGCCCCTGGAAAACCAGGAACCGGAAACAAAATCTCCTGTCCCTGAAAGCCTGCCTCCCAAGGAGCGGAGGGGGGGTAGGAGAAACAAAGGACCCAAACAGACCCACTTTGTGGAGGAGGTACAGGTCTTCCAATTTGAGGGAGAGGGATCCTCAGAAGATCCTGGGAAAAGGATCTTCTCCTTCAGAGATGGGGGAACTCCTCCCAAAGAAAAATGGGTCCCAAGGGAGGCCAATTCAGACTGGGGAGATGTGGAGACTGAGCTACCGCCGCCCATCATCTCATCCCAGAACCGACAATACCAAAATCCCCTGGTTCAAACCCATCCTGGTGACTGCCTCCAAAAAGGGGGGGGTGGCCCAGAACCGGAACCAGAGGAACCCACAATGACTCTGATCTCCAGTTGCCAACTTTTTCTTTCAGATTCCCAAGGCTCTCCACAGAATTCTGCCCAAATCTCTTCGCTAGCAATGTCCAAAACCAGAAAGTTAGCCGACCAGTTGTCCAAAAATGTGCAAAAGGGCCTTTGAGGAACTAAATGCAGGAAGGGGGGAGAATTACCAAATTCCTCTCACCTCTCTTCCTGGACAACTGCAGAACTTTGACGGGAAGGAAATTCCCGTTGAGGGGACTGCAGACTTGGACATTAAAATTGGGCGACACAAGGTGAAACACCCGGTCATAGTAGTGACTCCAGAGGGCACCCCTTGTTTACTAGGGAATGACCTCCTGAGAAGGTTGTCACCCCTAATAGATTGTGTAAACAAGGTCCTCTGGACCCAGACTAGCCGACCAATAAAATTAAAACAGAGTGTCAACCATGTTAGTTTAAACGGCACCTGCCACATGGTTGAACAAAAATCTGACCAAGTAGAATTTCACTTTCAGAACAACCAAACTCCAGACGTGACAGTAATAGCAGTAGGACAACAGACTGGTGATGGGGGGTCCTTTCTATTTCTGAAAATAAACCTTCCTTCCAATTTAAGGTGGTATTCCACACTGGAAGGAAACACCCTGAAATTCTTTACTAATCCACAATCAGACACTCCCACTCCTATAGTCCAGAAAGATGTGAAATCAGCTCAGAGCCTGGCTGATATTCAGCAAATTGGAGAGCAGTTGTTCATCCCTGTTCAGTTAAATGAAGGGAAGGACTCTGTTCCCGCTCGAGTGTGTGTGAACAACGGTAAGAGCTTCATCAGCGAAGCCATGTTCCGCCAACTCCCAAAAGATCCAGCCATTCCCACATTCGAACTGATAGACAAATGGGAAATGGACCTGGAAGCACCTAATTCCAAACATCTCCTGCCAAGCAGGTGTATGCTCAAAATCTCCATTGGCAACAAGAGCATAGTCCATAATTGTTGGGTCGTGCGAGACGTCACTGCCGCCTTTTACTTAGGCAGTGACATTCTCAATCGCTTTGCCATTAGTTTGGACCTAATAAACTTCAAAGCTTGGTCCCGATTAGCGGATAATCACATGGGCTTTGATGATCCAGAAAAAGCATTTAGGTCAGCTCAATTGCTACCTTATGCAGTTGAAATTCAGATCAAAGAGGAAGTCACCATCCCAGAAAGGACCCGACAATTCTCCCTGGAAGTGAAAGTTAAAAGAGGACAAAAATTGCAAAACCCTGATGCTTATATACATCTAAATGCTTCTCTGTAACAGCAAGGGTTGGGGGTAAACCCAACTCCATTAGTCAACATAGAACATGACACCATTCCATTAGAGGTGGATAACAGCGACTTCAAGAGTATTACTCTAGCCGCAGGCACCTTTATTGGAATGGCGGTGAATGACCGACATTTCTCCATTGATCTAGGAAATGAACTGTTAGGACCAATCCCCAAGAACTGTTTTGACAGTGACAGTGAGGACAATACAACACCAGACAGGATTTTCACCCGGCATGGGGGGAACGTCCTGGTGTACACTTCTTGCCCTTATGGTAAGGAAGATGTGACTTGTGACTTCAGGGGGGATGAGGTGATTTTTCAGGTCCTTGAGGGTTGCCTTTCCCACCTGAGGCTTCCAGTCCAAATCAGCACCATGACCCGGGACTTCTCCACCCAGCTGGAGGAAGCCGCTGAGATAGCCAAACCAGAAGTCTTTCCAGGCTCCAGGAAGATGGTGGAAGAGAGGGTCAACCTAGCTGATGCCTGTGTGACTCTGGAACAGAAGCAAAAGTTGAAACAAGTTTTCTTGGATTTCCAAGATCTCTTTGCGGTAGACTCATATGACTGTGGTCGCACCGACATCCACACCACAACAATTCCCACAGACCCTGGAATGACTCCAGTGTTTGTGAAGCAATATCGTTTGCCTCTCGCATCCATGGAGTCCCTTACTGAAATAATTAAGAACCTTGAGTCCCGGGGAATAATTCGTCCAATACACAGCACCTTCAATAATCCGGTGCTGGGAATATTGAAGCCAAACGGCCAGTGGAGACTCTGCGCCGACCTCAGGGAGCTCAACAAACGGGTCCATACTTCCCGATGGCCTCTGACCTACATTGACCAAGGGCTGGCCTAGATCTAGGGGTCACAGGTATTCACTGCAATAGACCTGACCAATGGATACTGGACTGTGCCTGTCAGTAGGGAGGACCAATACAAGCTGGCTTTTACCTTTGGGGGCCAGCAGTACACATGGACCCGGACTCCCTTCGGATACCTCAACTCCGGCAATGAATTCAACATTTTCCTACACAAGGCCATGCCCGACCTGGGTGCAAGGGGTAACCTGGCTTATGTAGATGATGTCCTCATCAAAAGTTCATCTGTGGAGGAACACATAGCGGAGATCCGTTATGGTCTGACCCAGTTGAGGGCCGCCGGAGCAAAACTTTCCTTTCAGAAAGCACAGTGGTGTAGAACCCGTGTTAATTTCTTGGGGCATGAGATTACTCCTCAGGGTCTCTGTCGACAGGAAAAGAAAGTGGAAGCACTTCAGAAACTGAAAGACCCCACAACTCTGCGGGAACTAAGGAGCCTCCTTGGACTGACTAATTACAGCAGAAAGTTCATTGAGGGCTACGCAGAGATCACCAGACCCCTGATTCATCTCCTGAAGGGGGGTCAAGTGGGAATGGGGTCCAGAACAAGCCGAGGCGGTAAGACAACTCAAAAGAAGCCTCTCACAAGCGCCTTGCCTAGCTTACCCTGTCAGAAACAAGGAGTTCTTCCTGGAGACGGGGTTCTCTAATACGTGCTTGACGGCAGTATTATACCAAAAGCATGACAAGGTCAATAAAGTAATCTCCTATGCGAGCAAAACTTTATCCTCTGTGGAGGAAAAATTCAATGATTGTGAGAAGGCACTCCTGGCAACGGTGTGGGCATTGAAGAATTACCGCCCGTTTATCCATGGGGAACACATCATAGTGGAGACTCCACACCAGCCTCTGCAATATCTCCAAAGTGACAGAATCCGGGCCGGAAATGTGAGTAATTCCCGAATTACTTCCTGGATTCTGTCAATGCAAGGCTTTCCTGTGGACGTCAGCTATGGCCAAAACAAGAAGAGTCCCCTCGCGCAAGGTCTGGCTGACTTGCATGATTGTGCCAGAGAAAACTGTCTCGAGGACGAAAGTCTAAAAATCAAGGACAACACGGAGGCATACCTTAATTCCCCACACAAAGTCTTTGAAGAAGACAAGTGTGAGGGAATGCACACTGTCTATGTGGATGGATGCTCGTACCATGTTGACAACAACGGGGAGAAAGAACTGGTGGCCGGCGAAGGGAATGCCTGGGTGAAGGAGTTTCCGGAACCCTCCGCTGGATACAAAATTGGTCCCAGAAGTAGTCAGGTGGCAGAATTGATGGCTGTGCATCAGGCCATCCTCACTGCTGTCTAGCATCAACTCCACGAACTGGTCATAATCACAGATTCGGATTATGTACGGAACGGGTTCGTGGAGCACCTGGTCAACTGGAAAACCAGAGGCATGATATGCGCTAATAACAAACCCCTGAAACATGGGAAGTTAATCCAAAACATTGATGATCTGGTCACCTCGAATGGGATGACCATCTACTGGAAGAAGATCAAGGGTCATTCCAAAGTAGAGGGACCAGACAAAACTGGAAATGACTTAGCTGATCAGCTGGCCAAAACCGGGGCCATCCAAGGGGATCTAATCGAAATAGAGTCCCTGTTGGGGCAAATCAAGGTCACCGCTATCACTAGGTCCCAGACAAGTGCTCACAATGATCTTTCAACTGCACATTGGAGTAAGGAGACCCCTGATGCTGATTTGATTACAGCTCAGAAGGTGGATCCAATTATTGGTAAGTTTTATCAACACCTTGAGGACCCTGAGAACTTTCCCCTGACGGATACCGATTACATTGGGAAAGAGGACCTAAGAGTGTTGATGAAATGTCCAAAAATGTTCTGAATCCAAGACGGTTTGTTAGTAAGGAAATCCCAAGCTGGGCATGATCAGTGGGTGGTTCCTACCTCATTTCGAAGCCTGATGTTAAGTCACGCCCATGATGCGGCCACCGCCGGTCATAGGGGGTTTCACACAACACTGGAAATCTTAAGAGAGGTTGCATACTGGCCACACATGGGGCAGGACCTCAACCAATACTTGAAGGGGTGTCTTGTATGTGCACAATTTCAGCCATCATCCCTCACACACCGTGGGCCTCTCCAAAAGAGGGGGATGACACTGCCATGGTCAGATTTGCAAATCGACTTTGTAGGCCCCGTGATTCGCTCTGCTAGGGGGAATAAGTACATGTTGACGGTGACATGCTTGTTTACCAAGTGGGTGGAATGTCTCCCAGCCCCAAATTGCAAGGCAGAAACTGCAGCTGGCCTGATGATTAACCACATCTTTTCCCGTTTTGGTCTACCTCAAAGGATTGAGTCAGACAGAGGTAGCCACTTCACCAGTGAAGTAATGACAAAGATGTGGGAGATACTAGGGGTTAAAAGGAAGCTACACATTGCTTAGAGGCCAGCTTCTTCTGGAGTGGTAGAGAGATACAACCGAACCATTGTAAGCATATTAAAGAGGTTTGTGGCAGATTCTGGGCCAAGTTGGGATATCCGATTACCTCTGGTCCTAATGGCCATCAGATCTACCGCTTCATCTGCAACCAAAATGTCACCATTTGAGTTGATGACTGGACGCAAGATGGTGCTTCCCCAGAATTTGCTCTACAGAACCCAAGAGCAAACATTGATAAATGCCTCCACAACTCATGAGTATGTGGAGAATTTAAGGAAACACCTTCAGCATGCTTTTGCCTATGCTCAGAGGAATCTAGAAAGATCAGCCGAGAGCATGAAGACCCACTATGATTTAAAAACTACCCGAAAGGAATATAAGGTGGGTGATCTATACAATTTCCAAAGAAACCAGGCCAAAACAGAGAACATTTTTGCCTACATGGAAGGGACCGTTTGAAATTATAGACAAGATCTCCCCTGTGGCCTACAAGATCCGCATCCCCAAAGGCGGTTTGCCAGAGGGGGAAGACAAGTGGGTCCACATAAACCAGTTGAAGTGTTGTCATTCCAGGCACACTTTGCAGCAACTGGAGGAGTCCTCTGTAATCCCAGAGGGTACCGCTCCAGAGTAATTCAATTCCAACCCTAAAATATCCTACATATAGCCTATCAAATTCTGTGTTTCTCAAGTTTATGTGTTTCTGTCGCTTAATTTAATAAAAAATGTGTATGTTCATATCTGTTGAGTTCTGAAATATATATGCCACCCCACTATATCAATGGTGGGGGAGAAATGTCCATGAATAGGTATTGCTGCTTTTCCTTTGACGTCCTAGGAGAAAGAAAACCTGGAGACTGGCCAAGGAGGACGATCCGGAGACCGGGAGCAGAGACCCAAGGGGCCCGGGGTACCGCCCAATCTTCCCACCAGGACCGGCGAGGAGAACCGATCGATCCGACCGGATGGAGGAAAAGATGCTGAACTGTGCCATTTGCAGAATTGGAAGAAGATTATGCGGACATACCAGTGCGTGGGTCAAATACTTCTGTGCACCCGACTCCCCATCGACTCAAATTCAAAGTGCAGTCCCGTGGGGGGGGGCTTTGTTGGGTGTCCTGACCCACGTTTGAGCTATCATGCTGCAACATTTGGTGCTGTGGGCTTAGAAAATCCAAGATGGCCAAAAAGCCCACATGTACGCCAGAATAGGAAAACTGTGCAGTACTGCCATGGAAAACATCATGATGGCCAGAACTTCCCAGAAAATGCACAGGGAAATACATTAAGAATAGGTTGCCACCCATTTTTGCCTATGTTGTGAGCACAGGAGGGCACTGCCTAAAACCACCATTGGGCTACCCACACAGTAGCCTGAAACCATTGGGAATGGCAATGCTGATTGCCAAAAGCAACCTAGAACTGTGGGGAATTCATTTTCTTAAATCCCAAAAATGGTTGCATTACCAGTACTCACCACTATCAGAAACCCAGCGTTTTAAAACCACCAGACTTTTGTGTAAAACTGAACAAATGAAACAAAACCAGACCAAGGAAAGACTTGCTAAGAGGTGGATACAATGTAAAACTATATTCTGAAATGACTTGAAGGAAGTAATTATTTAATGTATATGTAAAAATTGTAAGTGATTTAAACTGGGAACGAAAAGTGACATTTAGCTGAAACCTGGCTTAATGAAACTGAATTCTGCCTGACATCTACCCCCACAGGAGTTAAAACCTGCTCAGCCACTCTTCCCCTTGCCAAAAGGAGTTGTCACCTCTCTGATTAGATTAGGGGTGAAGCAGCTACAGGGAGTTGAACAAAGGCCTGTCCTGGACTCAGGCAAATGTTATATTGGGGGCGTCGTAAAAGTGGCTTCCTCTTGGGAGAAACGGGGAGGGGCAGCCCCCTCTGAGGACAGGCTGAGCTTAAAGAAAGTGGATAGACTGGTTTCTCCACCATGTGACCTGGGAAGACACGCCCCTGTTGGCCAGAATATGATTTTAAGAAAGATGTATAACTTATGGTGCAGACTTGTCAAAATTATGTAAATGATACCATAATTCTTGTGATTTTTCTGTGAACATTTTTAGATGCGTTAGGACACTGTGGTGTATTCTGGGGGGTTGCTTGCGGAAAATAGGGTCTCACTCCAAATGTCTGCATGTTAAAAATCTGACACTTCATCAATTAATGTCCATACTCCTTGCGCACATGTGTGTAAATTTGGGTAAATGTCCGATATTGCAAAACCCACTAAAAAGCGCAAAATGTTGCCATTTCTGGATGCAAGCTCTTAGGAACATCAGAGTTTGAACAGAGTATACCTCATGTGATATGTGATGGGTGCATGTAATTTTATACAACTGTGTATCTGTGCAATATGTATTTGGGTCAAATATAGATTTGTGGGCAAACTGACCAGGGGAGGATCCTCTGACCCATAAAACCTACAGCATTACTCTGACTCACATTTCCTTCCCCCAATCAAGGAAGAGAGAAAAGCTTGACCAATGATCAGTTGAGAGAGATTGGCTGGCTTAGTGATGGTGCGCACACACCCACTTTCGAAAGACATAAAAAGAGCCACTGGAAGCTAAAGAGGACATTCAAATCCAGTTGCTGCGGAGCGTTTTGCCGGACCACACAACATCCAGAAGATACCAGTTCCAGACTGACTCCAGCTACATACTCCAGAACCTAGAACTTATACTTTAGAACCTAAATCAGAGGCCTAAAACCACAAGCTGAGTTCTCTGCAGCAGGCCTCAAATCATTGCAAGCTACTCACAGCCGGGCGAGCTGCTTGAATCCCTTGCCAAGAACTTTTGCCAGGACCAGTGCAGAGATCCAGGAGCCGTGCAGAGACCGCTGTATCCGGACAGACCAGACCAGTGCCAGACCAGACCAGACCGTGCAGAACCGCAGACCCAGAGACCAGATCGCTGTGAAGTGCCGCTAGCCTGATTGATAAGATCTGTGACGAGGTCCAGTCCTTCCAAAATATATTGTGAGTACTTAGGTCAGATTGTGACAGAAATAAGCTCTTAGTTTAAAATAATCTAATCCAAACTATTTTAATCTAACCAGAACTGCCTCCTAGAAGTTGTCACTTGTCATTTTGTAAAGCTGCACCACTGTCACTTGTCAATTCTGCAGCTGCATAGCTGTCACTTGTCATTTTGAGTTTACTTTAAATCCGAAAAACTACCTTTATTTAATCGTCCGTATCTCTGGAACCGTTTGGGCTAACTTTGGTTTAACTTTCCTCTGAAAGCTTAGAATCTAAGCTTTCCAACAAGCCTAGGACTGACTTCCTACTCCTTATACTTTTTCCGCAATCACGATTCACGCACTCGCGAATTTTACATCGATTTGCGATTTGGTTAAAAATCCAGCCACGTGTAACCATCAGCAGTCATTTCTTTCCTTGCTAAAAATTCGTTTGCCTCTTAATCACCATCCCTGAATCATTGCTAAAGTGAGCCTGAACTCATCCCAAGTATCTCTCACTCACCCTGAACCTCCTAAAGGGAATTAAAAGCATTTTCCGCATATTTCTCACTTCATTGCCACCACATTCAAAGCACTTGGGCCTGTGTTTTAAAACTCATACCGGTTTTCTCTAAGCTTGCTGGGGGCGGGGACTGAATTTCGTATTGTCTTTGATTGCATTCCTGAGAACTGTGTGCTCCTCTTTCCATCTACTTCCATGTCTTCCATTTCATAGGGGAGGGGGGTGAATTGCCAGAGAAAAAGTGATTATTTTATCTTGTGCTAAAATCATATCAAGTATTTATGTACTGCATTTTATTCCTCATTGCTTTTCCCTTGAAATCATAAAAGTAGTGTTGCTACTTTATCCATCCTATACTAACTCCTCATTGATTGTAAAGAAGTGTGCTAGGGCCAGATTACCCATTGTTGATCAACATCATATGTCTAAGTGTACTATCAGATATTAATTTATTATAAAGTGTGATATATATATATATATATTGTTTAAATTCTCAAATAAACCTTTTAAACTTGCAAAACAGAACTACTTCTTGGCTCGGTGGGGTCAGGGGGATTCTAAGAGAGGGGTGTTATATAGGGGTAGTCATCCAGAACTCATGAACTGGACATAAAGATATATCAATAAGGGTTTCCATTCAGTGTCCCAGACTAGGCATTGACTTAGCTGTAGTGTTGAATTGAATCTTCTTACAGACATCAGCTCTTGTTTTTTATTAAAACATCTGCTTTCTCTATGACTTTGTTGAACAATGAGGATTTCCAATTCCATCGTGAGCTTGGTGCCACCCAAAACACTATACAGCAGATGGGCTTTAATAAATATGTTTGCTTTGGAAATAAACATTATTTCTTAAAGTTTTCTGAGAACACATGTTTTTTTTCTTTGAGAAAACTGCCACTTAGAGAGCACTGCTTTCCGAAAATAAACATATGAATTTGGCAGTGCATTTTATCATACATATCTACTTAAAGATACAGGCCCTCATTACGACCCTGGCGGAGAGGGGTTTACGCCAGCGTAATGCATGGCGTACCTCTCCGCCAGACTACGACATTCCGTAGCGCCATGGAGATTTTTACGCCTGCTTTTTGCAGGCGGAAAAATCCATGGCGCTACGGGACTTGTTGTTAATTACGCCACCGTAATTTACGGTGGCGTAATTAACGCCTTCCCCACTCCCATTATACCCTATGGGGCAAAAATGGGAATGGGGAAGGGCAAATGGGGATTGGGGACTTACCGCCCCGCCAACCTCGGAATGGGGCGGTAAGTCCGCCAACCCCCATGGCGGTGTTGGCAGCTCTGCGCCATGGTCCATGGTGCAAATTGCACCATGGACCTCCGCCAGGGTCGTAATGAGGGCCACATTATTTAAACTTTCAGTATGCATACACCTATTTGTACTCACTATGTTATAGAAACTATTTCCATTTTTGAAACTCCATCTTTACATCATTACATTTAATTTCCTTTAAGGCATTTTACGTTTCACATTCAGTGGAGAAATCTCCCCTAGACTCACCTGTAGCCTATCCACCCAATTACTCTAACAATCTCCATCCTCATACTCTGCCTATCGCGATTGGTCAAGAAATAGAACCACACCCAGTCTTTTTGCACTATTTTACAGTGAATCAGCAAAACCTTTTCTCACAACACTGATGACGTTTGGAACATCACAATTCACTAAAACTGCATAACATTTTATTTTTGGTTATATACATATATTTTTACCCAAGGTTACCACTGAAGATCCCTCAGCTATACATCCATTATGAGGCCTAGACACATTACAATATAAATTCACCGAAAGGTGTATTTACACTCCTTGCCCTTATCATAGCTCGTGATACCATAGCCATATTTAATAAATGATATTGCAATATCTTTCGGGTACTACAGCCACTATTATATTTATCCTCATTACATGGTCTTTGTATACCAGGTCTGTGAAGCACTGCTTTCTTGATGAGTAACACAAGTGATCGATACCAGACATAATTATAGCTCCCATGAATGAGACATGTATTTATTTCTTAGATTATATGCTCTTTACACACCAAGGGCCTCATTATGACCCAGGCGCTAAGTGTTTAACGGCGCCATAAAAGGCTGCGGCGCCGTTTAACACTTAGCGCCTAATTACGTGGTCCCTTTGCGGGACCCGACCTTAACGGCTGGTTTTACCAGCCGTTAAAGTAGGGACCCGCAAAGGGACCTTGGTGCTAATTATGGTACTGCAATTTGCGTTACCGTAATTAGCGCCTTCCCCATTCCCATTGAGCCCTTTGGGGCAAAAATGGGAATGGGGAAGGGCCATGGCAGCATGGGGAATTACTGCCCCACCAACCTTGGAATGGGGTGGTAATTCCCCATTCCGCCATGGCGGACTCCGTCATGGACCATGGTGCTAATAGCACCATGGTTTAGCACCGGAGTCCTAATGAGGCCCCAAGCCTTATAATAACGCCCACTTTCTTAGGCTCACAAAAAACATACAAAACAAATGCTGGTGAAAAGAGTTCATACAACAAATATATCTGTATGCAGGTTAATCATCTAACATGACTGGTTTTGGGAAAAAGTATTGTTTGAAATCAAAATCAGTTCACCTTCATATTTACCTTTTGCAACTACAGTGTGAATTGTGTTTCACTGTATTTCTCATTTCAAAGGTGGCCACCAGATTCTAATGTTAGCTTCCATGTAATTAAGCTCACCACCACTATTTCTGGGAACTGCAGTTTTAAATAATGTAAATACATCTGTCCATAAACATAGTACATATACTATCATGAAGTGAGGTATCCCAACGTGTTTGTTAAATAAGGACCACAACACGCTTTTTCAGTTTTTTGAGCTCATCAACACCTTAGAAGCTATTGAGTGATTGTTGGTTTTGTTGCAAATAATAATGAGGATTGACACACTTTCAACCCTTTGTGAAATACAAAAGTGCACGGTTCTTCCATACATTTTCATATCAATACAAATATAATCAAAATGAGACCATGGGTGGTTGTATGAAGTATCAGATTGGTTGGAGGGTTGTGGGATATATTTATCGACCCAGCAGTACTTCCCCACATCACCAAGATGCATTTCAAGCAGAAACAGCAAAATGTCTGCGCTGGCTCCTGTGAGCACCAATGCCTCACACCAAAATTGTGTTTTGCAGCGACAAAAGGAAGGCTGCACTGTTTTGCCAAGCACCATTGGGCAAGATGGAACAGGAAGCACCCAGAAAAAGGCTACTAGGGTGTGTTCTTGTTTGTCTTAAAGAATAGGAGTGGAAAAGCAGCGCTGCTTTGCCGCAGCCCAAAATTCCTATTGAAAAAGGGAATATTTCAGCTTTAAAATGAAGCCGCTCTGATGCCATTTCCCCCTGTTCTTCACCATACTACCTTTATCAATAACACCCTGTCATGCCCAGCCATATTCACATTGTGCTCCATCAGAAAAGAGCATGATCCCTGAATGACAGGCTGGGCCAGCCAAATCTGAGAAAATCAAGAAAAGCTTCACTTCAGCTGCACGAAAAAATGCTTAGACTTTTGCTACAAAGTGTCAAAAATAACTGCTTGAAAAGGTATTCTAGCTTTCTGTGCAGATGTCAATTTCAGGATACATTTCCCTTGTATGGACTGTTGTGTAAAAGGAGCTGGCTACAGCTACAGAATTATATTGGGAAGTAGATGGAAGAGAAATCCAAGCAACATTTACCATGGGTCAAAATGGGCTTGTGCAAACCAGAAAAAAATGCCTGTTTTAAAAAGTACCATGTTGAACAAAAACTTGTCCGTGCCTAGCAATGTAAAGGGTTTTGTTGCTTTGGAATATGTAGGGGATGATTTATCCCACAGGTTTGTTTTGATCCAGGACAAAAAACATAAAATAAAAGGAATTAAATTGCATTGGCTGAATTTGGCAAGTTCCAGAACAGGTTTTTCCCTGACGGCTAACTTCCAGGACACGAAGGTGATAATTGCTAGGTTGGAACATTTTGACTGACCAAGACAAAGAAAGTTCACATACTCATCAGACTTTGATCCGGACAGGGGCCGCTTACAATAGAAAATCTGGGACACGAGGATGTGAAAAAGAAAATCACACCTCCCTGTGACTTCTACAAGAAGCTTCAAAGAAAAACTCCATGACAAACCCTGGACTTTGGGGGATGGCCTGGAAGCTGTGCCCATATATGGGGTACAATAGTGAACATTTGTTTCCAAAGACTATTTTATAAATAAAACTTGTAAGACTTTTATCTTTGCCACAGGAGTTTGTAAACATGTGAAAAGTTAACAGTTTAAATGTGATATTATGGGCTTTCATTTAAGACATCAGAGACTTGACTGAAACCTGGGGAATATAAATGACAGAGAATTGGGTATTATAAGGAAAGTATCCATGATGCCATTGCAAATGTTAATACCTACATGCCTTATGATAATCCACACCCATGTACAAAGTTATAGAATTCTAGGCCGAATCTTTCATACACAAAATGACTAAAAAGTATTAAAAGGGCAAAACAATGTCTCACAAACTGGAAGATTGGACATATATGCTCTACACAAAATATGTAATCTACCTATGTAATTGGGTAAAATGCCACAACTGTACAAATGTGTAAATTATGTTCAGGTTGATTTTTGGCAAAAAGGTCTGTGGGAAGTCTTTTTATCTCATAAAATGCAACGTCATACACTGAGCCTAGAGGAGGTAACCAACATTGATTGTCCTATCCAGTGGTTTAGAGGCATGCTTAGCTAAGCCTGCCCCACCATATAGTCTATGATGTCACTATGCATTATAAATAAGAGTCCCTGACAGAACGCTAGACACTCGCTCCTGAATTTCCTGAGCCTGCATTCCTCATCTGCTCCATTCATCTTGCTGATTTCAGATTTCACTCCAATGCCAAAGCATTGCTGACCCTACGCCAGCAAGGCCAAACCATTGCTAATCATATCCCAGTAAGGCCATTGATCCAGAAAAAACCCACTAAAATCACATTTAAAAAAGGGAAAAGCTGTGTTAACTTTTGCATCCTGAAATCAGACCAGCTTGCTGCCCACTACCTGCATGCCTGCTGCAACCCTGTCATCCAGCTGTCCTTGCCATCCGGTGACCAGAATTGCCCTGCTGTTTGCTGTAAGGCGCGCCCGCCGTGTGGTGACCAGACCCAGTTGGCGGTTTCATAATTCCAAACCTATGTGCGAAATGTGAGTATCTCCCCATCACAGATAAACACATAGGGCCTCATTATAACTCAGGCGGTCTGGAAATTACGGTGGCGGTAAACCCGCAGCCACCGTTGTTTCCGGACCACCTGATCCGGATTCCTGCAGGCAGGAGGTGATGTTCCCGCCAGGTCTGACCTGGCGGGTTTAACACCGCCCGCCTGCAGGCGGACGAATAAACACTGGCAGCATTACGAGATGCTGCCGGTGTTTCCTTGATCCCCATTCCCATCGAGTCCCATAGGACTCAATGGGAATGGGGATTAACACCATTCCGCCTCCGTGATTCTCGGTAAACCGGGGTTGTAATGCCCCGGTAATTCCGGGAATCACGGAGGCGGAATGGTAATAGGAGTCCAGCGGTAACCAGGCGGTTTTACCGCCGCGGTTACCGCCGGACTCGTAATGAGGCCCAAAGTCTCCCCATATTCACCACTTTGTCTGTATTACACTCTCTAAGCAATCGTATTTATACCCTGGTAACTTGTTAAATCTGTTAGAATTCTCTGTGCAACCTGTCCTTGTTTTATAAGTGCTAGTGCCATCTCTTTTCATTTCTGTCTAGTGTAAATCCTAAGCCCTTAGTTATATTTTGAGTCATCCAACTAGTTTCCAGTTAAAGTTGAGCACTGGGGTGATGAGGTTGACCTCGCAAATCAACCTTGGAACTTACTGTGTTCCTCTTTAACAATATAGTCTAGATAATTTAGTTTAATTAACTTTTGCCTTTCTTTCAAAACCGAAGTTTTCATTTTAACTGCTCTATTTTTCCCAAAACTGAACCCCATTCCAACCCGAAAATCTCATCCAAATCTTCAGCTACCACCATTCTTTCACTTTGATATTGTCCCTGTGATATACATCTGTCCCCCAGACCAAAAACCGCATTGCGATTTTCAGCATTTCACCCATTTTTATAAAACCGTTTGGGTCGTTTTAAACGGGAATTGAGAAAATTGCAACTTTCCAACGTGCCATTCGGCTGCAGCATGTTCTAACTTTTCACTCATTTTTAATTGTATGCATTTTGTTGATCCATTGCAATGTGATTGCTAGTGTATTTGCATTCCTGTTGTTGGGAGAAATCATATTTGCCTCACACATTTAACCGCACATTAATTATTTATTTGGCCATTTCCGAGTGTCATTTCATGCCTTTGCAAAGAGTTTCAAATCTGATGCTGTTTTCTGCCCCTTATTTCTGACTACCTGCTGCTTTTTTCTATTCACTCAGAATCTGATTAATTGGGGGTTATGGAACATTGCAGGTGGAAACATTAATTTGGGTGCTATCTATCCTAATTCAAAAAGTGTTCCTATTCAATTGTGCTTTGGATATGTTCATGTAGATGGTTAACCAAGTGTAGTTGAGTAGTTTTTATTTTAATTATCACCCCATTGGTGATTGCTGCTGAATATTAAAATGTGTGTTATTTTTGTGTATTCTAAAAATAAATATTGTATTTTCACCAACCGGCCTGGTTCATGGTCGATTGTGACACAGGGTATTTGTCAAAGGGGGTGTGAGGCAGGTCGTGTATCGGCTCAATTTGAATTAATTGAAATAAAAGAAAAAACATTCCTATTGAGCGCCACATCATAGTATAAGACCAAGTGTCCTGGTCCAGTGTGTGACGCCTAATTGGTTTCCATAACAGAGTCCTACAAGAACAGTGCATTGCAGACTCAAATATCAAGAGAGGGTATATTTGACAAGAGACTTAGGGCCTATTTACAATGTCTCAACTGAGAAGGGGCTGTCAATTCGGGTATCACCCACAACACTTTTGCCTTTACAAATCGGCCAATGGTGGCTATTGATGTTTCCAGCTGGGCATTGAAATCACAGATAATAATAAGAGGATTGCTGAGATTGAATCCTAATTGGTCTCCGACCTGTTCAAGAAGTCATTCAAATTCCCCAACCAATTCATAAGAAGATTGTAAATATACATTAACCAGCAGCAAATCACACCCATACCTGGTTGTAATGTTCAGGATACTGCCCCAAACCAAATGAGAAGCATGCTACTAGGCGATCCAACAACAACTATTCTTGCAGGTTTGAAAAATTGGGTATGGCCATGTGTTTAGACTGGGTTAGCAAAACCATGTATCCTAGATGCATATGCTATCCTGGTGTGCCAGCAAGTAATGCCAATCTGTATCTGCCATTTTATTTTGTAATCCAGCTTTATTTCAGCTCATGATCTTAATTCCCCCCTACCAGCATGTATTTCCCTGTGGATGAGTAATATTCGGAAGGGTACCTGGTTACTGCCTTGCTCTGCCCAGGTCGGTACAATAATATCAACAAACGAATGAGCAAGGTCAGGTCGATCTCTGCTGAAGAGTAACCACTGCTACACCCTGAGTGGGTAACCCCTTGTGTGGGTGGTCACATATTTCTCATGAAACTGACCTTCCGCACAAAAGGGTTTTATTTTGAAGTGCAGTGGTGTAGTAATACACTGGTATTTTTTCAAAAACATAGGACATTCACATTTGAGGACATACAAAGTCTAGTACCTAAGTACAAATGATCAAGTAGTCAATATTTGAGACATCTACTTGTACAGTTTATTCATTCTCTATAGGTTCCTTGGGAAGGAAGCTTAGATAATTCAGTGGAATCATAGACAGGTATAGGGCTCATGGAGTGTGGGCACAATCAAGAGTTGAACAACATATAATACATGTCAACACAACAGTGTTTCAGCCATTTTGCGTGAAGCTAGGTGAGCTCTAATGGTGTAGGCCTTCAGCAGGACAGGAGTGTCTTTACGAGTGGAGGGTCCTATGTGGTCTGTAGGAGTGAAACAGACAAAGAACGTGTCAGAATGTACATGGTCAGCAAAAGATCTAGCAGAGAGAAGTTATGAATACTATGTAAGGCGGATGCCGGTGCTTACCGAATCCGAGGAGCTTAGTGGCTCAGATTAAGAGGTGGAAGGATCCACTTCTTTAGGATGCAGTTGTCATCTTGTCAACAGGCGCGGTCACGCCTGTCAGGGGATAAGGAGGTAGGATTACTAAATGGCGCCCCAACGGTGCAGTTCCTCTCTAGCCCATAGTTGGTGTGTGACTAGGGAGGTGGTGGTGTAGGTCTTAGCAGATTTGCTGAGAGTAGACCTAGTGGTGGTCCCACTAAACGTGAGATGATGCAGGCAGTCAGTATGTCCAAAATTCAAGTCATGCAAGGTGTGGCGCACGATGATGATGTCAGCCACTGTCAATCCCTTTGGGTGTCAGCTGTCATGTAGTATAGAATCAGGCCTGTGTTACTTCATTCCCACATGTGTTCATGACAGGTATATGACATCAATGGTTTATATCAATTTACAGATCTAATTACTTTAAAAAACCTTTTTTTTTAAAAAGGATTTGACACAAAATCAAAAAACTAAATATTACACAGTGCAAATTCTTGTTTTTAGAAAATGGAAAGGATCTGTATGAAAGTCTGGCCAGATGCAAGGTGGATGTGGTTTCTCAGAGAGCATCTGCAGCCATATTGTATAAAACACATTGCTGTAGAAACCCTCTTTGAACATAACTGTAAACAGTTTGTAGTTTGTGGACCCATTTCTGTTCTATGTCTCCACCTCTATGGGTGGTGTTCACTTTCTGTAAGACACACCACTTTATATCCATGTTGGTGTGGTTCTTCTTAACATAGTGTTCCACTAGTGGTTTGTCCGGTACCTTGTTTTTTATTCAAGACCGGTGCTCGCCAATTCGGGTGTTCACAGCTCTCATGGTTTTCTCAACCTGACCTTGCTCATTTGTTTGTTGATATTTCCCTGTGAATGGACATTACCACCTTGTCCAATGGGTGAAATGTGGTTGTTGGGCATATATCTGATACCATCAAATCCCTGTCATCAAAATATTGATCTCTGACATTTCTTGGGCATTCATCCAAGCAGTGGGTAAGCTTCATTAGTGTTCACATTGATCAGTACATGCTCATTGCCTGGTTTAAGGCTCCATTTATTAATGCCCTCAATTTGACACTATGGGGCCTGTCAGGACTGATGCGAAGTCTGCAGAGCTGCTCTTCATGGTACCTCTTGTGACTGTTGGGTTATGTTGAGATGTTATGAAATGGCCCTCTACTGAGCCCCATGCCTTGATCTTTAATCCAAATGGAGTAAAATCCTACATTTGATGGCCACAAGGGCCTCAGCCAACACACTGCTCAGCAGCTTGGTCTCTATCACATCAGAAATGTCATCAGAATGGTCAGGGAGCCGGTTTGCACGGAGCCGGTTTGCACCTATGATTACTGAATGTTTAGAAAGACATCCTCATCTGTGCCCGAACCAAAGAAAGTATGTATTAACTAGTACATCCTTATAGTCTCTGGTACTGGCCGTTAACTTTGGTATGCTAACTAAAACATTTTGTTTTCTTCCCGGCTGGTCTTACCCAGGTAACCCATAGCTGCAATAGATGAAGAATTGGGATCCTTGCCTAGGGTAGTTGTCCTCTAATTACTGGATATGGGTCTCATAGGAAGACAGTTCAATGTTATTTTAGTTATTTCTTCAAGGATGTCTAAATGATCATGGTTTGGGTTCCTCGCTTTCCATGGTTATTACTAGAAGCAGCTTCCAGTGGATTTGTTTCGGTTATGGGCACATATTACACATGCACCAAGGGAGAAGTAATATCAATTGTATTGGTATGCTCGGGGGTTTCTGTGAAAGAATTCAGCCTATAAAACTTTGATATTTGTCTGCAGATCCATGACATTTTCCTTAGGTTCTAGGCAGCAACAACAAGTTATTGATATGTCACTCCCTCCCCCTTGAGTCTTCACAATGTTTATTCTGGATGGTCTTCTGTAGAGTAAATTTCTTATTCGGCCAAAGGGTTTCCCTCAAAAATGTAGACCTTACTTAGGAACGTTTAGGTATCGTTAAGCCCATTTTTTCAAGCAGTTCTTTAAAGTCAGCACACCATGATACATGGTCTGCTGGTTGACATTTTGGAGTACTGTCTGCTTTGAACAATGGACTATACATACCATCATTTCCACAGAGAGAGTTTACTAAGGGCGCACATTGATTGGGGAATGGTGCACAGTCCTGAATTGGTTGAAAGTTTGTTTCTTTAGCCCCTGCAGCCCCATCAGTCCATTTATCCCGGTTAGCTTTGTATTCCATTGATGGTAGCTCAGCAGATAAAGAATTTTGAGGGTCTGAGACATGCTTGTAGCACTGATAGATTACAGTCAAATAGCATAACTACAGCCCCCTTCCTAATGTGCACCTTGTGGAGCCTCTTTGAGCAGGGATCTCTCTACTAATAAGATATGCTGATTTTTGTGGTTGCAAGTGACTTTAGTAATGTGTGGGTCTCTCAGGTTGCTCTTTTAAGTAATCAGGGGTTCTAAGTCATAAACAAATACCTTGAATCCATTGCTAAATTCATAATCAGGGCTGTAACTATGGTTGGTCTTTTAATTAGTGTAAAGTAACCCTTAAACGCACACACCAGAAAATAATTTAACCCACTAGGGAAAAAGATTCAGCAGACCTCTTTCAAGGAGAACAAGGTTTAATCTCACAAATTACAAATATGTGCTGCCAAAAAGAACTCTGCTGCCACAGAGCGCTCTGACAAGAACAGCATACTCAATTAGGGTTTTAAAGAAACACAGCATCACAAGTGACCTACATTACATAGGTTACAAATCCATGTAGCTGGTTGGTGTGACCCTATATTCATGTAGCTTGCTCCATATGGGATGCCAAGCGATTGGTCCGAGCATCTTCTGTCCATCTACTTCTACGTAGGGATCTTCTTCTTCCATCATCCGGTACAAAGTCTCTAACTGGCAAATTAGTTCCACAGTTCATTATTTCATTTGCTCTATAGTGCACTTGGTACCAAGAACATGAGCGAGGAGGATACTTTCAAGGACATGATAACTTCTCAGAACTACCTGAACCCCCGCTCCATTCCACACACGTTGGCGCCTCCCCAACTTTCCCACCTGCAGCTTTGAATGTGTTACCTTCTCCCCTGGCACCTTGCAGCACAAATCACTTGAACCAATGGTGGGGCAACCCGTCACCACGCCCTGATCTTCCTGATCGAATGGCCAATTTACAGGTTTATGGCCAGTGCGCTCAAATGCTTGGGGCCTAGCGTGAAATCGTACATTAGCAATAGGTGTATCGATAAGTAATTGTACTTTCATTATTAAATGAAAAGAGATGAAAAAATATGAATTGCCCAAAACAATGAATCTACACTAGTACATAAAGTAAAAATGTAAATCAACACTACATTCAGTTAAAATAGACAATTTGGGAATCTTTGTATGTAGTACATATGCATATGTGCACCTGGTGAATTACTTGGCAAATGTGTGCTCGCTATAATTGAGTCGGTAAGATAGCTCAGCGAGTTGAGCGCTAGCTGCTGCAATCTGAGCGTTATCTGCAGGTTGCAGGTTCGAATCCTAGCAAGGCCAACTCAGCCTTTCATCCATCCAAGGTCAATAAATGAGTACCAATTTCAGTTGGGTTATAATGTATGTAAATATGTGCTCTGTGAAGCGCTTTGGATAAAGGCGCTATATAAATAACACATCATTATCATTACTACTCATGAAGTACTGTTGTATTCATTAGTGGAGGGTGCAGCATTCTGAGCCTTTTTGACATCAGAAAAGTGAACCCAATATGACAATTCCTGGACCTTCGCCACAAACCGAGTGACATACAAAACAGAAAAAAGACTGCTGTACCTCGGTTTACTCAACCTGCGGACAAAGTTCCTAATGAAAATGTGATCACCCTGGGACAGTTAAAGAGGCTGTGATGTCGCCAAAGCAGGTTCAGCGGTGGTTGTTTCTTCAGATCGCTGTGGTGCCATTTGTTGAGAAATATATGTAATTGATCTAGTCAAAACAAATAATCCTTAAATTCCTCACCCAGAACAGATGTTGTCCTGTGAGCATCAGAGGCCTTCCTTACAGGAGATAGAGGCATGTGTATTTGCCGGCCTGTTACCCTCTTATGCAGCGATAAGTGATGATCCTTACAGGGCTGCGTACGCAAACTGAATAGAGCAAGGGGAAGACAGTGCACCCAGTTTTTCTTAATGATAGCACACAGCTTAGATAAATTAGCCTTTAACAATCCATTGATCCTTTCCACAACCGTGTTGGCCTGGTGTGGGAAATTGGACAAATCCCATGCTTGATGCCCAAACACACGGTCATATCTTTAAAGAGTTTGTTAAAGAAATGGGCGCATTGCCTGACCGCAACACATCGCAAACACCCCAACAAGCAAATGCCTCTCGTACTAAGAATTTGGCAGTGCATTTAGCGTCTGGATATGCACAAGGACCTGCCTCAATCCACTGACAAAAGGGACACACTACAATGATCATATACCTACACCTATTGCAACACTCTCCCATATAAGCGTAATCTATATGGAGCTCCTGAAACAGCCCAGTAGGGTGAGGCAATGCACCTCATATCATTGTTAGGGTGTAAACAGTACTGTAGGTCTGGCATATGATGCAATTTATCACCAATTTGGTAAGAACATTCTGCAAATTGGCGACAAACCAGTCCTCTTGTATATCTGCAGCAATATGTTGGTTTGACAAATGAGACGGATGATGCTACTGGTGCAAGGTGACCTGCAACAGTCTGTGCTGCATGACAAGTTTACCTGTACATCCTTGTTACCATAATAAATCTGTGGTGGATTGTTTACACCCTCTTTTTTGCCATAACTCCTTCTCCTACTGTAGGGCACGTCCTTGCAACTTAATAAGTTGTGCTATCGGAAGTAAAGTGTATGGTGCTGGCACCTGCTCTCGTTCCTGTGCTATTGCTGGATACTCAGAAATGTTAAGGACTGGGAGATAAGTAGTCTGGTTGGCCGCTGCATCTGCTGTGGTGTTGCAGAGTGAAACTTCATCTGAACCATTTTTATGGCCGGTGCATTTAACCATTACCATCATGGAGGGCTGGAAAAGTGCTTCACTTAGTTTATCTAGCAATGTTGCATGTTGGACGGGGAACCCGTCAGCCCTCCTAAACTCTCTCCTTTTCCACCACCCAAGGCCAGAATGCACCATTGTCGTTACATAGGCCGAATCTGAATAAATGGTCACTCGGCACCCGTGGGAGGCTAGAAGTGAAAGTGCTATGAGCTCCACTGTCTAGGAGGCTGAATAATGCATGGGCAGCCTTTTCTGCACCAGTACTTCATACTCACCATCCACTAAGCAGTCAACTGCCGCTCCTGTATGTCTCAGGCCTGTCTCCTGGTCAATCGTTGTTGACCGGTTAACAAAAAGTATTTCCTCACATTCAAGCTGGCTATCTTTTGCTTTTGGTATGTCCTCCTCCTCATCCTCAACGTTACACAGTAATGCCTAGCGCTATCTTCCTCAGTGCACAATTCTGTCAGGAAAGTGGCAGGGTTTACTGTATTGCAACACACTATGTGGATGTCTGGGCTGGATAGAATAACCTCATATGCGGATGCCCGCTGTGTGGTTAATGTGGATTTAGATTGTTCTAATACGACAAATACTGCATGATCCAGATACAATGTTACGGAACATCCCATGGTGATTGTGGAGTCTTTTTCTATTGCGAATGCAGCAGAGGCAGGTGCTTGTTTGCAAGGGAACTGTCCCTGCATCTAGCGCTCAACTGTA
Organism: Ambystoma mexicanum; assembly: GCF_040938575.1. NCBI lineage: Eukaryota > Metazoa > Chordata > Amphibia > Caudata > Ambystomatidae > Ambystoma > Ambystoma mexicanum. The sequence goes on along the minus strand of NC_090924.1, from coordinate 1,105,553,653 downwards.
ATAGGCCAATGGCGTGTGGCCCATTGTGCTCTTTTGAGTAAGTACTGCCGTCATCATCTCACCGTCAGAATGGGAGAACAAGTAAAACTCTTGAGTGTAGTAAGGGGTTCCCAACACTGGTTGCCAACACCGGGGTGGTGTAAATAACCGCTTTTAGCTCTGCAAAGCTTGTGAGCATGTCCTCTGTCCATGTTATCTTATTGTCTGTCTTTTGTGCGTCTTTAAGGCCTTGCAACACAGGGCTAGTATATGCAGCATAATCTAGTATCCATGATCTGCAGTAATTACACAGCCCAAGGAACCTCTGCGTTTTTTGACAGTTTTTGGCTGGGGAGCACTGCTTACTGATTCAGCACATTATGTATGGGAATCTGTTATATGTTAAAAGTGTAAGGTAACTTAGTATGTTAGTTTCATGTTAGTTTTATTTTCAGTGCAACTCAGCCCACAACTGTGGTATCGTGGAGCTAAGTGATTGTTTTCTAGCATGTGTTCTGTACATACCCAACATTGGCATCTATTTAGATTCATCCTGAGTCTCATACCCTTGAGTCACACATATGAGTATCACACCATATGCCTTAGGTAAAATTCAGACCTTTGCTAAAATGTGGGTGATGAAATGCAGAGCTACCTTGTATTTCCCTACACTCGCTCCTTTTTTATCTGCTGGGACACAACTGAAATCACTGCAGGAAAAACAAACATGCAATAATCCCAGCTTCACCACATAATCCAGGTGTGATCTTGGGCACTATTTTAACTTGATCTTATTAGTCAAGAAACAAATAACATACAATTGGTAAAATTCACAAACAAGAACATTAGGCATATTCTCTATTTTGAAAAAGAACATCTTTTTTGTTGTTGATATTTTAGAATGTTTTTTTCTTTTATCTTATGTTTCCATCTTTTTGATCCCCTTTATTTTTACATTCTTTTAATTGGTGATCTCCTATTCGTTGTTTTGAGGGCTTTGATTTTTTTTGTATTTTTTGAAAAATATATTATAGGAAAATATTGTCACTTTCAAAAACAACTCTAAGTCCATTAAACTGTGCAAGTGGCGTCAGTCTGATGTAAGAATCAGTAATAATCAGTTTGTAAAAATAATTTTAAAAAACTAAATGTTTAAACAGTCAATTCAGAAATCGTTCAGCAAACCGTTCTTGTTAAAGTGAACTTGCATCCTTTGTAAGTGGGACTTTTTTCAGGGTCATCATCTTCACCCCCTTTTTTGGTGTCCAGGGAGCTTTCCAGGGTACTCCATTCCAATGCGATCCTGCAGAAATCAGCACACTGCAAGGATCTGATGGGGAAAACAATTATTTTTCTTGATGAAAAAAGAAAAAGACAGCTTAAGAATCAAGTACATCAATCCATTTATTTTTCCCTTCTCACTTGAGCATCTGCAATCAAATTGTATTAGGCATACAAGTGTAATTGCAGATTATACACCAAATACCAAATAATGCAGCCAGGATATCTTTTTAGGAGCATCTGAAAATAAGATAATTCACACAGCACTATTTAAAGCAACAGTCTCAATCACAACCAATCTTAACAACATTTAATAAAGCAATGCAAATAAATGAGCCTTTACCTATTTACAATACCCCTTTCCATTAGTTACTTGTTTATATCCCTGCTCACTAATTTTGATATCTTCACACTATTTACACCTATTGACCTGCTATGGTGATTCTATTTAATAGTTATGTGCTTCATTCTCATATCATCACATTTTTCCCTCCCTGCTAGTCTCAATTCGCTCTAGCCTTTTCACTTCATGTTTCGGGTGGAAGGGCTTAATTTCATTAACATGGACAAACCGTTCCACTGTTAATTCTCCCTCCCTTTTAGCAATTCTGTAGATAACAGGTGAAACTTTATCTACAATTCTATATGGCCCTTGCCCTGCTGCATGATGTTTAGATTTTGTATGCTTATCTTTCCCCAAATTAAATTTATACACCTGGTGTCCTATCTCATATTCTCTCACAGATGTCTTCCTATTGTAATATGACTTTACACTGCCAGCAGCCTTTTCCAAATTTCACTGCGCAAATGCAAACGCATATTGCAAGTGCTTTCTCAGTTCTTCCACATATTAATGAATTATGGACACATTTACAAGAACCTGTTAATTTGTTCTATAGAGTAAGTGTTGTGGCAAAACAATTTTTCTACCTGTCAAAATTTCATGAGGGCTGAGATTTGTTGATTTAGAGGGTGTCAACCTGGGAGCCATTAGTACCAATGGAAGCCGCAAATCCCAACTAAATCCTGCTTCATCTACAAGCTTTTCCAACATATCAACTATTGATCTGTTACAACGTTGCAATCTCCCTGAAGAGGAGGGCCGGTAAGAAATGTGTAGCTTCCTCTTCACTCCAAGGTTTGCCACATTTTTGTCATTACTGCACGATTGAAATGACTTCCACGGTCCGATTCTATTCTTTGAGGTAAACCAAACCTTGAAAAAATGTGATTTACAACTAAAGGGGCCTCCGTCTGAGCACTGCAGTCTGGAGCTGGAATGCACTCCACCCATTTATACATTAAACAAATGACAGTCAGCACTTTTCTGTTTCCCCTTGCTGATCTCCTCACAGGGCCTACATGATCTACCTGCAAATCGGACCATGGGAGTGTCAAACCCCTTTTCATTAATAGTGCTCTATGAGCTGGTGACGCAGGCTGAAACTGTGCACACGCTAAAGTGTGCACAGTTTCTGTGCTGTAGAGCCCAACATCCTGAGACATGTGTTGCCAATAAGCATAAACATTTTAAAAGAAATTCCAAAGTCTTCTGTGAACCTCTGTGTCCTGCAGTTGTGGCAACGTGGGCATGATGTAACATCAATCCCCAAAATGACAAAGGCAATACCCATTGGATTTGGCCTGCCACGGAATTCGATAATCATCAGTCTATCTTGTAACCTAATTCTCTTTTTGTTTTTTAATAACACCCTCAATTCCTCTTTCCCTCTGCAGTCCTCTTCTGTCAGTGGATTTTGTTCTGCATCTAGCAAATGGTTGTAAAATGGGACTAGAATAAGATCCTCCTTTTGTGCCTTAATCAAGTCTTGCCACAGGCGATTCAACTGTTTTCAGAGGTTTGGAGTGTGTTATCGCATCCACCTGTTTTTCACCAAGCAGGTGTTCAATAGAAAATAACTCCCCCATTACAGCTCCAATTTTGGCTAACTGAACTGCCTTATCATTTCCTTCCTTATTCTCACCTGGTGTTTTTAAATGACTGCCTATTTTCCTCCAATGGATCATCAGGTCATTTTCTGACACAAGTTTTTCTATGGCTTGTATCATCTTGCCACGTTTAAGTGGCTTCTTGTTATAAGCGAGCATGCATTTCACCTTCCAGCCAGATAAATACTCCACAAAATTATGTAGTGCATAATCAGAATCAGTGACTACAACTATTTCTTTGAATCTATTATCTACTGCAGTAGATATTGCCTTATAAATAGCAGCCAATTCTGCCACTTGACTGCTTTTGGGGCCTATCCTCTTCCTTACTCTTGGAATACCATCACTTTTAAACCATGCAATTCCTATTCTTGCTACAAATTCTTTTTCAGCATCATTTTCTATGTGGAATGCACATCCATCTACATATATAGTTGGTAAATCCTTACATGTTTCTTCATTGAAGGCCTTGTGTGGGGATTGGTCACATTCATTTAAATGTGTCTTTAGTGCTGTGTCAACAGGTGCACAGAGAGCTGCACAATCATGCAACTCTGCTAGTCCCTGAGCAACTGGGCTCGATTCATTGTGTCCCTTTCTCTCTTCTACCTGAAATCCTTGAAGTGCTAAGGTTCATGTGGTGATTCTTGACTGGGCAAAACTCCCTGATCTGATCCTCTTACTTTGCAAAAATTGCAGAGGCTGGTTATTTGTTTCAACAATCACCCCACCCCCCCTTGAATTATCGGACAGAAATGTTGTAATGCCCAGACAGTGGTCAGAAGCACTTTTCACATTGACTAAATTTGGTCTCTACTTGTGACAATACGTTGCTAGCATATGTAATGGTTTTGTTATTTGCATCATTTTTTTGATATAACACTTCTGACATACATTGATCCGTGAATCCTACTTCTACAAAGAAATCCTGGTTTTCCATTGGCTATGCCAGACATGGTGTTTACATTAGCTACTTTTTTAGCATGGCCACTGCCTCACTTTTTTCCTTTTCCCATGCTCCAGTAATCTCACCAAAGGTTGTGTAATCTCTGCATAGTTTTTCAATCCATTTTCTGCTGTAACTTGTCATTCCTAACATACTCGTTATACTTTTCAAGTTAGTGGGATCTTTTAGTTTCTGAATCACTTCCACTTTTTTCTTTTGTGAGTTTAACACATGCTCTGTCACTTCATGGCCTAGGAAGTTTGCCCTTTTTCTGCACTACTGTGCTTTACAGTAAATATACTTTTGCCCCAGCCTTCTGTAGCTGACCAAGTACATATCTAATCTCATTGAAGTGGTTTTTTAGATCTTCATTGTTGATTAGTACATCATCCATATAAACTATTGTTCCTGTTTCAGCTGCACCCGGAGTGCCTTGCTCAGGAATATCCCAAACTCACCCCCACTATTGACATATCCAAAAGGGGCTCGTGACCATGCATATTGTGATTTTTCAAATGAAAATGCAAATACATTTTGAATGTCTTCAGCTAGTGGCACACACCAGTAGCCAGCTGTACGGTCTAAGGTGGTAAATACCATTCACCCGTAAACCTGTGCATGGCCCAGATCAATAAATGAAAGAGGCCCCCTTGCAACAGGTACCTTTTTCTTTAATTCTCATAAATCTGCACACAAGCGCCATTGGCCATTGATTTTTAGCACACCTAATATAGGAGTATTTGATGTACTATGAATAGGCCTAATGACTCCTCTAGATTCTAAATGTTTGATTATTTCAGGATTCCAAATATGCCAGGGCCAACTTATTTTGCCAGACAAATACTGGCTCCCTACCATGTCCTTCTGGTAGTGTGGCCATATGTAAATCGGTCAACCCACAGTCATAGGCATCATTGGCAAAAACCTGATTGAACTAGAACAATATTGTCCTCAATTGGTCTTTTTCTTCTTAATTTGTACAAGCATCTGCTCCTCTACCATTTCAGAGAACTCTTGGGAAATCCTCCAAAGGAAGAACCACTGTACTTTCCTTGAATCGTGTGGCAGTATCTCGCTGGTGAGTTTCTATAATCAAATATTTTGGAATATTGACCGCCATTTCAATATGCTATTTTTCCCTTTTAGATTCACCTAATTCTAATAGGATATAATCATCCTGATGACAGCATACCATTTCACTTAAGGCTCATAAGGATACACAGACTGAACCTTAATGAACCTTAATGATTCATTTAGGCTTAGACTCCAATGATTCTGGTAATTCACCCTGTGCAGTCACATAGCTTTCAGCGATGATCCCGATCACTGCGTTACTGAAATCAGCAGTGTAGTCAGATTTCTGTACTGACATTCCAAATGCTGAATTCACTTCCAAATGAATGTATTGACACCCTTTATTGTCCACCAGGAGTTGACTGGGTCAAACACTTGTGTATAGGCGCGTTACAAATACCATATCATATCATATCATATCATACCCAATCTCTATCAGTGGTGTATATAGGCATTCTAATCCTTGCTGCTTTATGGATTCATTTAGGCATAGAAATGCATCAGAAACTTTTGCTGTTGTGCCTTCCTGTATTTTAGTGCTGGTAAATGCGGGGATGGTAACATCCTTTTTCTCCTGAAGCTCAATTGCATATGGTGTCATCTGGGCACAATGGTAACCTAGTGTTTTGTTTTCAAATTCAGGTACAGCTCCACCTAACCTGGACCAGACCTTTTGATTTCTAAAATCTAATACCACACACATTCTGTGGATGATGTCATTTCCCAAATAAAATGTGCTTTTTGTCCCGCTCACTATCCAGTATGGTGGTGAATACTCTTAGAGCCAATTGTAATATTTAATATGCATCTTCCTAAAATGGGTAGTCCCAATTCGAGGTCATATAGTACAAAGATGTGTTTGTTCTTTATTTTAAACTTTGGGATCTCTTCTCTGTCAAGTATTTGCTGGAGTACCTTTTCACTAATGAAACTCATTTCATGCTCAAGCAACAAAATGGCCTCAATCATTTCAGAGTGCCCATTGACATGGATACGGATCCATGGCTGCCCTTCTCCCATGTGTATTTCTGAGACTGTTGAAATGTATTTTTCTTGATTTAACTCTGGAGTAATATTTGGTTTGCATGTTTCTTCATTTTGTCAATGTGAGCAGTTATGTTGTGACACAGAGTTTCACAATACAGATATCCAAATAAAAACTTATACTCAAGGTTTCTTGATAAAACAATTATGAATTTATTTCACAGTCAGTTATATAAGCCTTCTTCAGAAAGGGAGCAAAACATGTAACACTTAAATATACTTCAAACCACACTCTTAATTTCTCTAAATCAGCTTATACCCATTGGGGATGCACACAGACACTTCCTACACCCTCAGGTGACTTAAAAATACTTAGGACACTGTGGCCATTGATTTATCACTGGTACATTTAGAGCAATACTGAGTTAGGTGAAAAAGATAGAATAGAGGAATAAAACAAAGGTTAACAAATAATTCATAAACAGGTAAGTACTTTTAAACACTTTGCAGAGCAGAGTAAATTAACCCTTTCCTGGGGAAAAGATAAAGCACAGGGTCAGAAGTCAGAAGAGGCACTCAGGGAGCCAGGACAGCCAATGTTAATTGCACAATGTCAAGGGGAGCTGAAGATCTTCTTTTTCAAGTAGCTAAAAAGTCTTGCACAATGTTTGTCGAAATGTTTGTAGAAAATAGAACACTTGAAGGGCCACAAGCTGAGAGGCTTGTGAGGGGCAAAGCTTTAGCAACTCTGCAAGGTAACTAAGCAGGTCTCAAATGAGAGCAAGTAAGGCTACACGACAAGAGGTAAGTTCTCTTTGACTTTACAGTACCTCTGGTTAGAAGAAATGGTTCCAGCTAGCTTCTGTTCCTGTAGAGCTCTGCAGATCCTGTTGTTTCTGGGTCTCAGTCATGGGGACAAGAGGGAGAACGCCTGGGGACTCCTGCTCTGCAATGGGATGGTCGGTGGCAGCAATGGGTAAGCTTCATTTCAGCTGTTCTTCAGACTTTCCTTGCTTCTGCGGTCCAGAACTCTGTTGAGGTGGCCCAGGCTTGGTCAATCCTGCAACAGGGAAGTCTTGAGGATAATCCTGATGCTTGGATCAGATTTAAAGGCAATGCACACAATCTGGTGTTCCTCTCCCTGGCTCTTAGTTTTCAGCAGCAGCAGCAGCAGTGGAAATGCAACCAGCTTCGAGAGGATGTCCAGACCGGCTTACTTTGGAGTTGATTGGTCCCACCAACAAAAAAGAGAGAAGTCATCCGTGCAGGGCTTCTTTAGTTGAGGCAAATTCAGAGCTTCAGCACAGCAGCAGGGCTTCACCAGGCAAACCAAAGGTCCAGGAGTTTCAGCAGGCGTCTCTTCCAAGTTCTTCTTTGGATTCCTTCGTCCAGTGTTTGACTCTGCCTTCCAAGCCAAAAATCCTTGCCTTTTAGGCAGGTTTCTCCCATTCATTCCAGCCTAGCTCAGACAGCCAGCTGGCCAATCACCTTTCAGGCACCTCCCTCACTTCCTGCCCCTGCCAGACATACTGGAGCCAAAGGCAGACTTCACTCGTGAATCCCGCAAAAGCCAAAACGAACAAAGAGACCAAACCTGGTTTGGCATGCAGAGTAAATCTCAAGAAGGACCTTTCCAACAGAAAATGGCAAAAAAAGAAGACTGGGGCCATTTTGATAAAATGTTCAACCATGGGTGCCTTACCGTACCATAACACACAATGGTAGTAAAAAGTAAACCACTGCCACCGCCCATTAATTGTAGAAAGCGTAACATAAAAATGTTACATGCAAAACTAGACAAAGGGGATACTAAGTAACCCCTCCAGCACCCTATGGTAAGATAGTGTGTGCTGGGTCTAGAAAGTGACAAAATGTAAGCAAGGTCAATTTCACTTCACTGCTCTTGGAAACAGTAGTTTCACCAAGAGAAGGTATTTAAACCTTTGGGAAATCTGAGAGACTTCCATGTGCCCCTGCACTGAAGGTGCTGTGTGACACAATGTAAAGATGATGTTTATGGAGTTTGTCATACTCCAAAGTTATAAAGAACACAGAAATTAAATCACACTAAAATTACATGAGAGATAAAAAGTCCTAAAGTCCAGCAAAAGAGCTGGAGGTCTGTAAAGTAAAAGGCAATTAGCACATTTCTGAGAATTCTCCCTAACAAGGTCATAATTTTCTTAGGTCTCAATGGCTTTTTAGCTAAGGACCACAATACTCCATCTACCCCATCAATGAGGGGCGATAATCTCTTCAGGCAATTTGCCCTATGAGGAATAGTATTTCATTAATGGGTGTGGCCAACACTTCCTGTCTCATCCGATGCTTCCCTATCTATATGTCAACCTCAGTGCCAATTTAGGTATTTCTTTCACATTGAAATTGTGCATGGGGCCTTCATTTTCCTCACCTTTGCCTCACAATTATTTCTCACTGTCATGAAGTTGTTTCTCACTCTGAGCCAATTGAGTAGCAAGGTTGCTACATTTGGCTTGCAGTTCTGTGTCTAACTTTCTCTGTTTTAATTCTGCTTTCAGTTGCTGCACCTGATCACATTCATTGTCCAAACTGCGTTGTAATTTGCTAATGACTTCACTGTCTTTCCCTTGCATCTTTAAGGATCTGTGTAGCAGAACCCAATGTTTTGTGCACAGTCTGATGCTGCAATTTGTTTCCTAAGGAGTCATGCCTGCACAATGCTTCCTTCATCAAAAATACATTCAAATGTCTCTTTTTCAACTTCTGTGCTAATCTTTCTTTACCATGTTGTCACATTTTCCGAGGACCAATTTGTATGAGCATAAAACTTTGCCTCTAGGTAATCTGACAATTCAGAAAATTCAACCTGAATCTGGTACATAGCGGTTCTATGGCCAATAACAATATAATAAGAGTCAAGTGAGCATACAGTACTGCGCAACCTCACAGCTCTAATTCAGAAAATGAGTGCACAATATGGTTATTCTTTATGATGCAAGGCCATGCCCAGTAATTATTTTGACCGCTTCCCGGCCAACGCACCAAACATTAGAGATCTTTTTTAGGCTATATTTCACATCTCGTGGTGTTTTGGTATGGTGGTATTTTTCTCAGCTCTTGGTAATATACTGTGGTAAACGTATTGGGGTATTTTCATAGTGGTGAGGCTAATTTCAGAACATTGCCTAATAATTATTTTACTAGGGTCATTAACGGTAAACATGTACTAGACTTAGTACACTCTGAATAATTAACTCATCACATCCTGTGGTATTTTATCTACAATACCACTCTTGAATGCCCTTGTGGCTTGCATCACATAATTCATTAAACATGCAAATGAAATACAAAACATTCATTCAACCTCTCAGAGTAAAACAATTTACTGTGACTAACTTTATGATGATATTTTTCTAACTGCACGTTTTGCATCTCTATGCATGCCAACCCAATGAGTGCAGAATGAATACACTGAGACTAAATTATATTTTTGAATTGTTATATTTTATCAGAAATTCAAAATATGAAAGTTACACAAAATGACATGTGCACCCACTATGCGCACCATCTATGTGTGGCTGTGTGTGGGTGGGCTCACTACTACTACTACTCATTGCTACGTGGACGAAAAAGAAAAAGAAAATCAAAATTACTTTTGCAATGGCTGCCACAGCAGCGTGTACTGTTCTTGTTGCCTTGGTGCCTGCTGCATTCCCCTGATTGGGTAGAGTGTGGCCTACTACACCAACCAGGAGGCACCAGTAGCCGTTAGCTGGCCCTAATCATCAGTATTAGTACCAGGATCCACTACATTTCCACTACAATCCAGCTTCTATGGGTGTCTCTACTCCTCCCTCCATTCTTCCAGCTCCTCTACAACCTCTCTTTCTTCCATCACTTCATCCTAAATCGCAGAGGAGCCTGGGACTTGTGCTCCCGCCCCCAACAATAGTCACTAGGAGGAAATGGTAGACACTGGTTTCTGTTTGGATATTAAAGAAATGGCTTTGTCACATCAATCTAATGGGTCTGTGCAACAGACAACATTATAAGGTGTAGAAAAATAAAAGCAAGAAACCTCTCTTTCCTGCTAGCTGAATTACACTGACCCCATCATCACCTCATTGTCACTGGTGACTTTAACCTCCCCTCTCTCCACTCCTCTTTCAACTGACTTCAGCTCTTTTCTCCTTAACTACTCCTGAACCACACACACTCTCTTCTATCCACTCTCTGCCCACCCATTCAAATGGTAACTCCCTTGCCTGTATTCTCATCTCCTCTGCACTCTCCTCCTCTACTCCTTCTCCTTCGGATCATTCTATTGTCTTTGTCTCAAACTCCACTCCTACTTCCTCCTCACTCTTGCCAACCACCACTTCCATTACCAAGCGCAAGTTTCCCTCCTCCAAATTCCCTATCTACCTCGCTGACCTACACCACAATCGCTCCTCCAATGCAAATTACACCGTTCCATCCACTGATCAAGCCTTTACTAACATTAACACTGCTCTTACTGCTCCCTTTTGTTCTCACTTCCCTCTCACTACATTCACCCCTGAGCCCTCCCCTCCATCGCCTTGGATTACACCTATCATCCACACCCTGAAATCAACAATGAGGAAAAAGCGTTGCACTTGCCAACAATTTGGATTTCTTCTCAATCCTCTCAAACTAGGCACCTCCAAAAATGCCTCAACTAATTTCCTTCCCCTCTGAAACCCTCCTCCATCTTCCCTACTCTTTCTTCTAGCAATCTAGGTTTCCACTGTGTTTGAAACATTTTGACGACATTCAAAATACCCTCACAAATTACCTTTTATCCTCCCACCTGCTCGCTTATGTCCCCCTCCTTACTGTGACAATTTGTTATTTTGACCCCACTAACCCTGATAACATTCTTGACCTTCCGCTCAGGGCTAACACTTCACGTGCCCTCATTCATCCTTCATCCCCATACATAGTGAAACTAATTTCTCGTAGTGTTGCTCCATATCTTACTTGCCTCTTCAACTCTTCTCTTGCCAGTGCCACTTTTCCATCATCCTGCATGTTGGCTACTGCCATTCCTATACTTAAGAATCCTGGTCTATATCCTAACTGACCCGCCAGCTTTTCATCCCACCTCTCTTCTACCTCACTATTCCAAAATCCTAGAGCATGTATGTTTCAACGGACTCACTGAGTTTCTTGACAAATCCAACCTATGGGATCATCTACAATCTGGATTCTGATCTTTGCACTCTGCAGAGTCATCTTTCTTCAATTCCAGCACCTACATCTCTTCCGATTGTCGTGCTAACAGTTCATCTATTCTTATTCTTCTCAACTTCTCTCACGCCTTCAATGCCGTCAGCCATTCTGACCTTCTATCAACACTATCCCTCCTAGGCATCAGGGAAAAGACCCTTGCTTGGTGTGCTTTATATCTCACCCAGACACTTGAAGGTGTCCTATAAAAGCCTTACCTCCCTGCTTACCCCTCTACTATTGGTGTTCTCAAGGGTCAGTGTTAGATCCACTTCTCTTCACTATCTATATGTTTGCGCTTGGCACCTTGCTCTCTTCCTATGGCTTCTCCTATCAACTCGTTGCAGTTGATAGTCAGATCTTCTTCTCTTATCCAGGGATTGAAGTGGGCGGGAGTGGTCGGGAATGGTGCTCCTATACTTTTAATTTTTTTTTCACCCGTTTCTATACTTTTACTTTAAAATGGTTTAGTTTTAAAATAAAAGTGTTAGAAAAAGTTAAAGCTTACACTTCAGTGCACTGCACTGAACTTTCCCTTAAATATCAGGTATGTTTGGGGGTTTCGAATGTGTGTGGGAGGGGGCGCAGCAATGGGGTGTGTGTGCAGAGAGGGGGCAGGCCGGCTGGGAACATAGTTCCACTACTTCTTTTTCGTACACTTCGAGCACTGCTCCTAACCCTTCTTATCCAATGAGCTATGGTAAAAAATGTCTAAATGTCTCTCCATCATCAAATACTGAATGCATCTCACTTGCTCATGCTCAACTCCACAAAGACTAAGGTTCTCTACTTCCCATTCAAGCAGGCTATCTCTTCCTTCCCTACTCTGCTCGCAACCTTGGAGTCGTATTCCATATCTTTTCGCTCTTCATCTTCAAATCTGCCACTGTGGCCGTACTTAATCCCCTCCACATCAGAAAAATCAGACATATGTTTTCCTTCAACACGGCTAAGCACGTAATCTCCTCTTTAGTACTCTCTCCATGAGACTACTGTGCCACTCTACTCAATGGTGTTCCCACATATGCTTTTTCACCTGTTGCCAAAGGCCTCATCTTTGCTGTCTATACACACTTCAACTTTCACCACTTTAACTCCACCTTCCCAGCGCTTCGTCAGTTAGGATGGTTAGCTGGGAGACAGAGAGCAATGTATAAGCCCTGTCTCATCATCTTCAAAACTATACACAGACTTTCCCCACCCTACCTATCACCTCATTTCACTACCTACAGTCATCCTCAGCTGCCTTCTTGCCACCTGCATGCCCCTTGTGCTCCCTCTCATTTCTGCTATCTTCTTCTCCTTGCTTGCTTACTCTGGAATACTCTTCCTCTTCCACTCTGTACTACTCACAATCTATCTCTATTTAAATCCAACCTCCTAGCTCTCCTGGTTTCTGAAGAACCACTTGCATAGCATTCTACTCCACTATATCTCCCTGTTCTCCTCTCACCCTACCTCTCTATGACAACTCTGCAGCACTTATCCCAGACTCCATCCTAAAACATAGTACTTCCTCCACTATCCCGTTCCTATATCAGAATCTACTGTCCTTTTCACTGGTTCATGTTTCTACCTCCCATGCATCATCTGGTTTTATATTCACACCCTGGCACTCATTGTTAAAGACACTGGTCCTCCACTCTGTAAATCAATGTTAAAACATTTTGTAAGTATTTTTGTGTCAAAAAAGCATTTTTTCCTGTACATTTCTTAAAAAAAGAAATATATACATGTACAAAAAGGATCAAAATAGTTTAACAATAATAACTTTACACAATTGACACCACTGCTCTATTCAGTCCAGTACTGAATCATTTTGTGTCTGCTTGAATCTGAACCTGGGGACCAAGGATGCTGAAAAAGATGCCAATTTTCCATTATACAAAATGGCCATATACGCCCTCAACTCACCAACAGACCTACCCATAATCCTTATCGCAGGTGTGTGGGGAGGAGGGGTGTAGCAGGCAGTTGGTGATTCGCTGGGTGCTAGTGCACAGCAGCAAGTAGCATCATCGTCAAGGAATTCTGCAGGCATTTTACACACCCTTCAACACCCCCTCGCCTTTGCCCTTGAGGCATTTTTTAACATGATAGGCCATGAATGTTCAGAGTTACTGTAGTTATTCAACAAAATCCACTACTGCCAGTGGCATATTTTGCACGCCTTGCTCGTTGCAACAATTCATATGTAAAACGTTGCCAGGTTTTCTTTATGAAGACACTTATTAAAAAACAAATTGTTTAACTGATGTATTATTTTATTCGCCCGACTCCACCTTTTTCCTCCAACTAATTATATTTTTTTAAAACATGCTCTAGTAAAATGGAAACTGCACACTGAATGGACAAATCTATTAATTTAAATTAGCCTTGAAAAAGCACCCACAACAAAGTGAAACATGTCAGCACAAAACTGCAATAAGGCTTTGTGTTTTGAATAAGAAATAGTTTACAAAATGAATAGACAAGGACTCTCTCCAAAAAATGTTGGTATAATTACAAAGTAATGTCAATTAACCAAGGTCAGTTTAAATCATGTTTCTGTTTTATTGTATCTTGAGTTGCTGGGACCTTCGAATGCATGGAGGGGCAGTCAATTATAAATGATCAGAGAACATGCTCATCTGTTAATATGACTGTGCAATAAGAATCACGTAGGAGCAGTACAAAAATCAGAGTGGTTGTATCCAATACTGTGGCTCATTTCCTGTTTGAATTACTTTCATATAGGAATATCATGGGTCATCTTTTAAGAGGTTATGCAAAATGATAGACATTTGACAATTCTCACATTTGTATTATTTGTTTTTTCAAAAATATGTATTTATATACATGCGAAAAATACCAAAACAATACTAATTTATCTCTGTCAAAAAAGAAAGGCTGAGCCTATGGGAACACACTATACCTGACTTGCTTGGAAATCATTGCATATGAAAACACAGGAACTGCTGCAATGTGCACCCAGTCACAGGAGTCACTAAGACTAACCTTTTGTTTGGCAACTCACAAAGTCATGACATCTCTTACCTGATCATTCTCAAGCACTGGCAGTGTTCTGGGCAACCTTCCAAAACACACTTTTTAACCCATCTACGTTATCGTAGAGGGCACCCAAGCATATGCAAATCAGTCTGGTCTGGTATTACCACCATTGCAAGAAGTCCAGCGCAACCTGCTAGTCCACATCCCAGTTCACAAAACCACAAGAACACAATAAAAGTTTAATGTTAGATGTCGTTGATAAGGGGCAGCTTCGTTCCCTATGATGCAGCGAGCAAGGCCTCCACTTCTGGGAACACCCTCTCACACATAGAGGGACAAACTATATCATGGGCTAAATACAGGTGGTGTGGCAAGTTGCGAAGAGCATTGCAAAAGGTTAAGATTAATTCGTAAATTCCATCCTTCACATTTCTTGGTTATAGTTTGACTCCCCATGTGAGAGCGGGTATTCCAAGACATAGGTCGCTTTCTTGCTTCATATTATGTCTATTGCATTTTTCAAGGCCTCCTTATGATTCATTAGCTATTATGCTCTCAAGACTTATCATCATAATAATCTCAATCATAACGCACTTATCCACTGTCCAATCCACAGGATGTATTCCTAAATGCAGCACCCGTTTCTATAAATTGAAATTACTATTTGGTACTGACAGGGGCCAACCACTGTCTACCTCCTTTCTCTCATCTCCTTGCCTGCTCTCCTGCAGGGTTCCCTAGGGCTCTCTAATATCTATGTTCATCTCTAATTGCTTCAGGTGTTATTCTTACATAGACGACACTCAGATCTTGCTCCATTTGGACCTTGACCAGAGTGAGGTGTTGTCCCGCAATGTGAGTGCCTGGAGGCTGTGAGAGGCTGGATGAGTGACAACCGGCTTAAACTCAATGGGGACAAGACTGTGCTACAAGTGGTGGGTGCTTCTTCTGATCTGGGCTCTTGGTCCTCTTCCTTCTGGCCAGCCTCACTTGGTGTTTTTCCTATTCCAGTGATCTAAGTGAAAAATCTTGGTGTCTATCTCTCTTCTTTCTATGGCTCCTGTGGCTCCTCAGGTGAGTGCAGTATGTATGACAGGACACTTCTTGCTGAAGGTTCTTTGCAAGGTTCTGACTTTCCTGCCTTCTCACCTACATTCAGCAGTAGTTGCCTCACCATTCACCTAGATTATTGTAAGGCTCTGTATTTGGCCCAGCCCATGGATCTGATTCATCGCCTCTAGCTATTGCAGAACCTGGTGGCATGGTTAGCAATAGCCACCCTGTATGGATCTCGCATTAGCCTGATTTTGAAATCCCTTAATGGGCTCCCAGTGTAAAAGAGGCTAGTTTTTAAATCTCTGTGTCTGGTCCTTCGGGCCTACTACCAGGTGGGAGCTGCTTTTTTGCAGGAAAAATGTCTGCTTTATACTCCAGGTAGAGTGCTCATTTTCAGTAATGAGTGTCTGCTCGCGGTCCCTAGATTCTGTCTCCATAGAGGGGGGGCTTTTTCAGTGGCTGCTGACAACCTTTGGAATGACCTACCAGCTTGTTTGAGGCATACTAGGAATCACTTGCAATTCCGCCATCCGCTTAAAACCTTGTTTTTCTAAGCGCAGGTCGGCTATTGTTTTTTGTGTGTATTCTCGCGCAAGGTGCCTTTGGATGACATGCGCTCTACAAATGCATATAACACAACTTTCTGTAATGATTTTCAGAGTCCTTATTTCTTATTAAATTGGATACACATCCAGATTCGAGTGTTGGATGTTATAGGAGGTGGGGGGATTCTTAAGGGGGTAGGTTCCTGTAATAGATGGAGGTACTTCTCCCATAACTTTTCGAATTGGGATTCTCTCCTTTGGAAAATCTAGGTCATGTGGCAGTGAGTCTGGACAGCTCAGTTTTCTAGTCTTCTATGGTGGTTCCTCTATTGATTTCTAATAGCCTAAAGAGGATTTTCTTGCAAACTACTAGAGATTTTTTAATCCACAGTTTAAGAGATCCAGGTTGTATATGTATTACTAGGTAGGTGTTAAATATGACAGAAAGGGGAATAGTTTTGAGATCTAGGAGGTCATTATGACCTTCGAGGTAGGGGGTTAATGGGGCCGGTCGAGCTGCTGGCCCGTTAACCCCCTACCGCTTCATTACGAGTCCCGCGAGCGGTCCAGCATGCTAACAACGGGCCCGTTGTTAGCATGCTTCCCATTCCCATTGAGCCCTATGTGGGCTCGAATGGGGATGGGTTCCTGGAATGGGGAAATACCGGGCCCTCTAAGGTCGGAATGGCCCCATTCCAGGAACCCGGACCCGTTACCCAGAATGGGGGTCGCCATCCCGCAAATAGCGACATGGCTACTTCTAAGGTCGTAATGGCCCCCCTAGTCTCTGCATAAGCTTGATTTGTGTACACATGCCCCCCCAAAAAACATGTAGATCTTTGGGTATGTGCTCAGCATGTGAACATGCATGCCTGTGCCTTTATCACATGGCCAGAATCTGTCAGCATTCACCAGTTTAAGCTTGTGAATTTTGAGGGGTGTCCGGTATAACCTTAAGCATAGTTCTACTTTGCAGTTCTCCAATGTCTGTACATTCCTATTTTCATTGCTCTACACTGAGGAGTCTCCATTAATCCCATCCAGTCTGTTCTTTTCAAAGAAACACATTTTATGTCAATAATAGTAGCCATCCTTTGGATTTTTAAGACGGTAGGCCTGCATAGGACACTTTTGAAGAGTGAATCAATAGCAGTTAACATGGAGACAGAACCAGCAGTCATGTCCCATGGCAAGTCACTAATGTTTGTGTATATAAAGTCACTTTGCTAGCCACTCCTTCCAACATAGCAGTGTTCTATTTTCATTTAAGTGTCAATTCTTGTATTTGTTGCTGCTGTGGGATGTTTTTATACCACTAGTCCAGACCCTGCAACATTACTGTGCATTGCTTGCATCAAGACCATCAGAATGGGTGCCGGAAAGCATGCTGTTTGCTAAAAATCACCCAGAAGTGCGCAGTAAAAATCTGAAAAATAGGCCACCATCCACTTTTGCCTATCTCAGTGGTAACACAGGAGACCACTACCAAAACCCATCATTTGGCAGCCCAAAGAGCAAGACTGATTGCAAAAGAAACACAGAGCTGTGTGAAAATCTGTTTTTCTTGGTTGTCAAAATTGCAAAAATCATGGCTCACAAACCACCCAAAAGACCCAAACTCCTTGTTGGGTGTTAAAGATCATTCTACTTCAAGAATCCACATAAATACAATGTCCACAGAAGTACACTTATCAGAAGAAAATCCACATTGAAGATACTTGCTGGAAAGAAATATGTCAAAAATGGGTGAAATACTGTTACTCGCCTCTGTCAGACGCTGGCGATCTCTAAATCTGCCAGGTGTCTCAAAAGCTAAATATGCCAAAGAAGGGACTTCCATCAAATGCAATATGGGGCGCCACACATTGATTTTCATGTTGAAAAAGGCTGGAATTGAAGATATGTTTGCTTATTTTCAAATGTGTAACTTTAATTTCCACAAAGAACAATGTTACAATTTACTGTAAGATAACCTGATTCAGCTAAACTCCAAGAGGTTTCCCACACTGAGGTTCAAACACATTCCACACCTTCTCCCTGAACAAAGGAATCTTTTCCCCTGGGCTCTGCTGAGTATCTGACAGGCGAGTGTGAAAGGAAATGGGAGGGGCACTCTGGCATGTTGCTCTGAGTGTAGACAAAGGACTCCCTTGAGCTGAATGAAAATGCTAATTCGGGTGTGACTGACACCAACTGCCCTGGTAGGAAGAAGCCCATGTGACTCTCTGACTCAGCCGAGCCTTGGAGGCGCACCAGACTGAAAATGGGGATTTGAAACTAAAGTAACTGTATGTTTTAGAAAAAGATGTATAGCAAATTGTACTGAACTGATAAAAATATGGGATTTATAGGGTATTAAAATGAAAAATTTGCTCACAGTTTAAAACTAATCTGGAATCTGTATGACATTCAGAAACTGAACCACAAAATTGTTCATATTCTAGCTATTGAGATTATGTTAGGAACATGAAAAATTACAGGAATATGACCAGAGGGTATGTGCATGCATGTGTAAAAATTGGTACAGAACTGACACTGTGTAACCGCCCAAAAGAGCGAAAAACTGTCATTTGTGAACCAAACTCGTAGGAAGATAAGACTTGGACAGAAACTTACCTTAGTCAATCTATCGTGTAAATATGTATTATGAACAAGTTGTGCATATTGGAAATATGTTTTTTATGAAAAGTAGATTTTCTGGTTGGACACAAAGGGGAATTTTTTTCTTTGGGCAATAAACACAGTGTCACTCTGACACATGATGACCCATCATGACACACTGTTCCTTTCTCAAATCAGGAGGGGGGAATTTTCTGACCTATCAGATCCTTAGAGGTTTGGGCATTGTATAATCAGCCTCCCCACCCCTTTGGAAAATGGATACATAGGGACTGTTGAGGACCCAGAAAGACACACACATTCACTCATCAACTGATCCACTGGCGAAGCACCCCGAAGGATGATCCAGAACCCATCTCCAGAACCAGACTCCAGACCAAACTCCAGAACCAGACTCCAGAACCCTGAAGCAGAGGCCTAACCCAAAAAAGCTGAACCCTTTTCAGCAGGCCTTTTAAAATCTAGCAACCTGATTTTAACCCCTAAACTTCCACAGGGCCTAAACCATTCAACAGCCTGGCTTAGCTGTTTTGCTGCTTCTGGCCAACAACCCTTGCTAGAACCCAAGATCCAGATCAGTTCAGCAGAGCTGTAACCCAGAACCCGTCAGATCCAGTCCAAGAGGCCGTGCAGACCAGAGTGCCTTGCTGAGAGCAGTCCAGGTGTCCTTAATCATGTCCGGTGGCGAGTGAAGTCCAAAACATTGACCAGATCAATGATGGGCCCATTCCATTCAAAAGCCATAGTAAGTATTTAGTATAGAACTGTCCATAGTCATCTCTTAGTTTAAAGAAATCCTATTCAATCCATTTCAACCTATCCAGAACTGCATTATAGAATCTTGTCTCCGGTTAACAGACATTTCGTCGAACAAAAATGGTTGACAAGACATTTGGTCGAAACCATTTGGTCAAAAGACAAATGGTTGAATTTTTGTATTTTTTTATTTTCCCCCCAAACCCCTTTTTTTTCTAAAAAACTCTTTTTTCCCTAAACTAAAACCTAAAAAAAATATATATATGAATAAAAAAAATTCGACCATTTGGTTTTCGACCAAATTCCGTCGACCAAATGTCTTTCGACGAAATGTCTTTCGACGAAATCTCCGGACACCCTTGTCTCCATCCTGAATCTTTCTCATTATATAGTCTGTGATAATTGTAGTGATAATCTTCTGTGCACTGATATTTTTCTGAAGAAAGTCAAGTGTTCTGGCGCACAAAAGTCAGAGCGGAAGGCGCCCTGTTCTGGTGGCTGTCCCGTTGGGTATCTTGCACTTTCATAGCCCCTTAGTATAAGTCCATCTTGGTTCCTAATCTTTAAAGCGCATCTTTCATTTTGAAATCTTGACTCTTTTGAGAAAAATCTACCTTCACTAAAACCTCTGTAACTTTTGAACCGTACGTCCTAGAAACGAAATCAGCTTTCAAACGAACCCAAAACGACATTCCAATTCCTTATAGTTTTTCTGTAATCACATTTCTCGCACGCAGAAAAGTTGCAGTGAATTTGCATTTGGCTCAATTTCAACACTTGTAAAAACAGATATTTCTTGATTTCAACTTCTGAATTTCGTTTCCATCTGCTAACCATTCAACAATCATTGCTAGTGTTTACCTGACCCAATCCAAAGCAACTCTCACTAGTTCTGAATCTCATTTAGCGAATTAAAATCATTTTTAGCATTTTTCCCATCCAATTCCAACCACATCTAAAAGCAATTGACCTGTTTTAAAATCATTACTGTTCTCTCTAAGCTTGCTGGGGGGAATCGGGATTGAAACTGCAATTGTTGATTGTTATTCCTGAAACCTGTGTGCCCTCATTCCAACTCTTCATATTGCATATTGGGGGGAAGTGAGTAGTAACAGAGGGAAAGAGTGATCATATTGTCTTTGGTTGAATTCATATCAAGTTTTATTTCTGTGTTGCTTTCCTTCCTATCATTGCAATTTCTTGAACGCATACAAAGTATTCTCTGCTAAATTAATCTTCCTATTCCTACTCCTAATTGATTAAAGAGATTGTTGATATTGTCATATTACCCATTGCTGATCATTGCATAAATATTAATAAGTGTGATATTCAGATATTGTTCATATTCATAAAAGTTTGATATATATAGTGTGCAATTCCTCAAATAAATCTTTTAATTTGCAAAACAAACCTTCTTCTTGGTTGAGTGAGACTTGGGGGATTCAAAGAGAGGGGCGTTATATAAGGGTACATCATACAGAATTAAAATAATTTTTGACATAAAAATACATAAATAAGGGTTTCCATTGGGCATCCCATACTAGGCATTGACTTAGTTGGAGTGCTGGATTAAAATCACTTACACTGCCAACCTGCACCATGACACTTGTCTGGTAGCTTATGAGGTTCGGGAGACAAAATACACCTTTATGTGCCTAGTGCTGACATTTCATTAAGGACAGCTAGGGTTTACTTTGTCCCAATAGAACTTACCAGAACAGACATCTGTTCATTGGGATCTAGATAGAACACACCCAACTAAATAGTGCTAAGAGTACTGGAACAACCCAGGAATTATTTTTCACAAAAATATTTCTAAAGAATACAAGTTGTCGACTAACATAGATATGTGCTATATTCCTTGCACATTCTAAACACTTTTTTGTCTTTTTCTTGCTTTTTTCTTGTTACATGTTCCATTTTAGGATCTTTCTCTACAGCACTTTGTTTAAGTTGCATTGTTTTTTTGTACATATTATGATTTGTTTTTGTTTGTAATCAAAAGGAAAAAAATGCTTTGTATATATTTGTAAGTATGTGTTTTCAATTCAAGTCATTTGTTTTCTCAGCCTTTGTAGTGTATGTGGGTTTTCCTTCTGGACATTTTCTTTGGGTCAATCTATCTAAGATACAATCTATAAGTAAACAGAGTTAAGGTTACTTGATATTGCAAATGGGTCATGCTTTATTCAATGACAAACAATCAGGACGAACCTTTCTCAGTAGCAGTACTATTTTCTTTGTATCAGTTTATTTTGTGCCAGAGTCTGCTACTTCTCACCACGGGTACACCGAATATTTGGGTGCAGTTTTTTTAATCTTAGACAACCATAGGTTGTCATTTCGGCAAGGTGAGCACAGGGATTAGGGCACTAGGTTTCAATACTTTGAGAAATTTGCCCACCCACCTACGCACTAGAGAAGAAGCAACTCTGTCTAGTGCTCTAACGTTGGACCTCAATGAACCTTAGTACATAAATTTACACAATTTCTCTTGAATGGGCAGACATTCCCGCGTGGCTTGCGGATCAGGACCAGGCTGCATATAAACTATGGCAGAAAATGCCACTTTAAGTTACACCGAAGAACAGACATTAGACCTACTTTCGGGTCCTTCTTTTTTTGATCCCCTTGGACCGAATACACCTGTGTCCTCAACTAATATGGGAGACGATATCTTAAAACTTAAGAAAAAGGTCTTTAGGACAGAACTACATGGACATTTTCTGAAAGAGTATCTAAAAGCAAGCATCAACCCCACCAGCTTGATCGTTCGAAATGAACCTTGCCTCTTCCTAGAAGACAAAGAATACACCACAGATTTCAGTTACATTGCTAAAAAATGTAGCAGAGACCTCATGGTCCTTATAGTAACAACCGCACAGAGGATTAGTTCAGAACTTCAAAAATCCTTAGAAGATGAAGAGAGGAAATTCACAAACAACACACTTATCACTGACGCCAACAATCAAATAGAGGCAATTAATAAACAATTTGCCATCTTTAAAACTAACACCCTAGCTAGGAAAACCAATAAACTACAGAAAGATATCAAAGAGTTCAAAACAGAACTAGTATATCCCTACACAACTGAGGAATATTCTAAGAATATTAAACAGACTGGTAACTCCCAGTCGGGACAGCAAAGACCAAGGAGGAGAGGTGTCACCTTCTCAGGGTCAAGCAGCAGCACATCAAGTGGTAACTCCAATTGGGGCTATAACCCTTTTCAACAGAACCAATTCGGCCACCCACAACCACAGAATTACCCACCACCTCCTCTACAACCTTTTTTCAGGCTGAGGAGGGATAGGCGGAGGATGGGGTCCCCCACCATGGAATCCCGGCTTTCAAGGCCAACGCAGACGGCCGAGACACAGGAGAAGACAAACTTAAAGCTAGATCAAGAATTACCTATTTTTAACTTGGCAAAGGCTCAACTTACTGCCACACAAATTTCAGTACTTTGTATGGGTTTATCATTCGTA
Source organism: Ambystoma mexicanum (assembly GCF_040938575.1). Lineage (NCBI taxonomy): Eukaryota > Metazoa > Chordata > Amphibia > Caudata > Ambystomatidae > Ambystoma > Ambystoma mexicanum. Next base: position 1,105,530,752 of record NC_090924.1, on the reverse strand, counting down.
CCAACCAGCAACACGGATTGGTATAACAGTGAGATGGAAATTTGTAGGTTCTTACGCACTGTAAGATTACGCTCATTCTTTCATGAACATGAAGACAGAGAAACCATCCAAGATACAGGTTTACATCCCAAATCTACCTTTACGCCCTTGGACAATCAAGTTCCAGAAGACCTTCTTACATTTGAAAGATTTGTCCTGCAGGTCCTCAGAGTACCGAGTAAGAGAAATAGTCCAACCGGACACCAAAATATCACCAGACAAGAAAGAGAAGCCCTCTCTGAATTATCTAAGCAACCAGAACTCATTGTCAAACCCGCGGACAAGGGGGGCGGGATCGTGATTATGAAATCGGACCAATACCATCGCATGATAATGGAACTCCTGAAAGACTCAGAGAGTTACAAATTGCTCAAAAAAGACCCTACCAAAGATTTAAAAACAGAAATTACAGCTATGGTCTTATTCGCACTAGAAAGGGACTGGATATCAGAGAAAGAATCGGAATTTCTCCAGACATCACAGGGAAGAACACCCTGCCTATACGCCCTACCCAAAATCCATGAAGACTCAATTACCCCCCCTGCAAGACCAATTGTGTCAGGTTGCAGGTCCATACTCGAACCTCTATGTAAATTCTTTGATCATTTTTTAAAACCCATCAGCAATAAAACAGAAACATATATCAGGGACACTATGCATACCATCCAGTTATTTGAAAACCTAGACTTTGACAAACAAAAACAGCTACTGGTCACTCTTGATATTAAGGCATTATACACCAACATTCCCCACCAGGCGGCAATTGACTGTGTATATGAATATCTGACTGCAACAAATACCCAGATGAAAACTCCTCCAAAATTCATTATTGAAATCATGACATTTGCCCTATGTAAAAACTTTTTTGAATTTATACCAACAGTTTTACCTACAAACAAAAGGAACCACCATGGGGGCAGCATTTGCCCCCATCTTGGCTATTTTCTTTATGGCCGATTTCGAACACAAATTTGTCCTCAATCAAGTCAACAGATGGAGAGATCATATCAAACAATGGCGTCGATATATAGACGACGTGATATGCCTATGGGAAGGCACAGAGGAGGCTCTACTAGAGTTCTGCTCTTGGCTCAACACATGTAGTCAAGACATTCAATTTACATTTGAATACAGCAATTCTTCTATTCACTTTTTGGACTTAAGAATTGAACACGACCGAGGCAACTAATATGTACCAATGTTCGCAAACCCACAAACCGCAATACCTTGTTAGACTTTCAAAGCGATCACCCCCAACATATCAAAGAGAATTTGCTGTATGGCCAATTCCTAAGACTTCGTAGAAATTGCACTTCCTTGGATAACTTCTACCATGATGCCAGCCTTTTAAGCGATAGACTAAGACAACAAGGCTACCCCAAAAAACTGGTGGCAAGATCACTCAAAAGAGCCTGATTCACATGCCGCGATTCACTTCTTACACCTAAAATGCGGAATGTAGAGAACAATCCAATCACATGTGCCATCACTCATGGTCAGCATGCTTTTCAGATTAAAAAAATCATCTACAAATACTAGCCCATAGTCAGACTCTGTCTACCAGACCAGGAAAAACCCAGATTTGCGTTTAAGAGGGGACGCAACTTGAGAGAACATTTGGTACATTCCATGTACAATAAAAAATCCCCCCAGACAAATATCTGGAGCCTGCAACCACTTAAAGGGCACTATCCATGCGGAACTTGCTCAGTATGCCAATTTCCCACCAAATTACAACAATTTCAGATCGGAGAAAAAACATGGACCCTAAATGACGTTTCAAATTGCAAAACAAACCAAGTGGTTTATTGCATTGAGTGTCCATGCCATTTGCGCTAAGTCGGACAAACCATGCGGAACGTTGGCACACGGATATCTGAGCATCGGTCAAGAATCCGCTGCAAAAATATGACATCTCCATTAGTACAGCACTATATGGAGAAAAAACACAATACTCATGACATCAAATGGTGGGTTATCGAACGGGTACGCAGTGGACCTAACATTCAGGGCCGTCTGCTAGACCTAGAATGCAGATGGATACACAGAATGGACTCTGTGATCCACGGCCTCAATGAACAACAACTTTTTCCACAAAGATAATTAATTGTTACAGAAAATCCAGCTGCCTCCTTTAACCCCTCCTCTCTCTCTCTTTGTTTGAGACCTACGAGGACTTTCCAACACAAAGCCCCCATGCAGCACCAATTTGACCCTGGGTGACTAATAAGATCATACCAGGACAGTTTTCAACTAATCCTCTTTTTTATCCCACTTAACATATTACACTCTCACAGGTGGGTCTTTTCCATACCAGACCCTTTTACATTCAACTATGTTAATACCCATCACACAGCCAGAGACTGTCGATGCAAGAGAGTTTTGTTTTCCTGCTGGCGATCCATAGCTGATGAAATCTTACATACTCCAATCAGGACACCCCAAAACCTATACAGACACGGAGGCACATCATGATGCATAATCTTTCTTGCACTCATAATGCTCTACCCACATCATCCTTTGATTCGATACCTACAGTAGTATGATTATGGACCACGTGACTACTTGAAACACACCCCTCTGCGGCGAGCCGGATCACGTGACATCCACACTGCAAGTAAAAGCAGCCACACGCACAATCATTCCCATTCTAATATTACCTCCGGGTTGCCTCTTTGATAATATTTGCGGATGTTTGAGTAATCTAACTCAGAACACCTTTCACAGCACGGAGACACAGGCAACACTGGCATCATTCTCTTCCGCATTGCAAACACCAGAGCCAATCAGGATTCTGAACTTCTCAGCATCCTGATTGGCTCCCAGTCGAGTCGGATTGCGCAACATTCATACTGCTAGTGAAAGCAGCCGCGCGCACAACCACTCGCAGTTTCAACATTACCTCTGGATTGCCTCCGTCATAACGTTTGCGGACGTTCAAGTTATCCAATTCAGAACACTTCAGTAAGCATGGAGACAAAGACAAAAACGGAATTGTCCACTTCCGCATTGCTAACAACACAGCCAATCGGGACTCTGAATCCTTCAGCATCCCGATTGGCTGAGAAACATACACACCCCCCTCCACCTCCAGCCCTCGTTCCTATTCATTACAGCAGCAGCAAGCTAGCTCTGCAGACGCTGAACGCACTCCTCTCGGTCGCAGGCAGATTATACAGATTAATTTCTGCACACTGTGCAGACTCTCCTCGGGTAACGGGTTGATACTAATACACACACGACCTCTCTGGAGGCGAGTGTTTATTGTGACGTATACTACAAGAGTATGACTTACATGTGAGCTAAGCCTTACATAGACATACAAACTGTTAGCTATTTCAGCACATTAATTTTCGCATTTTTGACCTCTCCCACTACAGAAACGCATTACGAAGTACTCACATTAATTTATCAATTGAGCCCTCCCAGCTTCGGTTTTTTATCCCAGAGGAACGCACGGATTGCCAAACAAACCTCCATACCCAGGTACTACATTTACTCATTTTTCTTCAGATAACACCCTATGTATATCTGCAATTGCCACATAGTCCAGCAACTGAAGGCCATATTTGTCTGGAATTTGTTCAGACAATCGCCACTAGGCACTACCCTCATTAGCATCTCTGTAACCTTTTTATACCAACAGAGTTTCACCATTAAACTTCTGGAGCGTGATCAGCACACTTCGGACCCGGGTGGTCGACATTGCGTCTTCCTACCTCGTTTCAAGCACAGCAACCAGTCCTGCATCCCGCTATGCCCATACTGGAGCCTGTACGATCAAGAGTGTGCCCACAAGATTTCTGTGGTGAGATATGTATTTCTTTCGCCCACCACAGTTAACTAGAGATATGAGTTTACAAGCAATTCACTCTGTCTCTTTTATCAGATCTCCCCCTCCGTTACTTTTTACCATTTATCAATAGGAAATTATTTCCCTTTAGGTTCTGATTTATTCACCCCTTTTTACTAATATACCCAGAAAAGTCCAGCAGGGAAAAACCACTGTACCAAGAGAATAATTGACCCACGTTTTTCTCTTTGTCTCTCCACTACAGGGGTCACTCAATCGCCCTGAAGAAGGTGGCTTCCTCGTCCCTCAAATTTGGTTACAAGATGGACGCCATGGCCGCCGAAACTTCATTTTTCAAGCAAGGGGGATTTATGAACCAATTTATTATGGTTCAGTGAGACAATACTGCATGTTTATTGTTACACTTTGATGTGGAACCTCCACCAATATACCCCCTGCGACGTTGGCATACAACTAGTTGGGTTCACTTTGTCCCAATAGAACTTACCAGAACAGACATCTGTTAATTGGGATCTAGATAGAACCCACCCAACTAGATAGTCCTAAGACCCAGGAATTCTTTTTCACAAAAATATTTCTAAAGAATACAAGTTTTCGACTAACATAGATATGTGCTATATTCCTTGCACATTCTAAACACTTTTTTGTCTTTTTCTTGCTTTTTTCTTGTTACATGTTCCATTTTAGGATCTTTCTCTACAGCACTTTGTTTAAGTTGCATTGTTTTTTTGTACATATTATGATTTGTTTTTGTTTGTAATCAAAAGGAAAAAAATGCTTTGTATATATTTGTAAGTATGTGTTTTCAATTCAAGTCATTTGTTTTCTCAGCCTTTGTAGTGTATGTGGGTTTTCCTTCTGGACATTTTCTTTGGGTCAATCTATCTAAGATACAATCTATAAGTAAACAGAGTTAAGGTTACTTGATATTGCAAATGGGTCATGCTTTATTCAATGACAAACAATCAGGACGAACCTTTCTCAGTAGCAGTACTATTTTCTTTGTATCAGTTTATTTTGTGCCAGAGTCTGCTACTTCTCACCACGGGTACACCGAATATTTGGGTGCAGTTTTTTTAATCTTAGACAACCATAGGTTGTCATTTCGGCAAGGTGAGCACAGGGATTAGGGCACTAGGTTTCAATACTTTGAGAAATTTGCCCACCCACCTACGCACTAGAGAAGAAGCAACTCTGTCTAGTGCTCTAACGTTGGACCTCAATGAACCTTAGTACATAAATTTACACAATTTCTCTTGAATGGGCAGACATTCCCGCGTGGCTTGCGGATCAGGACCAGGCTGCATATAAACTATGGCAGAAAATGCCACTTTAAGTTACACCGAAGAACAGACATTAGACCTACTTTCGGGTCCTTCTTTTTTTGATCCCCTTGGACCGAATACACCTGTGTCCTCAACTAATATGGGAGACGATATCTTCCATTTTAGGATCTTTCTCTACAACACTTTATTTAAGTTGAAATAGTTTTTTTTGTAAATATTATGATTTGTTTTTGTTTGTAATCAAAAGGAAAAAATGCTTTGTATATATTTGTAAGTATGTGTTTTCAATACAAGTCATTTGTTTTCACAGCCCTTGTAGTGTATGTGGGTTTTCCTTCTGGACATTTTCTTTGGGTCAATCTATCTAAGATACAATCTATTAGTAAACACAGTTAAGGTTCCTTGATATTACAAATGGGTCATGCTTTATTCTTCAATGACAAACAATCAGGACGTACCTTTCTCAGTAGCAGTACTACTTCCTTTGTATCCGAGTTTCTCCCCTGCACATAATAACTCAGTGACAATGGTTTCTATTTCTGGCGTCTTTCTCTTTTATTTGTACAATCACATTGCAGATAAGGTAGCACAATCTGGGAAAGAACAAAGTGTGCATGGTCTGACGCATACTTTAAAAAAAACTTCATTTGTGAAAGCTCAGTGGAACAGGCAGAACTTTTATAACATAGTTGGTCACATGCATATGACACATTAGAGAGTTTGACAGTATATGTGAGGTGGGCGACCTTCCAAGCGCTACATAGAAATAAAATAAAACAACAATCATGGATATCTGTTGTCTGCATCATTCAGGGTCTCAGCATTATCATGAGATGACTGTACGGCAAGGGGGGTGTCAGAGAACAGATACTGTTTTTATTTGGACCATATATTCATAGGATGGCAGGATGGAAGGAACATGGAAATCCACATGTGTTTCATGTTATTGGACCATGCAACATCCCTCAGCCGCTGGCCTGTATTGGGAGCTCTTTGTTGTGTCCATAACCGTAGTATACACCTTTTGCCAGGAGGGATCCAAAGTTGAGCAGTTTCTGCCGGGATATATCAGGAGCCTCGTACAATCCAAACAAACATGGAATAAGCATGCGCTGTAGCCGGCAACCAACTATCCTCACCAGTATACAGCATACTCCTACCCAGAAGTCAGACTGCATCAGAAACGACCAGATCACTTTTTATGAACAGTACAGGTGCCAAACAAGATATTAGTCAATATGCTGACTCATACTTTTTAGTCCTAAGAGAAGGGCACACCATCAGACACAGCCAATTGTGATGTTCTCCAGCGAGGGTTCAGGTTGACATGACCATGTGGATGTGTGATAGCTACAAACTTAATTTCTTCATCCATTTAATCAATATCCATTAAGTGAAATCTTCCTTCTTCCCACCACCTCAGAGGAGGACAGTGCACTGATTTTGTCCCACTTCACCCTGCATCACCCTGCATCTAGAGAGGATGTGCCAAACACCGCGAAGGTCACAAAGAAGACCTAGACACCTTCACCCGGGAGGGACACCAGTTGGCACATGTCATCTTCACATTAGAATCCAGGGTGTTTGTTGGCAGTGCAAAGTCCCTTTTCACGTGCTAAAACGTCCATGAATTAGGCCCTTGGTGTCTAATCTCGTTCTGCCATCTGCAATTGCACAAGAAGGCTACAGTTGTCTAGCCACTACTTGCCTTTAATGAAGCCTGTCTGTTTGATGCTCATGACTTTGTTAATTACTCCTCATAAGCAGTCAATCCATGTGTAGGATCTTCCTGCCCAAATTTATCAGTTGAAATGTGCAATAGTTTTTACAGTACGCATGTCTCTAACCATCTATTAAACGATAGTGATCTAAGGAGCATTACACTGGTTGCCAAAGTGTTTAGGTTGCACATTGGTAGATTGGCCTCTCCCCCTCCTGAAGAAGGTGTTTTGTCTAGTCCTGACAATTCACAGTATAGTTTGCAGGAGAAATCTCTCTTCAAGCAGCCAGATCCTTTCATTACATCTGTTACTTTCCCGTTTTCTATTCACATTACCTCTAGACTGTCAAGAATTCCCTTGCTCCACCTCTGTGCATGGTTTGGTCTCATTAAAGAACTTTATAGAATGTTGTGGAAAACCTTTCTTCCTGTAAAGTAAGAGTAGAATTAAGTAATAGGTAAGGCAGGTTTTGATTGGCTAACAGGAAGTGAGCTTTCTCTGAAGAGGAAGTGTGGGCATAAAACCTTATGTGAGGTGGAACAACTGAACATTTCAGTTATTATGTCACTTCTAATGTAAAGGTGAGGTACTCATAGAGCATGGTGATGATGTAGTCAATAATACTACACTTACCGAGATAAGAAATGCAGCAATGAAAAAACACTGATCCGTTTGCAGTTTTGAGGAAACTATTTTATTCAGGTCAGAATGTATAGAAAACATTTGCTCAATTACTTTTACAAACATACATAATTAGTGTCCACACAATTAGCCAACATAAGGTTTAAATAGGCAAATGTAGATATTAAAAATAGTGCAAATCACTTCATTACGCCTTTAGCACGAGCTGCATAGTTACTAAATTGAATTCACAACAGTAGGGTCGTAAAAATCTTCATAATTTAAGAATAAGATTCTGCAGAAGGAAGCAGAGAGATTACTCTATATTGCATACAGAAATCATTCTTTTTACATTGTGCATTGCCAGCTATCTGCATGAACACGTGGTAGGAAGGCCATAAAGATGCAGTGCTTACTAGCTGACTCGAGCTTAGTGCTAATACTGTGAAACTTTGCCCTTGCACTGGTGCAAAATTTCAGTAATCTGGCCCCAATGTGCTTGTAAATTCGCCAATAAGTAGAATTCTAACAGTTTGTCATGAAAAGTAACACATTGCCGTTTACAATTGTGAGACATCTGGTCGAGTGATGAAAAGGTGTTCGAAGTTGTAAAAACTAAAATAGTCCTTTCAGCCGCACAAGCTAAAATGATAAATAGGACGTTTGGGCAATTTTCGTTATTTCCAACATTTTATGAGGTAAACGTGGTAAGTATTCTACGGCATTGTGCCAATATCAGAATTAACACCTCCAAATTTGAGTGGGACCAATTGGAAGGGACCTTCTGGCAAAAAGGTACCGCAGGGGGTCCCTAATTGCGCAATCCGTCATGAATTAGACCTGGTTCCATGTGAAGCATGTGCAAATTTGAAGAGCCTGTCTATGTTTAGTAAAATAGTACATGCTCAGGAGAACACATTGTGCTGCACTCTTTGCTGCTTTATAGACCAAAAAGCTCCTCAGTCTTTTAACAAATGGGTTGATCACTGTGTCAGGATCTTAGAAATGTATGGTGTCTCACAAGAAATGATGACAAGTATCCAAAACATGGTGGAAAAAAAGGAACAGCTACAAAAAAGATTCAATTATTACCATTAACCAGATTAAGACATATAAAATGGGCCCGCATATGTAGAAGTAGATGAAGCGCGGAAAACGTGGTGGAAACTATCTAGTTAAGTTCCCTGATGCCCAGCGGAGAAGAATGTTTATAAATCTGTGATTTAACATCTTCCCAACTAAAGGGATCTCGGGTGCCAGGGCAAATGTGCCAAGGCAAGCCAGCACCTGTCGGTATTGTGCTGATGTAGTAAGATGGAGACTCTCTTCCGCATTATACTGCAATGCCACAGGCTCAGTGAGCCTCGTTACCATTTCTTTAAGCGATTACTGAGAAATGTTAGAGCTCTTGCAATAGTGAAGTCGTGGAATTTTATATTAGTTTGATAAACAGCATTGCGTTTTTTAAAGTTGAGGTCGAGTTACGACTCTCGTCCGTTCCTGTTGTCCAATGAATACATTAGTTAAATCGTTTTAAATTAATTGATGTAGTGGGCCTGACACTGTACTCGATTCTGTACATTTTTTTATTTTCCTTTTGTTTATTAAGAGTTAAGATTATTAAAGATAATTGTAGATGTACTCTTGTGTAATTTTCGTTGATTTGCTTTTCGTGAAGAGTTCATGTAAAAGAATTGTGAGACACTTTTCTTTGGGAACCCCGGCCTTTTTGATGTCAAAGCACAGCTATGCCCTGAAGCTCTTTTTCTTAGCCTGTCCAAGGTGGGGTGGGGGGGCACAAAGACGGTGTCGTACTTGTCACAGCATGTAACGCAAATGTTTAAATTAATCCAAAAATCTCTTCACATCATTGCAATTGCTACAAAAGTGTGGACAGGTACTGGGAGTCCAGCGAAGACCAGCCATCTTGTATAGTCTATTAGCCAAACCCCATCACTTGGAATGATGGGGAATGATCCAATTGGAAATCAATACCTTTGTGTAGGACAGTGTAATCCAGAGTAATCACAAATTATTAAGATTGTTTTGCCTCTGAGCAAACTTTGTCATTGATGCATATTGCACCATTCAATATTGAAAGGTATTCTGGAGTACACATGACGAAATAACATGTTTGCACTTACTTCAGCAGGAGAAAGCAGCAACTCTCTATGGTTGCCAATACTAGAATTTGAGAAATTTGTGTGCATTTAGTTGTGAGGTCTTAAGAGCAAGCCTAGTGTGACACGATATTTTGTGAAGAATGTATTTGATACAAGTTCTGTTTTGCAGAGGATGCCTTAGCAGGCTGTTGCCTTCAATGATATACCAATGCTTGCCTTGAGGTCATTTGTAAGGTGGTTTTGAGGTATTTATATTTTGGGCACGAGTCCATAAATAGTGTACTTTTCTTTACGTTTACCTAACTGATTAATTTACTTACATGGCAAACGAAAAGCCAAGGGAGGGCTTTTGTCCAAGCCTGCATGAGTTATTACATACATTTGAATATGCCTGTCCAAGACTTACATCCATAACTGTATTAAAAAACACTATGAACATAACCTAACATAACTCACTTACATCGGAACTATGTAGGAGTTGGTAGTGCTGTAATTGTGGGAGTAGGCACCCAAGGTTGCAAAATTCACAGAATGTACATATAGACTGGCAGCCGCAATGGAGTATTTGTATTCTCAGACAACACACAGACATGATCGGTGCATGCCGCTGATTGCACCTGTAACTCCTGTGCTCTGTGAGCCCCATTGTATTTATCCATTATGATAAACACCTGTTACACTTACAACACGTGTCCGCAACTCCACAGTAGAGTTTAATCTGCACATTCTGCAGGTTAGCCTGCTTCCTACACCAACTGCAGACGTGTATAGAGTCTGCCTTGGGCAGATCCGCTGAAAAACCTACCTACCTACTTTATCACATGGCTTCTATGGTATGTGTTACAATGTCATGGCAGCACTGTCATCTATAATGTTGGTCTGTAATAATGAGAATGTCCACGACGTGCTATATAGCCATTTGTATGGACAGTTAATGGCATAGAAAAAATCAAGCATGATCTTGGGTACAGTAATGTTCAACTACTCATCAAATCGTTTTCCTTAAGCTCACGTTGCAGTCAGCTGTGGATGTTAACATATGATGTATCTGTTACAAAACCAAATTCTCCGTGGGTTGAATCTCCCAGCAGATGCAGCAATTAAATCTTGAAATAGTAATTCTCAGAACTGTTAGAAACACTCGACCCCCCACCCACAGCAAGGGCAACATTCTGCCGAATATGGCCTCCCAGGAGATGCTCCCAGGAGATGCAGCAAAAAAAGTGAAATAGAAATTCTCTGAACTATTAGAGGCACTCGACCCCCCACCCACAGCAAGGGCAACATTCTGCCGAATATGGTCTCCCAGGAGATGCAGCAAAAAAAGTGAAATAGAAATTCTCTGAACTATTAGAGACACTCGACCCCCCACCCACAGCAAGGGCAACATTCTGCCGAGTATGGCCTCCCAGGAGATGCAGCAAAAAAAGTGAAATAGAAATTCTCTGAACTATTAGAGGCACTCGACCCCCCACCCACAGCAAGGGCAACATTCTGCCGAGTATGGCCTCCCAGGAGATGCTCCCAGGAGATGCAGCAAAAAAAGTGAAATAGAAATTCTCTGAACTATTAGAGGCACTCGACCCCCCACCCACAGCAAGGGCAACATTCTGCCGAATATGGTCTCCCAGGAGATGCAGCAAAAAAAGTGAAATAGAAATTCTCTGAACTATTAGAGGCACTCGACCCCCCACCCACGGCAAGGGCAACATTCTGCCGAATATGGTCTCCCAGGAGATGCAGCAAAAAAAGTGAAATAGAAATTCTCTGAACTATTAGAGGCACTCGACCCCCCACCCACAGCAAGGGCAACATTCTGCCGAATATGGTCTCCCAGGAGATGCAGCAAAAAAAGTGAAATAGAAATTCTCTGAACTATTAGAGGCACTCGACCCCCCACCCACAGCAAGGGCAACAGTCTGCCGAATATGGCCTCCCAGGAGATGCAGCAAAAATAGTGAAATAGAAATTCTCTGAACTATTAGAGGCACTCGACCCCCCACCCACAGCAAGGGCAACATTCTGCCGAATATGGCCTCCCAGGAGATGCAGCAAAAACAACCTGAAATTGAAATTCTCTGAACTATTAGAAATACCCAACCCACAGCAATGGCAATATTCTGGTGAATATGATCTCCCAGGAGAAAAGGCAGAACATTCTGTGAACTATTAGAAACACTGGACCTCCCACCCACAGCAAGGGCAACATTCGGGTGAATATGGTCTCCCAGGAGATGCGGCAAAAACAACCTGAAATTGAAATTCTCGGAACTATTAGAATTTCCCGACCCACAGCAATGGCAATCTTCTGCTGAATATGGTCTCCCAGGAGATGAAGTAGAAGAAAACTGAAATTGAAATTCTCTGAATTATTAGAAACAGTACCCCCCCCCCGAACCCCACCTACAGCAACGGCAACATTGTAGTGAATATGGTCTCCCAGTAGATGTGGCAAAAAAAACTGAAATTGAAATTCTCTGAACTATTAGAAACACTCACTCACCTCACAACAAACTACATGCATGATAATTGTAAAACTTTCAAAAAGAGCTTCTCTGACAAACAAAGGGCAGCGTGGCATCCAATCCCCACCCAATCAAGAAGTCAAAACACCACTACAACTAGTAAAACCATCGTAAGCAATGGATGCTTGCTCGGAATTGTCCTATGGAAATGTCTGATTATGAAGCAAGAAATTGGAAATCTGTAGACAAAAACATGATTCATGAAATTCTCACTCTTACCAAGAGCAGGCTTAGTTTGAAAATGGTTGTACACGAAACAAAACAAGCAAGAAATCATTAAATCAAGCAAACCTTTACCGTAACACACCCATGAGGGGCTCTTTCACCCTGCAACAGCTAGCCTAAAGACACCTGAAATCTGTAGGCTGGCTTTCTCAGAGTGCAGGTAAGTTAAGGTATATTACATCGTTCCACACTAACCTCATCTCCTGTATATTTTGTTATCTCTATCTTCAAGCCTTGTACCTTCAAGCCAAGCAATGGGCAGGATCTACTTATGCCTAACTTGGAGTCCTGTTGGGAGAGGAATGTGGCAAGTTCATTTCACTTTTCATTGCTGGTCATGGGACTGAGACCCACAATACATTGCTGCTCTGGGTCTTAACTTGCCACCCGAGGACAAGAATACCGCAGCATGCTCGACTTTCACGTAGTTCTACTATGTTGCTTTTTTTCATTGACTGGTGTGTTCCTCATGGACTGCTTTCCCTTGTGTTGTCCATGAAGTCAGGCAACCAGCTTCTGTTTGGCAAGTGTACCACGTTGGAGCCTCTACTTGGCTTCTGGTGGGTCTATCTTTTACTTTCAATGTGGCATACAGACGAAAACACACATGCACGGGGAAGCATCCTACATCCTTCCTCTCTCCCTTTCTGAATTATCCCATTGGCATGGCCCGAGCAGTGGGGCAGGGCACACGAGTCCCTGCAGGACCAATGGGGATCTGGTATCTGAAAAGTGAGTAATTGCAGGGTTTGGAAGCTAAACCCTGCTTCTCCTGAGAATCGATAACATTATGAGTTAACAAGTGAAGAGAGTAACGACCAATCAGTTGGGTTGAATGACAGGGGAACGTTATTTCAATATTATGTTTTTCTGGAGCCCCTCCTCCATTATTTTCAAAGCTACCAACTTATTTGACGGCAACCTCCAAACTCCAATTATTCTTAAATTCAACTGCCCTAACAGCTAGCCCTATTAATGATAACAAATGTCTGCCCTCTCCTTGCCAATCAAGCTAACATTCATTTCTCTCTACCCTCATTTTAATCACGTTTATTTGTACTCCAACCGAACTACAGCACCTCTCTTGCTATGTTTTCTCTCCCATTGATGAAATCCTCAATTTTGCGACGTGCAACCTGTATAACCTTCTGCGCTCATCTCCACCTCTGTCCACCATCAGCTAACCCTCTAAGCACAGCTGCTGACTGTTAACCTTGCTAATTCTAATCTTTATATATATCGATAGACCATTCTCCCACCTGCAACCACTAATCTATTGCTGTTCCACTGCTCATACCCTCTGATACAGCAACAATTTCAACTTTTGTTTTCCTCATCCAATTTAGATGTTCTCCAACGTCTGATAATTAATCCTGCTTGCCACTTTGTTACAGGATTTCCCCACAACTCAAGAATAAATCTAACAACCACGCCTTCAACTCTGCTCCTGCTCCAGGAAAATGCACTCTCCCTCTCAAGGTTGTTCTACACTTCCCTAATCCTGTGCTACTACCATGCTCCATGTATATTTTCACTTTGTCCATCACACCATTCTTATCCTGCCTTATGTCATATTCAATCCATGCAACAACTAGATAGTCATTCATAGCCATATCTCTGTTTAAGGCACTTGAATTCACAATTCCCTCAATTACTGTAAACCACATTGTTTTCCAAACCAACAAGTACAAGAAATAACTTGCATTATGTTGCAGAAGCAACCATCTCATCGCTGGAAGCAGACTCTAGTGAATATTTGGGGGAAGCAGTATTTCCTTTTGTGTACCCTCCTCCTCTGGACAGGCACCCGTGCCCTGCCTCACTGTCCCAGCTCCCTTGTCGGCCATGGCCCCTTTGCCATCTTCCACTATCCCGCTGGCTCTCGCCATCCTTGTGGGGGAGGGACCACTGTCTCCTTCGCCCCCCGTGGAAGGCCTTCAAAGTTGGCAAGCTGCTCCTTATTTCCACATTTAACTTACGCTCTGATGTCAAACACTCGTCTGACATCTGCAACCTCCTTGAACATATGGATCTTGAAGTGCTTGCCATCAATGCAACATGGTTCAAGGACAGCTCTGTCACAAGCTTTGACACACTCCTCCCTGAAGGATACAAGATCCTCTCTGTGCCCAGCCCGAAGGGATCAGGAGGCGGAGTGGTGTTGATCTTCCCAGAATGGATACCTGTGTCTATCATCTCCACTCAAGCCTACTCCTCCTTTGAATGCCTAGTCTGCAGAATCTCATTCTCTCCTAAATCTTCTCTCCTCGTGCCCACCTTCTATCGGCCACCAGACAGTCCACTATCTTCCTCCTGGAATGGGCTGACCTGGCCTCCTATCTAATCTCCTCCTCCTCTCAATTCCTTCTACTGGGTGACCTCAACATCCATCTGGACTCTCCTGACTCCTCAGGACCTTTCTGAAACCTATGCGATTCTCTCTAACTCTCTAGCTTACCTTCTGGCTCCACACACACGGGAGGCCACACTTTGGATGCTATCATCTCTACCAACATCCCTCACTCTATCCCTCTCACTACCTCTCTCTCGTGGACTGACCACTCTCTTCTCTCTTCACAATTGAAGTTCTACTCTCCCCTTGCATTGGCATACCCGGCACGGCCACTCGATTTCAAAGTCACCAGACCCAAGAAAAGAGTGAGAGTGGCTGCCTTTGCCTCCACCCACTCTGCGCATCCTACTCCTGCGGCTGACTCCCACCCCGACACAGTCCTCGCTAACTTCAATCTCTCTATCTCTAACATCCTTGATACTTTTGCCCCTCATGAGGGTCTGACTGAAGCCTTCCAAAAAGTGCAACTCTTGGTATGATTCTGATCTGGCTGCCCTTAAACACAAGTGTAGAGCAGATGAGCAGAAATGGAATGTGTGAGGCGGGCCCTCTGACAAACTGGCCTGCCGCCTCCTTCAAAGGCAATATCGATTCTGCATCCACACCAAGAAAAGAGTCTTTTTTCAAACCTGCATCTCTGCTGCAAACAACACAGCCGAACTTTTCAAAGTCTGTAAGGAACTGACCAATCCTGCAGCAGCCTCCTCTTCTGTCACAGCCACCCAGGACCTTTGATTGGCCCTGGCTGCACCCTTCACCGCAAAAACCCAACACATCCTTTCCTCTCTGACTTCCACATCACTTCATACACCAACACCTCTGGAGACTCCCTTGGCCCCTCCACCACTTCTCCTCTATTCTCTGACTCCCATCCCACCTGATGAGGTTGCCAGACAAGACCGGTCTATGAAGGCCTCATCCAAACAGTTGGACCCCTGCCCCTCCAGACCCATTAAGGACAACATTGACTCTCTCGTTACAGCCTTGGCTGATCTCTGCAATCCCTCTTTTGCCACTGTAATTTTCCCTACTTCACTTAAGCACTCAATTGTGCACCTTCTGCTTAAGAACCCTCTGCCGACCCCTCCATTCCGGCAACCTACCGCCCCGTCTCTATCACCACTTTCCTGGGCAAACTCCTGGAGAAGCTGGCTATCTCTCAGCTCACCCTCCACACTTAATCTGCTGGTTTCCTCCACAACCATCATTCTGGGTTTAGAGCATTCAGAGGCACGGAAACTGCTCTTCTCAACACCCATGAAGACCTGCTCTCAAACCTTGACACCAACACTCCCTCTGTCCTCATTCTTCTTGACCTCTCCTTTGACACAGTTAACCACAACATCTTGATTGCACATCTCCGTCTCTAACTTCCAGAGTTATGGGGATGACACGCAACTCACCCTCAGGCTACCCTCAGCCACCTCCTCTACCGCGCCGATATCTGACTGTCTGTCTGCAATTCAGTCATGGTTTGCTGCAAACGACCTCTGCCTCAACACCAGTAAGACTGAGATAATTTGCATTGGGACTCCTGCTCCCGCTTTCCCACTCTCATTCTGGCCAGCTGTCACAGCTCGCTCCCTTCGCTCCCGTTCCCGTCACTTGGGGGCATGTTTTGGGGTTTATTCCCTACTGGACATTTCCTCCGAACCTTATACTACAGTGCTGTGATGAATTGGGAGCGCTAAAACCTTGTTTTCCAAGTTACTTCCCTTACGGATCCATTCCAGGTCTTTGGCAGCCAGCATGCTACTTTAATCTAATGACTATGCTTCCCAGAATGCCTGGCTCACTGCTTCACCTCCTCCCTTGCAGGACAAGGTTGGGTGGAGGATAGGCAACACCTGTGGCTGCAGGTGCAGCAGGCGGCACACCTGAGGGGTGTGCTCGTTAAGCAGCTTTAAAGCCTCAGTTTGCTTCAGTCCAGCGCTGGTCATTGTTGCAGTGTTCCTGTTGTGACTGGTCCCTTGTTCCTTATTCCTAGCTTTTGTGCCTAGTTCCTAGTTCCTGTTTCTTGTTCCTCTGCCCTGGATTTCGGATTTATGTGCTTAATTGATTTCTGCTTTCTGGATTTCCCTTTCTGTCTTCCTCTGTCTGCAGGCAGCCTTTCTCTGTGCTTTACCCTTGGATGCTGCCCAATTTGCCTGTGTTCTCTGTTTCTTTGATGCTGTCCTTTGCTACTGAAAAACTTGATGCATTAGTCTTTCCCTTTATAGATTTAGCGTCCTGCCTTTTCTCCTTGGATGGGTGGGAAAGGTTTCATTTTGTGATATCATTTTCCCTGTTCCTGATCCTTACTTTATATTGGGATCCATTCCATATGTTCCATTGCACTTCTGCATTTATTTCCCATTGATTATTAGGTGTGGGGTGCTGTTGTAACTAGTCCCTGTGTGAATGCCTTTTGTTTTCCTCACTATTCTATAATCACAATTCCTACTTGCCCCTTGACTTGGGTCTTATGTATTTAGTTATCCTCCACCCATTGCTGTTATAGCCTTCTGGGTCCCTGTTTGATCTACTGGGTTCGTGGGTTTACTGACATTCAAGTGGTCTTTCCGGTCCGCGTGAGTACTGTGTCTAAGTTCCTTATTCAGTATCATCCAGAGAGTCAGCTCACAGATCCTGTCCTTGCTTGCCCTCTACGTGGGCTTAGCACTGTCAGTATCTGTAATAGCATAGTGGGTAAGGAGTTTGCCGACTTTCCTTTCAGTCATAAGGAGGTTCTAAGTGCTTACCCCACATCCCTTTTCATATATTGGTATTATTGTTTCACTCTATTTGCACTCCTGGGTTTTAGTATACACGAGTCTTGGGTATTGTATGCACGTTGTTAGATTCAAAGTTGTTCACTGTGCGATTCCGTGCACGTTTCCCTTGCCATATTCATTGCCTTCTTCCTTTCTTAACACCAGCTTCCCTTGGCCTGCACCCACCTGCATGCAAAAAACCTTGGTGTCATCTTCGACTCCACTCTCTCCTTCTCCACTCACTTTTCGGACATCTCTAAAAAGTCCAACTACCAGCTGAACCTCCTCACCGGTACGTTTCCTTTTTTTACCTTCCCCCAGCGCATCACTGTCTCCAGAGCCCTGGTTCTCTCTATGATGGACTACTGCAACAGCCTCTTTCTCAACTTCCCTGCCTCTGCTTTGCGCCCTCCGCGACTCATCCAGAATAGAACGTCAAGACTTATACTTGGCCTCAAGCCCAGGGACTGCATCTCTCCGGTGCTGAAATCCCTCCACTCGCTCCCTGTGGCTGCAAGGATCAAGTTCCAAGACCCTCTGCATTGTCCACAAGGCTTTCTGGGGCCTAGGACCTAACTATCTTTAACAATCACTACCTAAGAAATTTCCCTCCTGACCCCTCTGCTCATCTACCTCCAACCTTCTGCGAGTGAGTGGTTCTCCAAGCAGGGGTTTGGAGGGAGATCTTTCTCCTCAGCATTGGCCTGCCTCTGGAATAGCCTCCTGGCCACCTTCCGTCTTAAGCCTGATCTCCTTAAGTGCGGAAACTCCTTAAGACATTCCTCTTCTGCTCTTCCTTCTCTCTCCCTCTATCTGCTAACCTCTCTCTCCGCTCTATCCCTCTCTCCCTCCTTTTCCACACAGCTTGCCGACTGGCCGCCGGGTGTAGCTCAGAGTCTCACAGGTCCTTGGCACCCTCGACAGCCCTCTCGCACTTGCCTCCAGGCCTGTACCTGCCTTATTACTACTGCACTTGGTCAATGACCCATGAGAAAGGCATTCTCTCAGCACTTACCCAGTTTCTGACTAACTGGGCGCACTTCGACTGCCACAACCACTGCCCCCCCTCTCCTCTCATGTACTGGCTGTGCACTTGCATGATCTGAATGTACCATGCCCTGAAGATTGTCTATCTATCTTCCCT
Organism: Ambystoma mexicanum; assembly: GCF_040938575.1. Classification (NCBI taxonomy): domain Eukaryota; kingdom Metazoa; phylum Chordata; class Amphibia; order Caudata; family Ambystomatidae; genus Ambystoma; species Ambystoma mexicanum. The sequence continues at coordinate 1,105,512,148 of NC_090924.1, read as the reverse complement.
GTCTCCCCTCCTTGCATGGTGTTGCCTCAATGCACTTGGAAACACTGCAGAATCATTGTCAGACCTATTTGCTGTACACTGTTAATTGTATTATATGCACTTACTCTGCCTGTGCTGTTAAGGATTTCAATCAGGCGATACACTCTGCTCCCGTCCTAGTGTGCAGCGCAATGGAAAAACATATTTGATATATGGATTCAATTATTTGAAAGATGTACCACTCGTATCACACCCCTTACTTTAAGAATACCCCGGGTCACGCTGGACCAGAAATTAGGCTGGTTTGTAAAAGCTATTATTTATTTAGTTAATTAAGATCAAAATCACAATATATATTTTAATAGATACACAACAATCACTAATGGGTTGATAGAACATGGAATAATATCTTTAGTACACTCAGAATAGATAATAGGCAAAACCAATGCAGCACAGAAAATAATACTTTTGTGTTGGTTCAGATCAGATAGCACTGTGGTTAACAGGTCCTCCTGCAACACTTCTCAACCCCCCATAGGCAATATAATTAGATAGGAGGAGAGAGCAGGTATTCAGGAAGGTACAGGTCAAACAGTGTCTCACTTCCCCTTTCCCCTTTACACAGAAAGAAAAAAAGAAAAACGAAGTGGGCTTTTCAACAGTCAAAATTACTTTTAACATCTTTAGAATAGGCTAGCCAAAAACATCAAATATGCTCTAAAATACTGAAATTGCCCTAAATTCTTGTGGGAGCCACTTTGAATAGTTGCACACAAACAAAAGCAATGATTTAATGCAAGGAAAACATTTGAAATTTTAAAATCCAAGTCAGAAGCAGTTTGCCTCTATTTTACACGTGTCCAAATTTCTCAACATGAAAGTTTGCAGCAAACTTTTCTGTGCACGATATTCGTGATAATGGGAGAATTGCACTGAGTTGAAATGCGTGTTTTGGGTTCTATGGATAGGTATAGATGTTAGCTACAAGTAGGAGTTGACATTTTGTTTCTATCATAAAAACTGAGGGAGTTTTAGTGACGGTCGTTTTTGCGAGATAGGCGTGAGAATTGAAAACAGAAATGCACTTTTAAAATGACAAATGGTTTTGCTTACACTATATTAAAGACTACCAAAAAGTAGAATGCCACACAGGAAGGTAATTTACGGCTGATTATAACAGTTCAGGGGTGGTACTCTGCTTTCTGTTTGGTTTGGGAATTACTTTCTTAATCAATCAATGGGAAGTTAGGGTTTAGGAACACATGTGAGAGAAGAGTCTGTGCAAAGATAGCATGGTTATGGAAATGTCCCCCCTACTACTCCCCGAGGATGTAGTGGGGCAGATGCATGCATTGAAAACAATTTACAATATTCCCCATCTATATTTACTAATGGTTTTAACAGGTGGATTGTTCTAGGTTTCTAGATTTTCCCCCTCTGGGTTTCCGGTTGGCTCCTCTATTTGCCGCAAAGTAAGCCTGGGATGGCAACTCTTTAGCTGGTTTATGTGGACCCACGTGTCTTCCCCTTCTGCCAAACTGCCCTTGGGGATGCGGATTCTGTAGGTGAGTCCTGTGCTGGTCACCTGTCCTCTATTTCTGAAATTCCATTGATCACTAGGGTTCAAATTATTATCAAGTTGGTTGAGGAGGTCCCATATAGGCTCATATAAAAGGCAGAAGGAACACCTCGCAGAACCCAACAAGTATATATTATGCTTTTGTTATTCCTAGAAATTTTAATCATACAACTGCTGAGCAGAGGATGTTTGGAGCGGGTCGTCCCAAATCCCTTAACCATTGCTGCACTGACTCTACGGCGGGTAGGGTCTGGTCTTTTGGGAGTTTTTTTAATAGTGCTTCGCTGATGAAGCTTTCTTTGCTATGCAAGTCAACTCGGGCGAGGACAGACTCCTTCCCCTCATTTAACTGAATCGTGAGGGAGCGCTGTCCACCCTTTTTCAGAATGCCAGCTAAGTTCTGTGCTGGTTTGATGTCAATTTTGGCTATGGACTTGGGATTTTCGAATCGTACATCAGTGTAAAATTTCAATGTATCTCCCTCCAGGGTGGAATGCCACTTGCGACTGGAAGGGAGGCTGATTTTCAAAAATGGAGAAGGGTTCACCTCACTGTTGGGTGGCCCCATAGCTATGATGGTGACGTGGGGTGTATCATTGTTCTGAAAGTAGAACGTAACTTGGTCCGGCTTTTGCTCAACCATGTGGCATGTGCCATTTAGACTCACATGGTTGACACTTTGCTTTAATTTAGTTGGCCTGTGGGTCAGGGTCCATAGGACCTTGTTAACACAATCTATGAGGGGAGACAGCCTGCGGAGGATATCATTCCCTAGTAGACAGGGGGTTCCCTCTGGCACCACAACCAAGACCGGGTGCTTCATTTTGTGTCACCCAATTTTAATTTCCAGCTCTGCAGACCCTTCAACAGGAATTTCCTTCCCGTCAAAGTTCTGGAGCTGTCCAGGAAGAGGGGTGAGAGGAATTTTGTATTTACCCCCCTTCTCAAATTTAGCTGCTCAAAGACCCTTTTGGACAGCAAGGTGGCTTGGGATCCAATGTCCACCAGTGCTGGAATTGCACATTGCCCTTGCACCTGGATGAAAGTGTAGAATCTACCTTACTTCTCCTTCAAGGGGCAAAGGTAATGGGTGCTCTGTGCAAGTTGGATGGTCAATTTGCTTATTTCTGACTCTGACACCGAGATAGTTGGGTCAAGAGACAGTGTCGGAGTTGCAGAATCTGGCACAGAATTTTGACACAACACTATTTGGGGACTCACAGGCTCCCCTTGTTCTGTTTCTGGGCTGCCCCCCCTTTCTGGAGGCAGTCAACGGAAGTGGTTGGAGAGGTTTGGGGTTCCTCTTGTGCTGGTTCTGGGTTGCTCCCCCCTTCTAGGAGGCGGTCCCCAGAATGGAGTGGAATAATTTGTGTATCTGAGCACCCAGTATCAATTTGAGGAGTCTCAGTCTCCTCCCTTTCTGATTCAGGGCTGTCCCCCCCTTGTTGGAGACAGTCCTTAGAAGGGTTTTGGGGAGCTAGGGACTCTTCTTCCACTAATTCTTGGCTGCCGCCACCCCCCCTTTTTGGAAGCAGTCCCCAGAATAGGTTTGGGCCTGATCCTGTGTGAGATCTTCGGGATCTGCAAAAAAACAGGATAATTGAAAATAGGAGGAGTTTTGGGCTCACGTGGTTCTGATTCTGGGCTGCACCCCCCTTTTTGGAGGCAGTCACCAGAATTGATTTGAACAAGGGGATTTTCCTGCTGGTCATTCTGAGGTTCGAAGATGGGCAGTTTTAACTCAGTCCCCCCATCTACCCAGTCTTGATCAGGATCTCTTGGGACCCATTTATTTTTGGGAGGAGTTCACCCATCCCTGAAGGAGAAGATCCTTTTCCCAGAATCCTCTGAGGACCCCTCTCCTTCAAATTGGAATTTTGCACTTCCTCCACAAAATGGGCCTTTTAAAGCTCTTTATTTTTCCGACCCGCCCTCTGTTCCTTAGGTTGCAGATTTACAGGGGCAGGAGATTTTGGTTCCGGTTCCTGGGTTTCCAGGGTCTTTTCACAAGTGGGGAAGGAAGCTTCCTCTAAGGCTTTACACCCCCCCTTCCCTCTGTGCCTCCTCCCTGGGAACCGGTGGGTTGTCGAGGTTCTTCCCCGTCATTGTTCTGGAGCACCAGACCCTTGATTTGAGGAGTTATGAGCCGCCATGCTCATCTGAGGGTTCTGTTGAGCCCTCAGCATGCAACCCAGATCCTGTTCCATGTTCTGGACCTGGCGTTCCAGTTGGGACACCCGTACTGGCTGGTACGGGGTCCTATGGTCTACCCTGGGCTGATCCCGGGAAGGGTAGCTATCCCATCTCGCATAATACCCCTGGTTAGGATAGTGTGGGTACCCCTCCACCCTTGGTCTCCCCTCTCCCGGATCTGGCTGTCTGAGCTCAGGAAAGTGGGGAAAGAAAGAAGGGTTGTTTTGCGGGTTGAAGTTCGGCGGGTACCGGGGGAAGAAACTTGGCCCGGCATTTGGGGAATTACTGCCCTCTTGGGGAAAGTGTGGAGGGAGGTTCCCTGGGTTTCCCGCTGTCTGGTTGGATCCCCCTGCTTGGGCTGCAGGAGTCCACACATAGCCCAGGATTGGTCTGTTGCCCTTATAACGGGGGCTGGTGTAGTTAGGGGAGTTAGGAGTCCCATTTGTGGGATTACCACCCTGACTCCCTGTTTGGGATTGACCCGAGGGCCTTCTGGGTCTGGGGTTGGTAGGATTCTGTGCGGGAAGGTTTTTAGGCCCGCCCATCTTCAGATCTAAAATGGGGGCAACCTTCACCTCCACCACCTTAGCAGCAGCAGCGGTGTTGGTTGGTTTTGAGCTTTTGCTAGTATTTTTGCACACAGTGCAGACTTGTATCATTCAGAAATTCAAGGGCTCTGAATGACTGTTTTTCCCCCTTGTTTCCTCCCTCCTTGAGTGCTTTGAAACACTTGCCTTGTGTATAGGCAATTTACAAACAAACATTAGCATAACATACCCTTTCTTTAGTATTTGGACAATTTCATTGTTGGATCAATTATTGATGGGTAGGTTCTAACAGGGAAACACTATGGAATAGCTTACTACTCCCCATTCCTCGACAGAAATCCTGTTAATTATGACCGGGGAAGTCCCAAATTACACAGAGTTTCTAGCGCCAGATCAAACTTGACTCAATTACGGAAAGAGACAAAGTGTAAGGCAAAACCCAGATTTTGTTATCATCAAAATAAAGCAGGGACAGCATAGAAAACCATAACAAATCTTGGCACATGCTTATCAAAAACAATGCTTGTCTGATGGCTCCTCCGTGGACAACCACTAACTTGAGAAAGGTAAAAAGAAATCATCTCTACAATAAGCTATTGGTTGGCCTAATATGTAATGGGCAGCCTATCCTTAAGGATTCTGACTGGTTGGCTTCTTACTAACCAACCTTGAACAACTCACAGGTCATCAAGATATGAGCCAGAGAGAAGTAGGGGGAGAGTGGTCCATGTACTGCTTTCCTTTCTATTAAAGATGATACCATCCCTCATGTTTAGGCTATGAGTCAGGGTGAATGCTTTGTATTTGGCGTGGTATGGCGTCTGTAAGGCGTAAGGCAGGTGTCTTATCTGTGTTCATTGCTAATGAATAGACAGTTCTTTTACCACTGGGGATACTCATGTATTATTCTTCTTGGAGTCTTTTGGCTTATAGTTGTCCTGCAACTGGCTTACAAAGGCTGGTTGTACTCTTTATTGATCTGAGAATCTATGGCTTGCGTCTTGGGAATCGTTATTTCTTGTCTCCTCTTTGCGGTTCCTGTTCTCCCTTATTCATGGTAACCTTGGCCTGAATTGCCAATTTCTGCCTGAGCTCTGCACACATCTGCATTTTGTTATTTCAGCATTTTGAGTTCTCGTCCAACCTTGAGACCTTTCATTTAATTAGAAGCGTAGTGTGGCTTCCATTTTGGAATAGATGAATGCCCACTACTGTTGGGTTTCTATGTTAATGAGATATATCTGTGTATCGTTCATGTTGCATTCAGCTTATACATTGCTTATTTTAGTATTCTTCATGTCTTATGGATGCTATAGGTTTAATGTATAAATGCATGTGTTACCTAGTGTTTATATTGTGTCCATCTGCTGCTGTACCTGCTTGAGATAAGGGTGGTATGGTTGTCTAAGTGAGTAGCGTTTCTCACCTGTGGAGCATTGAGCTAGGGGAGGGGCAGACGGTATGGATGACGTAGTCATCTGCCTCTCAACAATCTCCACTGTCAATCCTGTTTGACTGTGTTTGAATTATTAATTCAGACAAATGTAATTGCTTATACCCTCCTGTATGAGCAGGGTCAAAGATTCTAATGTTTTAATGTCCCTGCCCTTAAGTCTTCTGTGAAGTGTTGTTTACTCTGGAAACTGTGGAACAAAGAAACTGTTAATCAGATTATTCTGTATGTTTACCAAGAATTCTATTTGACCTTGTTGGATCATCAGGATGAGAATTTGCACAATCCAGAGGTACCTGTGCAAGAGAAATATTTGTATTTATTTGTGGGGAATTACCATTTTCATTCTCTCCTAAAGAGTTTCATAGGATTGCTCCACCTTGAGGGGGAGAAGGGTTTACCTGTGTATTGATGATTGACTAATACAATGGGCATCCTTTTTTGTAATCTTTAAGAGAAATCATTATGGTTTGTCTCTCTTCCAACTGCATGGCTTCCTGATGAGCTTTAACATGCCTTCCATGACACAATATTAGGGTATGTATTAAGCGAAGACCTAGCTTCTACATATGTAGAACATGTGCTTCACAGGAGCACTTCCCAGGACATTCAAACTCCAGTTTCATCTTAGACTCGGTGCCAAGAGGCTATTCAGATAGCAATGTATTGTGTTACATACATTATCATATCTGTCTCTTATATTTACTAATGTATTTATTTAATAATATATTTAATATTATACGCACAGCCGGCATGGCTTTGTATATGCATACACATCACATAAAATGATCCACATAAAACAACTGCATTTGCACTTCATGTAATATAAAATTACAATTAATGTGGTGGAGATTCAGCTAAAACATACGCAGTCAATGTAAGCCAGTTAAAATCATTCATATTCAATTTAAAATTCCCTGTGATGTTACACCTAAAGGTTCACTGCATTTCAAATAAAACTTGACCATAAAATACTGAAAATGTGTATCGTTTCCCTCCATAAACCTTTTCCACATCAGAGACTTGTCAGCGCAGTCCATTACATTGTTATATGATTTAACGTGATTATTTCTTTTACATTTTAGCAATAAATATTGTCTAATAACAAAGCTGTTAGGATAGGCTACCACATATTTGGGTGGTGATACAGGCATCATTCTATAGTGAATATAGGGATCACTATTGACATTGGTTGACAATTGGATTAGACTGGTCTCATAACTGTAGATGCTTAGTTTTTATTTTAACCAGCGTTTGCATGCACTCACATGCACTCCATTAGTACCACTTACAAACACTACAATCCAAGAGTTGTGTCTCTTGAGTATCTTACCCAAAGTTCCCATACAATCAAATCTGTCTAATCTGACAATGGCCTGAAGATAACTGATCATGATACTATCATTATAAAGGTGCAGCAATTATTCGTAGCATGTGGCCGCCTTTGAAATTAACTCAACCATGGTACCTTTATTATCAAACTCTAATTGTAAACATTCCAATGAGAGCCTTTTAGGCATTCTAAAGAGTGTCTGCAATTTACTCAATTCATTAGTCAGGTTATGTCCCCACACTTATACACCACACAACAATATGGGGACAATTTTTGCTGTGTATAATAGCAGGATTGTTTGCATCGAACGACCACCATTTCTCCCTGTTAAATAACTTACAAAATATACTATCTTAATACATTTGCTTTAAGTCACATCCCAGTGTAAGTTCCATTTAAAGTTATCGTCAATGGTCACACCCACATATTAACAGCACCCTACACATTCTACAGGTTAATTGTCAGACTGCCACACCAATTTTGGACAGGCTGTCTTCCTTTTCCCTATGAATGCCATTATCTTGGTTTTCCTGATGTTTACCTGCAACCCATTGAGTTTTGCATATTTTCCAAAACCATCAAGAACATTTTGCAAGCCTTTTGATTTGTGGTCTAACAAGAGCAGGTCATCAGCATACCCCAGTCAGTTTGTGTTCTGGGTACCTACTTTGACAGGATATGTGTGCTGGCTATCAAGAACAATTGCAAGATTGGTAAGATAGAGATTGAATTGAGTCGACACCACTATCCACCCCTGCTTGACACCCCTGCCAGTTGGAAACGACTCAGACAGGATTCCTTGACTATACATGTGCACCCTGACACTTGTTTCTTTATGTAACAACATGATCACATTCAACAGTCCACGGGGGATGTTCCATGCAATTTGTTTTTTCTACAGCCTATTTCTCATCACCGTGTTGAGCGCGGCACGGATGTTGATATATGCCACACAAATGGATGTTTGTCGTCTCGTCCACACATATTCAACAGCTGACACTAGGATCAATAGGTTATGTGTCGTGCTGGAGTTCATCCTAAACCTATTTTTTTCTGATGGTAATATTCCATTTCTTTGATCCATTGGTTCTCAGAAACACTATTTATGGGCAATTCCTTTTTGGCCACCCCTCTTATCACTGTCCATATACCCATAGTATTTCCATTTGTTGCATGGTTGGCAAGCTGTTGCCAGACTTAAATCTCACATTCAAGCCAATGTTCTCTTAGCCACCTTCGATAAGCACATTTTTCTTTTTTGATAAACTCACAAGTTCCACTTGCTGTATACATGCCCATGGTAGAGTGTAGGATCTCCATAAGATTGAACCCGCAATTGCTTTTTATCAGTGTTGATCCTACTGTCATATCCTTGTCCTTTTTACATACCCCGTTCCAACGCGCTTGTGGACGTTGATAGTTTCTTCTTTGTTGCGTGGTCTCTTTAATACTTATAGTTAGTAACAGGAAATCTGTTTTTAAAACATCTTCACCACTACCACTGCCATCTGTATGTCATTGTATATATGCAGAAAACATCCTATCAACTACATGTTTTACTTTATCCAGATTTAGCACATTCCATTGGATGTGATTCATCCCAGTGTTCAAATAAATGTCTCAATTTAGGTTGTGTATCTCTGGTGCCCTGATACTCATTTGCACATTTAATATTACACACAAGGGCATATGATCACTTTCTTCGCTCATGAGAACCGCCATGTCCTCCACCATAGCAAGTGCCCCGATATTGGCGAACACGTAATCAATGGTGGAGGCACTTTTCCGCTCACACATGTGCAAGCTTTATGTGCATTGCCTGGGAAATATCCATTCAACTTGGTAAATTGGGATGAGTATAACAGGGTAGCCCATGCATTTCCCTGTTGGTTCAATGCAGATGGCTTAATAGGATTGGATTCACCCATGTGAGACAATTCCTCATCACCCGCACCTATCTTAGCATTGAAGTCACCCACTATCCACAACATCACAGTAAAGTCCATTTCATCAAGAATCTTTTTTTTTTTATTCTTATGTTTTATTTGGTGGCCACGGCATTAGGAGGATCATAGATGTTGATCAAAATCATTTCACTCTGCATAAAATCAATTTTGAATATTTGACCCATTGTGGTAGAACCACTCACAAGACTTAAGCGCCATGGATGTCGCACTGTGATCAAGAGGCCACCCTTAGGACGGCCAAAGAGTCCCTTAGTAGCCAGTATCTGCATAATGCATCTACCATTAAATTCACCCAACGCCGTCATCCAGGTTTCTTACAGGGCAATTAAACTAAATAAATGGATGTGGGTCAATAAACCGTCCTCAGCAGACACATCTGTAAACCCCCTCGTATTGCAAGAACACATAATGTTTTGGTCATCGAGATATCAATGAAAAGTGAGCCTTCTCCACTATCAACTTCCTCTCTATTTGCATATTTCACACCCACGTCACCACATCCTCTCTGCTGTCTAACTCTTGCTACAGCTTTGTCTCGTTGTGCCATTCTGTCTCGTTCTTCATTGAGTTGGTTCATAGCAGTGATAGCTCTTTGACTGTTTTATTATTCCTCTGTTTATGTTTTGTCATTTTTACAACCCTGCAAAGTTAGCCAACTCTATACAGCTCATTTTCGTATCTCGAAATATATTTTAATGTGGCATCAGAAATAAACCAAATGTTAGACACAGATATCAATGTGTCCTCTAGTTGGTCAACAATCTTGATATCATTCTAAGTAATAACCCGAAGAGCTACTACAGTATGCAAAACAGTCGTCCGATTCAGTGGTGGATGATAATCAGAGGATGAAACAGGATGTATTTGTAGGGTATGTATTTCTGCCTTAGCATCAACATCTACTTTAACAGCCTCAGCCCTGTCGTGCACATTACCATTATCACAACGATAATCGGTCATCTTGGCCTGTCTGTTCGGGTCTGTTTGGGATGCAATAGTTATGGGTCAAGATTCCAACCACCAAGCTTCTTTTTATCTTGCCTATTAATTCTAGAGGCTATGGGTGTTTGTTTATTCATTTCTAATGTGCACCAAACCCAGAGGTAACAGGGTGCAGCAATAAGAAGGTGCAAGGCTTACATAGTTTCAAAGTGGTTGATCCCTTTCATCTACAAAGAGGCATTGGATATCTTCCAATGCTCAATCTGCATTTTCAGCCTCTGCCTTGTTTGGGTTATGCTTCTTTTGTGCCTGTGTACCATACGCCCCATGAGCACAGCAATCAACATTCCCAGTCACAGATTCAACCATGTAACTTCGTATGCCATTTCCTTGAGTGCGATTACATACACTGGGTAATAGAGAAGGGTGGCTACTATGAGTTACTTGTGCCACACCACTTCTAGCACTATCGAGCTTGGGTGATTGTGCATCCTGGCAGTTGCATGTGCCACATCACCAGTCGAGGTTTCAAGGTTCAAAATACTAAGATTTACATTATTCTCACCAATAACACACACGTTTCTACAAGATTTCGTTTTTTTTTGCATACATAATCACTTGTGACGTTACTTTCTTTTTACAAGTTTTTCAACAGGCACCGTACATTCACTAGTCGATTTTGTTTTTACCTGTGTCCCTTCCAGCTCAACATCAAACATCGCTTGTGAGTGTAGTGGTGTAGACGTTGCGGTATGTACCGTGCCTTTATTTCCAGAGAGCAAGTCTTCATTATGTACACCTTATTGTTCTCGTTCACATGCACAGAAGTATCAAGTACAGTCTCACTAATCATCTCCATCCGTTATATTTACACAGTCAACATTTAGACTGATCTAACTCTCAACATTGGGTGTTACTTGAAATGATGGCAGTGGGATAGGATTCTGAGACTCTTTTTTTACAATAGTATCTGCTCTTAGTGCTAACTCCTGATGTTCTTGGTGTACCATTATGCATGTCCGATCGGGCGCAATCTGTGCCTCAGCATTTGATGTGACAGCCAGGCTAATTACTTGGTCTATCAATTTGGAGCCTACACATCATAGTGATTGGTTAAAATCTGACACAATCTCCTGTATTGCAATTTTTTCATCGATTGTGCATAACTCTTTGCGTTTAGTCAAATATGTTGTCATCTTCTTAGATTCAAAGGCAGTATCTGGTTTAATAATGGTTTTAGGTACACACGTTCAGCGATGACGCAGTGGGTAGCTGCAGTTCAAGGGCTGGTTAGAAGAAGCAGAGACAAAATGGGACCACTACGGACTCCCCCAACTGTTCCACAGAGACTACAGCATCAAACAGACCATTACTGATTTTATCAGATGAGCATACCTCAGAATTTTATGTGGACAATGCAAAGAGGTTAAACCTAGCAGCGTGGACAGGTTTATGAGTATCGCAATAGACACTGATTACCCAGTCACAATGATGGTCGTAGAATTCTTATGGCATACAACAAAACACTTACAGCTTTCACTTGGCATTAGATCACACTCATCAGTGAAAGGCCGCCTCCATGCAAACCTTGGTGACTTTCATGTACTCAACTACAACCTAGCGAACAGCAAACAACATTCGCATGAGCTTTCCAATGATACGCGCACGCAGATGCGTACAGCCTGCTCAATTTGTAGTGCTTCTGGGCATTAGGGGTGGAGCTTGCCAATAAACTGGGGAAAGAAATATAAAGACGTAATACTATCTCGTATGTACTCCATGTGATTGTTAATAACAGTATAAGTCTATATAAGTTGGTGGTGTGTTTTTTCTTTCTCACGTAAGTCTTGATATCGTACCTCAAATTATATGAAACATGTCCATAAGCAGATCCAATATACGTCCAAAGGATGGTGTATCCCCAGCAAACAGCACTAATTTGAGCAATCCCTTGATGCGTGTGCGCAGATACGCACGGCCTGCTCAATTTGTAGTGTTTTTGGGTATTAAGGGTGGAACTTGCCAATCAACTAGGGAAAGAAATATAGAGACTTATTAATCTCTGGTATGTACTCCAAGTGATCGTCAATAACAGTATAAGTCTATGTAAGTCTGTAGTGCATTTTCTTTTTCTCAGGGAAGACTTGATATCGCACCGCAAATTAGATGAAACAGGTCCACAAGCAGATCCAATATACGTTCAAAGGATGGTGTCTTGCCAGCAAACAGCACTGGCCTGATCGCTGCCTTGATGCACACCCACAGTTGCGTGTGGCCTACTCAATTTGTTGTGCTTCTGGGTGTTAGGGGCAGAGCATGCCAATCAACGTAAATTAGATGAAACAGGTCCACAAGCAGATCCAATATACGTCCACAGGATGGTGTCTTGCCAGCAAACAACACTCGCCTGAGCACTGATGTATCTTCTATTTGGAACAGCACATGATTTCCTAAGAGTCAAGAAGGTTTTGGCTACCATGTTCTTTGTAGCCTGGACCAACAACACTGCATATGAGACTTGCAAACAATAATTCCACTTTCCAAGAAGTTAAAGATAAAGCTCTAGTGTGGGCTGGTTCTCTGTCACCTCTCCAATGGAATACAGACTGAAAATTCTTGTGCCTCTTTACAATCAGAACAGTTGTCAGCTTGACAGGATGGACAGAAACATCTTTTCTACAGAGGAGATGGTTCAAGTAGGAGTCAAATAATTACTCCAGTTTAAGGGAATTGATGGAGACTCTTTTTGACTGGGCACTCATCTCCTGGTCCACTGTAAATATTATCAGACAATATGACAGCAGTAACCTTCATTAATCACAAAGTGAGAACACATTCCTATGTCTCAAAGGGAAAACTAGATTGAGAGACATTTGTTCGATCCATTTCAGTCATTTACATTCCAGGCCTATGGAATCAGGATGTCATCACCCTGTTTTTTGAATTTCCATCAAAACATGTGACTTAAACTTTGGAATATTCCAAAAGATGTCTGGGAGGATGTGTGCTTTGTGCCTTGATTTGTTTTCATCCAGTGAGATCCGCTCCCTTAATTGTGTCAAGAATGCCATATAGATACTTAATAAGTCATTCACTGTGTATCCATTGGCTTCCTGATCTGTTTTGCTAGTGGCCCTGCATGGTATCTCACTTCCCTGGGTAGTAGGGAAACTAAGCAATAAGAGACTACATGTAATCCTAATAATACCTATTTAGCTATGCCTGAGATGATTTCCTTGACTCACGAGAAAGGTTATAGTTAAGGGTCAGAAACACTTACCAGGATTTCAACATGCTGGAAGATATTGTCTTTCCTGAGTACGCAAAAATGTTTCTAGCTATGTCAACTAGAAGGTGAGGTGGAAAGTACTTTGTTTAATCAGTCTATGACATTATAGTGCGTGTATTTAAAACATTCTTTCCCACTAAGAAGGATTCTGAAAGGATCAACCCATCACAATCAAAGAGTGTAATGGGCAACTGTTCATAAAACCTTAGATTCTTGGAGTTTGATTGTGTCTGTTCAGGAGCACGTGGGTGAACATTTGCAAAGATTTCCCATAGAGTGACCGAAAGTTCAGGCAGTTACATTTTTCCTGGGACTTGCCATTTCGTCCTTACACTCTATCTCCTGGAAGTGACTGACATTCAAAGTGACCTTTTGGTTGACATTCCCTAAACTAATAGACATGGAGAGTTGTGTGCCTTACTTCTCCCTGCCTTGTTGACTAGAAGGGCTGTTTTGATCCATAATTTCTTTCCAAAGTTTGCTTTTAATTCTCTTGTGGTTGGGAAGGGATCTTCTTGCACATTTGTTAGACTCCATTTCTGCAATGGGAGAGAAGCTTGAGCCGACTGGATATGGGATCTAGTGAATGGCATCCTTTTGTAAATCAAATTATTCATACTGTTTGCGCTAGAAAGAAAGGTCAATTCCCATTATTCACTACATTGAGCAGATGGCTAAAGAAAGTAATTTCTGTGGATTTAGGGAAATCTGTAGCTGTACTTCCCGATTCTGTTTAAGCGTCATGAAGGGAAGTGCTGCTTCTTGGGCATAACTCATTAACATATCCCTTTAGCAGAGATTTGTCAGGCAGCCATATCCGCTCCTTCTCTGATAGTTGACCAGCACTATATGGTGCAGGTGGCGGGTGAAGGAAATTATCCTTTTGAAGATGCTGTTATCCAAGCCGTCCATGTGTTTCGGGCAATACATGTGAAGAGTTTCTATTTATTTTGTCTTCATGAGGAAGGTCTTGCCTGAACAAGAGAGGCAGAGGATGGCAATAACTGTATATAGTCGGCAGTCCTCATTAATACAGGCCATTTCTCATTATAGTCCCTAGATCACACCAGGCACATCCATGAGGTCACCCAGGCATTTTTAGGTCTCTAAGTGAACAAAAAGAGCTGGAGATGTTTTTATATGCTCCTATTTAAGGGCAGATATTAAAAATAAAGACATTATTTTGGGTATCCATCTAAGGATGCAAGTGCACCCTCATAAGGAAGGACTATGATGAGAAAGAGGATTCTGCATATTGAAAATTACCTCTTGTAATTAGACATTGCCCAATTCACTGTTCAAAGTGGTCCACACAGCATGTTATGCACATTCGAACATTCTGCAGCATCAAGTAAAGTATTCTCTGACAAATGTGGATCCAAACAACTTACCATCATGCCGTCCTGAAAGATAAGCACCACGCCCATTAACACTTAAGTATTAAAATACCTTTAATGAGTTAGAACCTGAAGTACTGAGAAACCACCTTTCAATCACAACCTATTCCTCAAAAAGCAATTAGAAATGCAAATGTACTCCAAGCATGTAATGGTTCTCACAATATCCAACAGAAATACTCTTCAGGCTCAGGCACTGTTGCTGTGTTGTGGGAATTGCCACTATCCAAGTTCTACCTAATGTCCTACACATACTACCCATCGGAGAACTCTTCCATTTCACCCTTGTTAGATAATTCAGTTAATCTCTTGACATGATTTATCACAACATGACTCACTGAAATCGGAGGGAACAATTACAACATGCTCTCTTATCACATTGCAGAACAACACAATGGCTCAATCTACCGTTCATATGCACTAAAGGTAATGAACTGTACCTGGGGCCCTGCAGGTCTTATTAACAAACCAAGAGGGTTTGGTCCAACAATATTCAGATTGTTAGGCAGAATCATATGCAGTACCCTTTGGGAACACCACACACGATTAAGACTACAAGTGCAAGAACAAATTCACCTTTGGTACAAGTCCGTACTACACAGTATTTGGTAGCGGTGGCTGAGCAGCCAGACCTATCTCACGAGTAAAGTGAGCAGTACAAGAGATTACACAAAGGACAACAATTAATATGGTTCAAACAAACACTGATTCAAGGTTTCTGAGTAGAAGAATATATATTTATTTACACCATCATTTATAAAACAGTTCACTATCATAAACCAGCAGAAAATCACAGTCTTAATATACTACAACAACACCCAATCAATTCTGGACACGTTAAGCTCAAAATGAAGTGTGAGTAAAATGGCACTCCAGCAATTTAAAAGGGAGGAAAGACAAGGTTATCCAAAATCAATAGCACCATCAAGTTATAGGCACAGCAATCTAGAAAAGGCTACTACAAGGCTACTACAGCTGGGATTCAAATCAGTAGGTCTTTGCAGAGTATGACACAGTTCAAAGTAGTTTGCGGTTAAGTCTTTGCCAAGAGTTCAAAACGAAGTTGGTCGGAAGAAAATGTACTTAAAGGAGAAGAGAAGGACAAGCCTTCGGAGAAGTGAAAGATTTCCTGTGCTTTCACCGCGGTCGGACGGACCGAACGACCGAATTTGCACAGTACCTTTGAAGAAGAAGAATGCTGTAGCTGAGACAGTTGTCCCTGCCAGTTCCTGCAGGCTTGCGGTTCCTGAAGCTTCCGTCGTGGTGACAAGAAGGAGGACAGCTGGAGGGTCCTGCACTGCCCATGGAAGAAACCAGCAGCAGAGCAAAATGACAAATAAAAGGTGCACTCCTTAAAACCCAAACTGGTTCTCTTCCCACTGGCTATCCGATCTTGCAGCGATGCACAGTAAATTCGACCAGGATGAGGACCAGCGTCTGGTGTTTGGCAAGCTGGTTGTTCCGACCAAACTCAAGGGAAGAAGATTCCTTGCAGACTGTCATCGAAGTTTCAGGCGATTCAAACCTATAGCAGGGCTTCACAGTAGTTGCAGCAGTCGTCTTCCTTCAGCTTCTCTTTGGCTCTCTCGTTCCAGTGGTGACTCTGCCTTCCAGTCCCAGAGATGGGCTTTATATGCACCAAATCCACCATTCATACAGCCTGGCTGTCAATCACACAGCAGGGTGGCTGTCCTGGCAGGGCAGCCACTTATACAATCAAACAAGAGTGTGACTTGGGTCTCCAAGGAGACCCTGTGCAGGGGGCCTCAAACCCCTCCCTCACATCCTGTCCACCCAGACACATAGGCACCCAAGGATGGCTTCCGTGCAGAAGCCCGCCAAAGGACGGTAAACAAAGGAACCAAACCTGGTTTGGCGTGCAGAGTACAACACTAGACAGACCGTTACAAAAAGATATAGCAAAAGAACTCGACCGGAACCAAGTTAAAATAAAAGTGGATTACCGGGTTTGAGTTCGAGGTTACCACCATAGCCTCAAATGGTACCAAAGGCTATTTTCATAGTCTGCGGTAGAATACAAATGGTAGATACCACTGCCACCAGCCAAATCTTAGCGAAAGGGGAACATACTAAGGTTCCATGAGAATCAGACAAAGGGGGATAACTATTATCCCATCCAGTACTCTATTGGAAGATAGGGTGTACTGGGTCTGTGCATTTAAAAAGACTAGTAAAGTCAATGGTAACTTTACATGTTCTGGGAGACAGTAGTCCGTCCCAGATAATGGAATTTAAAGTGGGAAGTCTTGAAAGACAACCCTGTGTCACTGCACTAAAGGTGCTGGGTGACACACAGTAAAAAGATGATGCCTATAGGGTGGGTGAGACTCCATAGTCCATGAGCATAAAAATGTACAACACACACAGCAAAACACATGTAAGAGTGGGAAAAAAGGCTCACACTCTTACCGGTATCAGGTAATATTTTCGCCAGCAAAAATATCGTCGTACATATGGTTGTCGGGAACAGCCATAGGCAATATTTTTGGTGGTGAAAATATTAGGTGCGGGGGTTAAGGGGGGTGTCCCCCGCACATAAAAAATTATGCAGGGGTTGCGGGGATGTCCCCCGCAGGGTCCATGTGTTATTTTCGCCGCAAAAATATGGGGATATTTTTGCATCGCAATATTTTTGCGGCGAAAATATCACATGGAACCCTCTTACCAGATAAAAAAATGAAACCCTAGAAATCCAGCAAAGCTGCTGAGGGACTCAACAGGTAAGGGAAATTAGCCATTCTGGAGAACGGTCCCTAACACAGATGTCCCTGAAATATATGCAAAACTGCCAAAGACATTTACCAGTTTCACATCTACCTCTAACTTCTTATTACACTCTGGATGTCTAGTCTTTACCTCAAATCTAACCCAAAAAAAGCAAATGCCTTCTCTCTCAAAGGGGTAATCCTAATTGCAAGTGAAATCATGTCTCCATCTCCTGAATCTACACGTGAAAAGTATGGATCTTTGGAGGAAGATGCTCTACTTGGAGGCAAAAGGAAAGAACATTCATGCAATACTTTTTGCTGTACAGCCATGCTTTATGGAAACCTACCCTTGTCTCCCACCATCACATTTCTGGAATTCACATAGGTACTCAAAATCCTCCTCATTAGGAAGCACCTGTCGCAAAACTCAGAACAACGAAAAGCCTATAGAACCACTCTGTGAATTGCCAGGACTTGATGGAACATTGAATCACAAAACCATTACCTACATCACACAATTGTAAACGCTATGCTTTTTAGTACCTTAGTGTGGTGCTCCCCATTTCACTGGCAGTTGGTGAGCTGGTGCAACCAGACATAGGTCACCTGGTTTAAGCCCTGCACAACTGTTGATCACTCTAAACTGTTGGTGCCTTCCTGGTTTGCCACTCTTTTTTCCTACGTAAGCAGCCATTCAGCCTCTTTTCCTTTGCAGTTGGTGAGCAAGTGCAAGTGGATCTGGGTCACCTGGCCTAAGCCCCATCCGCCCGTCAATCACTTTTACATTTTTCTTTTTAATTTTTATTGTGCAAATGGAAATCTTTCACAAAAGAAACATTTAAAACATTAATACATAATTAACAATACTTCTTCATAAAGGAAAGGAAAAAAAGAAAGAAGAAAAAAAGTTAAGCCATTTAAAATGAAATTTTAAGAAACATTTCACAGAATATAAAAAAGAGGTGGAACAACCCCAAGTATAAGGTAATCTAATTACCAAGTAAAACACATGCTGCACCTGGAACAACACATAAAATAGGTAACAGAGACATAGAAATCAACTCCAATCACAGACTTGTTCATCATGTAGGTAGAGAAAAAAGAAGCAAAAGGGGCAAAGCTGAGGGGAAGGGAGGATTTAACTTCAGTTAACATTCTTCAATTGCGTCCCCTGAATTTAATAACTGAAGCTTTTTTGTAATGATGGCAAGAAACCCACATAAGGAAAATATCAAACTTTGTAGCTCACCTTCCATCAAGCGACACCAAAGAGCTTTGTTGCCTTTGGTTAAGCCCAGGTGTTTAACTCTGTCTTCGTTTAGAGCAGTACACCCCAACACCAAATGTTTAGTAGTTTCTCTTAGATTATTTTTGCCACAAAAACTACAATCTTTTTCCCTGGCCCCGTTTTCCAGACACCTCTCCAGGGCCGGGAGCTGATTTAAGCAGAAACGCAAATACAAAGTTATTTTTCTTGAACAGGGAAAAATTAACAAATATTTAGTCATATGATCCCTTTTGTAGTTCAGCTTTGCTTATTCCTCGTAAAGATTGTAGGTAGCTAACTCTTCATTTTTTTTTAGCCCAGACTTGCTGGATTAATTTATTTTTCGTACTGCCTGGGTTAGTAACCAGTTCTTCTTTGGAGGAACCTATTAAATCCAGAAGGATTTTCATTTTCTCCTTAAATTTGGTGATTGTATTGCTTGAGGTATGTAATTGCTCTGCACCCCACCATTCATAAAGAGATTGTACGGGCAGATTAAGAAGCTTGGCATAGTCGGACAGTTTCCTCCTTTGGGCTTTTGTAGCGAATGAAAACAGCCGAAATACGTGCATCACTACAGAATTGGGAATGGAATCAGCCAAGCCTAAAGTATTTTTCCATAAGATACCCTGTGTGATGTTTAATTTTTCACTCAGGTCTATTAGAGTGAAGTCTAATTCATAAAGAATGGTTGGTTCTTCTTGCATTATGTAGAACTGGATTAAGGGGGGGACTGGATTAGGGGTTTCATGGAAAATAGACAAAGCTGGGCATATATCCTTTTAATTTTCGCTGAAAGCAAACCGTATTTTACGTTTATTAGTTGTGTCCCAGATTGCTTAGTTGCTGTGTTAGAGGCTACGTACCCCAGATAAGGGAGTTTGGATTGCGTTTTGTGGTGAAGATTAGTACTCTTTATTTGGATCCATTGAATTGTAGATTATTTTTAACTGCATAATTGTGGAATAGTGCCAGTTTTTTCTGCAGTCTGATAAGGGTGAAATCAAAAAGAACAATGTCTTCCGCAAATGCTATCCAGTCCAATGTCACCTTACCCAACCTAGCTGGGTTTGTGATGTCCTTCTCCCAGATTTTGGCCACATCTGCTGAATAATGATTATACAGGGTAGGGGCCACCACACAACCCTGCCTCAAACCAACATATGTTGGTACCGGGGCCGACATTGAACTATCCCTGTCTGGTTTCACTCTTACTGTTGTATCACTATGCAACAGAATGAGCAACCGAATCAGGTGAGATGAAACACCTGCGCCCGGAGCTTCCCCCAAAGCCGTCCTCTAATGACCGTGTCAAACGCATTTGTTGTGTCAATAGAGGCCATGTAGACAGTACCCAAAGCATTTTTTCTTTAATGGCTGCCCGCATGTGTGCCATGGCAAAGGCGTTTAAGGGGGTGCCCATCCCAGCACAGAAACCTAACTGGGACGCTGATAGCAACTTCAGGTTGTTCGTCTGGACTTTAATTCCTTTAGTAGTGTGGCAAACATTTGACTAGAGGTGTCCAACAGAACAATTGGTCTAAAGTTTGATGGTTTCGTTTTATCCCCTTTCATATAAATCGGAAGAATGTACGATTGCTTCCATGTGGCTAGGACCTTATAAGTAGGGTGAATATGTTTGAAGAGTTCCCCAAGTGGTGGGGCCAAAAGCGCAATATTTTGTTTAATGAGTATAGGTGGAAATTTATCAGGGCCTGGGGCTCTCGGGGCTATTGCTTTTTTAATCGCCCAGCAGACATCATCAGAGTCCCAGTGGCATGTCTTTTCTATCTGAGTCCCTAAATCCTCAGATACAAATTTCTCTTCCTTTTCTGGGGGAGAATATTTTTCCATTAAGCATTGTTCCCACACCTGAGACTCAATATGGCACTCCCCCACTATACGATGTTTCTTGTTGATGGCATCTCCCATCACTTACCAGAAGTTAGACACATCATTTCCGATCACGTTTCCAACCAGCACCTGATTTCTGTTAATGTGCGTCTCCAAACTGATCAATTTAAGGGACCTTCAGTGGTCTAGTATGATTTTCCTCTTTGCCTCTAAATAAGAAAATTGTGTGGTTGACTCTTTATAGCAGGCTTTAGTAGCCTGTCTCTTGAAGGCCTTTGCCTTCTGAATCCTACTATCATAGTTGTTTAAATGAATAGAGGAGCCCCCCTACTTGGCCCTTTGAGAGAAGTGTGTTGAGACAGGTTTTCAACTCATTATTGTAATTTTGCACAGTTAAGTTTTCTCCTTCTTTCATAATGTTCAGTTCCCTTTCCCACATTGCCATAAAGATTCTACATGCTTCTGTATTCCACCTTATTTTAAGGCCGCCTCTTGCCACTGTAGTAAATGCTAAAGAAGGTACCAAAGTCACAGGGAGACGTAACGCAAGGTGAATAGGAAAGTGGTCACTCCGAAGGCAACCACACCTGATCATGGGGTCTTCTGAGTGTAATACCCCTCGATTTGATCATCGCTGGGAGTCAGGGGGTTTTAATCCCGATTCCCCAAGAAATTGGCCAAAACATCCGTCCTAGATTTGGTTAGGGGTTTAAACCCTTTGTTGTACTTACACATACAGCATTGTAGTCTCCTGCCACTATAATATGTTGGTTACCATGATGCCCTAACCAGTCAATCAATAGACTATTCAAACGTTCATGCATGGCTCTAATAGAAGGAATGTTTGCTTGCCATACACATTAATGATAAGCAAATTAATTTGATTCAATGGAATATATACATTGATTGCATTAGATTGTTTGAATTCATTTCGATTTTCTAATGTATGCTGTCCCAGCTTAATTCTACTGCTATGGCCAGGCCTCCTTTGGGACAACCCTTGTTGCCCCTGGTTGCTGGTTTACAATAGGTTCAATAGCCTATAATGTCAAAACTGTCCATAGCCATGGGTTCCTGTAGGAGTAGAATGTTTGTTGCTGTGGAGGGCAGATTTGTCACTGTCAGTTTATTGTATCCACAGACATTCCAGGTCTTTATGCTGTTGTAAGATTGCTCAAAGATGCTTCTGTTGGAACTTTACTTTCTTAAAGATTTCAACCGCCCCATCTAGCCAGGCCCAACCACCCCAAGCACTTTTTGTCTCTCCTAGGGCACTAGGCCTTTCCTGTTGGACATGTAAGTTGTTTTCAATGTGTTTGACTGGATTCAGGAACATTTCAATTTCCTCATGTGTGGTAAATTCTTTCAGCTGATAGGCCAAGGTCTTTAAAGCAGCACGATTGTTCCAAACCATTTGGGCAATTAGATTGGAGGCAAAGCAACACACTGACCTCTGCGCTCCCTTTTTGGAAAATGCCACTCAGAGAATATCGCTGGATCGCAGTGCTCTAAGTTGAGGTACCGCTTGAAGGCCATTGATTATTTGCCTCTGATTCATGTGGACATCCTCATTTAGGTTTTGCCAGCCCATCTCAGTGCCCTAAAAGATCTGATTTTTCTTCATACTTCACTCTTCAGGTAATTCAGTATCAGGCACCTGTGTTAGCATCCTCTCTGCTGGCACCTGGCGAGGTAGTGCTATCATAAGCAATGTTCATTTCACTTCCCATGTTCACTGGCCTCAGTAATTGAGGTATCTGTGATTCCAAATTGCTGCTTTCGGCTGTGTGGGTTTCAGTTGTAGGCATCTCCTCCATTATCAAAGCATCTTGCGATGTCGCCAGAGTAGGCATCTCTATTGCGGGAGGCTCAGGGCTTTTTTTGTTTCTTGCTGGATACCCCAATTGTTGCTTTACCTTTCCTAGAGTCTTATTTTCTTTGGCGCCTTTTTTGGCAAAGTATCAGCTACTGGTGGCTCAGCTGTTAAACCCCCCAAGAATTGTCTTGAGCTGCTCTGCTTATTTCTGCTTGGGCTGATTGATTTTTTTTTTCTTACTTTGGGTTTGTTTCTCCGTTTTCTCTTAGAGACGTTTACCCACCCCTCTTGTTCTGAATCTTGTTTCATAGTCGCAAACAGCTCATGAGATGTACTTTCTTCCTCTCCTTGGACCACTACCTCCATGCAGGATGTATTTTGTTGTTTGTGTATATCAACCGAAGGGGATGGTGAGACGAGTGATAATTATATTTCTGTGTAATCCGGGGTATCTGACTGCTCTCCAAACCTCTCAATCATTAACACGGTTGTTTGTTTTGTCTCCACACGTTTCGGTTTGGTTAATCTCCCTTGAGTTTTTTCCGCATTTTCAGTAGATGGCAAGATCGTTTTAGTGGGCGTAGGGCTTGAATGAGTAAGTAGCAACTGAGTCATAACTTGTTCCAGTGAATTGAGTGTATTGGCATTTCCCAACACAGTATCCATGATGTCATATGAGTGAAGTAGGACCAAATGCAGTAATGAAATTGATGCAGGTCCTAGCGTATCCATTTGCTGCAGGATATTTGATTCCCTTCGTAGGAGATGTTTATTGGAGTGAAGAAATTATCATTTATTCTTTGTCCATGCAACTCCAACAGATTACAGGTGTTGAATACCTGTGCATGTACCCTACTGCTAGGAGGACTCTGTTGTAGTTCATCCTCATTTATGAAACTTTCGGGCAGTGCACCATGGGTCCCTCCCTGCGATGTTGACTAGATTTGAGCATTCCATAATACCCTTCATATCTGTACACAGCCTTTCGAAAAGAATGATCCAGTACACTGTGTCCGCCATGCTATGTTGTAGCCCGGCCTCTACATTATTGTTTGGCGCATTGCACCCTTGCAGTAGTTCTCTTGTTACTAGAGAATCATTCAGTTTAGAATGGTAATCAAGTTCCATTTCCCTGCTGTGTGTTGGTAGTAAGGGACTGGAGAAGGTAACATGTGTTTTTGCCAAATTGTTCATTAGGGATGTCAGCCTCTCCTGTTCAAGGATATTAGCAGCGTTCCACCCAGCTGTTGATGGGTCCTCAGAGCCGCCCTTCC
Organism: Ambystoma mexicanum; assembly: GCF_040938575.1. Taxonomy (NCBI): domain Eukaryota; kingdom Metazoa; phylum Chordata; class Amphibia; order Caudata; family Ambystomatidae; genus Ambystoma; species Ambystoma mexicanum. The sequence continues at coordinate 1,105,488,528 of NC_090924.1, read as the reverse complement.
CTTGTCCGTAATGAACAATTTGCTGCATCACAGTTTTGATGCCATTTTGCCACACCCCCAATGGGTTTGCACAATGGGGCACTAGAACGCACTTTACACAGTTCTTTGCAGCCAATTAACACACATGCAAGATTAAATAGATGATCACTCACCAGTTTTCGGTGTTTTCACTTCCTCTGTGTTTGGAGGAACTTTATAATCACAGGCTATGAGATTTCACATGCATGTACACATGCTCACACATTCCTTGCACTTTCTTGTAGTTGAAGTAAGTTGAGTGTAGTGATATAGTTATGTTTTGTTACTTGGCATTTATATAGCACTCTATATATCATTGGTATGACCTCAAAGCGCTTGTAGGTTGATCGCCCTCAGGAACCGTAGTTCTAGTCGGTAGAGAGATAGTGTCGTAGGGTGAGTGGGTGCACCAGATATGTGTGCAGCTGATGTAATTGCCAGATGGTAGCTGCATTCTACCGTTAGGTGTGGTGCTGAGGATATCAGTTGGATGTGTGCAGTCTGGTGGGTGGACACCCAGACTGGGCTCTGGCTGCGTTAGGACTAAGGACGCATATGTGAGCAACTAGGCCGGAATGTGCTCGGTTAGCTGCGTTTTATAGGGTTATGAGGCGTACATGGGGTCATGTTTGTATGTGAACAGCTAGGCCGAATTAATCAGGGGTATAGCTGTGTTCTAGTTGAATGATGGTGTATAGTAGAGAGAAAGCATAGTGATAAGATATGATGTTATCTTTAAAGCACCCGAGACGAGGCACATGAACAGGATGGCAAGGAACAGAGCGACACACAGACACAGAGACAGGGGGCTGGGTTTACAGCGACAGGAGGGGGGCATACGGATATATAGCAACAGCATGGGGAACAAGAGGAAGCCAGGGTACACAGTGATACACATGTGGGGCATGTTCACAATTACATTCGCATTTCTATATAGATGTGATTCAGCCTAATGTTCACAACTCTATCCAAGTGTGGGACAAGCCAACATTTGCATTTCTATCTTGAAGCGACTCAGGCTAACATTCACAATCCTATCAGGGTCTGGTGGAAGCTAATGTTCACAATTCTATCCGAGTGCAGAATTGCCAATATTCACAATCCTGTCCGGGTCCGGCAGTGCAGTATTGCTAACATTCACTGTCTAGTATGGGTCTGGGCAGGCTAATGTTCACAATTCTAACTAAGTGCGGAAGTGGACTTGGTAGCTTTCAGAATCTTGTCAGGTAAGGCGCAGGCCAAACGTTCACGAATCCACCAAGAGCGGCATTGTTAACATTCACAATCCCATCTAGGAGTGACGCAGGATACTGTTTACAAATCTAACCATTGGTGGTATTGCTAACATTCACAATCTAGTATGGGTCAGGCCGGCTAATGTTTACAATTCTAACTAAGTGAGGAAGTGGGGCATTGCTAACATTCGCAATCTTGTCTGGGTCTGGCGCAGGCTAATGTTCACAAATCGAATAGTGGCCATTGCTAGCATTCACAATCTAGTATCGGTCTGGGCAGGCCAATGTTCACAATACCAATCGAGTGCTAACATTCTCAATCCTATCTATAGGTGATGCATGCAGACCACTGTTTAAAATCTAGTTGAGTGCTAACAATCACAGTCCTATCTAGGACTAGGATCTAAGTTGCAACATGCTACCATTCACAAATCCATCCAAGAGTGGCACATGCTACCATTCACAAATACATCCAAGTGTGGTACATGCTACCATTCACAAATCCATCTACGTGTGGTACATGCTACCATATACAATTCCATCTAAGTGTGGCACATGCTACCATTCACAATTCGATCTAAGTGTGGCACATGCAAATATTTACAAATCAGTCTACATATGGGACATGTTACCATTCACAGTTGAATCTTAAGTGTGGGACATGCCCACAATGGCATTTCTATTTAGATGCGACTCAGACTGATGTTCACAATTTCATTTAAGTATGGCGCATGGTACCATTCACAATTCCATCTAAGTGTGGCACATGCTAATATTTATAATTCTACCTAAGTGTGGGACATGCTACCTTTCAGGCTAATGTTTGTAAATTCTCTCCAAAAGATTGACTATTTAACATTTACAACATGTCAGTGTCTGGCTAATGTTCACGCTTCAAACCAAGTGTGGCATTGCTAACATTTAAGTTCTGAGACAAGGTAATGGATGAAGTAAGGGTCAGGGTGTTCACACCCTAAACACTCAAAACACTCTGTGCACTCCTCCGCAGCTCTGCCGATTGTGGTTGTTTTAAAGGTCCTCCTTCAGGAAGCAATTGCCAGGGAAAACAGACTCCAGTCTGTGATGTAGCAAAAGGATAAGCAGCGTTAAGCAAGAAAAACGCTGTAACAGGATGCTTCCTAAAAGCACTATGTGTACTCCATTCTTAAAATGCTGGTGCCTTCCGGGTTTGCTGCTCTTTTTCCCTACTTAAGCAGCCCTCCAGCCTCTTTTCGTTTGCAGTTGGTGAGCAGGTGCAAGTGGATCTAGGTCATCTGGTCTAAGCTGAAATCACCTTCTTAGACTACACACTTCCTTTCTACTCTTAACTCCTATATCAAGGGTGTCTCTCACCCAGGCATCCGAAGTGAAGGGCAGGCAAAGAAAAGGGCAATTCTTCTTTGGACTTGTTTGGACTGGGAGTACCCAGGGCTCGAAACCCTGCTCAGACAACAGGTAAGCATGCGCCAACAGGTGTTTTCTCCCTCATCCTCACAGGCGTCCCCACTGTCATCAGGCAATACCAATGTCAATGACATCGCCCATCCTCTAAGGCATGGACTCTGCAAAGCAGCAACCTCACCCACCTCAGCCCCAAATCCCTCAGCACCCCTTCAGCATCCACAACATGAAGGTTGCTGCTCACCAACGTCTGCTCAGCTATCACCCATGCAACAGACATCCCCAACCTCATCACCACACATGACCTTGACGCCATCTTCATCACAGGACCGGGCTGACACCCACCTCCACCTATATCCTAGATGTCTTTGTCCCCAATGGCTGCAGCATCCAACACAGAGAGCGACGGTACAAGACAGGCAGAGGCCTCGCAGTCTTCCACAACATCTTGTAGCCCTGCACCAGACTTGAAGTTGACAACACTGGTCTTCTCCTGTCACTTCCTGCTCTCCCCAATGGACACAGTTACCTTCCATCTCATCTACAGACCACCGAAATCCAACACTGCCTTCATCTGAGACTTCACAGACCTGGTCACCACCTTGTCCCTCACACAGGCCAACAACATCTTCCTAGGTGACTTCAACCTCCCAGCCTACAAGGCCACCAAACCGCTGAAGGAAGGTCTTCTTGACACCCTCAGCTTCACACATCACATGAAAGATCCAACACACGAGAAAGGTAATTTCCTCGACCGAATCATCTTCCCTCCACTACAGCTCTCCTCTCCCACTTGACTGGTGTGACCACATAGTGTGAGAAACCAGAGGGTGTTCTCACAAGTAGTCCCCGGGAATCCATTGCTCAGTTGGCCTGGGAAGGGCTATCACTCTTGGATCGCAGCCCTGGAGGAGGACCAGCAAACGAAGATCACCTAGGCAGTAGGTCCTCGGGGACTGCGGGGAGGATGTCTGAAGATGAGACATGGTATCCCCCAGCCCTTGCCCCAATCCATCCTACCCACCCTCGTTGTTCATGGAATATTGTCACCCGATTCCCTATATTCATACTTGCAGGCAACTGGAGCTTACTTGGCTTTTCATTGCAGCATTTCATTAAGTATTTGTTCTCTGGCTTCAAACGCTGGAAGTTAAAGTAATGGATTACAGCCTTGCTTTCCAATACACACGTTAGCTGAGGCTGTATTCATATTGCACCTGCTAAGTGTAACTTGAACTACAGGACTTCAAGTGCCAGAACATCTTGCTTCCTTAAATCGCTTTGATAGCCAAGCCGTTCTTCCGTCGGTCCTCGCCGGCCACGGTGTTCAAAGGCCACGGGCCCTGGTCATTCTCAGAGAGAGCTTCCATCAGAGTATTTCCTCGTTAGAGGTAAGAATGGGGAAAAATCAATAGAAAACTTGGGGCATGACCTGGTTCACCATTCTCACATGGAATTAGTGCAGAAAATTGCACTGCGAGCCATGGAAGAAAATAAACCTAAGATGCTAAATAATGTTTACAGTATCATTTTTCGGGAACAAAACCCCCGTTACACCCAAGCAGGACTCACTGGCTGTCTCGGAAGAATGATAGAAAAATGGCTGATATGCCAAGTAAGATCCCGCCGGCAAATAAGGACGAAAACCTTAGACAATTCAAAGTACATCTGGTAAACATTCGCTTGTTAAACAAACATGCACAGGATGTGCATGATCTAATAATAGAGGAAGATTTAGACATTGCATGTATTACTGAAACATGGCTGCAGGAACCCATAGGGCCCACATGCGCCATTGCGGTCCCAACCGGATGTGTTATCTATAACAAAAACAGAGAGACAGGATTAGGGGGTTGAGTCGCTATGATTGTTAGAGACTCCATCCATATGTTCCCGTCCACAATAGCAAGCAAGAGATGTGAAATATTACATCTCACACACACACCCACAGAAAATAGTTGCATTAATATTATCCTGTTATACAGACCCCCATCTCTTAAGTCAGACTATAATGATGATATTACACAGCAACTAGACATTCTGAAGGGCACCAACACTGCCACCCTGTAACTTGGTGACTTCAATAGATGGCACGGGAATTTGAAAGATGAAGAGGCCAATTACCTTGATTAAGCATTAAACAACATAGACTTCAGGGTCATGAACATCGATCCCACTATGGAAAATGGAAACCAACTGGACTGGATTGTCACACACAACCTAGAGACCAGTGGATATGAAACCACGCCATGTATCTGGTCTGACCACTTTAAAGTGTCTTCACCTTGTCCATTAAAGACCCCCATCTGAAAAACAAGGGGAATGAGCCAAAGAGGATCTGTAGCAGGAATTACAAAAAATAGAGCCAGTACATTTGGAACAATGCATAAGGAAAGTATTGAAGGCTTCCAAAGGGGAAGACTCTTGTGGTGACCTTGTTGCAAACTTTCTACTACATGCTAATGAATTGGTGGATCAGAAAGCGCCATTAAACTAAGCTAGTTAGACCAAATAAAAACCATCAGAAATGGTTTAACTCCACATTAGTTGAGCTGAAAAAAGAAAAAAGAGAAAGAGAGGACAGATGGCAGAAGAACCCATCAGAGAGTAACAAGGAAAGTTGGAAAAAATGTGAGAAAACCTATAGAAAGGGTATTTGTAAGGCAAAAAACAATTACTTTAACAAACAAATTAAGTCCGCTGAAAACTCCGTCAGTAGACTGTTTGAAATCCTCAAATCAATTCAAAAGCCTAAAGCATTAGCTCCCACCGTCCCAGGAAGACTGTGATAAAGTTCAAACAGCCTTCACAGGTAAAATTAAAAAGCCATGTGTGATGCTGGAAATGCATTGGAGGGACAGGGCCTCCATGTCCTTGTCATGTAGTCCTTGTATCATGTGTGTTCTGGGTTATTTTCTGCACAGGAGACCATCTGGGACTCCTGGCAGTGCAGCTCTTCCTCTTTTTGGTTTGGTGAACACTCCCTTGGGGTACCCTTATGGCATCCATGGATGGGGGTACACCCTGTACCCCTAGTGTATGTTTTTGGGCACCTGTGTGTGGCTCACAGATCAGGGTATGGGCTGGTGGCAGCTCCATGCTGAATTTGACAGGTGCTCTGATTGTCCTTCATTTTGGGATACCCTGGCCCTGCCATTGGAATCAGTTGATTCCTGATAGGAGACAAGATGGCCCCTGTGGCCTCTTTCTTACTATTGCCTGTTACCTTGTTTTCTCAAAGTCCTGGGAAGCCCTTAATTGGATTCATTATTCTTATTCCTGTACTATAGTGTCACTTAGCCAAATTGTACAATTTCATAATTTTTCTTGGCTTAATTCTTTGATTTACTTTCTTTCAAGTAATACATTCGTAATTTTTAATAACCTAAGCTTCACATGCTTTTTTTCGTAATTTCCTCATCTATCATTTATGCCTAATTTTAATTCAATTGGTTCTCTATTTAGTTCCCTTTGCTCCGTGCTCGTAAGCAGTTTTGTGCAACTTGGCAATGGCCTACAATTTAGTATATTCAAATTTAGTTTCCTTTTTACATCCAACATGGTGGTCATTTTTAGACACCATGCGGGAACGTACGGACTACACCGTATTGTTCCTTTTTCTGAGATTAGCTTATAAAGTCCTTTTACCATGTTTGCGTGCCGCACTGCACTTGGTTCATCGATTCCACTATGTCCTTCTAGGTAGGACGCTTTTTCACGACCCTCATGATCTGCCTCATCCGAAACCGAGTGCACATGCTATTCTTAGTTCACCTAATTAAGTAATTTATTGCCTGATAATCGGAACGCTATGTAGTTACGCGTTTTTTGCAAAATTCGATCACTTGTTGTTATTCTGTTTTTGGTCCTTTTAATTCTTGCTTTCTGTATTTTTGCTCTGATTGTGCAGTATTTATTATTTTTTGAACCATTAATTGACTTACTAGGCTCTTGGTAATGGTTTGTTGTGAGTATCACTGTTAATTACATTTTGTTCTGTCTATTTCCATTTTTCTTTTTCTAGTATTACCGCATTGGTGAAGCTTTGAGGTATGCCTTCATTAATTTTTTGGCTAATTCATTTTTATCATGGTCATTTAAATTGACAAATTCCTTTGATAATTTATCTTTGCAGAGGTGTCTTGGCACTTTCCACAATTTGCAATTATAAGGCTTCCAAGTACAAGTCAAGGTAATACCCCAGTTGGGTTTTTGCTGTAGATTCATTTCATACATACATTTGATGACCAAATAGTGCATTGGGTTTTTGATTGTGTTGCTGCAGTCACTTTTATTGTAATTTTGCATTCTTTTGTCTCCCCTTTTTCCCTTGTTTGTTTCAGTTATTGAACACTTTCCAACTAATGAACTTCAACAAAATGCGGTATTGACTCCTTTTTGTTCTTTTTGTACAGTGTTCATGTTTATTGCATCGTATTAATTGTATTTCATTTGCATTTATGTATCCTGTAACACTTACCCCTTGGTTCTGTCCCCTGGTGGCATGCCACTCCGTTATTTAATTTTTTAACTTCCTTTGAACTGATAATTTGTATCTATAATGTATGTTATTTTCTATGTCTATGTCAAATCTATCAGTTCCTTAATTTAGCCTAGACTCAGATGAAGAGCCAGTTTTGGTTGAAACACGTGTCAGGCCGCTCCTTTGTGCAATAAATCTTTTGGATTACCAGGTCTCAATTGCATACTTCCTTGGCGCAGTGTGACTGGGACCCGCTCGTGTTTAGCTTTCACTTTATTATATGATTTGTATTCCATTTTGAAACTGTCTACAGTTGATGCATTTTAATGGAATCAAAGGAGAAATGGTGGTACCACATAGACCTTGTATTTATTTATCATTTTAGAATTGCCTGAGCACAAAGTGAGTTATTGTATGTGTACATAATCGAAGCCTTATTTATATAAAGAACTGTGTTTTCACTAACATAGTGTGCAGACATTCAATTCAGCTTTAGCTAGTGAAATCCTCATGAGGCTTCCTGCCTTAAGATGGCCGCCACCTCAAAATCTACTGCTGCCGGACTGTGTCTTGCAGTGCGCCTGTCCCTCTTTGCATCGGATTCGCTGCTTGCCAATATTGACACGGTCGATCCAATCGCCGGCAGGCGTTAGCCGGCCAATGAAGTAAGGCCTAGGAAAGAAGGCCACATCCTGCCCAGGCTGAGCTCTATTCACTCAAAGCCGTTTCCACGCCCGAGCAGGAGCTCCTCAGCTTCATCGCTGTGTGCTGCAGGAGCAGAAGACCTAACTAGGAAGCGCCAGAGGTAAGCTCCAGGCATAATTTGAAATTGCCTTGTAGCCATTCAGTGCCCCACCTATCTGAGCTCTGCGCAGCTGATGCCCGCTACAAATTCTCCACGGATCAACAATCTGATGCGCTCGTCCATTACTGAATAGCAATTCATGTTAATTCATTGAATATCAGCTTCAGCTACTGAAATCCTCACGAGGCATACTGCCTTAAGTTGACCACCGCCCCAAAATCTACTGCTGCCTGACTGTGTCTTGCAGTGCGCCTGTCCCTCTTCGCATCGGATTGGCTGCTTGCCAATATTTACACCGTCCATCCAATCGCTGAGACGGCCAATGAAGTAAGGCTTAGGAAAGAAGGCCACATCCTGACTGAGCTGACCGAGCGTGCCGCGCTGCAAGCTGCTCCAGGTCCCTGTGCTCCCTGACACCTCAACCTGCTCACCGCTGGTGCTCTCCCTTCGTCAGATTGGTCCTCCTTACTACTTCTGGTGAGACTCTGCCAACGCCATCATAACTGGCTGCAACCGACAATTGTATATTGTTCACCTATCCATGTCGGCACTAACACTATGAACCCTTTGCCCCAAAGTTTATTTGCTAGCATGTTCCAATCAATATGCTTTGTTGTCACCTAATCTCTGCAGTCCTGGACACCCCCTCACTGCACTTGCCATTGCTGTAAAATAACGTCCGCCCCAGGTGTAACCTTCTCCTTGCCTCCTAATATGTCTCCACATATTGCCACCCCTATCGTATAGTTTCAAAGGCTCTCCATGAGCTCCACCCTCCTGTGCCACACCTACACTTCAGGTACCGCCTCTCAATAATCGCCTCTTAGAGCACGGTACCAGACCTTCACCTCTCAAGAGTCTATGTTACTAGACACGGCCATATACCCACGTATTATACTACTCCCCCGACCAAAGGCGACCCTAGATAAATCATCCAGTGCTCTTAAAATCACTGCAACGCTACAGCCTGATTTCCTACTACTGTCATTACCTTGCATATGTATATCTGACACTTAACCTGTCGCTAGGAATATTTTCCCGCAAGCATTATGCACAAGTATCTGCTTCTAACCTGCTGCTAGTAATATTTTACTGTTAGCATTATGCACATGTATTCTTGCACTGCTAGTTTTAATGTCTGCTACTTGCACCGCCTCATTCCTGAGCACCGCTCACAGTGAGACAACTAAATTGTGTCTTTGTTTTGAACCACCAATTGCACGGTTAATACCGTATTGCCTATTCTGTGTACTGCCCACTCTGAGTCCCACTCAATGTATACTTTGATTGCACTCATGGCAACACACTATTAGTGCCACTCCATATATATTGCACTGACTTATTGAGCCCCACCTGCTGACTTGTCTGCTAAAGGAAACTACCTCGATTGATCGCTCTACCCCCACAAATGCATCACTCATCGACATGGAATCCAGCTCCCCTTGCCCACATCTAATACCAAACACTACTACCAGTCCTCAACGTCTCATTGCACAAACTCTCATCCAAACCACACTCTGGCTCACCTACACTATGCCCCCTACTCACTCACACGCCACTTCTCTAAATCCTCAGCCCCATCTATGGACAACACCCATACCAGCCTCGCTCCACAACCAATTTTCAGCCAACCCCACTGACCACCTTTCCCTCACCACCAGACTCTCTAGGTTTAGGGCTCGCTCAGACCCCAGCACGCACACACACATCCCCCTCACCACACTCCTTAGAAACTCCAGACTCAGCTCTTGCACCCCATCACACCATCCTTCACCAACCCAAGTACTCCCGCCTACCAGCCCGCACCCTCTGCCCTCCACTGCTGACCTCAAGCCCTCCCCAGACACCAATTCACACACCACCACTACCAGCAATCCTACACGCACCACCACCTTCAAATATGCCCTCATTAACGCCCGCTCCCTCCCGGCTCTCTCTCACATTACCAGCAAGCTACACCATTCTGAGACAGGACCGCACGACTTCCAAGGGTGGAGGCGTAGCCCTCATTGACAAAGAAACCCTCTCCATCAGACTATGCAACCAACAATGAGAAAATAACGCAGACCTAATTTATGCTAAACTGACGCTCTCCCCTAACTGCACCACAAACATCATTGTCACATACTGTCCTCCTGACACAACCCCTAACTACCAAAAGAACTTACTACAAATTCTTGCAAACAACCTAAAAAGCTCCACCAGAACCCTTCTAGTAAGAGACCTCAATCTAGGCCTTCATGACCCTAAGGGCAAATCAGCTGGTTAACTCGCCAAAGACCTCACCGACGTAGGATTCTCCCACCGAATCTCAAAACCGACGCATTGCAAAGGTCGCTCCATTGATTGGGTCACTGGCCACAACTGCACAGTTGCCACGGACAACCATTGCATACAATACAAGCCCTCCACCAAAGTACTCTCATACGCCCCTCCAGCCAAAGTCAGAAGTTCTAAGAAACTCAACAAGGACAACCTCCTCCCCTTTCTAGACATTCCGGAATTCAAGTCACCCTTCACCAACAACCCCACTGTACTCGCCAACATCTACTCCAACACTCTTTCCAATCCAATTGACACCATAGCTCCGTTAGAGGACAAGAAAGAAAAGAAGTCTATGCACACTAACTCCTGGTTTACAGATGGGTTAGCACTCTTTCGCAACCACAAACACCTAGTCCTAGCTAAATGACAATCTTCGCCCACTCCCTCCACCCTATCAGAATTTAAAGCTAGCATACAAAAAAGCTATTTACAAAGCCATTTCCGAATCTTATAATCTCAGAATAACTAATGCCAATTCCAAAACTAATGAAATGTTCAATATTTTCAAAGATCTCCCCTCCCACCAAATCAGACGAAATATTAAAATATGGAGCCTGGTGCTCCAGCATCCAAGCAGCCCTCCTTAACAAAATGAAGCTCCTTCAAGGAAAAATCCACTCTCAACGCAAAGCCCTACCCAACCAGGGAAACTCACCCCCGCTCACCCTCCTCTTTATCCTGACACTCCACTCTTCTCCTTCAGAGATGTTACAGAAAGGGAAGTCCTTGATCTCCTCTAACACATCAAAGCTTCCACTTGCAAAGGAGACATCTGCCCTCCCACCGTCATCAAAGAGTGCCCTGACACTCTTACACCCATCATTACAGCATTCATCAAGGCCTCCTTCTCATCTGGAACTGTACCACAAAGCCTCAAAGAAGTGTGGGTCCCCCCTCTTAAAGAAACCCTCCCTTGATCCCACCTGCCCCAACAACTACCACCCCATCACCACTGTACCCTTCCTTTTAAAAATCTTTGACAAAGCCACCCATTCCCAAATCCAACACTATCCAGAAACCAACGAAATCCTGTGCAATAGACAATCAGGATTCCGGAAAGGCCACAGGACAGAAACAGCCCTACTAGATCTCAAAAGCCAAATCACAAACATCATGGACAAGGGCAAACCAGCTCTCCTACTTCTCTTAGATCTCTCTGCAGCGTTTGATCTCGTTGATCACAAAATCCTGACCTCCCACCTCTCCAACGCTGCCTACTTCTCCAAAGAAGCCACATGCTGGATAACCTCCTTCCTTGAAGGCAGAGCCATGAAAGTCTACTCCAACCAGGCCAATACACTGCGGAGTACCTCAAGGATCATGCACTGCCCCCACCCTCTATAATATTTTTACCAAGCCTCTGTTTGACCTACTGGACTCTCTCAGCATAGCATACACTAATTATGCCGACGACACACATGTACTGCTCCCCCTCTCTGATGACAACGACCAAGGCGCAGCGGCCCTCCTCCAAATTTACACCACCATACAAACCTGGATGGCAATAAATGGCCTCTGCCTCAACGGGGACAAAACATAGATTATACTCTTGGGTCTCAAAGAAATCTTGCCCAAACTAAACAAAAAATATGACAACTTCACTGTTGACAACACCATCATCCCTGTTTCATCCACCGTAAAAACCATTGGTGTCTATTTAGACTCAACACTCTCCATGACTCGTCAGGTCAGTACCATTGCCTCAGCCTCGGCCCACACCACTAAACTCATGAATACCATCAAACCTTTCCTTTCCCGTCCAAACTGCCTCTCCATCGCCCGTGCTACCATCAGAGCTAAGTTGGTTACTGCAACACCATCCTCGCAGGCACCTCATCCAAAAACCTCAACTGACTCCAAATAGTGCAGAACAATGCACTACGTGCAGCTCTCAGCATACCCAAACAAGCACATATAACTCCAGCCAGACGAGCGGCTCACTGGCTACCCGTTAAAGAACAGGTCAAATTCAAAATTCTAACTATCACGCACAAATGCCTGAGTTTCACAGCGCCATCCAATCTAGCGGAAACTATCAACAGAGTCAACTCGACCCGTCCCAAAAGAAGTCACCTTGCCAACCAACTGCAAGTCCCACTTAACAAAAGAGCTAACACCGGAGGTCTAGGTTTCCCACACATTGCTCCCAAACTATGGAATGCCCTCCGCAACAAACTCAGAGCAGAACCATCCCTCCTCATCTTTCGCAAAGCCCTTAAGACTACTCTGTTCAACTAACCTCTCTTGTTCCCCTAGCATTAACCACAGCTATGCCCCTCTGCTGCTCCAATAACTTTGGAAACTCTGGTAAGTCATGAAAGTTACCAACAACTACTACACCCAATGCAAGTAAAGTATGTATATAATGTCAACTGCAATTAATCCCTACTGTAACCTTGCACACACCATATGTACCATGCTTCTTGTAACCATTAAACTAAAGCAGCTGCCCTGTAATCATTATGCCAGCTTTTGCATGTAACAAATATGCTTACCACTTTCATTGTAACCAACAAGTCTTTGTAACAGTGCCACGATGCCTAAGGGCTGCTGTGCGCTCTATAAATTCTAATAAATAAATAAATACATTTCTGGGTGCTTGGGGACTACACTATAATTAAGAACCAGCCCACAGCTACCGAATGGAGAACTTTGTCTGGAGTGCTGTGTGCTTCAACTGGGCCATATAGGGAGCAGGAGTACAGATACCCCAATCCAGTTTTTGCACCAGGGACTTGATAAAAGAAGCCCAAAAACATTGGTACACCAGGAAGATCTGTCTATAGGAAGAGAGACACCTAATCTTCAGGAATTCTTTAATGTTCACAAAGTTACAACATAGGATGTGATTAAAATGCTAGCCTCGATGAAACCAACTACATGCTTTGAAAACATCTATCCCCCAAAACTAATCCTAGAGAATATCAATCAATATCTTTGCCCAACTACTCACAAACCTTGTTATTACTTCTATACTCAATGTCCCTAGCAACACCAAACCATTGGTGAAGAAACCGAAGTTAGATCGGTGGGACCCGGGAAATCTGAGGCCCATCACAAATTGTGATTTAATTCTTAAAATGCTGGATAAGATTGCCACGTCTCAACTACAGGCATTTGTAAAAGCAAATGAGATCTTGCATAACCAGCAGTGGTGCTTCAGAGTGGCTCATAGCACAAAACGGCAATGCTCGACTTACAGATGCATATGCTAAGCATAATTGAAAAAGGAAACACAGGGTTACTCATACTTCTTGATCTTAGTGCAGCTTTTGATCTCCTAGATCACAAACAGCTTAAACAAGCACTTGAGAAGGAGGAAAATTGCTCTGAAGAAGCAATTTGCTGGTTAACATCATTCCTCTCAGATAGGAAATCCAAGGTCCATTGGGTGGACAATTTCTCCTACGAGACGGCTATTTGCTGTGGGGTGCCACAGGGGGCGCGTTTATCACTGCTCCTCTTCAACCTTTAAATCAGGGTTGCTCTGTGTAGTTCTAGATAAAATCAGTGCACATTTCAGCAACTACGCAGACGATACTCAGTTGGTGGTAGAATTGAGTGGTGACTAGTCTGAAGACAGGGCCAATGTTAAGGCCCTTTATAAGTCAATAGAAACCTGGATGGACAGTCATTGGTTGCGCTTAAACGGCAAGAAGACGGAGCTGATGGTCTTCGAAGCTAATCAAGCTTGGGCCAAGTTAAATCATCAGTATGAGTCCTTCCTCATTAATGATTCCCCTATAAAAGTAGTGAGCAAAGTGAAAACACCTGGGATGTTAATGGAAGCATTTCTCAGTGCTGAGGCTTAGGTCATACAAATGAGCAAGAACTGTTATTATTTACGGCTCCTCAGGGCATTTCAACCTTACCTAAGTGAGGAAAATTGTGCATCTATTGCCAGAGTAACAATATTGTCCCGACTATGGTAATGCACTACTGGTAGGGGTGAACAAATGGTGCATTGCAAAATACCAAATGATTCAGAATAACACAGTAAGAATCATAAAAAAGAAAACTAAGAAGGAACATATCAGTGAAGACAGAAGAGACCTGCATTGGTTATCTGTGGAAGACAGAATCCCATTTAAGGTTTTGACCTTGTCACATAGGTGCATACACGGGAAAGCACCAGTTTACCTTAAAGAGAAGATTGTTTGCAAAGTACCGGGTCGAGCCCTGAGATCAGAAGCGCAGGTACAAATCTCGCATAAGAGAACAAACGGAATGGTCAAAGCATTCCATATTAAGGTTGCAACTAAATGGAATAACTTACCCGTACAGCTAAGATTGGAGCCCACAAACACCATCATCCACAAAAAACTCAAAACCCACCTATTCAGGGAATTACAACCTTAGAGTTAGAACAGTGTTCACTTGACATCTCCTATATGTTACATGTTATGTCCTGTATCAGTAAGTTCTCCTGTTCCTTGTCTGCATGTTGGCGCCCAGATGCCTGTGGGCTTACGGTGTGGTATAAGCAAATAAATAACGAAATAAATAAATCCCACTCCTTGATCTTCCCTCAAGAAAAGGGAAGATAAATTATCTTGTACAGCTAGGAAGAACAAACCCTTTTACAACTCTTCACCATCACACTGTATCTTCTTCCTCAAAATGCATTATTCATGGTTCAAGTAAGAGGAGGAAAAGAGTTAAGTACATGAGATAAGATGAGAAGAAAGATCAAGCACAACAGAGACAGGACCGTGATAATAATATCCATTCATCTGATAGCCGTCCAGATCACAGGAAATTCTATCACGACCCATACTTGTATAACAAAATACCAGAGAGATGTAATACTTTGCTACAAGGGGACGCTATCTCATTAACTAGAAACAAGGCTAGAGGATGTTCCTATCTCCATTGTCGATCTCTTAATAGTATTCTAGTAAATAGAATTAACCATCAATACCAGTTAATTTCCACCTCCCCATTTCCGACTAATACTGGGACGAAGAAGAGGCAACCGAGAGTAGTGAGCATTACCTATGAGAAACACCTTGAGAAACAAAGAGAAGACTGCCACCCGTTACCATTCGGTTGTCCCACTAATAGAGTCAGGCAGGGTCAGGCATTTCACATTGACCACTCACACCTGACTCCACTTGACTATCCTTTCAGAACTCAAGGACAGTCATGTCCAATTAATTGGAGTATTGGAGGTCAGGAAAACCCAGCCCGACCACACACCTGCAGCCCATTGATACAACACAGGTGTATAAAATGAGACAGATGAGAGAGCAGAGCGGACAGCAGTTGAGAGAGCAGAAGGAAGATTGTGTGGCTGAGTACAGCAGGGGATCCCTTCTCAGTCCCAGTCCAATTTTTGCCATAATCAGAGAGAGAGCCGGGGATGCTGTCTGGACCAGGGAAGACAAGGCGCAGAGAGTGGCAGGATCTGAAGGCTGGAGGAGAACGGGGTGCCAATACGCTGGCCCTATGTCTGTGAGGAGCTGCAGCATGTCGCCAAGGAGCCGTAGTGAGGCTGCTGCATCCTGCTGGTGGCGTTCAGTGGAAAGCTTGTTCCCTTGGGACCTGTGCTGGCCGCAAGTGTGTCTGAGGGGCAGGTGGTGAGACCCTGAACTCAACCCTGTTTATCATGAAGGGACCACCTGTCAATGCGACAGTGCCCGGTGAGTTTCATGAGTCATTGAGAGATGCACTCGGGAGCATGCATTTGACTGCAGCAGAGCGGGAGAAAGGCACAAACTGGAAAATGGCACGGAATGAAAAGCAAGTGAAAAGTGATTGTAAAGAGGCATGAAACAGAAAGCAAGTGAAAAGTGTGTAAAGTGACACAAAGCAGGAAAGTGAGAGAAAATAATCCTTTTGTGAACTTAAAGTCCACTATTGTCCATAGGAAGAGGGGCATTGTAGTGAAGAGCCAAATTATATGAGAAAACCAAAGCGGTATGGGACACGCATATATGAGAAAGCTCCAGGGGTCTGCACCCCATATAATAAAGAAGAAGAAATACTTGGAACACCAACATTGCCTCTGCCAAAAGGAAGCCAGTAGTGTTTCACTGAAAGACAAAAATAAGAGGGCATGAGCGACCCAAAAGGAAATAAAGAATAAAGGTTTAAAGGTGCGAAGTGTGCAGAGTGGCACAATGGAGAGAATGTAAATGAAAGGAAGGTACCAGGTGGCACGGCAAGGTGAATGAAGAGAAAGCAAAAGAAGGTACAAGTGTGCACGCCAACACAGAAGAAAACAACGGGGTGCAGGAAGCACCTGAAGATGAAAGGATAGAAGAAGATCAAGCACAGGAAATAAAGAGAGGGGCCAAAGATCAGAGTGGTCGGGCTTAGGAGGAGCAAAAAACCTGGTGTTTCAAAAGTCTCTGATTTTACCCCATGAGAAGGTTGTATTTATGTATTTATGTATTTATTTTATTTGTATTGCGCAGACCAGGCCCGGAGGCTACCGGGCGCATTTCTTAAGGCAATGGTTACATAAGTTGCATACAGTGATAATATATCAAACAATAAATATGGCATAGAAATAGACATAGGTAGGTAGTACAACGATACATGGTTTGTCAAGTAGTACATCCCTACATAGGTTATTGCAACACGTTTTCAGAATGTAGCTTAGGCATTGGAAGAGGCGAGCCAACGTTTGGCTCTATGTTTGAAAAGGTTGAGGGAGGGGAGGTTTCTGATAGTCAAGGGGACAGCATTCCACAGTTTGCCTGCCAGGACTGGGAAGCTAGAACCACCAGCTGTTTGGAGCTTGTATCTAGGTATCAGTAGGCTCTGGTTGAGGGTAGATCTAAGTGAGCGAACTGGAGTGTACAACGTGAATCGTGAGGAGAGATAAGTGGGGGCCAGGTTGTTCATGCATTTGTAGGTAAGGGCAAGCGATTTTAGTGAGATCCTTTGGGTGACTGACAACCAATGAAGGTTCTTCCTGGTATCCGAAATGTGTGCGGATCTGGGGATATTGAGGGCTGCCCTGATGGCGTTATTTTGTATGATTTGGAGCTTGTCTAGGTTACCCTGATTAGAGCCCTGGTACAATGCATTGCAATAGTCTAGTTTGGACATGACCAGGGTCCTAGCAAGGGTAGTACAGTTGTGCGAGGAGAGGAAAGGGCGACATGATTAGCTTGCAGGTATAGGCGGCGGCCGCCGCAACTGCATTAGTTTGTCTGTGAAGGGAGAGGGTGGAGTCGAGGTAAATTCCAAGCGTTTTTGTGTCTTTGGAGACTTTTATTATATTTCCATCGATGTTAAAGGAGCTGAACATAGGGTTCAGCTTGTTTAGTCTTTGCTGAGTACCTAGGATGAGGAGCTCTGTCTTGTCTTCATTGAGACAGAGCTCATGTTGGGCCATTCATGTTTGAATGACATGGTAAACATCGTTCAAGGCTTTTGAGTCTAATGTGTAATCGCCCGTGATGGGGATGAGTATCTGGGTGTCATCCGCATAATTTGTGTAGGTGACACCCAGATAGTCGAGCACATCAAATAAGGGTTTAGTAAATACATTGTAAAGGGTCGGGGATACACACAATCCTTGGGGGACTCCGCAAGGGACTGGTGCAGGGTCAGCCGCGGAGGTGGGCGAAAATACCCTCATCTGTCTGTTATCCAGGAAGGATTGAATCCAGTTTGTGGCGATGTCGGAGAAGTGAGCTACAGTTTTCAGGTGGTGACAGATGATTTGGTGATTAACCAGATCAAAGGCAGCAGATAAGTCTAATAGTAGTAACAGGGCTAGTTTACCTTTGTCTTTGAGATCCTCAATTTGGGTCTTGAGATCGAGGAGGGCTGTCTCCGTACCGTGCTTCGGTCTAAAGCCGGATTGTCTCGTGCCTAGTAGGTTGTTTGATTCCAGATAGTTCTGTATCTGAAGATAGGCTGCTCTATCTAAGATCTTTAGCAGAAATGGGACCGTTGTGATAGGCCTATAATTGGTTGGAACCTCCGGGTCTAAGGTGGGTTTTTTTAGGAGAGGGATAACCCAAGCATCCTTTAGGGTATTGGGGACCACTCCCAATTGAAAGGAGGCGTTGATGAAAGAGGTGATAAAAGGAGCGAGGTCGTGAGCTGACTCCTTAATGATCGGGGCTGGACAGGTGTCCCCTTGGCAGTTTGAGGGTTTTAAGTTGCAGATGATTTTTTCAACCTCCAGAACGGTGAGTGGTGTAAAGCTGAACGGCACAGGGGAGTCAGGGGTTGTTAATTTAGGTGGCCTGGTATTGCTAAATGTAGGGGTGTGGAGGGTATTTTGTTTGGCGTTGATTTTGGATTGCAAGGTGGATATTTTGTTGAGAAGGGCATTTTGTATATTGTTGCACCAGGTGCTGTCCTTGGTGCACGTGTCCGGGGCAGGTGAGGGAGATTCTAGCTCTTTGAGGATTTTGAATAATTCTCTAGTGTTCGATTCTGCCTGGGATATTCGTGAGTTGTATGTCTCCTTTTTGGCTTGTAATATGGCCTCCTTGTAGTTAAGAGAGGTGATTAGAAGGGAGGCTTTATTGGCAGCATTGGGGTGGCTTTTCCAAAGGGCTTCAGCCTTGCGCTTTTCTTTGCGTAGCGCGTTGAGCTGCGGGGTGAACCAGGTGTTCAGGTGGAACTGTTGTTTGGCTTTACGGATTTTTAGTGGAGCTAGGCTCTCAATGGCATTGGTCATTAGGCTGTTATAAGTGTCTACTAGGACAGTGGGGTCCTTGTCCTTCTGCTGTGCAGCAAGAGTGTTCAAGCAAGGGAAGATAAGAGGAAGCAGTTTCTCCCTGGTGATATCTTTTTTATTTCTGGTAGGTATAGCGGGGGCTATGGTAGGTATGGGCTGGGGGTTGGTGGCTGGCAGGAGGAAGGTAATAACATGATGGTCAGACCACGCGCATGCATCATTAGAAGTGACATTGCTGTTACAGTTAAGGTCGGCTAGTCAGTCGAGCGTTCTTCCTTTGATGTGTGTAGGATCACGAATACACTGCTAGAAACCTAGGTTGGAGAGGGTGGTGTCTACTTCAGTGGCCATGTGGTCCTTGGGATCTGAGAGACCTAGGTTGAGGTCTCCTAGTAGCAGTATCTGAGAGTTGGGCTTGGTGTTAGTCGACAATGTGGATGCAACATCATCTGTGAATGAACCCAATGGGCCTGGAGGTCTGTATATAAGGTGGAGTGTAGCTGTATTGGTAGGAGAGAGCGATAGTTTCACTGAGAGAGATTCTGCAGAACTAAGTTGTATGTGGGGAGCAGCTCTCATAATGATTTTGTTGCTATGAATAAAAGCGACTCCTCCTCCTTTCAACAAGTTGGAATGGCGGTCGTTTCTGATGATGGTATAACCCTTGGGTAGGGATAGAGCGAGGAGTGGGCCAGAGGCGTCATGTAACCAGGTTTCGGTAATAGCTAGGAAGTCAAGGTTCTGGACCGTGATGAGGTCAGCGATGTCAAGGGCGTGCACCGTGAGCGATCTAGCATTGATAAGGGCTCCCTTGAGTGCTGCGATGGGTAGGGTGGATGGTGGAGGACTAGGCGTTATGGTAGAGTTGGGCAGTGGAAGGGCAGAGCGATTGCGCAAAATACAAGGTGGTCTGGGCAGTCTAGTTCTAAGTCTGCTATTCCTTTGTTGTAAAGTACATGGGATGTTTGAAGTGGGTTTGGTAGCAAAGTGCTTGAGCCAGAGGGCTGGGTCATTGAGGTAAGGGTTTGATAGGGGCTCGGGATGGTAGAGCATGGTTGATGGGCAAATAAGTAAGGTCTTAGTATTACTTGCACGGTAGCTGGCAGCAGTGCAGGCTGATAGTCCTAGGAAGACTATGAATATAAGGTCAATGCTGGCACAGGTTCTTAGCTGCATGTCGCAGCTTGTATTTCTCAGGGGACTGAGGATATAATTATATGGGTTCAGGACAAAGGGTATAAAGGAGTAGAGGTGGCGCGACTAGGCAGCCAGCAGCAGTGTAACTCAGGTCAGTAGGCACAGTACAGGGACATCTAGATTCAAAATGGCACAATTAGGCAGCTAACGTAGTGCAAATCAGGTCAGTAGGCACAGTACAGGGACATCTAGATTCAAAATGGCACAATTAGGCAGCTAACGTAGTGCAAATCAGGTCAGTAGGCACAGTACAGGGACATCTAGATTCAAAATGGCACAATTAGGCAGCTAACGGCAGTGCAAATCAGGTCAGTAGGCACAGTACAGGGACATCTAGATTCAAAATGGCACAATTAGGCAGCTAACGGCAGTGCAAATCAGGTCAGTAGGCACAGTACAGGGACATCTAGATTCAAAATGGCACAATTAGGCAGCTAACGGCAGTGCAAATCAGGTCAGTAGGCACAGTACAGGGACATCTAGATTCAAAATGGCACAGCAGTGCAAATCAGGTCAGTAGGCACAGTACAGGGACATCTAGATTCAAAATGGCACAATTAGGCAGCTAACAGCAGTGCAACAAAGTTCACTAGGCACAGTATACAGGCATCTAGATACAAAATGGCATTGGACAGGCATTACAGGATATACTTGTAAAAAAGGGGGATGTAAAGAAAGGTCTAAAGGAGAGGGGCGAGTGAGGGATGCACTGCGTTCAGCCGTAGGTGTAAAGGATGTGGTCCATGGTAGTTGTAGCTGCGGGTAAGTGGCCAGGGCATCCCGCGACGGTGAGTCGGGAGGTGAAATGCGGGGTATCCGAGTGGCACGTTAAAGGCATGGACAGCACACACGTGTGCAGCCGTGCGGGATGGCAGCGTTAATTGGACAGGAACGTAAGAAATGCGCTGTGAATTAAGCACTTTTAGTCAGCAGATGGTGTTATGCATGTGGCAGCGCTGGCTTACCTGGAGCAGAACGGGCAGAGTTCCTGGCCCCTGGCTCCTGTGGCTCCAAACAGGCACACAACAGGCCTTAGTATGGCCTTCGTTGTGGCCGGCGTTTCCGCCTGCCGGCGGATGCCGGAACAAAGAAAAATGAAAGTGCGGCCTCGTTGTGGCGCCGCGATGCGCCCGGAATTGCAGAGTCAGGCACTCCGTGGAGACAAGGTCAGGCAGGCCTTGCTCCGTGTGCCCGCACTCCTGGAGCTGGATTCTAGCTTCGGGGGGGTGCGAGGGGCTCCTGCCCTCTACCCTTGCTGCAGGCAGGTGGAATGGGGGTCATGGACCCAAGACAGGCCTTAGTATGGCCTTCGTTGTGGCCGGCGTTTCCGCCTGCCGGCGGATGCCGGAACAAAGAAAAATGAAAGTGTGGCCTCTTTGTGGCGCCGCGATGCGCCCGGAATTGCAGAGTCAGGCACTCTGTGGAGACAAGGTCAGGCAGGCATTGCTCCGTGTGCCTGCACTCCTGGAGCTGGATTCTGGCTTCGGGGGGGGTGCGAGGGGCTCCTGCCCTCTACCCTTGCTGCAGGCAGGTGGAATGGAACTTCCTTGTGTGTGAAAGGAACTGTATAAAAGCAAATGGTACATTGCGACAGACTGAACTTGGGTGTGGAACAAGTAGGGCCTGAGCTTGGCGAAGCAAATCCCAAGAGGCCTAACAAAGGTGAATATCTTTTTTATGAAACAGGGAGGCAGGACCTTTGGGAAGGGAACCCTGAGAGGCCTAACAATTCTGATACTGAAGGAATTGAAGCTTGGGGAAGGGAACCCAGAGAAGTTGAAAGAGGAACTGTGCTATATTTCTTTTGTTGTATTTGAACTTGGACATGTTGAAGCTTGGGGAAGGAAATCCCAAGGAACCCCCAAAGACATTGAACGTAGTTGAGAATGTTGCAAGGGCCCTGTGGAGTAGGTCCTACAAACAGCCCTTTTTGACTGAACTCATTTTTGTGACATTGACCAAGCTACACCTGGTGAGAAGACCACCTGAAAACAACCTTGGTTTTCTAACAACAATTTTTCCTTTTTTAAAGATTTCCTAACACATTTTTGTAAAAGAGTGAGGGCAAGCATAGGTTTAGACACAGACGGATTATTGTATTGGACTCTCAGACATTGACGCCCCTTAGAAACATAATTTAAGGGAACCATCCCTTTAGCATTAGGGCCAATTAGGCATTGCACCAACCCGGGAACCTTAGTAAAGAAAGGTTTTGAAACGAACATGTTTGAGTCTGTGTCTCTCTTGATACCATGCCTGTCTCGCACTAGCCATGCCTTTCAACATCCTTCATACCAAACCAGTGAAACACTCCCAAAAGAAACCCAGCAGAAAAACCTTCATTTCCTTCAAGACCTTCCCGGTGGAAGCACTCATGGAAGAATGTGCCAACCTCCACCTTACATGGACCGAATACCTCCAACCGAACAGCGACTCTACTGGAAGTACTCAACACCACACTTTCAGTCTCTATCGACCGGTAGGCGCCTCTGAAACAATGCACCTGCAAACCAAAACCAACCGCGACCCTGGTACACACAAGAACTCAACTTCAGCAAAAGAGTCATCAGGAAACAAGAGAAAACCTGGTGCTGCTTCAGGTCCGCATCCGACCTGGCACTCCTCAAGGAACTCTGAGCAACCTGCCGATAAATCATCCACATAGCCAAGTCCATCTACTATCATAACACTATAGCAGAGGCCAACAACAAAATCAGAGCCCTTTTCAAAGTGGTCAAGCACTGTGTCAACCCACATCCCTCCCTTGCCATACCACACTCCATCGAAAAATCCACTGCCATAAACACATATTTCATCAACAAAGTCAGCAAGTTTCGACAGCACATAGACACCAGCTCTGCATCCACATACCCACCTCACGTCCCTCCTTGCTAAATCTCCACACCCTAGACAACATTCAAGACTTTCTCAAAAGAGGACCTGGTAGACACCCTGGCTGCCCTCAAAGCCACATTGTATACAGACGAAATCCAGCATCCATCCTCAAGTCCCTCCCTGCAGAAAATCTCCTTCCCAACCAGAGATAATCAACAGCTCCCAAACTCAAGGCACCTTCCCATCAACCCTAAAAACAGTACAAATCCTCTACTACAGAAACCCACTCTAGATCCTGACAGCGTAGGTAACTATCACCCCATCACCCATCTCCCCTTCCTAGGTAAGATCATCATGAAAGCTACACAACTGCAGCAGCACATCAGCAGCACCAATCTCCTCCATAACTACCAGTCCAGGTTCAGACCCAAATGCAACACAGAGTCAGCAACCATACGAGTGGTCGCCCGACACCTTCAACATCCTTGGTGATGGCCACCCCTGCCTCCTGGTTCTACTCGACCCCTCGGCCGCAAATCCAAAGTACTGCACTCCGAGAAAGGAAAAACGCAAAAACCCAAGGTCACGAACCAAGCAAAAACCAATCAAATTAAAGTTCCAGTAAAATGCAATCCATATGCAATCCAAAAAGAGTTCCAAGAAGTCAAGAGTCCGGGTGATCCATCCAACGGGTCATTAAAACCAAAAGAGGGTAAAGACAGAGGCAGTCCAGGGGGCTGATTCTAAGCTTGTGCTAAAAGCTGTGTGGAAATACGACCTGCTCCCCTCCAGTTTCCAGCACCACCATTCTGTAGTGGGTGGAAGTATTGGAGGAGAGATGTCGTACTTCCCAGAAGCAAAAACTGCTAAATTCTCCTGTTCTGGGGGAAACATGTGATCCAGTAGCACTGCAAGCATTTCTTTAAAGACTGCCACTTTTCTAATTTAAGAAAGTTTTCTTAAACTTTCATTAAACAAGAAAAGTGGTGCTACAGTACAAGAAATGCTGTGTGTCGTATATTAACTCCTTTTATTCACGTGCTAAACCATTGCTGCTGGGAGGAGAATCTACTGCATTCCTCAAGGTTGCTAGGGTTGCTGTCAAGCCCTAAATCAGGCTCATGCAAGAGCCAGGGCTTTCATGTCCCAGCACCACATTCTTTACTTGTCAGAATACGGTGCATGTAAGAAATGTATGGTTCCGTCTTTTAACAACATATTTCTAATTTATCACAAACCTCTGAATCAGGCCCCAGGTAGGGGGCCGAAGTTGAAGGAAACAAGAACAGTATACAGATGCCTGCAACGAAACAGCTAAGAAGTGGTGAAACACCGAAACAGCCGTGTTTTGTAATTACAGCATTTGCGTTTGATCACAGGGGCACATGACGTGCCATCTCGTACATTGATGGACAGGCGTGCGTGCGCTGTGCTGGGAATTGACGTCTGTGCAGCCTGTCCTGAAGTCTCCACAGCAACCTCCAGGAGCGGTCTGCCTTTTTGAGAGACTGGCATCTGGTTGGTTCAGAAAACACATGGGCAGGAATGGAATCTGTGACACTGGATGGGGGCAATGCACTCGTCAAAGGCCTCCTGTCATCCTCCCTTCTGCCCCTGAGAAGTGTCTTATATGCAGCTGCATGCCTCATCAAGGGTCTACGCAGATATGAACACATCTCGCCAGGCCTCATCGACCTTCACTGGCTCCCACTGCACGTATGAATGACCTATATGTCTTACTGCATCAAATAGAAGGCAGTCGACCACAAGTCACCCAGCTACCTTGTTGGAGAAAATCAGCATCTCCGGTGGACAGTGCATCACCATAAGCCATGACACGTGCAGACTTGAAATATGCTGCTGCAATAAGCAAAGGAACAGGAAACAAGCCTTCTTTGTCTATGTCCCAAGACTATGGAACCTCCTCCCCAGTCAGCATTAGACCCCCCCCCACTCTCCTCCAATTCAGAAAAGCACTCAAGACCCAACTCTTCAAGGAATCTCTCTGCCTCAACACCTAGGCCATCACATCGCCCCTGCGCTATGTGTCTTGCCCGCCCGCTCCTCTGCACCACCTATTACAGCTGTACCCCTCCTCTGTGTCCCTCTGTATCTCCCTCACTGTGTATCTATTCTGTTGTTACCTCTGAAAAGCACTGCATCTGTATTGACTTTCTGGCCCTCCTCTCTTGTATCTCTTCCTGTTCCTGCAATGAGAGTAAAATAATTGGGAGTTAACATGACTGCCACTCTATCAATGGACACCCAGGTTTCATCTGTATACCAGTCTGGGTTTTTCCATTTGAAAATCTTGAGACAAGTCCTCTATTTTATACCATCTGTTCTAAGGCCACTAGGTGTGGCCGCTATGATATCCAGCCGCCTGGACTATTGCAATTCACTCTATCTTGCTTAGCCCAAGGGGCTGATCCTTTGCTTACAGCGCCTCCAGAATTTTGCAGCCCGGGTGGTGACTGGATTACATTATGGTGCCCATGTCTCCCCGGTTCTGCATCGCCTGCACTGGCTAACGGTGGTCCAGCGCATTGACTTTAAAGCACTCTGTATTGTGCACCGTGCTCTGCATGGACAAGGGGCAGAATATCTATGTACTAAATTCTCTCGCTACCTCCCCAGGCATTCCCTGAGGTCTGAGTCAGCCGGCCTGCTGTGTGTTCCATCTTTTCCTCGTGTCAGGCTTGGTGGACGTGCCTTTTCCATTGCAGCAGCACAACTGTGGAATAAGCTTCCTGTTGAATTGATAAATATCCATAATCATTTGGTTTTTAGGAACGCTCTTAAAACTCATCTTTTCCAATCTGGATGGCTATAGTTATGATGGTGTGTGCTTGGGGTCTCTCCAGCGCCATGATGCCTTTGGGCGACCGTGCTCTATATAACAAACCCTAACATAACATAACAGAACATACTGTATACCTCTGTAAAGCACTCTGCTGCTTCTTGAAGCTAGGTCCACGCTCACTAAATACCATAATAATGATCCATAATCAGGATAATGAAAATAATAACTGCAACACTATCTTACACCAAAACCCACCAAGATGCTTTGCATCTACTGCCCCTAGTTTACAGAGCATGCCAATGCTTTTCAAAGACGTAAGCCTGAATGAAGAAGACTGCTGACTGCAGCCCGTTGTATTGATGCAAAAATACAATAAATATCACAAAGGACCTGCAATCAAATGCAATATTGGAAAAGCAGGTGTGAGTAGTGGTCCGGTTTTATACCTGGAACAATAATTATTTACTTTCAGAGATTATTGTCTGTGTCAATACAATTTCTACTACTGCAAAGAATGTTACATACATGGTGGAAACCTGGTTTCAGGATGCAATATTGAAGGTCTGCCCTCCAACATCCGTTGCAAACATGTGTATTGGGCAACACTGACCAGTCTACTGAAGCTGCTCAGTATCATTAGGTAGGCAGAATCCGTTTTAGGAAGGGGCAAGCGCTTCCATCAATGTACGTGGATCACGAGGACCCAGCTCTTTGAGGACCTCTGGACAGGCACGGTGAAATACAAAGCATGTTTAGAAGTCTGCTAATGGCCTGAGAAAATGCAGAGAGAGTAACTTTACAGTTAACTAGAGGCAACGAGCCTTAGAGTGCTACTTTTTTTTTTCTTTTGTTTAAAGGTTTTTATTACATTTTACAAACAACCAAACAATAAAACCAAACAAACAGTGCATGTTCCAACAGTTTCAATACACTTTTTTTAATTCCTAACCACTTCTCCCTCACCACCAACCCCCTTGCGAATCTATTGCATTGAACCTTCAGTTTCCACAGCCTGTGGTTCGGTCTCCTCCTCCACAGGCTCAGTCGGGTCGTCTAATGACCCAAACAGTCCGGCTATCAATGATTTCCAGCCCATCAGGGACTCATTCTCCTCCTCCCATCATTGCTACACACTTCTTGCCATGCCATGGTTTCGGCTTCTGCCCATTTTTGCAAGTCTTTCCACCACACCTCTATCCTCGGCACATGGCATGACTTCCATCCCATGGCAATCCTTCTTTTTGCAAGCATATAAGCCAGGTCCCTTAGTTTGCTTACATGCCTGAGTTTCTGTGGTCTCGGGAACCCCCCTAGCAGACAGGCCCACGCCGTATCCACTACTATCTTGACCCCTCTTCCTTCTAGTTTCTCTTTTACTCCCCTCCAGAACCTCTTTATGATCTGGCATGACCAGAACATATGCACCATGCCCGCGTTCTCTTCGTCGCACTTGGGGAATGCTTGCCGACCTGCATTCTCGAACCTCGATATCCTCCAAGGCGTCATATAAGCCCTGTGTGTTATGTACAGCTGTATCTGTTTCAGCCTCGCATTTCTAGACACCTTCTTATGATACCCTTGCACCCGTTCCCACATCCCATCTTCCATTTGGGCCCCAACCTCCGTTTCCCAGTCCATTCTCGACTGTGTGACCTCCTTCCCCACTTTAGACATCAACATCTCATACAGTCTGGAAATCTCATGACCCCCCTCAGCTATATCATATATCACGTCTATGGCGGCGTCCAATTCTTCCTCCAGCACAGTTTCAGGCCATGTTCTCTTAATCCTCTTGGACAGCTTTATTCCCCCTTTGTCATGGAGGTTCTGAAGCTTCCATAATGCCACTCTGTTTCGCGTGCCATGCCACAGAAAGTCCCTACACATGCTATTCAGTTTGGTAAAAAACCCTTTAGGAATCAGGTACGGTATATTCCTGAAGTAATGTAGGAGCCTCGGCAGGACCACCATCTTTAGCATCGCTCCCCGCCCCACCATCGCCAAAGGCAGCTTCACCCAAAACCGCATGCACTTCTCAATTTTTTTGATAGCTACTTCTGTATTACACCTATGCTCCTCCTCCACGGTGTGATATATGTCTATTCCAAGGTACCGAAAAGTACTTACCGCCCATGGTACCTGTAAAACCGGTAACCTCTCCACTGGAACCCCTATATGCCCCCCCAATGGGAACCTTCTGGGGGTTCACCGCTATGCCGGATTGCGCAGCGTATCTCCCAAGCAATTCCAAGATGTACTGGAGGTTCTCCTCTGGAAACCGCACATACAGCATCATGTCGTCTGCATATAGGGAGATCAAATGCCACTCCCCATTCGCCTCGATGCTTATGGTGTCATATTGTTGCCTCAGATAGATCACGAGAGGTTCCAGGGCCAGTATGTAGAGCATAGGAGACCACGGACATCCTTGTCTCGTACCCCTCCTAAGCTGCCACCTCTCTGATATCACACATCCTGTCTTAACTCTAGCCAGCGGTTCACTATACAAAATCTTGGCCCACCTTACATAGCCAGGCCCTAACCCATAGTGTTTCAGGGCCGCCAGCAGCCACGGCCACTTGACGGAGTCAAAGGCCTTGATCGCATCCAAAGACATGATTGCCATTTCCTCATCACTTCCACTGCCAAACTCAATGATCCTCTGGAGTCGCCTATGATTGTTGGTGATGTTTCTATGGGGGACATAGCCCGTTTAATCCGGATGTATTAACTTGCTAATAACCCTCTTCAGTCTATTCGCCAACACTGCAGTTAATATCTTGCCGTCTTGGTTCAGCATTGACACAGGTCTAAAGGAACCACAGCTACGGCCAGGTTTATTTGGTTTAGGGAGAGGTACTATGACAGCCTCTCTCAGTGACTCCGGTAAGCAGCCCATCTCGAACGCTTCGTTTATCATTTCTAGCAGCGGGGGGAGGACCTCTTCTATATATACCTTATAAAATTTGCTTGGGAGCCCATCTGTCCCCAGGGTCTTACTAGTAGGCAACTGCCTCACCACCTCCCCCAGTTCTTCCAGGGTAATCGGGGAGTCCAATTCCTCTCTTCCTCGCTTATCTTGGGCAGCCCCATATCATCAAGTGTTTCCTTTATCATTACATGGCTACTTTCCCCATCTTCCCCGTATAACACTTTATAATAATCCACAAACACTTGATTAACTCCCTCCTGGGTGTCCTCTACGCTACCATCTTCCCTCTCTATAGTTCTAATTGTGGCTCTGGGGGCCTCGCTCTTATATAACCATGCCAAAAGTCTCCCGGTTTATCACCTCCCGCATGCTGTCTCTCTATGTACTTTTTATGATTAACGTTACACAACCTCTCCCAGTATTCCGCACATTTTTGCTGTAGCTTAAGTATTTCTCTGCTGTATCGTCACCGGTTTTTAAGGCCTCTTCCAATTTTGCTTCTGTCTCCCTCAGTTCAGCCGAAACCCCACCCTGTAGGCCCTTGGATTTCGCCATGGCCGCCCCCCTCATGACAACTTTAAAGGCCACCCATAATGTCCCCGCCGAGTCCACACTCCCAGTGTTGGTTTCAAAATAGTTTACTATCTATCCCGCAAATCCTCTCTAAAGAAGGGGTCTCTCAACGCCTCCGCTCATAGGCACCATGTCAGGATCCTCGCCCTTGGGGGGCAGTATTGCCATGCAAGAATCAGGGGCGAGTGGTCCGAGAGGACCCTGGCCCTGTACTCTATGTGTGCAATCTCATTTCAGGTGATGCGAAGACATAGTCCAGCCTAGTTGATAACTGCTGTGGGGCCGAATAATGCGAATATTGCCTTTCCCCAGGGTGCCACACTCTCCATGCATCTTCCAACCCAAAGTCATCAAGCAGTGTCTGTAGCGCCCTGGCTGCAGGGGCTGGTCTATCCAATTTCCGTCCGATCTATCCACCCTCGGGTTCAATACGCAAGTGAAGTCCCATCCCCAGATCACCGCACTTCACACACACATGCTCAGGTTCGCACTCAGTGTCCTAATGTACGCCGCTGTGTTCTGGATCGGGGCATACGTGTTAACAATACTTATCTCCCTGTTCTCTACCAATCCCCTCAGCATAACCATCCTCCCGTCTGTCTCAGCCACCACTTGCAACCGCTGAAACGGGACATGTGGCGCCACCCATATAAGTACTCCTCTTGCGTAGGCTGAGTACGATGAGCCCACCAACACCCCCTTCCACTTTCCCGCAATCATGTCCATCCTCTCACGAGTGAGGTGGGTTCCTTGCAGCAATGCAATATCTATTTTTTGCCTGCGCAGATGCAGCATAACCTTGTTCCTTTTTAAATAGCTACTAAGCCCCCGCACATTCCATGTGAGTATTTTAAGGTCCCCCATGGCCTGGTATGATCCCATTCCCTCCCCCCCAGGTGCCGTTTAACTTTGAGTTCCAATCCAATCCATATAGGCTTGCATCCCATTCTAAAACCCCTTTAACCAAAAACACACCAAACTTCCCGCTCAATCTCCCCCCGCCTCCCATCCCTTCCCCAACACCCTCGCCCCCAACTGTTGCCCAGCTCCATCCCTGGATCTCAGGCTCCCACGCATCTAGCTCTTTCCGGCTTTCGCCTGTACTCGAAGCTCCGCAGGGTGAGGCCTCCCTAGTGGCCAACCTACTACAACTACAACTATAATTCGGGGGGGTAGGGTACTTCCGCCCTGCCGCTCCAATAGCACATCGAATAACTACACATTGCCATACAATTTAAATATATGTAACCGCCACTATATTCCAGTCCATCAAGTCTCTTACAATCAGCAATATGTTATCGAATATCAGCCTCCTACAGCCAGGCCCATCATTCTCAGCCTTCCCCTAGGCGCCCTTGGGATGTTTGCTCGCCACCATAGCAGTATGCATATCGTATCTGAGTCACTTTTCACGTCCATTTTGTGTTGTGGGATGTTTTTACCCATGCATCCAAGCCCTACCATAAAACTGTGCATTACTGGCATTGAAAACATCAAGATGGCCAGAACTCCCCAGAGAGTGCACAGGGAAAACATGAAGAATAGGCTGCCACCCATTTTTGCCTATGTTGTGAGCACAGGAGGGCACTGCCTAAAACCACCATTGGGCTACACACACAGTAGCCTGAAACCATTGGGAATGGCAATGCTGATTGCCAAAAGCAACCCAGAACTGTGGGGAATTCATTTTCTTAATGTCAAAAATGGATGCAATACTGGTGCTCACCACTATCAGAAAGCCGGCGTTTTAAAACCACCAGACTTTTGTGTAGAACTGAACAAATGAACCCAAACCAGGCCAAGGACAGACTTGCTAAGAGGTGGATACAATTTAAAACTATATTCTGAAATGACTTAAAGGAAGTAATTATTTAATGTATATATAAAAAATAGCTGGGGATGCCAGCAGCTTAGGTGAATTTGGGTTTAAAGCTACTAAAATTGAAATGTTTAGAATAAATGAGTGACCTACTTGTGAGTGTCAATTAGGTTGCAATTGTTTAAATGTCATAGTTTTGAACTTAGAATCAGTGTTCTAGCTGCATGTGTAAAAATTGTCAGTGTGATTTGAATGTAGAAAACTGGGAACTAAAGTGACATTTAGCTGAAGCCTGGCTGGAAGAGAGTGAATTCTGCCCGGCAACTACCCCCGACAGGAGTGAAACCTGCTCAGCCACTCTTCCCAGGCCTGGCTGCATCCTGCTGCCCCCACCAAAAGGAGGTGACACCTCTCTGATTGAATTAGGGGAGTGGTACCTGTAGATTGCAGGAAGTTGAACAAAGCCCTGTCCTGGACTCAGGCAAATGTTATATTGGGGGGCTCGTAAAATGGCTTCCTTTTGGGAGAAACTGGGAGGGGCAGTGCCTGTGAGAGCAAGCTGAGCTTGGGAGAAGTGGATAAACCAGAAATTCCACCATGTGCTTTGGAAAACCACACCCCTTTGGGGCCAGAGTATGATTTTAAAAAGATGGATAATTCACAGTGCGGACTTGTCAAAATTATATAAATAACATCATCATTCTTGTGATTTTTCTGTGCACATTTTAAGAGGTGTTAGGACCCTGTGGGATGTTCTTGGGGATAGTAGCGGAAAAAAAGGTTGTTACTCCAAATGTATGCATGTTAAAAATCTGACACTTTATCATCTGAAACCCATATCCCTGGTGCACATTTGTGTAAAATCTGGAAAGGTTTAGAGGTCGTTAAGTGGATGAAAAGGGGAAAATTCTGTCATAAGTGGACACAACATCGTACAAAGACAGGGATCGGATGGTTTGGTGCTACAGAAAATATGTTAACTGGACCTATAATATTAGAAAAATGGTACATAGATAAATATGTATTTGGGTCAGAAATAGATTTTTGTGCAATTTGACAAGGGGAGGATCATCTGACCATAAACCTGCCTCATCACTCTGACTCACAACCCAGTTCCCCCAATCAAGGGAGAGAGGAGGAACTGGCCAATGATAAGTTGAGAGGGTTGTGCATGCAGAATGAGCCGACCACCCACTTTCTAAACACATAAAAAGAGCCACTGGAACCCAGGTAGGGACATTCACTTTCCACTTTCTTGCGGGACGCTTTGCCGGGAGACTCCAGACTTCAAATCCATCAATCTCCAGAGACCAGAGATCCAGAGAGACCAGAGATCCAGAGAGACCAGAACTGTGCAGTGCTGAGAGCAGAACCAGAGACCAGACCGCTGTGAAAAACCGCTAGCAGAAGTCCAGCCAATCCTGACCCGATCGGTGACGAAGTCGCATTCCTGTCCAAAATCTAGTGTGAGTACCCAGCTAGCACTGTGCCAAACCCAATCTCTTAGTTTAAAATAATATAATCCAAACTATTTTAGCCTATTAGAACTACCTCCTAGAATCGTGTCATTCGTGTCATCTTTAAAACAGAAAACTGTCATCTGTCATTCTGAGCTTTAAAATTTAAAATCTGAAAAACTACCTTTACTAAATCGACAGTATCTCCGGAACCGTTTGTGCTAGGAACGAGATTTCATCTTAAAGCTAAGATTCTAGGCTTTCCAACGAACCGACTTCCTACTCCTTATAGTGCCTCCGTAATCGCGCTCGACGCACGTGACTAAATATGCCGCGATTTGACATTTTGCTTAATTTCAGCCACGTGTAAAAATATTTGTCTTTGCTTCCATCCCTGAAATCTGTTTTCAACCTAACAACCATCCCTGAATCATTGACAGGGCTGGCCTGAACTGATTCAAAGTATCTATCACCTAACCTGAACCTCCTATACGGAATTAAAAGCATTTTTCGCATATTTTTCACTTCTTTGCATACCACATCAAAGTATATTGTCTGTGTTTCAAACTCCTACCTGTTTTCATTTAAGCTTGCTAGGGGGGAACTGAATTATATTTGATTGCATTCCTGAGAACTGTGTGCTTTTCTTCCATCTCTTTACCTTGTAGAAAGGGGGGGGGGTGAATTGTCAAAGAGAAGTGATTACATTGGCCCTCATTACGACCCTGGCGGAAATCGAAAAACGATGGCGGAAATGCAATACCGCCATCGAATAGCGCTCGGTGCGACTATGACCCGTCACCGCAAAGTACGAAGCCATTAGCGACACCGTAGTGAACGCCAACGCTAACTGCACCAAGCACGCGCGCGCGCGCCATGCCAAACCGCAAACACCACCATGGTGCAACGGTACGCCAATTCCGACCCTAGCGGACATGTACCTAACGCCATCAGGCATGGCGTAATGTACCATTCCGCCATGGCGAGAAGTACGGCATCGCGAATCAACCGTAAACGGCCCCACTGAGTGCCTGTACACCGCTCCCTGCCCACAAAGTACAACCCCCCGTAGGTGCAATGAAGTCACAATGCAACCATTGAAATGTACAAGTCACCCATGCATGCCAACGAACAAAATAAACACAAGAGGGGCCAATGGGAGCTGCAGGGCACAGATGGCACGAATACAGAAGCAATCCCAATGGACATGACCACAGTCCCCCACCAAGAAATGCACGCAAACACAGGCACCTGTGACCAGCAATATTCCGATAATCCCATCATTCCACCAGTCCACCTGGCTGACCGGCATCTGTTACACAAAACCCAATCCCCCGCCCCTGAGCATGACAACATTCAAACTGTCATATAGGCAGCCCCCATCCCTGACCTCACGGGCTTAGTAGGCAAACGCGCCCAGTACAGTACCACGCAACTAAACCCCGAAGCTGGAACCCAATGCAGATCTCCTCACAATACATCGCCCCCCAAATAGGCATATGCCACACCACTTGCAAAGAAAAACGCTACACGGGCCAAATCAGAATAGAAATTTATGCACATCAAAGTCACCAAGCCCATACAGCCATCAGGTCATGAACTCCAAAACACTAATCACCATTGTGGGCTGCATCCGCAAGAAATGACCAGCCACTACTTGTGTGTCGCCCTGTTCCCCCATGGTACACAGAGCCACATTCACGTACGAAAAGGCAACATGGAAGCGCACAGAACCGCAGGGCCGTCCCAATGGGGAGGCACTAGTCCAGCTGAAAGGCCGAAATGTTGCTCCGAGCCACCAGTACTGCGTAAGGGCATGTGGGCCATTGGCGATCGTCCCATAAGATCGTAATGCTGCTCCACTGATTAACACGAAGCAGCAGGTGTCGGGAGTAAAATCCATCTGCAGGAGTGGCATACAGATGGCAGTGGCAAAAGGGGAGGAGATACCTGTCAACCAAAAGAAAAGAAAAAGAACAGAATGGCCATCAGAACTACATTCGAACAACTCACTTCAATGATCACACGAAATCCACAGCCATATGCATGCTAGCCCACTCAAAAGGATCATCACCACCCCAAAACCACTTGCGACTCATAAACATCTATATCGAGGTGCAAACACCATCACAAACGAGTGTACCTGTGCATGCGTCTGTCAAAACAGAATCCATCAGATGGGAATGTTAACGTGCATGGACACAAGTGTCTGAGTGCGCCTCGAGACAGGGAGGGCTCAACAAGGCCAGATAGACGATGGTCCCACTATGGCAGCCCTGCATCACATAGCGTAGGGGAGGCGGATAGATCCCAAGAAGCCCTGTACATGGCAAACTCTGTATCAAATCACCTGCCCATGCATCCATTCATCATTCCCTCATCCCGGGATCAAAACGCCTGAACAATTACTCACATAACATTAGAAACATCCATTGAGTCTGTGCGTTATGCAGCCTGCAAAATCCACAGTGCCCCAGCCCGTAATTCCAGTGTTGTGAAGTAACATGTATTTGGGAACGGCCGGCCTCATCGCCCACGTAGCTATTGCGCATCCCAAACTATTCATATCAATCATTGCTCCCTCGCCATGGGCCCTGTCTCAAGGACATTGAACAATAGAACGTTATATTTGCAGTCAGACCTGTGGGCATCTCCTCGCCGCTAGCTGGAAACCGAAAGCGCCGCCCTTCGAATTCCTCATTTGCAACATCACGTCGGAAAGGCATCTGTGGCCGTTTGAAATCACTAATTATTCCATCGAGTGCGGCTGTGTGTGAAAATGGCAACTGCCTTCACCCACGAATGGGACGCCCCGCCCGTCGTTGCAACTCGGTACAGTGATGCATGAGGGCCCACCGTCACTCGAGTACTACGTTCCACTGACCCTTCACAAGTCTGTTCGCGACTGCACAGATAGTATGGGAAACAATGGGACCACAGCAGAATGAACATATCAATCCAATTTTACACGGCCATCGGGTACAGAT
Source organism: Ambystoma mexicanum (assembly GCF_040938575.1). Classification (NCBI taxonomy): domain Eukaryota; kingdom Metazoa; phylum Chordata; class Amphibia; order Caudata; family Ambystomatidae; genus Ambystoma; species Ambystoma mexicanum. The sequence goes on along the minus strand of NC_090924.1, from coordinate 1,105,453,008 downwards.
ACATGATAGCAATAGCAAGATACCATTCCCCGAATTGCAGCGTTGTGCGCGTGACGTGCTCGGCCAAAGGGGAGAGCAGTTTGCACAGGTGGAATGAATCACCACAGGTGGAGGCCATACAGCCTGAAAACACATAAATTGCACAGCCAGTCTCCTCCCACAACCACACCGAAACGCTACCGGCAGGACTCGCGATGTTGGCTCTGGGGGACCTGATAGCACTGCAAGTGCTCCAACTCCAAGAAGAAGACGAACACCAACTACAACCAGCCGCACGGAGGAGACGCAGGAGGAGGAGGAGGCCAAGGCAGGGCCAGCAAGGCCCACCAGCACAGCCACTACCACCACGCAGGCAGACCGCAATACCACGCCTCCGAGCACATCCGTTCAACCTCACTGATGAGCAGATCCACACCCTCTACCGTCTGGACCGGGACACCATAGCCGCCATTGTGGACATGACACAGGCTGACCTTGTCAGCATGATAGATAGCCCAACCGCCATCCCACCCCTACTGAAGGTGGTGTCTGTACTCCACTTCCTAGCCACAGGCACCTACCAGCACACAGTCGGACAGTTGCATGGCATATCTCAGCCACTGTTCTCACGGACACTATTGCAAGTGCTCGATGCCCTCCTGCAGCACGCAGACGACTACATCTCCCTACCACGCTCGGAGCAGGAAATTACAAACACGAAAGTGGGATTCCATGCACTTGCCGGCATACCGGGTTGCATTGGTGCCATCGACTGCACCCATGTGGAATTGGTCGTCCCACATGCCATGGAGGCCCAGTACCGCAACCGAAAACAATTTCATTCCCTGAATGTACAAATGGTGTGTGACTCCAACAGGATCATTACACATTGTTGTGCCCGATTCCCTGGATCAACCCATGATTCTATGGTCTTGAGGAACTCTACAATACCACGCTACATGGAGCGACACGCAGGGAACAGATCCTGGCTACTCGGTGAGTCTCATTACATGCATGATGATGTGGGGTATGTGAATTGGCAATGACCTGGCAGGAAGGGGGGGGGGGGTGTGCGTACGTATCAATGGCATTCCACATCATACGTTTCTCGTCCACATACAGGTGATGCTGGATATCCACTGAAGAGATGGCTCCTCACACCAGTCCGGAACCCACGGGACCAGCATGAGGAGGACTACAACCATGCCCACTCACGTACCCGTGTAGTCATAGAACAGGCAATCGGCCTACTGAAGACTCGTTTCCGCTGCCTCAGCAGGTCTGGCGGGGCACTCCAGTACCGCCATGAGAAGGTTGCAAAGATGGTGATGGCATGTGTCATGCTCCACAGCATGTGCGTACGTAGAAATGTGCCCATGCCCCCTGACGCAGAACTGCAAGCACCTGAAGATGGTCATGATGAGGGTGGGGATGTGGCAGCACCTCATGGAGTCTGCGAGGCACCGGAGGCCCGTGACATTCGTCAGCATCTCATTGATGTATGCTTCTAGCACTCACGCCTGGTGGCTGATACATGGACACGGGACTCGTGGCACTGCGTGTGTCTGGGACATGCACAACATGGACTGTACGCCTATGATGGCCTAGTACACAAAGATCAATGTCCACACATCTCATTGGTTGATCGTGCACTTTTAATGGCATATGTGATGTCATGTTGAACACCCTATCGACCCGCCACCCAAGTGAGCCCAACACACCCCCTCCACCCTCCTACCTCCCCCCCGAACACCAGTGTCCAAAGATGCTCATTGTCAGTGGGCTGTCGCTATTGCATGCCCCCTCTGCGGGTATCAGGGGCACCCCTGCCTGTGTAGCGCAGGTTCCTTCCAGATCTACGTTGGGGGCTGCCCTGGACGGAACTTGCAACGGATGATGTGTCTGCCTGCTCACGTCCATGCATGTCCCTAAGGGTTTGCGAGAGCTCAGTGAGCACACGGCGCACTGCGGCAAGTTCGGCACATACGTCCTTGGCCGTCGCATGCAGTTCCCCCCTGAGGCTCTCGGTGCTACACTCCATTTGGACTCTCAGGCTCTCGGTGCTACTCTCCATTTGGACTCTCAGGCTCTCGGTGCTACTCTCCATTTGGACTCTCAGGCTCTCGGTGCTACTCTCCATTTGGACTCTCAGGCTCTCGGTGCTACTCTCGATTTGTGCCCTAAGTGTCTCAGTTGATGTTTCTATGTCTGCCTTAGTGCCCCCACATTCATCAGCATGGTCCTTGAGGAGCGTGGCCAGTTGCTGCTGTTGTTCGATCAACTGGTCGAGGGACTGTTGCCTCTGCTGGGCCATGGCCATTTGCGGGGGTGTCACAGAGGGGCTGTTGTCCTCATGTTGCCTTGCCACAGGGCTTGTGGGGGATGGCCAGTCGTCGTCTTGTGGGTGCCCCTGCGTGGTATCCTCATGTTGTACGGGATGGGACAGACAGGGGGATTGGGACAGGTCATGGATGGATCTGACTTCGGCATCCCCGTTTTCTGTGTCCGAGCATGCTGCCATCAATGGGGTGTCACCTATGGTGCTGCTGCCACCAGAGGCAGTGCCTTCTGTGGCATCCATTGGGGGGACCTGTGGTGGTGGTGTTGTGGGCATGCTGGCTGCTGGGGTGCCTGTTGATGTTCCCTCCTCTGTGCTGCCACCTGATTTGTGCTGCTGCCGTGTCTTGATGCGTGCAGCTGAGGTGGAGGGTCTCTGGCCGTTGGTCTTGGCCCTCTTTGCAGGTGTGCTGGTAGGGGTGTCCTGTAGCTCGTCGTTTGGATCGGACCCTGTGGTGGAGTAAAGGAGGGCGAGGGTTATTGATGGGTCTGTGGGAATTGGAATGGCATTGTATCACATGCATTGGGGTGGTACCTGAGGGTGATTTGGGTCGGGGCCTTGGAGGTGCTTTGATTTGTGTGTGGAGTGAGGGTGCAGTTGTTTGGCAGCCTGCAGTTAGGGTGTGCCTGCTGCACGTGTAGTGCGTGTATTTGGGGTTTTTAATTATTTATGTATTTATTGTGGGTTTTAACGTGCGCTATCAGGCCGATGTGTGTGGGCGTTCTCCTGGACATGTGTTTCTGTTGCACTATGTGGACGCATGGTACTTCACATGGATGGACTGTGTGGATTTGGCATTGTTTTATCTGGCCCACCTACCTGAATCTTCGGATGTCTGCACTCCTTTCTCCATCCCTCCGACTCCCTCTATGCTCTCCATTCCGATGGTGGAGGCACAGATTTCTTCCCAGGGGGTCAACTTGATGGGTGATTCAGGACCTCCCCCGGTGGCTGTGGCAATGTTGCGGTTGGCAGAGAGTATGCTGCGGACGCGTATCCGCAGGTCGTCCCATCGCTTGCGGCATTGCTGTGGGGTGCGGGGTGCGGTCCCCACCGCACTTACCCGCTGTGCCACCAGAGCCCATATGGCCTTCTTGTTTGCAAGTGCCGTCCTGGTCATTTGCGTGCAGAAGACGACGGCAGCATTCTCCTGGAGGGTCTCTGTTAGCACGGTGAGTTCCTCACGGGAGAAGTGGACCTGCCGCTTGCGGTCGCACGCTTTCTTCGCTACTTTTCCCATTTTTCTTGGTTTCGCTAGGGTGGTTGACGGGTTGGGGTGTGTTTCAGGGTAGTGATTTTAGTGGTTGTGTGGTTTTAGTGTACTTATAGGTGTACGCCGGGATGTTTCCCGTTCCGGCCCCATGTTTTAACTTCCGTTTCCGTATATTTCCGGCCACCGTACTTTCCGGTAGGCGCACACTGCGGTGACCGCTAAGTGGGGTGGCGGTATTGCACCTAGGGCGCCGTACGGCGGCGGTGTGGGCCGTTTTGGGGTCATTTCCGCCATCGCGGACTTTGCACTTCCGCCATGCCGTGGTGCTCGTGCCCGATGGGTCGGAATGGGCCGCACTTTGCTCCTTCGTGCAATGGCGGAAACGCTATTTACGCTGTGGCGCTCCGGTCAGTCGCTTTCCGCCAGGGTCGTAATGAGGGCCATTGTCTTTTGTTGAAGTCATATCAAGTTTTTTTTCTGTACTGCATTTTCATTCATCATTGCATTGTCCTTGAAGCCATAAAAGCATTCTCAGCTACTTTATCCTCTCTATATCACTTATAAGCCATCAAAAGAGTGTACCACTGTAACATTATCCATTGCTGATCACTATCATCTTCACAAGTGTGCTATCAAATATTAATTTATTATAAAAGTGATATATATATATATATATATATATATATATATATATATATATATATATATATATATATGTATTGTTTAATTTTCAAATAAACCTTTTAATTTGCAAAACAAACCTACTTCTTGGCTCAGTGGGGTCAGGGGGATTCTAAGAGAGGGGTGTTATATAAGGGTTGTCATCCAGAGTAAACAAACTGGACATAAAAATATATCAATAAGGGTTTCCCTCAGCATCCCAGACTAGGCATTGACTTAGCTGTAGTGTTGAATTGAATCCACTTAAAGTGTCTCTTCCGTGTCTTGATCCGGGCAGCCCTGCAGATCCAGCCATGTTGTTGCTTCTTCCGGAGTGTTAAAAAAATGCATTTTGCTCTTATACACGACCTTCAATTTCGCAGGGTACAGCAGCATATATTTTATCCCAGCCGACCGCAGCCTCCTTTTGATAGTTACATAGCTGTACTGCTGCCTTTGGACCAGCATAGTATATTCCGGGTATGCCGTGATAGTGCTCGAGGCCCTCTCAATTGTTCCGCCTTTCCGAAAATACTCCAGTATTTTCTCGCGGCCTTTGTAGTTCAGTATTTTGGCAATTATCGCTCGTGGAGGGGCCCCTGGTCTCGGCTTCCTCATGAGAGCTCTATGTGCGCGCTCCACCACAAATCCCTGCAAGAGTGTACCGCCCCGATTCCTTGTAGGAGTAAGTTCTCAATGTAATCAGTCGGGTCCTAGCCCTCCTCACCTTCCGGCAAACCCACCACGCGAATATTGTTTCTCCTCGCTCTCCCTTCTGCTTCTCCTGCTCGAGACTCCAAGTTGGCCACCTGTTGCTTAAGGACATGGATCTCCTTTGCATTGTTGGTGCTGGTGTTCGTGTTAGATTTTACCGCACCCTCCAGGCTGCTTGTGCGTTCCGCCAGTCCCCTGACATCTTGTCTCAGCAGGGAGACTTCGATGCCCACTGCTTCAATTTTAGCCTCCAGGGAGGTGCGTAGGTCCAACATCGCAAACCCGCAAGATTCCTTCAGCTCCGTAATGGCTTTTAAAATCTGATGATTATCAGCCACTGTGGCGCCCTCAGCCTGTGCCATCGGGCCTTTGGTTGCGATGGCCGCAGGAGACTGTTGTGTTTTCGCAAAAATATCCATTGTGGGTTGTTTGTTCTTATTCTTACCCACAGCCCCTTGCGCCGCCATTTTCCAGCCTCCGTTGGGTCTCCCTAGCGTCCGAGTGTCTCACCAACCGTAATTTCCGCTCTTTACCGACTGTCGTGGTGATCTCCAGGCAGTCGCGTCATCCGCCTCCTCTCACCGCTGCTAGTTTCTGATCAATGCCGAGCGAGCGCTTCTCGTGCTTGTCGTGGTGCGGCCTGCATTTTCACACCTCTGCTGCCCTCGGGCCCCTGCCGTCCGGGCCAGCACCCAAGCCTCCACAACCCAAGTCCCACAGCCCCCAGGGGTTTTGTTCCGTCTTCACCTCGCCATTGCCGTTCTTTCCCCATGGCCGCCGCCTCTATTCGTCCTCTTCGGGTATCCTAGTTTAATTTCCTTTGTTGTTGGCCATCTTGTGTGACAATGGACCGAACTGCCACCGTCGTTCGTCGAGCAATTCCTCCAGACTCCCGCTTACGATTCTCTCGATCTTTATACAATGAGCAGAGCACACTTTCCCGTGCGTGTGTGATCAATTCTGGAACCAATGGCGCACTTTCAAAGCTAGTTTTTACGGATCATCTGTTGGATCCTCCGGAGCTACACAGGAAGCACGTCCTACTCCATGGCTGCTCAAGCCACGCCCCCCTAGATTGCTACTTATTAACAGTACAAATTGATGGACTGATGCTCGTGCACATATTTGGAGAGGATTCTTCGTTCTAGGGTATTGGTTGAATCCCAAACAAATCTTCATTTGGATTCATTTCTCAGAATTCAAGGATTCCATAAAGTATGAGGCAAGTTGGATCCACCCTAGAAAACCATTACTGGTTGGTAATCATGTTACAGAAATGCATCAGCATTAGCCGCAGAGTTTGCAGTGGGCGGGAACAGTTGGAAGCGGTGCTCCTACACTATTTTATTATTCATTTTGTACTGTTCCTATATTTTTATTTTCAAAAGAAACACAGTTCCATGACTTCGACCACTGATTAGCCGTAATTTGTATAGGTTTCCCCAGTTTTACCCCATTTGGTCAACCTGCTCTTTTACCCAGTGTTTATTTTGGGAAAGGGATCAGATAAAACAATATTAATCAGGTGAGTTTGTAAACATGAGATACTTCTCACAGATGTCTCCAGCATATGGTGGTTTATTGTATGGTTCAATCAACTTCTGCAGGTTTCCTGGGTATAAGCAGTCTCCTAAAATGTGTGTCTAGCTGCTGCTCATCTACACTCCCTCCCCACACTGTGTTGCCTGCAATTGAATTTCAATTCTGAACGGTGTTGATCAGTAAGCTGGAAAGCCTCCATGAAAACCAGGAATGTATCTTTGCATTTCAGGTGGGGATGGAGGTGAGGCAGCAACAACTCGGACACATTAGCATTCAGGCACTAATCATTGCCCATGTGTTTGTGGACCAAAGGTTAGAATCCTCACCATCATCTGGAGTCCCCCCTAATCGTATTTGTTCTCGAATAAATCTACCAACCTGTCTATCTGAAGATAAAGTATTTGACCGTGGCTCGACTGGGCTTTAATTTCTCCACCAAATGCATCATGGGATATGTAGAGTTCGGGCATTCCAAATGAACACATCAGGTGATTTCAGCCCCAACCATGCTCTTGTTATCATTAATAATACATGTGAGTCAAATCTCGCCTGGCTTACTGTCAGAAATGAAAATAATAATGAATAATGACATGAATGAAATGTGACAATCCAGGCATTTATGTTATATTCTGTTCTAAAGCATGTATTGAATGCACAAACCTAACATACAAGGTTGCCTGAAGCTAAAAAGCTAACACATTACAACAAGTAACAGAAATGATCTTAGATTGTGGGTGACTTAAATCAGTCTATTGATGAGTGAATAGAAAACGTTTAAGCTTTTTTTATGACATTAAGAATGCCTGGCATGTATCTCAGTTCTGCATGTAGGTGGTTCCATAGTCTTCCTACTTGGAATGCAAAAGCTGTTTTACATTTTTCACGGTGAAGAGATTGCAATTTTCTGAGTACCGATAATGCTGAGGTGAGTTGTGGTTGAAGCTGATAGATAAATAGATAGCAAGTCCCCTTATTCAGAAGGCCTGATAAGCAATGCACAATGCCTTGAACTCGATCCTTGCCATCACCGGCAGCCAGTGAAAGGATTGTATGCCAATCTTCTAAGTCAGAGATAGACACATACTGCGGTAGTCTGGATTCATGCAGACAAGCCATAAGAAAGATTGGGAGTCACAGAGAGACGAGCCTCATTACAAGTTGGCCAGTGCGGAGCTAACATGCCGGTATTAACGTATATTGGGGCATTTCCGCACTGGGCACTACAATATTGTCGGTGAGGTGCCGGAATTACCTCCGGCTAGAGCTGGAGGTAATTCCGAGCTGGAGGTAATTCCGCCACCTTAGCTGCAAAAATCACCAGTATTACAGACACCAGTATTATCATTGCTGGTAATAACAGCAAAATTCACCCTACACCGGCACTCGTAGTCTGACGGTAACACCGCCAGTACGCGTGCCAGTGTCAGTATTTCTGTTTGCCGGTATCCTGGAAAATTTACCACCAGTATACCGGCAAACTTGTAATGAGCCCCACTGTTACCAGAGTCCAAATGTGACATGAGAATTCAGGAATGTGAAGATACATTTGCATACATTTGCATGTTTGAGACACTGCAGCAGTTTATGCAGTCTTTGCTCATTTGGCATTCAGGAGCACACGCGTATATTTTGGGGCTGTGGGGCTTGGGCTAATGCCTAGTTGATTTTACTAGATGTTAGGTTGCTGTTCTGTTACAGGGGAATCGACTACGGTTATTCAAATTGTGTTGGAATGTTTTTTGAAATAATGTGTAATAGATCGGCAAAGTTGGGCATTGCTTTATGCAGATCTCGGTATCCTTTTATATAAGTTATTTGGGCACATCCATGCAATTACGCATCTGATGCCCAATGTATGAATCAGTTTACTTAGAAGGGCGGGGTTGATATTATGAAGGAGAGGGGGCAGTGCAGAGCACTAGTTAACTCTGCACTAGTTAGCTGTGAAAGAAAGAGATTTGTTAAACTCGATTTGATGAAAAGGACCTAATCCAATCCACAGCCATAGCTCTGCTTACTATCATCTGGGCCAGGTCAGGAGGATAGCATGACTGCTCGTGTGAAATGCGAATGACTAGTCTAGGAGCACCAAGTCTCCCACTCCACTTGCCTCGGATTCCCACTTGGGGACATCCAGGATGGAACAGCTTCCTTTTTTGATTTCTCCATGAGAACTCTTGTAGCTGCTGTATCATCCGTTCTTTCAAAAGCTTTAACAAGGTGTATGTCAGTTCTATTGGCTCGTGTATAGTAACTCCACCAGTCTCTTGATAATATTTCTGTCTTTATCTCTGAGACCTGAACACCATTGTTGTGTCATCCATGACGTCAAGGATAACCCTGCATAGCATGCTGCTGGTGGATGGGCTTTGCTTTCCTCTCCCCTTTCATAAGGCTGAGCAGGGTCGACTGGGCCATACAATTGTCTCGGGCACCAATGAAAACGTGGCCCACAAGTTGCAATTGGCAGTTCATTCCTTTTGTGACAGAGTGTTTGAATAGTACCCAAGGGGGAGGTTTTTGATAAAATATGATGCGATTTATACATTTAAAGGATATTCATTCGGTAACACTGGTCAAAACCTCTAGCCGTATAGTGAAGTAACTCATCAGACTGGCCCACATGGGCCAAACAAGTGGCCCACTTTGACCCAAAATCTGGCCCACACTAGTATTTTGCATTTTTGGTTGGGGCATTGCACCATTGCTCTGAAGGACAGTCCAAGCCAGAACCGAGGCCTTTACATGAATTCTTAATAGAAGGAAGTTTTCATTGTAGGCAAGCTACTGTGTTTCCAGCATTTCAAATGGAGTGTCACATGACATTTACAGTGGAGATTTTAGCATGATAATGTTTGTTCCTATATAGCGCTTTATTCTGGATTGCTCTGGTTTAAAATCACTATAATAGGTCTTATTATTTCCAAATATAATGATACTCAATCTATTGAATGTGGAAGCATACAAGTTGTGTCTACTATGTGACTGGATTTAAACTTGGGAATGAAACACTGCATCCTGTCAGAGACCAGCGATTAAATCATGAACTATCCATCACAGCCCAGAATGTATTTATTCATATATAAATTGCCTCATTAGCATTACAGCGAATGCTGTGTTTTTCGAGCATAAACAGTAAGACGTCGGGACAAGCCAGCCAAAGAGCAACTTACAATTGTGCAACAATGTTAGTCCTACTATCAATAATAATACATTCCTAAAATGATTCTGTTGCTTTGGCACCTGATGGCTTTGCTCGCCCTGGGGAACTGCTGCCTGGAGCATTTGCTTCAAACCTACCATCATTAAGTTTGAACACCAAATATATTTCTATTTTATTTTGAAGAAGGGTCTCATGCGCTAAAGAATGGGTGGCTGGTTCATGAGTTAAGTGCTCTCCTCTCATTAAAATGTAGAGAGGCAGATGTACATGTTATTTTATAGCGCCCATCCCCTCACCTCTGTCATACTGGAAGAACAACAAGAAAGCACTTTGTATAACACCTGGTGTCATCCCAATGAATGTACCCTCAAACTGATGCGGTAGACAGGAACCTGCAGACATCACTGGACATAGAAGAACTATAAATAAAGTCTGGCAGATGTGACGTGATGTCATTAAAGAGAGAGATACATAGACGCACTGAACTCAATGTATGGATAGTTAAACAATGAAGATTGGTTTGAAGTGACAAAGTAAACATGTATGAGAATACAAAGAAAACTAGATACACTAATACGATGAATGGCAAGAGATGTAATAAATGTATATATGCAGAAACGCAAGGTAGATGAGACACATACATTCTTGCTAACGTAGGAAATAGAATGCGAGTGAAGTAGCCATGCTAAGAGAATGTACGTTGGCATCTTATAATAGTAAGCAAGAAACATTGAGAAGTAAAACCAGGGCTGAAATGCTGATAGGCACTGGAATACAAATATGTGCAAGAACAAAGGATATTTGCTTGGCTCAGAATCAACAATGGCACAGCAAGAGCAACTACATGGCTCAAAAGGACTTGAAGAGGATACGCTATGTACGCAGGACATATTTTTCTTAGATTAGGTAAAAAAGTGAACAATTGCGAGTGCCAAGTATTGTTTAATTAAAGATGCAGAAAGCACATGCAGAATGAAGCAACCAACAGGGTAATTCATAGAATCCAGCGCACAAGTAGCGCACAGCGTATTCATGGATTTTAGCTTCCCCAGGCAGCCGTGGCGCACAGTGGCGCAGCGACTCGCTGCAGCGCCAGTTACGCCCCCAGGAACGCCCCTTGCGCTGGGAAATCTCATAAAAATCACAAACCAGCGCAAGGGGCTGCGCTAACACTGGACCATCACGGCAAGCGGCCCATGCGATTTCCAAGGGTGCGCGGGAAGTTTCACACGTCAAATCCCAGGCTACGTCCATTTCAGGGGTGCGCGGGAAGTTTCACACGCGAAAAGCTAGGCTACGTGTATTTCAGGGGTGCGCGGGAAGTTCCACACGCGAATAGCCTGTCCGCGTGTATTTCAGGGGTGCACGGGAAGTCCCACACGCGATTACAGCAGGGTACTTGTATTTCAGGGGTGCGCGGGAAGTTCCACACGCGAATAGCCTGGGCGCGTGTATTTCAGGGGTGCGCGGGAATTATCACACGCGAATAGCCTGGGCGCGTGTATTTCAGGGGTGCGCGGGAATTTCAACACGCGAATAGGCTGGGCGCGTGTATTACAGGGGTGCGCGGGAAGTTTTACACGCGACTTCAGCAGGGTACGTGTATTTCAGGGGTGCGTGGGAATTCTCACACGCGAATTGGCTTGGTACGTGTATTACAGGGGTGCGTGGGAAGTTACACACGCGATTAGGCTGGGTGGGCCCTCACAGGTGTACCCTGTACACCCTCCACGGCCCCTGCAGGCAGCCCACAAAACAGGGGACTACCCTGCACACCTGATCATGTCCCCCTGCACCCCCATCCACCAGGGGCACCCTCCACCAGGCCCCCACCCATGTCTCCCACCACCCCCACCCCCCAGCAGTGCAGGGGCACCTGCCATCAGGCCCCCACCCATTTCTCCCACCACCCCCACCCCCCATCCACCAGGGGCACCCTCCACCAGGCCCCCACCCATGTCTCCCACCACCCCCACCCACCAGCACTGTGGGGCACGTGGCCAGCAGGCAGTCAGGCAGCAGCAGATGGCAGGTGGGAGCGTGCTCAGGGCTCTGGGGGACTGTAAATCGGCCTCCTGGCCAGGAGCGTGGTCTTTCGTGTTTGGACGCGTGGACAGCCTGATAGGGAGTGATTTTGCACGTGAAAACCCCACACTCAGCGAATCGCGCGAAAACCCGTCACCAGCATATGTGCGTCTATAGTTACCTGCACGTGCAGTGTCAAAGCGTGTGATTGGTGAAAATGGATCTACACGCAGGAGTGACAAAGCGTGTGATTGGTGAAAATTGAACTACACGCAGGAGTGACAAAGCGTGTGATTGGTGAAAAGTGAGCTACACGCAGGAGTGTCAAAGCGTGTGATTGGTGAAAAAGGATCCACACGCAGAAGTGACAAAGCGTGTGATTGGTGAACATGGGCCAAGCACGTACACGCCGTAAGTGACGCTGTACGTGTGGGCCTGTATATAAGGAAGTGTTGAACACCATTTCCTTGTACATGCTTTTCGTGGAGAGCGAGTGGGTGAATTCTGTACTTCTTGTCGTTTCACACGCGATTTACTTCACGGCGTTTCCAGTTCGTACTCCCTGTTACCTCTGACAGCTTTTTCTCTTTTTCCTCTTGTACTGGTTTACCTGGGCCTGTTCCCTCAAACAGTGTCCCCTTCTACTGTTGTCCTGTCTCCTCAGACAGCGTACACATCTTCTTTTGGCGGGGGTGTTGCCAACCAAACGCGCTCATTTTTCACGCTCTTTTACCTGGCAGACGGTGAGTCACGCACGTATCTAACTTCTGTGCTTGCCCCGTGTGTAGCCTACCCCTTCAGAGGTCATTCTAGGCTGCGTGTGACACGCATACGTTCATTGTGTTACTGGATGCCACAGCGTAGTGCAGGGTTTTCCATCAGCACACGTGGTCTAGGAGGGGTATTGTGCACGTTCCTTAACTTTTCTGGGGTGCCTGTGCGTTGCGTGACCCGTCATCTTTCCCCAGGGGTGTCATATAGCCTTGCCACTGCACTAGGGTACGAATACCATCTGGTACCCAACCCCTTTGACACTCAATTGCCCAGGACAATTGTGCACACCGACTCCCATACGCACAATAACATCAGTGCCATGGTTGGGAGGCGTGCAAGCCGTAAGGGTGGCAAAGGTGGCCGAGCCACACGTGGTGGCCGTGGAGGATCCACTAGGGGACGTGGTTGTGACTTGCAGGGTGCCCCTGTCCCCCCCAGTCTGGAGGACCAGTCAGGGACACCCATGCCCCCCCCCCCCAGTTGAGGGTCATGTGGCTGATACCAACCCTGATCAGCCCTTGTTGGACCAGCCCATTGTGGCAGCAGACCTGTCCGAGGGTGATCCCATCGCTGACATCCAGGTCAGCAGGTCCACTGCACGTGCACCGGTGCACATTGGTGTCATCAGGGCACGCGCATCTATGCCAGATAGGTCATCTGCTGGCCCCCGTATCCAGGGTGTGGCTCCATCCACCCCACCTCTCATACACCCTGCCAAGACTGTGTCGGTCCTAGTTCATGCACCTCAGATCAGGCCTGACCCCATCCCACTACCCCCAATGCCTGCACCTACTCCCATGCTGAGTGTGCAATCCCACACACCCAGTACTGAGTCCACCACGGCTCCTGCCCCTAGTGTCCACAGCGGCGTAGGACACTCTGGATCCCCACCCCCTTCCAAGCGCAAGAGGAAGAGTGCACGTCCGGCACAGGCTGATTCCCCAGGCACGGCTGCACAGTCCGGCCCATCAAGGAAGCCAAGCTTCACAGACGCCGAACTGAATGCACTTGTTCAGTATGTGTCAGATCATGATAGGGAAATGGTCATCGTTGCAGGGTCCAAGACCACACATGCCAGACGCCAGGCACACTGGCAGACCATTGCTGACAGAATAAGTGCCCTTGGAGTAGTGAGGCGCACAGCTAGTGATTGCCAGAAGCGCTGGAATGACCTTAAGCGCAGGGCAAAGGATAAGCTGGCCTCAAGTCATGCCGCAACCTTGGTGACTGGAGGTGGGTCCCCAGCACAGGAAATAGAACTCACACCACACAAGTCCGTAGCTGGATCCTACGTCACCGAGGGACAACTCCAAGGTGTGGGAGATCTCCCTGATTACGAGGCATCATCCGGTGAGTGCACATGCATGTGTGTATTATCCATGTGCATGGTGTGTGTGTGAAGCATTCATGTTGGGTGCCTGTCAAGGGGGTGTGTGGCAGAGTAGATAGTGGCACCCATGTGCCTCATCCAGTATGTTCAGTGCAACACCATCTGCCCACAGCACTATCCCAACTGGCAACAGTGCACATATGGCCCTACACCATGGAAGTTGCCCTTGAATTGTCATTTTGTCACTACATTGTTGCTCATACTCCCCTGTCTATTCATCTGATGTCTTACATACCATTCCTATACTTTCCGCCAGCCAATCAAGTTTCATCTTCACATGCCTGACATGCAATGATACCACATGCTAATGCGTCCTCTGTATATAAATGCCAACCAACATGCTGTCATACTGTGGATGTTGCCTTGACATCCACCTCCTACCTGTGTGCTTTGGTACCGTCTGGTTTCGAGCCCCATTCCCTCACACTCCATGCTGCTCTTCATGGTCTATCTTCCCTGACTTCTACAGTTCAGACCATTGTGCCCTACTCACGACACCTGCTTGCTAACAGTCAAATGAGGGCACCCTGCCCTCCAATGCGACCCACCCTATTGCTGACAAGTGCATCTGAGCCTACTCAAAGCCAACTCTCACTGACATCTGCTCATACATGCCTTTGCCTGTCCCATAGACCCTTCACATGGTCCCTGTCCTCTCTCCTTGCTCCTCTTCCACCATCAATGGTGGGACCCGTTGGGGTGTACTCCTGGCCTCCTTCCAATCCTCAGAGGCCACAATTGATGTGCATGGTAATGGGAGCATCTCAGTCCAAGGCCCTTAGGCCAACCTCATTCTCCTTGAGAAATGCTAGCCACATCTCATCAACTTCCTTACCTCTCCTGCTGTCCCCCCTTCTCTCTCCTCATCAATTCTGCACTGCCTCCCTGCACCCTCCCATGATCCTTCTCCGCCTCCCACTCCAACTCCTACACATGCTGCACCTCTGATCTCTAGCACTCCCCGTAAGTCCTCCAAGGCTGTCAACCTCCTCCACAATTACACTCCTTTCACTGCGGCTGCATCAGGCATTCCTCCGATATCTGTCACTTACATGAGGTTATGCACCTTGACATCCTTGGTCTCATGGAAACATGTCTGACGGCCAGCTCTGTCTGCATCCTTCACACACTCCTACCTGATGTTCAGGAGACCCTCTCCTTTGCCCGCCACTACTGTGCAGGGGGGGTGTGCCCTTGGCTTCCCTGAGGGTATTCCTGCCACTGTCACTCCTACTTAGACCTACTCCACTCTGGAATGGCTTGTGTGACGTCTCTCTCTACCACACCTTGACATTCACAAACTGTGCGTACTGTGTCTGGGAAAACTGGTCAAATGTACTACTTCCTTTCTGAGTGTCCTCACCTCTCCTCCTCACTCATGTCCCCAGACACAGAAATCCTCTTCCTTGTTGCTGTATGCATCCACCTGCATGCTTGTTGACCCCCCCACGTGACCTTTCTGTGACCTCAGCAACTCCCTCTCACCCTCTAGACTCCCGTCTGTCCCTACTCATTCTGCAGGGCACACTCTTGATGCTCTGATCTCCTCTGACTTTCCCCTCTCCGTCCATCTCTGCACTCCTCTCTCCTGGAGTGATCACATTCTCCTCTCCTCCCAGCTCACCCTCACCACACCACAGGCAAAGCCACCCTCACCACTGTCACACACCTTCTTGGTATTCCAACCCATGAAGTGTGTGTCAGTCGAGGCTCATGCTGCCAAAATCTCCCCCCCATCCAGCTCCCCCTTAGGCTCACTCCCATCCTGACAGGGCCCACTCCATGCTCCACTCTATGTCAGGTACACTGGATGTCTTTGCCACGGTCATGACCACCTGTCTGAAGCCCCATGCCAATGCAGAGTCCTGGCATGACTCGGATCATGTGAACCCAGACCACAGGTGCCGGGTGGCAGAGAGGGAATGTCCTGCATCATGCACATCCTCTGGCAAACTGGCCTGCCACATGCTCCAAAGGCAATAGCGCCTCACCCTTTTCACCAAGATGAGATCCCCAATCCAAGGGCACATATCTGCGGCATGTGACAACTCTGCAGGACAGATAGAAATCTGCAAGGACCTTGCCGAGCCAGATGCAGTGTGTACCTCCCCTGTCCCCTCCGAGCCCACAGCACTGCATGATTGTCTCTGTACCCCTATAGGCCACCCCCCCCAGCACTTGTCTGCGCCTAACACCATCTGCCCTTGACGTTAAGTCCTACTTACCTTGTACAGCACTTCCAGCTGCCACTTCCCCTTGCACATCATTGTGCCACCCACCCCTGCACTTGCGTGACATGAATGACACCAGCACCAGTAGGATTGTTGACTGGCATCCCCTACTGCCCCACCACCCCTCAGTGCTCCGCTGTACCTTCATACATTTCTGGACCGGTGCTTCACGAATGCCATATGATTCCTTCACAGGTGATGGGGAGGTGGAATCTCATTGTTTACTGCATTTTGTTGATGTAGACAAGGCACTGTGCATCGTGGCCAATTTGGACTAGCAGATCCATGTACAACATGTCAACTTATTGATGTGATGATGCAATGTCAGGACCAGAGTGGTAGAAATCCAAAAAAGTTGCCCTCCTCTCCCTCTTCACTTGGTGGCTATGTCACATGCCATGTGTGTGATGGCATGTGCCTTTGACATGGCAATCACCGGCCAATGTGTGATGGCAGTGCTAGGCAGCATGGTGAGCAGGCGTTGCTCTCCAATCTGTACATTGTATGCCCTGAGCCTCCCCTACAGACCCAGTGATGGTGAATGCATAGGAGGTCTCCCAGTCATGTGGGACATGTGTCGTAGAACTACTGCCTCTGTTGTTCATCAGCCCTTGTTGCATGCCATGGTGCTAATGCCTGTTTCCATTTTTCTCTTTCATGTCTTTGCAGGGGACGAAGCACTTGTTGATGCTGGGGATGTGGTGGTTGAGCCGTCCCAGGAGGGCAACCCGGGCCGACCTTCCACAAGTGAGGGACGTGGTGTGTTTGTGGGTGAAAACCCACAAGTGCTGCAGGTCGTGCTGTCGAGGGGTGTCTCTGGGGGTTCCTCCCCCGAGCAGTATTCAGGTGTAGACTCGGAGGATGACACCTATGTGCAGTCGCAGGTGAGTGTTCTTGGGAGAGAATCTCCTCTGTCCGACCCACCTGCAGCCGGGCCATTGCCCTCAATGGGGATGTCAGTGTCGGCAGCTCAGCCTCCGGTGGTTACGGATGCAGGGCCACACCACACAATCTCTGATCCTGTTCCTGGGGCTGCAGATCAGAGAGGGAATGCAGTCCTGCAGCCTGAGGCCTTGCCGGCACAGCAAGGCGCAGTCCGCCTTGCCCCAGGCAGTTGTGGTGCCCGTCAACGTGGTGGCCGTATGCCACCTGGCAATACCGCTTGGGAGCAATCCATCTACGGTATGGCCAACCAACAGGCAGCATCATCCGAGATGATTGCACAGGCCATGGATAGGGTGGCCACTTCCATTGTCCCCCCAGAAAGGCTGATGGAGCGACTGGAGCAGGCTACAGAGTCCATCAGCCAGGCACACAGGGAGGATATGTTGCCGTCCAACAAGGACAGGCGGGCGGCACTGGCGACTCTGCGGGAATCACTTTCCATGGAGTCCCAGCGCCACAGGGAAGGCCTGAGGGAAGAATTCCGTCACCTCAGGTCGACCCTGTTAGAGCTTGAGGCTTCATCCCATAGAAGGACAGAGGAGCAGCTGGAGTGTCTGACACCGACGCTCTCGGCCGAGATGCAGGCAACTCGTGCGGAGGTCAGGTCATCCCGGGAGTTACTGCATGGGGACCTCCGCATGATTATAACCCAGAACCAGAACTACCAGACCCGCCTGCTTGCAGCCATGGAGGAGCAAACTCGTGCTTTGCGTGGGCTGCCTCCCATTGTCACACCATCTTCTGAGGCAGCTCCCCCACCTCCTGAGTCAGCTGCAGGGTCTGGCCAGAGCGATAGCGACTCATCTCCCACAACAGAGTAGCCGTGTGGGCCACGAGCCTATGGGGTGTTTTAGTTTCCCATGATCCACACAGGTGGATTGTGGCGTGCATCCTGTCCTCGGACCTCATAGGTGCCCCCCCCCCGCCGGCCCTTTCATGGCCATTTTTTCTCAATTTTCTTTTTTCTTTTCCAAGAGTGTTGCCTTGTGTGGGTACCTGGGCATACACTGTATTGTGGCTGGGCACATGCAGGCTTGTCCTGAGTTTGGTTTAGATGCTTGGGTAGCAGACATCCACACCCCTCCTGCTTCCGTTTCCATGGGCTTGCAAAGGGTGTGCCCAAGTGACAGCAAATTACACGGTGACATTGGACTCCCATGAGCTGTTGGCCAGTCCATAGTCAATACTGTGTAGACATTCATAGTGTACATTGTTGTTGCACCTAACTATGCATGATGGCTTGATATGTGCCTCTACTTACATATGTTGCTCATGTTTTGCAGGTATTTCACACAGTTCTTCACACGGGCATACTCTCTGGAGTCAGACTACATGTCGGTAGATGTGCACTGACACTTTTGCGTGGCGCCATCACTGTACATCTGGACGGTGAGGACATACCAGCAGAATCAGGTAATGAGACTACCATTGATTACATGCATTGTGTCTTGTTTGGGTGGGCTTCAGGGTGGGTTGGTGTGTAATTTGATTGAAATTACTCTTACACAGGTGTGTAGTAGTGGCTCCAGCGCGGTTAGCTGTTCAAGTGCGGCTATGTTCCATTTGGGGCACTGCTATTTGTGACACCGGTGTCATGTTGTGATGGCCAGTTTGTTTGCTCTCACATACCATGACATGGTGTCCTCAGTGGCGGGACTGTGAAGGGAATGGGTGACATGGCAATGTTGTCATGTAGTGAATCGCCTGTGGCAATGCATATTTGATTGATGGAGTTGTGTCTTCTCGTTGTGATGCATTGCTGGTGTATGTGTAGGTAGGGGTGCACACATAGTGACACTTCCATGTTAACAATCTCAGGCTGATGTGTATCTGACAGTTTATTGTCGAGTAATTTTGTGACATTGTCAGGTAGTGTCATCATTGATTGTCAGATGGTATGTGCCAGAGCAGTGTGCACTAGCCAGCACTGTGATTCCTAGGTGAAGAAGTTGGCCACCAGTTGCGTACGGGCTGCCACCCCCCGTGCCCTTTCCCCTCCCATGCGCAGCGGGCGTGCATGTGGTTGTGGATGTGGGGGCACCACCATGTCCACGGGCAGGCCCCGGCGTGTTGCAACGTTGTGCAGGACACATGCTGCCACTATGATCCTGCACACTATTCGGGGAGCATATAACAGCTGCCCGCCAGAACGGTCAAGGGAGCGAAAGCGTGACTTCAGCACTCCGAATGTGCGCTCCACTATGCCCCGTGTTGCAATGTGGGCTGTGTTGTACCTTACCTCGGGTGGCGTGGTGGGGTTCCGGATTGGGGTCATCATGTGGGGGCTGATAGGGTAGGCACTGTCCCCTGCGGAGGTGGTGATGGGTATCATTAGTGGTGTTGTGTCATGACCCAGTATCTGACATGCATGCATGTGCAGTGGCATTCATGCTCACCAAGCAGCCATGTATCTCCATGCTGGCCAGCCTCCAGGTCCCGGCATAGTGTAGACATTCTGTAGATGAAGCTGTCGTGGGTGGACCCGGGATAGTTGGCATATACTGATGTGATTATTCCCTTGGCATTGCATACAACTTGCATGTTGATGGAATGCCAGTGCTTGCGGTTTCTATAGATGTGCTCTGTTGCCCTGGGTGGACGTAGAGCCACATGTGTGCAGTCAATTGCACCAAGCACTTTGGGGAATTGAGCAACACCATAGAATTCCTGGATGCACGTCCGCCTTTCTGCATGAGTCCTGGGGAGATATATGTGCCTGCGGACTGATGGCCGTGCAGTGATGATGTTCAAGACCTGGTGTAGGCAGCGTGACTGCGTGGCCTGTGACACACCACCCACTATGGCACTTGTCCGCTGAAATGATCCAGTGGCCAAGAAGTGCAGTACATTCAGGACCTTCTGCAGGGGGCTGAGTGCTTGGGAGCACAGGGTGGGTGATGTGAGGTCATCCTCCCACTCACTGACCAGGTCCAGTATGATGTGTGCTGGAAACCTGTACCTCCCATAAACCTGGTCATCAGGCATCCCGAATAGGCTGGTTCTGGGTGTGAATATTCTGGCCCTGACTCTCCTCCTCCTCCTCCTTTGGTAGCCCACTGCCACTGCTGCTAGGAACGGTATGTTCATCCTGGCATCTGGCTTGTTTATTGATAAGTGCGCAAATTAATGCCTTGCGCGTGTTCTAGGCGAGCGTGTGACCCTCGCACCCCTGGAATCTAGTTCCCACTCCAATAGCGTGTGGAAATTCCCACGCAGCAGGCATACAGGTGCGCTGACGTACTTGCGTGTGTAAGTGCCCGCGCACCCCTGTAATACACGTACATTGGCCAATCGCGTGTACGCGCACTTTTGGCCAATTACACGCGATGTAATACACGTACATTGGCCAATCGCGTGTACGCGCACTTTTGGCCAATTACACGCGATGTAATACACGTACATTGGCCAATCGCGTGTACGCGCACTTTTGGCCAATTACACGCGATGACACTCTGACGTGCAGTATTTCCACGTGTGCTCCGTCATCACGTGCTGAGTGGGGAACGCCCGTGCGGATCACGTCAGACGCGCTTACGCGGTGAGGGACTCTGGTCCAATAGAATCGCGTATGCGTGCTGATGCACTTACGCGCTAAGGCCCTTTCCTCGGATTTCACGCTGACGTGCAGGAATTTCACGTGCCAAATCACTCCGTATCAAGCTGGCCACCCGAAAACACACGGAACACCACGCTCCTGCCCAGAAGGCCGAGTTACTGCCCCCCCAGTGCCCTGAGCAGCCTCCCACGTGCTATCTGCTGCTGCCTGCCTGCCTGCCTGCCTGCTGCCACCGTGCCCTGCCATTTGGTGCCTGCACATCAGCCATCTGCAGGGGTCCAGTTGCTGTGTCCAGCCCTGCTGGAACTGAAGACTCCCAACTGGGATTACATCGCTCCACAGCCCAGCCCCAGGACCCAGTTGCCCACCCACACCTGCCTCTGGGGTTGCCATGTCGGGCACTTCGACATCTGGCACCAGTGGCAACCCCAGGCCAGAGGGGCAGAGGGGCACCAGCTTCACTGCCACCGAAGTTGGTGTCCTGGTGGAGCATGTCCTGGGGCAGTATGATGCCCTCTTTGGATCGTCCCGCGCCAGCAAGGAAGGACGGGAGAGGATCTGGGCCGACTGTGTGGTTGCCATCAACGCGGAGGGGGTGGCAACCCGCAACGTCCAGAAGATCAAGAAGCGCTGGGAGGACTTGAGGTCCAGGACCCTTGTGAAGGCCCGGCGCCTCGTGGAGGGGGGCCGGGGCCGCATGAGTTCCATCCAGAAGAGGGTCCTGGAACGCGTACGCCCAGCGCTCCAAGCCCAGGTCCTTGAGAGGGAGGCCCGTCTGGAGTTGAGCGGTAAGTGTGCAAGCATTACTGTGTGAGACAGGGCATGTTGCGGTGTGCTGGTTCTATGATACTTGCCTGTATGTGTGCCATGGGCCATGTATGCATGTATGTGTGCAGGGACATCATGGTAATGCATGTGCGACCAGTGATGTGTGACCCACATGGTTGTTGCATGTGTTGAAATGTGGCATGGGGAGCCCTATGCAGATTTAGGACATGAGAGCATGCCAGTCTCTGTACCTGGACATGGATGGGGGTGAAGGATGGGTGCTGATGCCAGGTACATATATGGTAGCCATGTCTGTGTGCCTGACCTGCGTGTCTGTGACTTGTGCATGCCATGGATGCATGACACATGTGTGTGACAATGCACAGATTCTGTGACGCACCCAACTAACCCTTGTTTCGCCTGTGTTCGTTGTGTTTGGGGCCAGATGGATGTGACTGAGGTGAAGTGTGTGCATGTGATATGCATGAGCCATGATGCATGTGAGTCACATATCATTGAATGTTTCAAGAGTCAATTGGACATGCATGGAAATGTGCATGGCATGCACCATGCCTGTTACTGTGTGTGTTTTGCCTGGACTGACCCATGTGTTGTGGAGGGACATGATGGAAGTGTACTTTGGCAGGGGTGCTCATCTGCTATTGCTTCCTGTCTAGGGGACCATTTTACAGTAGCCTGATGCTTGTGTCCTTTGTCTCCCTCTACGCAGCGGCTAGTGAAGAAGAGGGCGGAGACGGCGCTGTGGAGCAAGGCGGCGGGGATGCCCCACGGCTGCAGCGGAAGGGGTGGGTGAGCCCCCACAGGGGCCTGCTACGGCGGGAGACGGTGAGGAGCCATCCAGGTTGGTGGTTTGCACAGAGGAGGAGGAGGCCGACACTGGTGCACACATGGGGCCTGGTGGGAGCATCCCTGCTGGTGCAAGTGGTGCAGTCCAGGGCCAGGGGCAGGAGGCAGCACAGGTCACCGTGGAGGTGCCTGTGCATGTCGCTGTCCCTGACCCTGTGAGTGCACCACCATGCACCAGCAGGGATGCCCCGTCCCAGGCCCGTCCGCAGGTAGTGGGGGTGTCCATGTCAACTGACTCCCCTCCACCTGCGGCCGTGGGAACCCCTGGCCGCGTGGAGCAGGTCCTGATTGGGGTCGCGATGCGCACGGCTGTGATTCGTGATGACGTGCGTGCTTCCCGGGAGGAGCACGCACGTCATCACGAAGTGCACCGTGCCGACGTGGCCCAATTGGGATCGGCCATGTTCGGGGGGTTCCTGCATGTGTTGGCCAATCTGACGGCCCTCTCCTCCTCTGTGCAGGCTATCCAACGGTCGTTCTCCTTGCCGTCTTCCGGCCCAGATGCCACCATGGCCCCCTGTGGACCTGCCCCGACCAATGCAGCCAGCTCGGTGGGGATCCCATCCCTGCCACAGTTGGGAGTCGGAGGTCCAGCAGGGGTGGACGACACAGCAAGTGGACCCCAGCAGATGGAAGATGTGCCGGCATCATCGGGCAGGGCACGTGCACGACGGCGTCGGTGGTTACCATCAGCCTGGATGCCGTCGTGCTGGCAGAGGCAGTGGCGTCGGAGGCAGCAGCGGGCTCGACGTGGGAGGCATCATGGCTCAGGGCCATCAAGATCAGAGGGGCAGGCATCGGCCGGAGGGCAGGGCAACCCTGGCATGGCGGTGTGTTCCGTGTGGGAGGAGTTTGGCCAGCGGATAGGTGCGGAGCGGCAGCGGGCGGAAGAGGAGCGGCTCGCCATGGCCAGGGCGGAGATCTCCATGCATCGGGCATTGAGGCGGGCTGAGTGCCTCGAGGAGGCTCGCAGGGATTTTGGTGAGCACATGGGGTTGTCCCTGCGAGACCTCGGGGCCAGGACAGAGTCCCGCCTCCAGGACATTGACATGGAGTTCGAGGATGCCCTGGCCAGCACCACCAAGTGAGCCGCAGGACTAGCCCGCTGCCTTTGTATATAGTTTTTTAGTTAGTTAGTGCTAGGTTTCCTTTATTTATTTTTATTATTTTGGACCGCTCGGACAATGGCCACTTTTTTGTACATATTTATTTTATTAGTTAGTATTAGGTTTCATTTGTGCTGTTGGGCTCATGGACCCTGGAACATTCCTGTATATATTGTTATATTTTGGGAGATACATTTTTTAATTTTTTTATTGTTTACACCATGACGTAATGGTTTTTCTTTGATTTCCTACTACATGGTTTTGCTTTGGACAAATTATATTGATTTTTTAATCCTTTGTTTTTTGGTTTATCATTTTTGTTCTCGGACATGGACCTTTTATTTACTTTGCCACATAGTTGTATGTTTTATTGGTTTACTTGATTTGTGTTTTTAATACATTTTTATATTATCTTACACTTGTGTTATTTTCTCTTTGGTTTCTTACATGTCATGATATGGGTTTTGACATTCACTTGCACCCATTGTGTATGTGTGTGTGACAGACATGTGTTCTTTTGCATACCTGCCTTTGGGGTTGTGTCATGTGATTGCATTCACTATGTGGGTGCATGCAATCCTTGCCTGGGTGTTTGTGCTGGGTATGCTGGCCATTACTGCCATGATTGTGTATCGTCAGGACCTGGGGCCAGGGGGACATGGGTGGGGGCCTGCTGGCAGGTTCCCCACAGTGCTGGGGGTGGTGGGAGACATGGGTGGGGGCCTGGTGGAGGGTGTCCCTGGTGGATGGGGGGTGGGGGTGGTGGGAGACATGGGTTGGACATGGGTGGGGGCCTGCTGGCAGGTTCCCCACAGTGCTGGGGGTGGTGGGAGACATGGGTGGGGGCCTGGTGGAGGGTGTCCCTGGTGGATGGGGGGTGGGGGTGGTGGGAGACATGGGTTGGACATGGGTGGGGGCCTGGTGGAGGGTGTCCCTGGTGGATGGGGGGTGGGGGTGGTGGGAGACATGGGTTGGACATGGGTGGGGGCCTGCTGGCAGGTTCCCCACAGTGCTGGGGGTGGGGGTGGTGGGAGACATGGGTTGGACATGGGTGGGGGCCTGCTGGCAGGTTCCCCACAGTGCTGGGGGTGGGGGTGGTGGGAGACATGGGTTGGACATGGGTGGGGGCCTGCTGGCAGGTTCCCCACGGTGCTGGGGGTGGGGGTGGTGGGAGACATGGGTTGGACATGGGTGGGGGCCTGCTGGCAGGTTCCCCACAGTGCTGGGGGTGGTGGGAGACATGGGTGGGGGCCTGGTGGAGGGTGTCCCTGGTGGATGGGGGGTGGGGGTGGTGGGAGACATGGGTGGGGGCCTGGTGGAGGGTGTCCCTGGTGGATGGGGGGTGGGGGTGGTGGGAGACATGAGCAGGTGTGCAGGGTAGTTCCCTGTGGTGTGTGCTGCCTGCAGGGGCCGTGGAGGGTGTACAGGTAATGCCTGGGAGCACACAGCCATATCGCGTGTGGAACTTCCCGCGCACCCCTGAAATCCACGTACACGGCCATATCGCGTGTGGAACTTCCCGCGCACCCCTGAAATCCACGTACCCGGCCATATCGCGTGTGGAACTTCCCGCGCACCCCTGCAATCCACGTACCCGGCCATATCGCGTGTGGAACTTCCCGCGCACCCCTGAAATCCACGTACCCGGCCATATCGCGTGTGGAACTTCCCGCGCACCCCTGCAATCCACGTACCCTGACTAATCGCGTGTGGAACTTCCCGCGCACCCCTGAAATCCACGTACCCTGACTAATCGCGTGTGGAACTTCCCGCGCACCCCTGCAATCTACGTACCCGGCCATATCGCGTGTGGAACTTCCCGCGCACCCCTGCAATCCACGTACCCTGACTAATCGCGTGTGGAACTTCCCGCGCACCCCTGAAATCCACGTACCCTGACTAATCGCGTGTGGAACTTCCCGCGCACCCCTGCAATCCACGTACCCGGCCATATCGCGTGTGGAACTTCCCGCGCACCCCTGAAATCCACGTACACGGCCATATCGCGTGTGGAACTTCCCGCGTACCCCTGAAATCCACGTACCCGACCATGTCGCGTGTGGAACTTCCCGCGCACCCCTGAAATCCACGTACACGGCCATATCGCGTGTGGTACTTCCCGCGCACCCCTGAAATCCACGTACCCTGACTAATCGCGTGTGGAACTTCCCGCGCACCCCTGCAATCCACGTACCCGGCCATATCGCGTGTGGAACTTCCCGCGCACCCCTGAAATCCACGTACACGGCCATATCGCGTGTGGAACTTCCCGCGCACCCCTGAAATCCACGTACCCGGCCATATCGCGTGTGGAACTTCCCGCGCACCCCTGAAATCCACGTACACGGCCATATCGCATGTGGAACTTCCCGCGCACCCCTGAAATCCACGTACCCGGCCATATCGCGTGTGGGACTTCCCGCGCACCCCTGAAATCAACGTACCCGGCCATATCGCGTGTGGGACTTCCCGCGCACCCCTGAAATACACGCGCCCAGGCTATTCGCGTGTGGGACTTGCCGCGCACCCCTGCAATTCCCGTAGCCTAGCTTTTCGCGTGTGGAACTTCCCGCGCACCCCTGCAATCCACGTACCCGGCCATATCGCGTGTGGAACTTCCCGCGCACCCCTGCAATCCACGTACCCTGACTAATCGCGTGTGGAACTTCCCGCGCACCCCTGTAATCCACGTACCCGGCCATATCGCGTGTGCAACTTCCCGCGCACCCCGGTATGCACGCACACGTTTATTTTTTCTCTCAGCGCGTGTCTGTGTTTGTGGGTACCCCTTTGTACGTCATTTGTCCTGGAGGGCCACAGTATTGGACATTGATCATGTCTGTATATAGGTGCTATTTGTTGGCGCACCTTTTAGCGCACATTTCTTGCAGGCGCAGAGACGCTACCGCCTGCTTTCTTGTGGCGGTCGTGTTTGTGCCTGTTTGTGCCTGTGCGCTGCTTTGAGCGTGCGCTTTTTTGCCCTATTCTATTCCATGAATACGTGTTGTATGCGAGCGTGTGGGCGTTCCGCGCACTTGCCTCCTATACTTTCCCCGTGCCGCCCACATTCTTCCCCATTCCGAGTGTTGTGCCCCATTTTATTCCCATTCCGAGTGTCCCGCCCTGTGTTCCGCCTACTTTAGAGCTGTGCGCTGCGCTCGGAGTGATAGCGCAGTGGCCGTGGCGCACGACGTTGGTTGACCTGTGCGCCGGCCTGCGCCGCGCACTTTTTCAGCTCACGTCCTCTGCTTTTCTTGCGCACGGGCTTCCATGAATCGACGTGCGCTGGTTTCCCTGCGCTTTTCGCTAATTTTCGGCGCAGCGCACGTATTGGCCCCTCTGCGCCGGAATTTTCGGCGCACATTTATTCCATGAATCGGCCTGCAAGTCTCCAAAGGCCAAGGAGAGTAAAATCACCCAATATATTGAATCAAATAATATTTAGTAGAAGGGAAAAACTGACAAAATCATGGTCTCCTCACATGTGATTCAGGACTGGAAAACAAGGCCTATTCATAAGGCTTCAGAAGAAGATAGCAATGTACCTTCACTCCCTTTAAAGTTCAGAGCAATAGAACAGCCAGCAAGGTCAACTACAAATAAGACGCCTTGGCTTAGGGCCTAACTGATGAGAGATGATGGGCTGATTAGCTAAGAAATGTATTTGCCTGACGTTCCTTTGCACCTGGGTCTCGTTGCTAACATCCTGCTAATGAGTCAAATGTTCAAGGTTGGTAAGAGAGTACCAACCAATCATGAGGCTCTATGTAATGATGGACTATACATTATTGCATGGGCCTATCTGCTGCTGGTATTATTCTATTATCTGTATTCTACGTAGTTAAAGGTGGTCATGGTGTACCTACCAGAGAAGAGGCATCCAATGAAGGTACTAACACCTATACAAAATATAAGTATATGTTTCCCTTAACCAATCCCTCCACCCACTAGGTTGTACTGTTAGCCATGGTGAATGACGTCATAGCTGACATATGTCAAGATATATAACCTTTTGTGGTGCATTGAGAGCGTATGAGCTGCAATCTGTTTGTTCACCAGGTTTCCCTACTTAATTGAATTGATGATAAAGTAGTATGTTGCCATGTTATTTGAGTCTCTCTAGTTATTTGGGCCTGAGATCATTTATTATGGTAATCCCATTTACCACTTGGAATGCTCCAGGTGCTATTGCATAAAAGGCTGCAAGCCTGCGTGTCACAAGCTTCAATCGGGAAGTACGGCTGACTCATCCGTTCATCATTTCCGAGTCAATAAGTAGGGTTTCATTAAATGGGGTGCTAATAAATCTGTTATTACAGATGCTACAAGTTGGAAGAATCTGGCATAAAACAATATATGAGATTGCAAACTAGTAATATTAATTATTATAATCATATTTTCAAGTGGACATCTGGCTGCACCTCCCTCTTGGTTTATTTGATTTTCATGGCCCTTTATTATATCTTTTGCAAGCAATAGGGACATTTGCAGCAGTATCTTTTGAAGAAGGTTGGTGCCAACATGCCATAGTCTGTGCACTTCACTTACTACAAAGTCAGTCTATAGTAACGATGGGCACTCTGTCACTTTCTTTGGGATTTTCCTCTGCACGGACTGTGATTCTGTAATGTACTCTGGGTGTATGCCAAACACAACTCATGGGTCTTAACAGAGATATTATGCTGCATTCATGAAATGTTGTAGTAACATTGGTTAATGTGTTATAATGTCACTGTTCTAGTTTGTTTCAGTGTTATGATCTCCCATTGCACATTTCAGTAACTCTTTGTTTCACTTAGATTTATCAGTCAATGTACTAGACCTTTTGAATATTGGAGCAACACATCTAAGTCACACTATTCAGTTAATCTTAGCTTCTTTTGTCTTTTTCAATGCCTCGCCACTATGCTTTTGGAGTCTAAGGAAAACAACCTAGAGTAGGCAATTTGCCATTGGTTTTAATGATTTAGTGAGCGCCTATTCCCTAGGCTTTAGGAGAGTTAGAATCACAGCAGTTCCTAATAGGCAATTTACCTTTTGTTGTCTAACTCCACAATGCAGTCCTTTTTGGTTCTCTTGGCATTGCAAGTGCCACTGGTACTGCCAGGTTGCTAACTAACACATGCCATTGTCTATTGTGGGTGTAATGTTTTTGAATCATACTAAAGTATTTGGGTTCTCTCACAGGGAACAGCTACACCTTACAGTGTGTGTGTTCTCTCAGAGGACGCACACAGCCACCTGTTAGCGTTCTTTGTTTGTCACAGTGTGCAGCCACCCACTAAAGCTAACAGATTCTCTCACAGGTTGCAAGTACCCATCAACGTTCTTAGTTTCACGCAGAAGGTGCAGCTGCCCCTTAAAGTTCTCAGTTTGTTGTGTTCTCTCAGGGGATGCAGCCACTCCTTAAGGTTTTCTCATAGGGCACAACAAGCCTTGAAGGTTATCAAGTTATCTCACAGGACATAGCTACCCACTCAAGGTCTCAGATTCTCCCAGGGAGTGCAGCCACCCCTTAAGGTGCTTAGGTTTATTCAAAAGGCACACTAACGTTCTTGTTTTATCCAACTTGGCACAGCCACCCATCAAAGTTGTTGAGCTCTCCCACAGAGCATTTCCTAAAGTTGTCCAGCTCTCCCACAGACAACTGATATTCTCACAGGGGAAAAGTAAGGGTACGGGAGCTAGTTCAGATCAGATTGAAGCCTGTGTAAACAATGGAGTTTTGAATCAGCTCAAATGAGTTAAACCATTTGGAGAAGAAGCTCAAAATGGTCCCACACCTTGAGTATTTGATGGTTTCACTCAGCATCAATACAACTGCATGGTAAATCTGAATTCTGACATAATGGTGGCTTAGGAAATGATGCAATGGGGCCTGAAACCATTTTGTTGCAGAGGCAGACCTCTAGGCCTTGTACACTTTCACCAAAGGTTTTTTCTTTCAAAAATCCCCATCTAGTTAATATATTTCTTATTTGCAGATAAATACTTTTCTTGGAGGAATAACTGTATATTTTTGATTCACCTTTGGTTTAACTTATTTTAAAAGAAAGAGAAAGGTTAATTATTTCTGGCCAAAAAAAGGTCAAACCTGTTTACCATTATCACCACTAAATCTGGCGGAACTACTGCCAGATTGTGCTTATGGTAATAGTGGCATTAGTCCCCATATTGTGAGTCCTTAGGACTTCATGGGGATGTTGCAGAAATCCTGCCTGCAAAACTCCTCCACTTTTTGGCATTAAACTAAACGAAACATCTCTGGCACTTGACCACCATCAATAATTTCCTCCACTTTACTGCCACACCTGGAATTTGGCAGTGTGGTAAAAATAGCAGTAATACTATGGGCCTCATTACGACTTTGGAGGCAGCCATGCCCTTAATAAGGGCATGGCTGCCTCCAAAATCGTCTCCTGGTTCCCTGAATGGGGAAATACCGGGACATTCTGAGTATGGAGGGCCCGGTATTTCCTCCTTCAGGGAACCCGGGCCCGTTCCTTCCCATTCCCATTCGAGCCCCCACAGGGCTTGATGGGAATGGGGAGGGAGCTAACAACGGGCCCATTACAAACGGGCACGTTGTTAGCTCCATGGTCCCCTCGCGGGACCCGCTATGGATGTCTGGATAAACCAGACGTCCAGAGCGGGTCCCGCGAGGGGACCTCGTAATAGTGCAGATTTATAATGAGGCCCTATGACTACCAAAAAAGAGGTGGTAATGGAATTAACAAGATTTGTTGGCACTCTGATAAAATCATAATCATCCCCATTGAGCCAGTGTTCCACCAGTGAGACACGTTTTCTTCTGTCATATCACACATAACTTTAGAACAATTTTCGGACTAACCACTTTTTCTGTTATCATTTTCTTTTACTCGGTCAAGCTGGCTAAACATTCTTTGAATCCGTATTTTGCTATGGTTAGAAAAAGACTAAGCTGATTCAAATAAACATTTGTCTATTGTTCAAAAAAGCTTTAGCCTGGTTTAAATCATAATGACCTATTGGTTCAAATTGGATCGAGCTGGGTGCGAGTCGAATCCAACATTCACTGACTTGGTTCTATTCCACCTGCTAGCAATGTATGGGGTTCAAATGGCTCAAACTAAATTACACTATTCTGTACTGTTAGATGTAGCATATGAAGGCATGCCCATCATTAGTGAGGAGTCGGCCCAATGACTGCCTTGTTGCTACCACTACCCAATGCCCTACAGGAGGGAAGGATGGTGGAGCTCCATTTGCCATTTTATGTTCGCTACCGCCATTAGCTGGTCCAACCCCCAGAGCTAATATATTCCCAGAAATAAATTCAATATGTCCTTGCATGCTTCATGATGAATCCCGAGAGGTCCACCAAAGGGAGGGTGCTGCCAGGGGCACACTGCTCATACAGCTTGTTGAGGCGGTACCGGCAACAGTGGCCTTCTATTGGCCACAATTGCCAATGCCACTGAGATGGTTTGGCCAGTTTGGATGGTGAAGAGGTTTTGGCAAAGTGTGTGCAGTGTCACTGCTCTGCTGAACCGTTTTATAGTTTGCTTTTTTTGGATTTTATTTTGCATGTGTGGGATATTTTCCAGTAAATGTCACATTTTTTACAATAAAACAATAACCATTATGGGTACATTTGTTGTCGGGTGAGTCTTTTTCTGGCTTTCATCTACTCATGCTTCATTGTCCTGCTCATCCTCTCAGCTTCCTTTTACACCATCAAAGACTAAACACTCATCAATATGCCCTGCCCATATGGGGTGTAATGGCCAGGTCCTGAAGTGGTTCACACCTTAAAGCATGAACAGCAGCCAGCTCATTTAGATGGTCTCACACTAATCCCAACGGTGGCCCATAGCTTGTGGCGCACAGCAAGGATCCATCCTCTTCTCAGCCATTTACAACCTGTACATAGAGCTACTGAGATACTTCCATGCAGAATTCAACACCAAGAATCACTAGATTAGATGATATTTAGCTTGAATTAAAGGATGACTGTGTCACGTAGATGCACTAACTAAAACATTCTCTTGCCATAATTCAGTCATGGATATTGAGCATCTGCTTTAGGCAGAACCCGAATAAAAAATGATCAATCCTCCTGGAGCATACCCCATAGTCCAGGAATCTCTAAGACAAATGGAGCTCATTGCACTTGACACATTATGCGAAATCTCTAGTATCTGTTGACAATCTCTACTCCAAAGCTCAGATCACCAAGAAAATGCAGAAAGCCTGGCACGCGCAGCCCATCAACCCTCTACATAAACAAATCTTCTATCCCAGTCCCCTCATGCCAAGACTCTCAAAACCTCTTTACACTCTCAACTCCACTGGAGTAATCCTCACTTTTCTAGGCTCCCAGCTTCATTCCAACATACTGCAACGTGCCTCTTCAACGGGTCATAAGAAATTCAGACATGTCAGCCTACACTTAAGGAAATGCACTGGCTGCCCCTCTGTAGTATTTACTATTCTGATAGAAGCTGCCTGATCCATGTGGGACATGCCTGATCACATTATGGTATGTAGAATCAGAATACCTGGAACTCAGGTGTTTACAGAGTTCTAGAAGGGAAGACTGGAATTGAATCATAACTGTCCAGATCCCTTTGTTACTAGTTGTCTCCCTCCTCCTTTTACATATATTGTTATATTCTTATATTATTATATTTATCATTCAATAAATATACTTACGTTATAATCGCCTCCTGCCGTTTGTACCATATCGATTGCGGCTACTTCATATGGCGACGAGGATGGCTCCAGTTGAAATGCTGCTGCATCAAGTTGTACGAAGCTGCTCCGCTCATGCCCGAGCGTAGAAGGGGCCCCGTCTTCCTGTTCCTGAAGGTAACGCTCGGCTTTCGTTTTAATTGTATCGAGCCGGCGCTGCGTTGTATTCACTTCAGTGCGGCACATGAGGAATTTGACGAAATTTGATGGTCTGTGCTACGTATCACTGAACCGCTGCATCTACATTACCCATTGGATTTCGCGCATGCGTTTTATGCGCTGAAGAAGGAAGACATTTTTAAAGGCGCAGTACACCGTTTTTTTTCAAACGCAAGCCTGCTTCTCTCATGCACTTTGACAGAGTTGAATAAGCATAACATCATAGGAGGCGGAATCTCCTGTTTTGTTGTAGTGCAAATTCAGGGAACATTTATGTTAATTACTATATGAGGAACACTCACCATCTGACTTATAGCAATGATTCACCTCTTCACTAATCAAAGGTGCATCGAACAAAACTCTCAATCGAAAATGAATACTCTCATACTGGCGAGGATTGAGTAGGTAGTGCTGCGCCACCACACTTCTTAGATATTGCTGTACCATGCACATAATACTCAAGCACAATCTGAATTGGCGTGGTTTTGCACTTTACTCATATATATTTTTGTGGTTTTCATAAACACAAACTGTCATGGCATTTAGCAGTGTGCCTCCACCTGCTTTCTTTATGCCCAGCACTGATGAACCTGCTTAACCTTGGAAGAGGTGGATAAAATCTTTTGAACATTATGCGGGGGTGATTTGTGGTCCCAATTGCAGTGCAGAGAAAAGGAAGTCATTACTCTTGCACTGTTTAGGTCCTGTTGGACAAGAAAAATATGAAACACTTCCAGAATTACCAGAAGAGGAGAGTGTGGACCTAAATGAATACCAGCTAGCTGTAAAGAAAATTGATAAACATTTTGAAAAGAAAGTGAGCATGATTCTAGAACGTTACAAGTTTGGCAAACGCACACAGGAGGAGGGAGAGAGTGTGGAGAAGTTTGTCACTGCATTAAGGAAATTAGCAAAGTCATGCAATTTCAATGAGCAACTGGATGAGAGACTCAGAGACCAATTTATGTTAGAGTGTCGCAGTAGCAAAGTGAGGGAAAGATTGTGGTCAGAAAGTGATCCTTCCCTTGACACTGTTCTCCGAGTAGCAAAAGAAGTAGAACACACCGAGGAGTTGGAGAATAAGATGAAACAAGTAAAAATAGGAAGCAGTAATAGTAAAATGCATGGTACACCTGATGAGGAGTCAATTTCCATGATCAATAATGACACCATTAAGAGGAGATCTGTCACAAAACAATACAATTTGTTGAGAACGGACAAAAGATCAAGCAAATATGGTCAAAAGGGTTCATTATATGAAGTTTATAAGAAAAACAGTCCAGAGAATCAATGAAGGAAAGTGGAAAAAAAACGCCAAGGAAGGTGTTACAGATGCGGCAATGTGAATCATTGGGCTGATGACCCAGATTGTCCAGCATTAAAGATCATTTGCAACAAATGCAAAGGAAAAGGTCACTTCTCTAAATGTTGCAGATCTCGCGACAATGCCATGAACTGGATAGGGGACAATTCTGATAGTGATCGTAGTGAAAAGGAAATTCAAGACGAATGTGTATGTACTATAACTGATGATGATGATGAAGTGTTGGAAAGTCCCAGGGCGATGGTGTCCATTGATGGCAATGAAGTATGTATGATGATTGATACGGGTGCAAAATATACGCTCCTGCCGAGACAATTTTGGAACAAGAATAAACATGAATATTTACATGAGGCGGATATCAATCCAAGAGCCTATGGAGGTGTGAAAATTAATGTCATTGGTTGACATTGGGGAAAGTTGAAATTTAAGAACAGAGTTGCCAATGGCAAAATATATATCACAGGTGAAGGGAAAACTGCTCTACTCAGCTGGACCCACCAGAGTAAATTACGAGTGAAAGTGGACTCACCCAGTATGGAATCAGTCTTGTCTATAAGTAGTGGAGGCGCTGAATTGATTAATGGTGGTGATGTTATACGTAAAGCTGGTTTGCTAAAGGTTTTCCGAGATAAGATAGGATGTCTTCAAGGTTATACCCATCAGATATTACTCAAGCCAGACAAAAAACCTATAGCTCAAAGATTAAGAAGCATTCCTTTAGCTGTACGAGAAGAAGTCAGCAAGGAAATAAAGAAAATGGAAGAAGATGGAATCATAGAAAGCATTGATGCCAGCGAATGGGTTTCTCCACTTGTTGTGATAAGGAAAAAATCAGGAAAACTTAGAATTTGTGTTGATTTACGTGAGTTGAACAAATGTGTCATACCTGATCGCCATCCTTTACCAAATATACAAGAAATTGTTTCTACCATTGGACCCTCCAAAATATTTTCGACGCTAGACTTATCATCTGCTTACCATCAGATTAAATTGCATAGAAGTTCAAGGAAACTGACTGCGTTCATAACTCCTGATGGTTTGTATCAATTTAAAAGAATGCCTTTCGGATTAGTGTCGGCAGCATCAGTCTTCCAGAAGGTGATGCATGGTATGTTCAAGAATACTAATGGAGTGATTTGTTTTCAAGACGATATATTCATTCATGCTGTCACTCAAGAATTACACGACAAGAGATTATTACATGTATGTAAAAAATTGTATGATGCTGGCATGACCTTGAGCAAGGACAAATGTAAGATAAATTGCATGGAAATCGAATATTTGGGACATAAAATTACAGCAGAAGGAATTTTTCCAAAACCACAATTAGTCAATACCATTGTGGGAATGCCGAGCCCGAGTAACAAAGATGAGATTCGTACATTTATTGGCATGGCTGAATATTACTCAAAATTTGTCAAGGATTTTGCCATACACACTGTTCCATTACGAGAGGCACTCAAGAGGAAATTGTTTGAGTGGAACGTGGAGTGTGAAAATGAATTCAATTTTATAAAAAAAACGATAAATTCTGCTCCTGCATTAAAGAATGTTTGTACCAATGACAAGATTATCATCACTACGGATGCCAGCAACATAGGCTTGGGAGCAGTGTTGTCCCAAGAGAAAGATGGTCAGGAAGCAATAATTGCTTTTGCATCAAGATTGCTTAAGGGAGCAGAGATTTCATACGCCACTATAGAGAAGGAAGCTCTAGCTATTAAGTGGGCAGCTGACAAGTTTAGAAGCTTTATATGGGGAAACCAAGTTGAGTTTCGAACTGATCACAAGCCTTTAACTCAAGTGTTCATGCCAAAGGGTCTTGATAAAGTATCCAACAGAATGAGAAGATGGGTCATGATGCTGCAAGAGTTCAACTACACTGTGATATATGTTCCAGGAATAAAGAATGTGTCTGCTGATTGTTTATCTCGCTTAACTAACATTTCTGAGATTGTCGATGAAGATGAAGACATGGAAGTTGTCTTTTGTGTGGAAACTTCTTCCATATCCAAAGATGTTTGGGATCAGGCTGAATCTAATGATAATAACATCAAGAAATTGAAAGAATTAATTCAAAGTCATCATTTTATGAAGAAATCTAAATTTGAGG
The DNA here is from genome assembly GCF_040938575.1 of Ambystoma mexicanum. Lineage (NCBI taxonomy): Eukaryota > Metazoa > Chordata > Amphibia > Caudata > Ambystomatidae > Ambystoma > Ambystoma mexicanum. The sequence goes on along the minus strand of NC_090924.1, from coordinate 1,105,417,405 downwards.
AGGCCAACTTAAGTGCTTTTTGGACGGTTGCAGATGAACTGCATGTTCACGGTAATTTTGTAATGAGAGGAGATAAAGTCATTCCTCCGACGGATCTGCGTTTGAAGATTATAGAACTGGGTCATGAGGGTCATCAAGGAGTGATAAAGACTAAACAAAGAATTAGAAATGACTATTGGTGGCCTGGTTTTGACCTGCAGATTGAGCGATATATTAGGGAATGTATCCTTTGTTGTGATGATGAAAAAAAATGTGTGGGTTCCAGGCAACCAATGGTTATTACTGACATTCCCAATAGTGTATGGAGGGATATAAGCATGGATGTCTTAGGTCCCATATGTTGTAAAGGTGTACAAAAGTATTGCTTAGTAGTCATAGATCTTCTCACCAGGTGGGCAGAGATTTTAATTACTTCTAGTGTCACGGGTAAAACTGTGGTTGAATTTTTATCAAATATATGTGAGAGGGAAGGATATCCGGGAAGTATTCTTTCCGATAACGGTACTCAATTTAAGTCTAAAGAAGTGGCAGACTTCTGTAAAAAATTTGCCATTGAGCACAAGACTAGCTCAATTTATCATCCCCAAACTAACGGAACAGTAGAACGTTTTAATAAAATTTTGAAAGAGACCATCAGAATGGCGTGGGCCAATGGGTTGGATTGGGAGGATGCTCTCAGGGAGAAAGTAATTGCTCATCGCTTTACTCCACACACCAGTACAGGTATTTCTCCTTTTGAGCATAGCAGAGGAAGAAAGGCAAACACCAAATTAGCTCCCATTTGGCTTATTAAAGGGGGTAAAGAAATAGAAAAAAATCTGGTTAACGCAAAGGACAAAATTAGGGAAACACAAAAGAGAAACAAGGTGAATTATGATAAGAAGGTTCGTAGCAACAAGTATGATATGTATACAGCTGTTGGTAAGTTGGTTAAAGTATTACTTCCTCCTGCTCTAAGAAATGGACCATGCAAATGGTCTAATCCTATTAGGGTTATAGAGGCGTTTCGTAATGCTGTCAGGACAGAGGACAAAAGGATATGGAATGTAGAAAGAATTTGGATGTGTGAAGGTAATGATTGTAACAAGAAAGAAATGAAAAATGTAGGCCAGAATACAGTTAGTAATGTTAAGATATCTAGAAATTTAAGCAGTGGTGTGAAAGGTAAAGTTAGTAGTACTGTTGAGAAGAGATATGATGGCAATTCTAAGCAGTTTCAATTTTCCTTGCCAACCACCTCCAGACATGGAGGATGTATGTCCAGATCTGGCAGATCTTATCGTCTACCGAAGAGGATGGAGGACTATGTGGAGTTCAAGTGAACCAGCTGGAACTATTGTTACATCAGTTGTTGTACATAGTTTGTGAACAATGTAAAGGGAATATAGTTTGTTTGGAACAATATAAAGGGAAGGAGATGTGTAGTATTTACTATTCTGATAGAAGCTGCCTGATCCATGTGGGACATGCCTGATCACATTATGGTATGTAGAATCAGAATACCTGGAACTCAGGTGTTTACAGAGTTCTAGAAGGGAAGACTGGAATTGAATCATAACTGTCCAGATCCCTTTGCTACTAGTTGTCTCCCTCCTCCTTTTACATATATTGTTATATTCTTATATTATTATATTTATCATTCAATAAATATACTTACGTTATAATCGCCTCCTGCCGTTTGTACCATATCGATTGCGGCTACTTCACCCTCCAGGCCAACCTCGTCTTGAAGTAATTCTCCATTACCTACAGTGTCATGAGAGCCAATCCATCTGCATACTTGGCCCAAAATATAGTACAAAAAAGGCTACAAAGAGGGCATGCCCTGTTATGAACCAGGATCATGGATTAATTTGCACTATCATGGGAGGTGGTGAACAATCAGGTAGCCAGGAATCTGGCCTGGAATCCATAGTTTCCACCCGCATTCCACCGCTTCCATATATGTCATATTATTTCTGCTGTCAGCTCCAGGTCCCTTCCCTGCTTTCCATTTCCCCTCACAACCAACCCAACTCCTAAATATGAGCCACCCCATTTGCCTGCTGCCTCCTTTTTTCACCATTCCAAGACCACACCTAAGGGTTTGGGAGCCCCTCTACTGAGCATGAACATGGGTGGAACTTCTCCCACTCACAAGGGTCTACAACCACGTTTTATCTCACTGCATACTACACAAATGAGAAACATCCATTTGCATATCACTTTGGTCCCACCCACAAGGGCAGTCCAGAACCAAAATTCTAGGAAATTCTCCTCTGAACAAGAGTACCATCAGCATCCCCAGACAAGTGTTTAGGCTTAGTCTGTCCTCATCATTAAGGTGAAGCTGAGCCTCTCTAAGGCACAGTGAGCAGGGGGTCCATGTCTGGATTACCATGGGTTACATAGGGTGAAACCCCAAGTTTTACAAATTAAACAAGTTTGTGAGAGCCCCTCTTCTGAGAACGAACATGGGTCAAATTCCCTGTTCTATGGAATTTCTCCCAACGATTATTCTGTGGCTTGATCTGTCTCAGCCTCATACGGCTGGTCGGCTGAGGAGTTGCCTGGAGGCCATGGGTGGATGGATGGCCAGGAACTGGTTTAAGTTGAATGGGGAGACGGCAGAGGCGTTGGCATTTGGTACTTCTAATCCTTCTTTGTTCTGGACGCCAGAGTTCTGATCCGCTAGTTTGGGCCATTTTCCAACACCTGTTTCATCGTTCAAAGACCTAGGCATCAAGATTATGTCTTCTTTATCCATGTCGGATCAGTTGTCAGCCACTTGTCAAAAAGGTAATTTAAAGCTGCAGACACTATGCAAGATTGTGCCTTTTATTTCTGTTAAATTTCAGGCCTCGGGAGTCTACTCTATGGTAATCAGTGGAATTGATTATTGTAATGTCCTTTTTTTGGCTGAACCACACTATTGGCTCCACCGTCTCCAGCTGCTACAAAACATGACTGCTAGAATGGTTCTTTGTCCCCCGCATCGTGCCCATATGGCTCCACTGGCTCCCATTTGAGCAACATGTGAGGCTTAAGTCTCTGTGCTTGATACACGGAGCCTTTTTTTTAAAAAAAGGGGCAGAATATTGTCAGGTGAAGTTTTGCCCTCTGTTCCCCCGAGAGCACTGTGCTCCCAGTCTTCTTTTGACTATCTCAGTTCCTAGGTTTAGGCTTTCTCGGGTTGGAGGCTGTGCTTTCTCAGTGGCTGTGGCATGAGCTTGGAATTCTCTTCCTCTTCACCTGTGTGCTATTGAGGTCTATCTTTTATTTCCGGAGGGCCTTGAAAACATTTCTTTTTTTGTTTCTTGTGGGTACGCAGCCAGTGCATACATTGCTTAGGGTATAGCACAATGATGCCTTTGGGCGTACAATTACATAACATAACATGTCTGGATTACCAAGGTGAAACCCCAAGTCTTACAAATTAAACTAGGGTGTCTGAGCCCCTCTAATCAGAAAAAACATGGGTCAAATACCCTGTTCTATGGAATATCTTCCGCTCAGGAGGGTCTACAACCACTTTTTAGCACACTGCACCCTTCACAGAGGAGAACTATCCATGTGCCTATCATTCCATTGAACAATAGGACAGGGTATTTGACCCATGTTAATTCTCAGTAGATGGGCTCCCACTCTACTTTTCAGTAATTGTAAGTATGTTGCTTTTTTAATAGAAATGTGGCATGCAGTAAATGTGCTTTACCCAATTAAAATAAAGTAAAGGGACTCTAAAATAGTATCACCTCGAATGGCGCTCAGGGGTGCATATACCTATAACACCTACATCTGGGGAGGGAAATGTCTTGATACACTTGTTCCTACCTTAGGCTAAGGCTGGCGGGCTACTACTGGGGTTGATAGCATAGATGTCCACAATCTATTACACTGGCCCCCACTTTCTTGTGGGTGGAAACTGAACAATGTACTTCAAAGAATATCTTGTTTTTCATTAAATGCTGAATCTTCACAGCCATGCCCCAGGACTTCTACTGCTGCCTTGGATGATATACACCAACCTCCTCTAACATCTTTCGATGAAGTACTCTGCTGTTGGAAAGCTATGGTTAGCTTACACGCACGTCATACATTCCTCGTACTCTTTCTTCTGTCCTCACAACTGTCTCACAAGTAGCTCTTTGTTATTGGTCGTCATCGGTTAGCTTCACCTTTTCAATTAGCCTTGTCTCCCACTTGTTGCTACACCTGGGTAACTTGGCACAGGCTGATTAACTTTAGGGGATAATGAGTCAATACATTTAGGTAAGCAATCCATGACTTTAACATGGGTGTTGGGACTTCCTTTATCTCATGCACCACCTTCATTTTAGTAGTGATATTCTTCTTTATTACACTGTAAAATTGCTACTGATCCAGTTCAGATTTAGAATAAGAAGATGCATCCATTTCCAGACTGGGATTCTATGGAGTTCACCTTCAGAGGGTTAGGCCTGTTTATTAAGATGGAGGCAAGTCTTGCAACTACCTCACATGTGCCTTGATTGAGAACTTTAACCTGCATGATCTCTAGAGTCTTTCCTTCCTAATGGTAGGTTATTTCTGCGTATAATGCACCCATTTGTCTATGCTGAGAGCTGTGTACCTTCCTCAGATAATTAATGTCATCAACATCTTCAGATCTGCTTAAACGGTTTGTGGCAAAGTCCACATTGCAATAGAATATGTCTTTTCCTGCAATGCACCGTTTTGTGGTAACAAATTACCAAGCCAGATCAGACTGGCCCCTCCATCCAACTCTTAAATAAAGGTCTGAAGACTGCACTCAATAAAAAAAAAGCTTTCACCAATAACTGATATCTCCATTCAACCCTTATTCTAACCCAGAGCACTTCCCCAACAGTTACCTGTGATACTCTGATGTCCTACTTATAACATTGGGGTGTCATCTATGTACAGCTATGTTTCACACATAAATAGACCAAGTGACAAAGTATCAGATTTGAAAAACTGAAAAATCAAGGTGTTAGGCAGGACCCAACATGCATTGGTCATTACTTTCTCTAACAAAACATCTTCCTTTCGAGCTCTCCGCTCATCCACCTCCAACTTTCTGAGGGTCAGATGCTTCTACAAACAGAGAGTCGGGGCCGATCTATCTCCTTGGCTGGGACCTCCATTTGGAACAGCCTCCCTGCCGCTCTCAAACTTGAGCAGAACCTCCTCCGGTTCCGGAAGCAACTCAAGACTTTCCTTTTCACTTCCACTTTCTCTCTTCCTCTCCCCTGCTGATGCACCTGACTGCTCCGCCCGCCCGCTGGTCAACTGGTCACCCTTTGAACTCAAGTCCAGGCTCCTGCATGTCTAATTCCCCTCGCGCTGCCTCCAGGCTTGCCAGCACTTAAGGGTCTGTTTCTGCAACCCTACAGTCCCTTCTCTCTGCACATATGAGACACTTGCTGGCTGCACTTCTCTCATTTCCCTCCACCCTGGCACTTCTCCCCTTCCCTCTTCCCTGCACTAGCATGATCTGAATGACACAAGGCCTAGCAAAATCGTTATTTTCGTCCCCTTTGTTTTCCCCTCCTTGTCTTGTCGCGCCTACAAACACTGGTGTACAGGCGCATTATAAATGCCACCCGATATTATATCATATCAGTATTGGATAGAACCACCTCAGTGTTCCTTAATACTTCTTGACCCTATGTTATTAACACAAACCCGTATACTGAATCCCCAAAAATATGATGCTGTTTTCGATGATTATTTGTTGGGATACATATACAATTAGCATGGTGAGCCATTCTATTCCTCAGGGACCATAAGTTAGCCATGATGTGCAAGAAGGACCACATAAACCCAAGCAGCTGTTTTGTTTACAACAAAAGCCCAAAAGATAAAATGAGGGACCACAATCAATGATGCTCCTGGAGACATACATTGTGAGGGTGTTGTTGTGCTCTAGCACCACGACGGGAACTGGTTCCATCGTGACACGCCCGGAGACTTTAGAAAATATGCCATTACTTTTCATGTGAAATATTTATTTTGAGCCCTGAAAAGAGGGAGCATTCCTTATGAGATGTCATGTAATTAACAGCAACACATCCTACCTTTGTAGGGTTGTCTTACTGTTGAAACCTATTGGGTATTGGGATTTTTAAATGAATCAAAGCAAACCGCTTCTAAAATGGATGATTTAAAAATGCAATGAAACACAACACCATTGTTTCATTTAGATTTTCCCTACTTACTATCCTCGTTGATATAAAGTTAAAGAAAAACCCTTCCCACTTTCTCAAAAGTGATCCGTGGGCTGCCACAGATTTTCCATCCAACCCGGTTCTACCTGAATATCCTTTAAGAGCAATAAATCTTTGAGGAAGTTCTGTAGAGGTTCATGCAGATTTGGGATGATTTGTGGGAAAAAATGTTTTTAAAGGCGGAAGAAGCCAGAGAAACATTAGGGGAAAGTGAAACTTAGGGGATGGATGTTGAGTGAGGTTAGGTGCAGGGTCCTGTGCATCTGAGAATGTTACCCAAGCAGGATGGCACGGGAAACTCTGCAGTAAGAAACCTCAGTAGCTAACCGCACCTACTGCAGAGATAAATGTCTAACTTGCAGGTCATAGGATTGAATCTGGGCAAGAAGATCTCTGCCTTCTGAAATTGATCAACTAATACATCTGAACTGTGGAACTATACGATTGCATGTCAGACCAGCAGAGTCAGATACATGCCAGGAATATCGGGGTCTGCTTTTAATTATTATAAAAATGATTATAAAAATATATAAAGCGCAACTAAGGCCCATGGGCATCTAGGCGCTAGCGGGGAGAGCCAACTGAGAGTACTCGGGTGCCAAATGCTCTAGCAGAGAGGAAGGATAGATTAAACAGATGAGTCTTCAGGGCTCTCCTGAAGGGAAGATAGTAGGTCAGAATTCTTAAGCCTAAAGGAAGGGCATTACACAGGCTAGGCGCCAGGGCAGAAAAGGAACGACCATCCAGGCGTTTCCGCCAAAATGTTGGAATCCTAAGAAGCTGGTGAGAATCTGACCGTAAGTTTCTTGTAGGGCAATATCTTTCCAATTTGATTTTCAGAAAGTGAGGAACCACGTTGTGCAAGGCTCGATGGACCACACACAGAATTTTAAACTCATTACGTACCGCCACCAGAAGCCAATGCAAACGTTGTAGCAAAGGTAAAGAGGGGGTCAGCCGAGGCATCCCAAGTGCCAATCAGGCTGCAGCATTCTGCAAGACTTTCATCGGCTGGATCTGGTACTTAGGTTGTCCCAGATACATGCTGTTACAATAATCCAGCGAGCTGATTATAGTGGATGTCACCAGAGTTGTCCGGTTTTCAGGCGGAAGCAAAGGAAGAATTTTCCTTGAAACCTTCAATCCTCCAAACCCAGCACTGCAGATGGCAGAGATCTGAGCCTCTCGTGACCCATTAGGTAGGAGTTTAACTCTGAGACTTTTCACTGAGGCACAAGGGGAAGGACAGGGGCTGAGTGAGTCCAGACAGTACTGCAAGTTCTAGAAGTGGTCCCTTTCCTGTGGTCCAACCACCAGGACCTATGTTTTACTGCCATTTAGTTGCAGCCAATTGGCTGCCATCCAGTTTCCCAATTTCTCTGAACAGTCTCGCAGCTTCTCGGGATGAGCAGCCTCTGAGGAGTCCAACGGAAATATAAGCTGCGTATAGTCTGCATAGGAGTAAAAAAGAACTCTACATGCAGTGATAAGATTTGCCAGCAACCGCACATACAAATGAAAGAGAAGGGGAGAAAGGGCTGATCCCTAAGGGACTCCACAGATTAGCTCCACCTGAGAGGAGTGACAAGTCTGAAAGGAGACCATTTGAGCCCAACCTGTCCAAAAAGAGTGAAACCATGCCAAGATGGGACCAGTGTTGCCTGCTTGCTCAAGCCTAGACAATAACATCTCATGGTCCACAGTATCAAAAGCCGCAGAGAGATCTAGGAGAATGAGAACTCCAGGCTCTTTGCAGTCCTGAAGCAGTGCAAGATCATCCAATAAGAAGATCATCACGGACTCAGACCCCCTCTTAGGGCAAAATCCTGACTGGAATGGATGCAGGCAGTTATTCTCTTCCAGAAACAAGGATACCGAGGGAGGAATCACTGCCATCAGCAACTTCATCATTGCAGGAAGCAGGGAGATGGGTCTGTAATTTGCTGGCAGTCTGGGGTCCAAATTAGCTTTCTTCAGAAGGGGGGGGGACCACTGCATGTTTCAATGCAGGCGGAACCCCACCCATCGAGAAAGAATATTGGACTGCTTCAGTCAGCATGGCAATAGCTCGGGGGGGGGGGGCAGGGCTTTCAAAATGTGCAGATGGACTGCATTTAACAGGGAAGCCGATTTGAGGCTCAGGAGGGCATTCCTATCACTTTGTCCATTATAGGGTGGAGTTTGAAGTTCTTTGCTAGAGATGTGGGGACAGTGCCAATTTTCACCAAAGTTACTGCCACCGTTTCCCCAGTTTGACAATCTGTAATAGCCTTTGCGAATATCAGCAATCTTTTCCTGGAAAAAAGTACTAATCTTGTCACATCGCAGCTGAGCATCGGGATGTGTAACAAAATTCCCAGTTGGGGACACTGACAGCTCCTTAGCTACCTGGAACAGCTCTCTAGTGGCACATGCCTCAGTAGTCCTAGTTGCTTAGTATGTAGATTTAGCGGTGCAAATCATCTGATGATAGCAGAGCAGAGCTTGCTTACAAAGATTATGAGCATCTACATCATATCTCAAGCGCCATTTTCTCTCCAGGCATCTACAAACTTGTGATATACTGGAGGGCAATTCCCTACTCTGTCAAGGACTGGGATATATATAGAAAAAGAACTGGGTTATGTCCTGACAGGCATGAGCCTCATGGCTCAAAAACATTCATATTGATTGTTGGTAGTCTCCTCAATATAAAGGACGTTACGCAGAGGGTCAATATATTACTCAACTGCTAGAATGTCCTAAATTGAACTCCCTGTTAAATGGAGAGCTCCTAGATATGTGATTATAATTTACATATCTCCCTATGTCTTCATATCGATTCCTTGGAATCTAAGAGTGCAAAAACTCTCAAATCTATTGAGTAATTTTCAAAAATAACTTGTTTATTACCAATACACAAAGTTTATCGATTTCAAACAATAATTAAACACTGCATATAATACAGATATAGAAACATTTTTTCAAAAAAACAATATATACAATTTAGACACTTAAATAGAAGGTCCTATATACAATTTACATACATGAAAAATAATGATGTCCTAAAATACTGAAGAAAGAATATCCTAATAATTTAAGCAATTGTTCAGAAGAAATACACAACATATTGTATCCAATTGGTATATCCCAAAGCACAAAGAAATCTGCATACACTTGGGTACAAACTATCCCAAATGTTAACTGAGTAATGTTCTCAATTGCTGCTATTTTTCAATTTCAGCTCAACTGGGTTTTCCCATCGAAAAGATTGAATCTTGGGTGACTGAACTAGGGGTCCCCTAGAAATTGAAACATTCCTATTGAATTTGACAAGGATGCATTGAGCATGTGTGCCTCCACAGCTGTTGGCTTTGACAGCCTTTCTTTTCAAGCAAAAGTGAAGAATATATTCAGAACATTATGGAGCCTTTTAGATTGCATGATCGGGTTGAACAGCCTTTCCAATACATGGTGCAGGCACAACAGCCACTCTTTTACTGCACCCAGTCCACTCACAGTGTTTGGTAGTGACTTTGATGCTTGAACACAGGTGGCCATGCTCTGATGCTAACAAATAAAAATCACAATTGGAATTCCAAAGAATGGAGAAACCTATCAGGTCATTCGTGCCCATGTAAATTGTGATGTAGTTGTGAAAAATCTTACGCCGAACACGGGAACGAGCATTACAGAGCATCCATGTATGACTGGCAATAGCTTTACAGAATAAGACAGTTTTTGAATCAGATTTATGACTTGGATTTATCTCAGCATTTCACTACTTGGAACAGAGGGCTCAGTAGGACTTGATGATTTTCAACTAGACAAGTGTTCACACTCACACCATGGACTGGTGAATACACTAGTGGGATGTGTCTTGCACAATGATTGAGCAGTGAGAAAGAGTCAGAGGTTCGTAACACGAGTTGGCTGTAATTCATACTTATGTCTTTTGAACTACAAAACACATCACAGTATACACTGATATAAAAATAGAATTGCATTTTATTGAGACAACATAGTGATACTATGCAAATTCTTTGATACAAATAGATTCAGAATGTAAAATTGTTTGACTCAGCTCTTATAAGCACAGGACGTTGTGGCATTAATATGGATAAACTGCATTTATGGCAAGTAACACGAGCAATGTGTTTTCAAATTACACTTGTTTCGATGCAGAATGCACAAAATTTAAATATAATATATTGTCAAAGCAATGGTTTTTGTTCTGCCAAAAATGAGGGCCAGTTGTAATTTATCTGTTATTCTGTTGATTTATTATGAAAATACATTAACTGAGTGTTCAACAATTTAAAACATAGAACAGCTTTTTGTAAAACGGAAGATGTTTATTTTGAAAAGGCGTCAAACTGTATTAGACACACTGAAAAATAAAACTCTTTTACATTATCACGCATAGCACAGCTTTGTAAATTGTCAAATAGTCAGGGTTAAATGATTCTTACTTCAAATAAATCCATGCAACTCAATAACTAAGACATCTGCCATATTGAAATGTGATGAGTAAATTATAACTCATGATCTACCTACTATAAGAAGCAGATGCTTATTTAGAATAAGGGGTTGCACACATTCTATACAGAAGTTGCATATGTAAACATAAACAAATCAAGGAATGCTATGTTAGTTAATATAAAGTAAAACAGAACCGGCGTGAGCAGATATTGAAAAATGCTGATACAACCAAAAACTATTTTGGTTTAGGGAAATGCTGCCATTCTGTTCTCTTTAGCAAGGCCAGTCGGGAATATGCTGAAATGGGAAATGTATTCTATTGCATTTCCTTGTTCAAGGAAAAGTATGAATTATATTTTGGGAAGAATGCCATAGTATATGTGCATAGTATACTGAGTAACTTTGGCTTCATTTCAGTATAAATGAACAGGACGGTTGGTGCAAGTGACTACATGAATGACACCCACCTGTTTGTGTTGGGTTGGCTAATAGGACAACCGGGCTGGAACAAATAATTCTAAAGGGAGGGTCTAACCCTGTATAAACCAGCTGTTTTAGACAACAAGAATCTCCATTTCCTAGAAAACACTGGAGGCTACATTACTGCAGACCATTCGAGGTGAGATTGTAGGACAACAGAGTAGGTTCCAAATTTAAAGGATAGTTCCGGGACTTTTTTTTTATTGTTCCTATGGTTCGGCCATGTGTTTTTAAGCATAAATCGGTAGATCGTAGAAAACTTTCCTATGGACCTTACCCGACTTTTCGTCCATTAACGCACTCGAAAACATCCGCCATTTTATGATAATCCTCTCACTTGCCGCATCGCCCTGGCTCACCTGCTTTTGCGGCACTAAATCAAATCCCCCGCCCCTGAGCCTGACATCAGCAGACGCGTACCGCCCATTTCCCGTTTCGTGTCAACAATCGCTGCGCCTCAGCTAATGAAGTGTCGCCATGGAAATGGCAGGACGCCTCTTTCCTCAATAAGTATAAACAGACCGTTTCACAACACACAGCAGCAGATTTTCGAATCCATTCCTCTCTCTGTGTTACTTTGAGTATTCTGTGACTCGTTTCTGTGCTCTGGTCAGCTACCTTTGTTGATTGTAGCCCGTGGGAACAGATACCAGTACCACCGCTATAAATTATTTTACTTTCTTTACCACAAAATGGCTACAATAATGCCGTATATGTACGAGCCCGAGTACACCGAGGAAGAACTACTGGAAAGGCAAGCACGCGAAAACGATGGGGATTCGGACGGCAGTTGGGAGGACCAGTCAACGGATGAAGAGCCTGGACCATGTCGCATGGACGGCGTCTCCACCTGGTGCACGTGCAATCGGTGCGAGCTAATGCCAACTGAGGAGGAGAACTGCTGCTGCCGAGAAAACTCGGGATGCCTGGCCTACATTTCGGAAGGCGAGCAAAGTCTGCAGGAAGGCGAGCAAAGTCCGCAATGCATCACCGAGCTGCCAGAGTTCAGGGAAGCCTGCCTCTCACGGACCGTGTTGAGGATGATGATGGTGCTTATGCACGAACTTCGCGGCACTGTTCGTCCGCGTAATCCGAGTAACGAGTAAGTATACTCTGGTTGTGATGTCAGTGATGCCACTACTATGTCATGGTCGTCTCCCACATATAAAATTACATCTACATATCATTCGAATGCATGTAAATTGGTTCCATATTGTGCATTTTCTAGATAGAATTTTTTTCAAAGCAGAATGACATTTTTTACCTGAATCGATAGTGATAAAGTTTTGTCATTTTAATACAGTTTGCATCTTTCATTTTCACAGGTGGTACAGGCTGGTGGCCTATCGTTGCTTCAGTTGGTGGCTTCACGGGAGGCTCGGACACCGCGTTCGGAGAGTAATACCTGCCTGTGCGGTACTTGCCATTAGACAACATTTCCCCAGCGACAGTGGACAATACCGCGGATTTTCCCTGGATGTGCTGCAACCGCAAATTTACAATGTGTAATGTTTATTATTTATGTTCAATTGAAATTAAGATCCAAAATAAAACCCAATATATATTTTAACAATGGTTGTTTTGATTTGTCCAAGCGTTGGCAATAAAAGGAAGGCCGTTGTATTTTATTGATACAAAACATGGTTATAGGTAAATATGGTTGATCATAATAAATCATCCTTTTGGTCACCGGGTACAGAGATGACCCCCTCTGGCCCGTGCCGCCTTGCCACCACAGGCCAGCCTGCTGCTGACTAACTGCCTAGGCACCCAGGGTCTCCAGGGTGAACTGCACCCATATATTCTCCTGGGAGGGTGAGGTATTTATAAACTCACCCCCCTGCCTTCCATGTACTAGATCCTGCAGCCAGCCTCTTACATGCAGTTAGATGGCCTCTCCTTGGTGAGGCCCTGCGGCAAACGAGTCTTGTCTGCACGACCACCGCCCCAATCCACCCCCCGCCCTATCAAAGGCAATTCGCACCGGGGTACTTGTGCTGGCAACTGGAGCAGTCAGGGAGCGATAAAGGCCAAGAGGTGCCAAAGACCATGTACACTTCAAAGTGGTCTATAGAGCATGGGTTGTTGTTCCCATGTCTACCTCCAGACCCCGTGTCTCCTGCCAAGCATCCCCCCTCACGCTGGACGGCCCCCTGCAATCCACATAAGTGTGTCTCCATTCACGAGTCTTCCTGTGTCTTGTCTGCACGACCACCGCCCCAATCCACCCCCCGCCCTATCAAAGGCAGTTCGCACCGGGGTACTTGTGCTGGCAACTGGAGCAGTCAGGGAGCGATAAAGGCCAAGAGGTGCCAAAGACCATGTACACTTCAAAGTGGTCTATAGAGCATGGGTTGTTGTTCCCATGTCTACCTCCAGACCCCGTGTCTCCTGCCAAGCATCCCCCCTCACGCTGGACGGCCCCCTGCAATCCACATAAGTGTGTCTCCATTCACGAGTCTTCCTGTGTCTTGTCTGCATGACCACCGCCCCAATCCACCCCCCGCCCTATCAAAGGCAGTTCGCACCGGGGTACTTGTGCTGGCAACTGGAGCAGTCAGGGAGCGATAAAGGCCAAGAGGTGCCAAAGACCATGTACACTTCAAAGTGGTCTATAGAGCATGGGTTGTTGTTCCCATGTCTACCTCCAGACCCTGTGTCTCCTGCCAAGCATCCCCCCTCACGCTGGACGGCCCCCTGCAATCCACATAATGCCACGACATATACACGTCATTCATTCACAAACACACCCCTGTTTCGAATTCTTTATAACCCACTTCATATTTCTAATGAGCACTTCTTTGCGCTTTGCTAGTCAACCCGTGAAGGTGCTGGTTATCTGCTCTTCGTCTCTGTGAACTTCCGTGACCACTTCGAGGAAACTCGTCAGATTGCAACCTGTGAACTGCTCCCTGTTCTACGACAAGAAACTACTCTGATCCCTGCATCTAACTGTTTGTTCGTCAAGGTAAGGCAGAAGGAACAGATGTTGCAATGGAAGAGAATGAAGTGGACTACAATGAAACACCTTCAATATCACTGAACATAGCGGAAGACGATATCAGAGATTCTACCTTTCATGTGAGTGACATGTCCTCAACGTTACAGGCCGAACCAGCTGGGATGCAGAGTGACACTATAAGGAAAGAGGCCAAATTCATTGTATTCGATAGTTGTTTGATTGATATTATTATTCGGTTGAAATGTGGGCATTCGGTAGGTGGGGAAGTATGTGGGGAGCCATTGATTAATGTGACTCGTGCAATTCGAGGCACTAACCTTAAAATACATGCCACCTGTACAAAATATCATCCTTTCTCATGGTCTGCACAACCCATGCTGGGACAACTGCCAGCAGGCAATCTACTTTGTGCAGCGGCTGCACTTTTTAGTGGTTCAAGTTTTAAAAAATTAGAGTCTTTCTTTCAGTTTGTGGGAATCCGTTTCATTGCGAAAACTCAGTTCTACAAATACCAAACCGATTATCTATTTCCAGCCATTAGCAAAGCTTGGAGAATGGAAAAAATGTCTATTGATAGTACATTCGCGGGCAAACGGTTCAGGCTAGCCGGTGATGGACAGTGCGACAGCCCAGGATTTTCAGCCAAGTACTGCACCTACCACTTTCAGGACATGGAAAGTAAGAAAATTGTGAGTTCGGTGGTTGTGCAGGTGTCACAAAGTACATCCTCAGTGGCCATGGAGAAAGTTGGCTTTGTAGCATCATTGCAAGAACTACAATCGCGGGGAATGGTGATCGACCTGATAGCCACGGACAGACACGTTTCAATTGCCAAGACAATGAGAGAAGAGTACAAAAATATAAATCACCAATTTGACGTTTGGCATCTTGCAAAAACAATCAATAAAAAAATGTCTGCTGCAGGTAAAAAAAAAGAAACGCAAGGTATTTCACAGTGGTCCAAGTCAATCAGCAACCATCTTTGGTGGAGCTCAAAAACATGTGGAGGGTCGTTGGAAATTCTACTGGAAAAATGGCGGTCAGTAATGCCACACTGCACAAACGTTCACCGTTGGAACACAAACCAACATTTCCACAATTGTGAACATGGCCATTTGTCCACAGAGGAGGCATGGAAGAAGAAGTGGTTGATTCCTTCATCACCCACTCACAAAGCCATTGAAAAGATTGTATTTGATAAAACTATAACAAGAGATTTGAGGGGACTCACGGAATTCTGCCACACAGGATATTTGGAGGTGTTCCACAATATGTGCCTAAAGTACAGGCCAAAACGATTGCATTTTGGCATGGAGGGCATGATAAATCGGACTCTTCTAGCGGTCTTGGCACATAACCATAACGTTGGACGTCAACAAAGTAGGACGACCGGAACTTTAGGGACGCTTCGCTACAATAAGGCCTTCACTAAAAGAAGTAAACAATGGGTGATCAAACCAGTGTTTGAGGATATGCAATATGAGTTTATTGAGAGACTTATTGTTGACGTCCTAGATAGGCACATAAATGGAGTTGTGAACGAACCTGTGCAGGTGACAACTGCATTGCCACCCAACATTGCCTCTGTTCCATGTCCACCTAAAGAAGAGCTCATTGAGAAATACACATCACGGTTTAAATGATTGTAATTTGATTGTCTGTTCTCTCGAGTCTCCTCATGTCGCAGGCCCATTGAATATGTTTATATATCCAACCTTGTTCATTTGCGCATTAAATTAAACCAAACAGTAATATAAATGATTTTTCCAAAAATATAGAATGTCTCCGTATTTATGGTTCTGTGGGGCAGCAAAGCAAGCAGACAAAATGCAAAGATGGAGTGTAAATTTCAAGTCCTGTAAAACGGCCGTACACTAAATTTAGCTAACTAGGAATGTGTGTTCGTTGAAAGTGAAGGTCAGCTGCTTTGATTTTTTCTCGAGTGCCAGAATGGCCCACGACTCAGTATAAGGTTCTATTGTTATTTGACCTTGACAGGCCGGGACCACGTAAGAAACGATAATGAATATAATTTCAGAAACGAAAGCCATTTCATGTTTGTTCATTAGAAGAAATAAAACGTCGGCATAGAAGGAGTGGTATTTCGGGGCTGCCCTACGCACAGACACAATGGAAAATGCAAATATAATGTAAGTAACTCTTTAGATGAGTTTATACCGCAATTTAATTACTATACAGTAGCTTTAAAGACGGGTTAAGTTGTACTTGTTCATTCTATGTGGCATATTGTTTTGTACCGCGCACTATCTTGGGGAGAACCGTCTCCTTTTACGGAAGCACCTCCAAACCTTCCTCTTTGCTTCTGCTTTCTCTCTCCCTCTCCCCTGCTACAACTTGTCCACTGTCTGCGACCTCGGTCCTGGGTCCTTCCACTCTCCACCTGCACTCCCTGTCAACCCCTGCACTGGGGGACTGTCTCAGTATCCTACAGCCCCCCTTGACGTATAAAACCCAGTTGCACTGTCCTAGCTATGAAATAATTTCCAGACCTAATATATAAAATGAATAATTTTAATAAAGATCTGATGGTGAGACTAATTTCCTTTTTTTATGTTTTTCAAATAGATACATCATGCATTACTGCATGTGTCACGAGTACCAGACACCGGCGGATGGCTTTTTCAACCGCCAGTTGCTTCTCCGCGTGAACAACGTTAGCACCCTGACCATTTTGTGGGACGATCGCCAAGTACAAGTATGCCCTTACGCGGTACTAGCGGCTAGATGCAACATACAGACCGTTGTGGTGCCCTAGTGCCTCGTTGTTGGAATAGCCATGCGATTATCAGTGCGACCGAAGAGCTTATTTTATCGTAAACCAACACCCTGTCTACTGCACACGAACATCGCTTGCCTCAAGACGAAATATTTTGGATCGAGAGCAAATAAAAATGCAAATCGCTGAATATTCTCAAAACATTTGATGTCAAATAAATGTACTTTGCCAAATGTACAATCTTGCCGTTTGCTTTTAAACCACTGTTTCATATTCCGAATTGTGGCGCTGTATTGTGAGATGATCTAAGACCCTGTGTACAGCAAAGGAACATTGTGTGCCTCGAAACGAACTTTTTGGAACGTGAGCAAATAAAAATGCTAATCGCTGAATATTCTCAAAACATTTGATGTCAAATAAATGTACTTTACCAAATTTACAATCTTGCGGTTTAATTTAAAAGCACAGTTTCATATTCCCAATTGTGGCGCACTGTGTTCATTGAGCTCATCTGTGTTGATTTCCTGGTTCTGTGTGGAGTCGCGTAGAAGACGCCTGGGCGCGTTTGCCTACGCAGCTCAGTCACATCACGGATAGAGGCGGGGAATATGAATGTTTTGATCAAGTCTGTTTCAGGGGCGGGGGATTTGATTTAGTGCCGCAAAAGCAGGTGAGCCAGGGCGATGCGGCAAGTGAGAGGATTATCATAAAATGGCGGATGTTTTCGAGTGCGTTAATGGACGAAAAGTCGGGTAAGGTCCATAGGAAAGTTTTCTACGATCTACCGATTTATGCTTAAAAACACATGGCCGAACCATAGGAACAATAAAAAAAAAGTCCCGGAACTATCCTTTAATGACTAGGACAAGATTGTAGTTGCAGTACATGATTTTGTTGCAAACCTAAATTACAGAGCTGTACTGCTATGAAAACAAATAGCAAACAGATTTCAGATTTTTCAGCCCGAGACAATATATTTCCCAAATTGAATCTACTTTTTCAATACTTTGGTGGTTAAAATAAGCCTTTTATAAACATATATTTTCCTTGTCCATGGTCACACCATTAAGAGACACAGTGATGAATGTTGATAGGTAAGACTTGCAACTTTCCCGGTGCTGGTGAAAGACTGCTAGTCATCCAAAGGTACCCTGTGCTGCCACTCATACCTCTTTGGCCAGGATATGTTGCCCCATCAAGGCAAAGAGGAAGAGAGAGAGGAATCTTGGCAAGGGGGATAGTAATGCTTTAGCTGTAATAATTGGCCAGCTACCTAATGGGTTTGGCGCGCAATACCAAATAAATAAACAAACAAACAAACAAACAAATTGTATCCATGGCTTTAGCCTGCTTTAAGGTTGTTCTTAGATAACTGCCATAGAAACCATTGAATCTCAACTTTACTGTGGCATATTTTACACCACGGATGACCTTTACACTCATGTCAGTGTAAATGTGAGACATATAAGGCACATTTTCAAACTCGTATGCCATATGCAGGTTTCAAAATCAGAACAGCTGTACCCCCTTGGAATGCTGCTTAAGGCTTAAAAATCAGGGCTACACAAAATAACATTGTGCTGTGTCCTTTCTGTTTCCAGATCTGTTAAAATCATTGCATTGATCTGGTCAAAGGGGAGCAGTGATGGGCACTTCCATGAGAAGAAAGAGCAGAGCCCCTCTCAAGCCCCTACCAAGCCACCCAAATTCCAGTAAGCCCGGGCAAAGGCAAATTCCTGTGGGTCCAATTCAAAAAATAACAACACCCAAGCTCCCCTGAACCCACCCGTCCCAAGAGCTTCCTGATCCCATCTTCCTCAGGACCATCTCACTGTTGTTACCATAAGACCCCTCACTGTCATTTCCCCAGGGCCCCACTGACCCCACCTACCCCGGGTCCCCTGACTGTTTTTATACCCATTATCAAGCCCTGCTGTTGCCCCCAGAATCTGCTGTCTGTTGTTGCCCCAGGGTCCCCTGAACCCACCTATGCCAGACTCCAGACTCTTGTTATCTCAAACCCACTGACTGTTGTTGCCCTCAGTACCACCTGACCCAGACTTGGACTGAGCTATAGGACAATAGGGCCAGTTTCATACATTTCTACACTAGTTTTAACCAATGTTACTAAACAAATATACTATGAAATTTATTATTTGCAACATATTTTACCCAAAACATCCTCTTGGGTAGTACTCAAACAGTCCGTTCTGAAAAGTAACAAATGGTAATGTGTGATTGTGAGCCACATTCTGGTGGTGTCTGGACCAATTTTATGTTCCAGTCCAACCCTGTCCTGACCCTACCTCCTCTCAGAATCCCCTGACTGGTGTTTTCCAGAGAACCCCACGACCCCACAACGGATATTGTGTGAATGGCAACATGTACATGCTCACTCAAAGATTTCCATGTGCATGGATGGCAAACATACACAAAGACACCAATGGAGGGGGTGAAAGCAGGGCAAGCATGCAGTGTGCAACCTTTGACACCTGTGACATGTGTGGCATTTCCATCAGTGTGTATCCACCTGGATCAATCACAGATCATCAGATTAAGTTGTGGCTGACTCACAATGGGAAGTCAGCCCCAACCCCAAACCCCAAATGTTGGATGAAACATCATGCACAGATAGGACAAAATAGAATCACATGCACCATAATGCTTTGTGTAAGGCACATCCCAGCCCTTATGTGTCCTCTTGGGTCTGGTCTTCCACACCCAATCACCTTCAGCCTCCGTCTGCTCCGAGCACTTGCCCCAGCATCCACTGGCCTATGCCACCACAGGTGTGAACTCACTTACTTATTGGCAGCTACCACTGTCACCCAGGCACTTAATAGTTGCTCACCTTCTAGCACTTCCCTCTTGGTATACCTAGTATTTACACCCCACTCCCTTACCACTTCTCTCTCTCTCTGCACTTGCACGTTCTGAATGCTCACAGGGCCTAGTAGGTCGCCAGTATCTTTCATTGTTATATTTGCCTTTCATTTCCCATGTGTCTCCCTGTTGCCCTGTGGGCACTTTGAAACACAGTTTACTTGATGTATAATTGCCTTACAAATGCACAATAAACAAACAAATGAAATAAGTGTGCCATCAAGACATGGACCTGTTCCTTCACATGGGGTTGAACGAATGTCCATCCTGTCAAGGGACTCACAGTCACTGACCCCACAATAAACAGGTATGCATGCTACTGCACCTTGTACAAATGAGGGCCCTAATGCCTTAAACAGTGATGAAATACGCAGTGAACTATTCCACCAAGCCACACACAATCCAATAAGCTCTGCGTGCACTGCAGGATGTGAATGTAAATGTGAAATGAGTGGTAGACCCTGCAACACTTTCATGCCAACACGTACCTACACGATGCATACCTTACTCTGATGCTGCAGGGCACAGGTGACTGATACATGCATCAGTACATAGGACGTCCAGTGCCATATGCTCACAGCACCTGCTCAACTCTGTGTCCACAAGCAAATGAACTGGCTGATTGACAACACAGAGCCAGGGTGGGGTGAGGAGGAAGGTGGTCCATCAATTCTGAGCATATATACCTGTCTACACACATGGAAGCCTGTAAAAAAGAAAGAGCCATGATTGACCACATTCGTATGATGCACTCCTGAGTTGTCATATGGGAAAAAGGGGGTCTATGCCATGTGATGGGAGTAGCAGTACCATCCCCAACCCTCCTCCACCATCCCTAAACCATAGGTGTATGACCCATATCCCTGTTCATGTTGCATATGGCATGTACAAGCCAGCTGCAACAAAGGCAAGAGCAGAGTGTGAGGGGTATATATGCACTGTGGAAAGCAATTGACTACTTCGCAGGAGGCACCAGTACACATGTAACAGCTGTTGTTGAATGGCACCTGGTGCCATATCCACTAAATCACACAACAGCAGCCTTTATGCAACATCGAGTGGTTGAAGGCAGCATGAAAACTGTGGTGTGTAAAAATCCATACAGTACAGTGTCATGAGAAAAGGGAAAGTCATTTTACATCTTTCCATGACTAATGTGTGGATGCAGGTGCCGGGTAATATCTGCAACAGGAATGAGGAACAAATGCAGAGAGTGCTGTGCATACGGACGATTATCACCACATATCTATGGCCCAAATATGAAATACATAATTCCATTTCTTGTGTGCCAGCACACCGCGCGTAGTAACACCTTTCTAATGCATTGATGGAACCTCAAAATGTGCTGTTTCTCATGGCCAACTCATACAGTATCACATGCCCATTACTGTGGGTACACATTCCCTCCAGTAAGGAACCATCAAGTCAACTACATACTGTGCTCCCCACTAGCTAGCTTTGGTATGTGCTGTATTTGTGAATGGTGCACACATTTTCACATGTACCAGCAACACTGACATTGGGCCTCATTATAAGTTTGGCGGTAGCCTTGCCTGTAAAACTGGCAGGCTGCCGCCAAACTTCCGAAAAAATGTCCGGGGCCCGCGAATGCGCAACTACCAGGGCATTCCGCCCCCTCGGGGCCCAGTATTTGTCCAATCGCGGGCGTCAGAAAAAAGATGCTCCCCATTCCCATTTGTCCCCATAGGGCTGAATGGGTGGGCCGGATGCACCGGCACCGTTTATCACGGTGCCGGTGCATCCGACATGCTGTGCTCACGTGTGCCGCTCTGCCCACCAGGTCCGACTTGGCAGGCAGAAAGGCACCCGCGAGCACAACTCGTAGTTTTCCGATCCAGGAACTACGTTACCGGCAAGCTTACCGGTACCGTAGTTTCCAGACCGACAAACTTATATTGAGGCCCATTGTCTTCTCATTCACAAGGGATGAAAATTACACAGCAGATGAGGAGGATGGGTTTAACGGCAACAGGGAAGGTGATGACACCATGGAGTGGGCAAGCCAACCTGACATAGAGGAGAGTCAAGCTCCACAGAACACCATGTCACCACAAAAAACCCCATTGACCCCCAGTCTTCCTCCAGCTGTACTGAAGAGCTGAATGGCCACAGTAACCAGGGCACTGCCACCACTGTCTCCAGGATGGATACCATCACAATGGCCCCATGGGACATTCCACTGCTGAGGGACGGTGGTGTTGGAGTAGATAACCACCACCCCTTTGGAGACATTTCTCATAAGGCAAGGTAGATAGTTTGCTGCACCTCTAAAAGGGACACTTGGACATCGGCCAACTGTGGAACATGCATGTAGATTTCTAATGGGTACCTATTGTACCCATTGCACTTGCTTCGGTGGCTGGCGGTCTCTTACCAGACATCATTGAGAAACTGTCAACCATGGAGGCAGGCACAAGAAAAGGCAGTTGGGAGGGAAATTCAGGAGACCTGCTTAACACTTGGACCAATGCTGGGGATGTCTAAAGGTCCCTGGAGGATGTACACCATGAATTGGTGGAATCCAACTGACTGATGGGAAACCTGTAGGAAGAGGCACAGGCAGCAAGGCAAGAATCCAGGTTGGATGCTCAGCTTGCTCAAGGCCTGTTTGCAGCCAAGGGAAGATCCTGAGCTTGCAGGGAGCAGGCAGCTGTGCTGACATTAGAGGACTACACAATTGTTCTGAGAACAGGCGTCCGCAGCAACTGCGACTACTGTAGAGGTCTGTAGTGTGGCCAGGGAGGACACTCGATTGTCCTGAGAGCAGCCATCAGCTGCTAAAGTGGCCACTGCAGAGATCAATGCTGGGGCCAAGGACGAATCATGACTGGACTGAGCCTACACTCAGGCCTGGGAGGATGCATGACTGGACCGAGAGCAGAACTCTAGGCACGGGCAGGCTGCTTGTAATGCTGCAGGTGCCTCCTATGCAGTGGTGAACCAGTTGGTTGGCCTGCTGCATGGGTCTTCGATGCCTCAGGATGGTGGCAGTCGGCCTGCAACATAGTCAGTCTCAGGTTGCCCTCACTGGCATGCTGAGCCTCCAGGAGCAGTTCCCAATCCCGATGCACACGTTCATAGACTGGAATTCTACCTCTACCTCATCTTTCCCCACCACTGTCCCTACCCACTCAGCACAGTAGTCGCCTGCGAGGTCAGCCCCAGCTCTGCCCACCAACACCAACTAGAGAAGCAGCCATGGCTGGACAGGTAATCCACCCTCCCATGTCCCTTCCTAATTGAACTCTCCCCTTCCAAATTGTACATCTATTTATTTGTGTAGTTCTGATGGCCATATATAGTGTACCCTCTGATTTGGTACTTTTTGGACCTCAACCTGCACTCCTCATCCATGGATTTTACCCAGAGCTCCATTTTGCATTAACTCTGGTCTTTTTTTAACATTGCCTAGAACATGTAATCTACCCCTGGTTCTACAAGGCAAATTATGCAACTCTTTCCCACCCTTCAATGTTCAAAGAATACATGTCATTGCATGCATGTGCTGTGTGTCACGTTCTTGAGAGTTGATCTGAAGTGAGGGGTTGTGAGGGGTTGTAGAGTAGGGGTTTGGTAGGTTATGTTATGTTATGTTGATTGATACTGCGCATCGCTACCACCCAGAGGCAGGCTCCCGGTGCTTGCGTGGCTCTGCGAGAGATGGGATGGGAAGGTTAGTGGGGATAGGGTGGGAGGATAGGTTCAGAACCAGGAGGATCTGGTGTCGGTGAATATTGTTTTGCATGCAGTAGTTTGTGCCATAGGCCTTGTGCATTGTAACTTTTTTATTTTCTTTATTATTTTTATTTTGCACTAGTCACATAACAGGACTTTTACCACAGGACTTTTACCACATTCTTATAACATAAACTGCATAAAACACATAAATAAAACCAATTGAAACCTATGTCACAAAGCACACGCCCATCAATGTTTTTTGCTACTGCCAGCCATGTCCAGTGGTTGTACATCCAGGTCACTGTCATCAACGTCATCTGGCTCAGCTTCTTCAATGACATCATCAGGCATGAGTATTTAGTTTCTCATGGCCATATCGTACAACATGCAGCACATGGCAATTATTTGGCACACCTTTTCTACTTGGTACATGAAGGCCCTGCCTGATTGTTTCAGGCAGCCGAAGCGATCGTACACCACTTCAAATATTGTTATAATGGTGCTCTACGTGATTGAGGGCATTACGCAGTGGCTTCACCAGCCAAGGATGGATGTGATATCCGGCATGAACTGGTTAGTGCAATGGATGGGTTACACAACTGTTGCTTGGAGGGTATGCTTGATGGTACAGGATTGACATAAAGCTAGTACCCATTACCCTCATGAATCAGTGGCAGACAGGCGAGAGACATGCAAGAAACAAGGAAATGTTGATGTTTCCCATGAGTAGGCCCATGCAGTGTGCATGGATGCTTGTGGGTTCAGATGTGGTTTTCCATGTGGCATGCGTAGTTTCAGGCTGGGTTGGTCTGGCGGGGGCTCACTGTGTCCCATAACATGGCAGTGCATTATCACTTTAACATGTGTAGAGAGGTGTTGGGGTCCTATGCCCCTCAATCTGGTTCATGTGAGCATGGAGATGTTGATGAGAATGTTCCTACCCCAGGGCATTTATAATAGTGCCACCCATGCAAAGCACGGCTAAGTGTCAGTGTTCGTGGCCGGATCAGACAGAGATATAGGAGGAGAGACTGCTTGGGTGAAAAGTGGAAGATTAGTGTCTGGTAAAATTGTGTTTTGAGCTGGTAGCCGGTTGCCTCAGTTTTCTAATAATCGGGCACTTTGGCCACTCCAGATTGATACTGAACAACTGCTTATCTTCCAAATTTGGTATCTACTCAGGGAATGTATGATTTACGGAGTAAGACTATTCCAGTCACAAGGCTACCGGTCCCTCTGAACCCTCAAGGAGATACTGCCATTGACGTTGTAGGGGCAGCGGACAAACTAATCATTGTTTATGTTTATGTTTATTTTTATTCATTTATATTATTCATTTTATTGCACGCCAGACCCGAAGGTATGTGGGCGCAGGAGCAGCAAGGTTATTCTCAGCTTGGTTACAGTGCTGTACAATTATTACAGTGTGTACATAGGTACCGTTGCGACAGATGCATTGATAAACAGTTTACAAATATACATATTTACAAGTATACATAGGGTAGGCAGGTGAGTTATTGGTCATTGTCCTTTATCCACTGAATGTAATTGCGTCTAAAGTGGGGGTAAGTTTGAGGTGTCCTTAAGGAAAGTGGCAGGGAGTTCCAGTGCTGGGCTGCTTTCACCTGGAGGCTGTTGCCACCCGTTTTGGTTCGTTTGAACCTGGGAACTGAGAGCAGGTTGGCATTGGCGGTTCTGGTAGGTCGGTTGGGGGTGTATCTTTTTATTCTGTCGTCTAAGTAGCGGGGGCTGCATTGTTGAGGCATTTGTGAGTTAAGGAGGCTACTTTGAGCAGGATTTTGTCGGTGGTAGTGAGCCAATTATGGGCTCTCCTGATGTTGGAAATGTGTTCTCTTTTGGGAATGCTAAGCGCTGCTCTAAGAGCATTGTTTTGCAGAGTCTGTATTTTATTTGTAACATATTTGTTGGCTCCTACATAAAGGGTGTTACAATAGTCCACTTTTGATAGTATAAGGGATCTGGCTAAAGTGGTACAGCTCTGGGTGGAAAAGAAGGGTTTGGCTGCTCTTATTAGTTTACATGTGTGGGCTGTGGAGGAGGCCATGGAGCTAACCTGTTTGCGGAAGGAGAGGGGGGGTGTTAGGTAGATTCCTAGAGTTTTAACTTCCTTGGCTACCTTGATGGAGTTGCCACCTATAATGAAGCTAGTGTAGTTGTGATCCAGTTTGTTTAGGTTAGGGGTGGAACCGAGGATAATGAGTTTGGTCTGTCATCATTCAGGCATAGACTGTGGGAGGCCATCCATGCCTGGATGATGAGATACACCTTGTTCACCAAGGCCAAATCCGTGTTGTAATCTCCCGTCAACGGGATGAGGATCTGGGTATCATCTGCGTAATTAATGTAGGTGATACCCAGGCCTTCATGATCATCAAACAGGGGCTTCGTGAACACGTTGTACACTGCGGGGGAGATGCATGATCCCTGGGGTACCCCGCAGGTGATGGGGATAGGGTCAGTGGATGCTGAGGTAGAGAAGACATGCATAGACCTGTTGTTCAGGAAAGACTCAATCCAACCGATGGCTTCTTGTGAGAAGTGTGTTGCCGAGTCTAGGTGGTTGCAGAGAATTTTGTGATCTACTAAACCGAATGCTACAGAGAAGTCAAGTAGAAGTAATAGAGTCATTTTCCCATTGTCTCTAAGGGTGTCGATTTGAGCTTTGAGATCGATGAGAGCTGTTTCTGTCCCGTGTTGGGGTCTAAAGCCCGATTGCCGGATTCCCAGGAGATGGTTTATTTCAAGGTATTGTTGTGTTTGTAGATAAGCTGTCTTGTCGAATATTTTGAGCAGGAAAGGGATGGTGGTGATGGGTCTGTAGTTAGTGGGTATAGATGGGTCTAGGGATGGTTTTTTGAGTAAGGCGAGAACCCAAGACTCTTAAGCATCGTAAGCAGCACAGTCGAGGGCAGCTTTCTGCAGTACCAAATGAGGCGTTTGAGGAGGTTTCATCTACAGAGGAGACTGACCTTTTGACTGTTCAATCTGGGTTCTCCCATTTTCTTGAAGGACGAAAGTGGCAGCCTTGCCAAAATCCCGGTTGTCAATAACATTGAAAGTCCAGCTACTGCGTCCTTGAATTAAGTGCCACAGAGTGGTGGCATTGGGACAGTAAATGATATATTGTCCTAAGGAATGTAGACTTGTGACCAGGAGTTTGTTCAGCTTACCACAGCAAAGGGCAACAATGGGTGGTGACCTGGGGGCTTCTGAGATGGACTCATTAACCACATCACAGGAAGGAACAATCATGATTCGACCGCAGGGAAAGGGTGGGTTGCTGCCTGGTGCTCACACCAAGGATGCTAAGAAATAACTGTAAGGGGCAGTTTGTGTTACATCGACACAAGTGTATGGTTTGGCAGACCTTGAGAAAACATCTTTAATGGGGACAGTTCAAAGGAAGTTTGATGGGGTAAACAATGGGCCTACTATGAGCATGAACCCGGGCCTGTGGCTAAGGCCAGATTGGGTAATGCAGATGGCCTTAACCTCATCAATGATCAAAGCTTCTTGGTCTTATACTGCATGGAGGTCCAAGGTCAAATGCTGCAAGGGAAGAGCAGAAGTAAGGATGGGGCTGATTTAAACACACCAATTGAAGTGGAGCTGCTTCCATCCTTCCTAACAGAACACCCGTCTAGCTGCAACCTTTCAGCGGTGAATGAGAAGGTAAATGCATCGCTGTTGCCACAATCAGGTCTTCACCATACGCTGAGAGACCTTGATAAACAGATTAGATTAACGGCACTGGACGCTTCTGCATTGAACATGGTTTTCAGTTAATTTGCAACATGGTATCACAACATCAAGCTGGAATTGACTGCTCACACTCTTCAATGAAGTGATATTAAAAAACATTTAGAGGACATCCATGCAGCTCTGAAAAATGGATCTGCTGCTGGTCCAGCCCGTTTTATTCCTATGCAAAAGAGTATTGCGATTCCTACTCTGCCCTGTCAACACCCTGTTCCCAGTCTCAGTGTGATCACCACAGAAGGACGGAAGGGGGGAAAAAGTGTCTGAATGCTAGCTCTAGACAATTTTTGAGGAACCTCAATTTCATGGCGGAAGCTGCTATAGAAACCCAAGCAATGGATGAGGGGGGTGAGTTGTACATGTCACCCTACTGTAGAGCACCCTCTAATGAGCAGGAAATGGAGGAGGACTATGAGAGTACTACTCAAGTGGAGGCAGTGAGAATGGAGAGATGGATTTGGATCCAAAGGTCATAGAGTTGGCTCCTATTTTTATTCCCTTCTTTAATAGGGGCACAGTACAGCCCTCTCCTAGAGCATCCTTAACCGAGTAGGAAAAGAAGGGAGCCTGAGATAGTGCGACCCAAATGGATAAGGTGAGAAACAACCTGATGGTCTTCAATCCAAAGATAGTACAGTGGGCTCCCACCTCTATTCCCACCCACAACAAGGGCCAACACAGTGATTTGGAGCTGGAGCAAGGCAGTCTCCAAATGAGTTGGAGGTTCCCTCGGTCAAGTCAAGTCAGAGAGTACAGATTGGTTTACAGAGTGAGCACTCCACACACATCTCTACAAATGACCACACCAGGGTAAAGCACTTAGTAAAGAATGCCATGGATCCCCCTCAACACAGGCAGGAGGTCAGAGATGTGGACAGATTAAACAGGGTGGGTGATTAGGAGGAGGAAACATGCACATATGGGCTTAGGGACCTGGTCAGAGTGAGTATAGTAAATTTGAATAACGATCAGTAAATGGCCGCAGGGGGAACGAGAAGCCAAAATATGGTTCCACCTAGGCTGCCCCCGTGGACCATTTCTCCTATATCAATGTCCACATTGTCATTATCAATGATAGAAGAACAGACCCGGTACAGCTTGACTAAAAACAAGTGTAATATCAATTAGATCAATTGGCTCCCACATTCATTTGCAAGTAGTTTTTGGAAATTGTGGGATCGGGAGCTTTAGCAGGTCGCATTGAAAAGCACCTGCTGTCCATGTTAAGCTGGAACACAAGAGGGTTTAGTCGTTTTTTGAGTTTGCAGGAGAGGAGTGCGATTCTCCTGGATTTTGATTCCTTGCAATTGCAGAAGCTATGGTTAACTCACTGCATAGCGATCAATGGATACACAGTAGTTCAGCAATTGGCCAGCCCGGGGTCGTGTGGTCACCCATCAGGAGATTTAATGACGGCAATAAGTAATCCTATACTGAGGAAAAGGAAATCGTCTCAGCTAAGGCTTACGCTTTTCTGGCAAGTAAGATATTTTTGAAAAATGTGATTCTAGCAACACTGCTGCTCCTAGTTAACATCTACTGGAATCCCCTATGTTCTAGTTTAGACTCCTTTCTGTCTAAGTTGTGTGATTTGTGTGAAGATTATTTGGGGAAGAGAGAAGGCCAGCATATCCTGATCTTGGGTGATTTTTAACATAGAATGTCTAGCCCTGCCTTTGGAAGACTTCGATAGTAGGTAATTGCATGCAGAAACTAAGAAGAGTACCTTGACTGATAGTAAATGATGGAGAGACTTTTTCGATTTCTAGAATTTTAAACGTGGCTAATGGGTGCGTAATGGGTGAAATATCTGCATGCGCAACTTGCAAAAGTGGAACAAAGTTTTCTTTAACTGACCATGTTGTTATGTCTGCTGCCCTTATCGAACACTGTCTAGAATTTAAAGTGATTAATACAACATTGAGCGATAATATGTTGGCTGCTAAACTGGGACTGACTGTGGAAATGTGGTAGTTAATGTGAGTGGTAATAGAATTGGAAGAAAATAATTAACGTCCAATCGAAGGCTATATGAGTTTCGTACTACCTCCACTTTGGAAGATAAACTGCTCCCAAGTAAAGGATTCCTAGAGAGATAGTGAAACTTCAATAAGTGACTCCTACGGTGCCCAATAGGATTTCTCACTCTTTTGATAAGATTGTTCAGGTGCGCAAGAAACAGCTACGAAAAGATATTCAAGGATTATATGAAAATGGACTTACTGAAAGTGAATACCGTGAGAAAGTTAGGAAATTAAAACTAACCTATGAGAACTGGTTTAAAAGTTATAGACGTGGTAAGTTACAAATGGAAGGTGAACACAAGCTCCAATTTATCATGGAGAAAACCTCCCTTCATTTTGGGGCTTTGGTAAATGAGGGCATAAAACCGCAGGATAACGTGTAAAATAACTCTATCGCTGAAGGTACTTGGGAACCTCACTTTCAGTGCCTATATAAACAATCTGAAAAGCAGTTTCCTCACACTGTGAGGGCCCTTGACCCTTAGCATCTCGATTGAATCGATAGGAGCGATGATAAGAAAATCCTCAAATTCACGAGCCACCGGCCCGACTGGTATGACGAATGCCCTATTAAAATTGAATCCGTAACAATAGAGGACAAAATATTGGGTCTGCTATTTTCGTCAGTTCTGGTTACTAAATCTACCCCACTGACCTGGAAGCAGTCCATAGTCATTCCAATTTTTAGGAAGGGTGACATGGCAAACCCATTAAATGATCACCCAATTTCACTGCTTGACCTCGATAGTAAAATATTCGCAGCAATAATCTTGCAATTGAATTGGAATTGTGGGTTAGTACAATGGGGCACCTGCAAAAGTATAATACAGGCATTAGAAGGAGACTGTCGGCCACTTTAAACAGCTTCATGCTCAGCTACCTACAATAAAAAGTGTGAGAGACCGATGAGACTCCATGTCAGTTGACTTCTCTCAAGCATTTGATTCTGTGAAGGTGTCCTTACTGTGGGCAAAGCTAAGAGATTGGCAGATATCGACCCTGTTGCTAACGATTCTGACATTTTTACATGATCACAGGTGAGATCACAGATGAGATTGAACAGGCAGGAAGCATTGACAGATGTTCTCTACAGCTATTGGACTGAGACAATGATGTGTCCTGGCTCCCTGCCTGTTGGATCTCTACCTGTTGGACTTGGGGGAACATAGGGAGCAGGGTTGTTTTTTGTCCCGCCAAGAATTCAAACACTTCCTATTCCGTATGTTACAAATGCGGATGACGTTATACTGTTGGACTGAACCCAGATTGGTTTACAGCAGCTTCTGAGTTCCCTGGTAACTTATGCGCATACACACAAGCTGTTGATTAATGAAAAGAAAACTCATATAATGCACTTTTGTAAAAACCCTAAGAAACAGATGAGATGTTTTTTTGCTGTTGGCTAGCTATATGTTAATCCCAAATAAAGATATTACCAATTTGGGTTTTATCAAGGATTCACCCCAAACAAAGGGCGACTTTTGACTTCAGTTATGGAGAAGGCGGACCAAATGGCAGCACAGATGAAAAGAATCAATGCTCAGTTTCGTCGTTGTATGGTATGGAGATCACCATACATAACAGATCTATTAAGTAGGAGAGAGTAAAGGCAAGAATATGGAAAAGAATTCTTGGCTTGCCTGACTATCAAACCTATCATTGCCCTGCAATATGAGTTGGGCTTGGTCTCCATGAGTCGTCATCTCAATGGAAAATCGTGGCACTATATCGATTGTTACTAGAGCCGCTAGTACTATCGTTATTTATGGACCTGAAAAATGTAATGAGGCAAAGGTCTTATGCTCCATTGAACAAATGTATACAATGTGCTGATATTATTTTGGTGGAGTGTGGTTTAGGGCGGGGGAATTGATTTGTAATCCAGCCTATGTGAAAAAAAATCCTGTGGGAAAAAGATTGGGTAATAACTATGGAAAAGGCAAAGTCCTTTAAACTTTTTGAAAGCTTGTCCATTTTAGACAAACCTCTAGGTACCCTGCCTGCATATTTGAAGCGATTCCTGAATGCATACTAGCGAAATCAGTTCCTTAGATTTCGAATGAATTTGCTGTCAACAGGGGACATACGTCAGATTGAATGAAAATCTCCAAATAAAGATGAAGGATTTATTTATTTGATTTATTGTGCATTTGTAGGGTGCTTATACAGCAAGTTAATTGTTTTTCAAAGCGCCCAAAGGGCAACAAGGAGGGAAGATGGGAATTAAATCAAATATAGCAATGAGAGATAGAGGCAGACCTACTAGGCCTTGGGATCATTCAGAACGTGCAAGTGCAGAGAGATGGAGAACAAATGAGTTGCGGGAGATAAGTGCAAGGTGTAACCAGGAGGGTAGGGCAAGGGAGTGAGCAGTTGTAAGAGACTAGGTAAGTGGTCAGCTTCCTATAAATAAAATAAGTGCAGGCCTTTGGTAACGTAGGCCATGGGAGCAAGGTAAGTGCTGGGAGCGGGCAGAGGCTGAAGGCAATTGGGTATCAGAGGCCAGGACTCAAGAGGATACATAAGGGCTCTGGTCACCAATCTCAGCAATAACGGGGATTTTTAGCAGAGGAGGGGTGAAGGGAAGGAAGAAGTCAAAAGGAAAGTCTTGAGAATCATCAGGAATTTGAGGAGATCCGGCTCAAGACAAAGAGGAAGGGAGAGGCTGTTCCATAGGGTGGAGCCTGCTAAGGAAAGAGATTGAATACCTGCTTACTGTTTAGCGAAGCGCTTAACACACAGAGAGTTGGTGCCGGGGGAAAGTAGAGATCTGGAGAGAGCGTATTTAGTGAGAGCAAGTTGTAGACAGAGTGGTCCCCACCGCCAGACAGACTTATGGATGATGCAGAGGGATTTGAGAACAAATTAGTTGTTTTATGAGGATGGAATGGTTGGCCGTATCAAACGAAGAGGAGAGATCAAGTAAAATGAGAACAGCTGGAGAGTTGGAGTCAAGAGATGTGAGCAGTTCCTCACGGGTGTTCAGAAGAGCAGTTTCCGTGCCTCTGGATGCTTGGAATCCAGATTGTTGGTTGTGGAGGCAGCCAACAAGTTCAGAGTGCTGGGTTAGTTGGGGGAGTTGGGGGAGGTCCAGCTTCTCCAAATGTTTCTCCAGCTTCTCCAAATGTTTCTCAAGGAAGGGGGCGATAGATATGGGGCAGTAGTTGGCTGGGCAGGAGGTGTCTGTAGTGTGTTTTTTCAGGAGGGTGCACCCAAGGCAGTGCTTGAGGGAGGAGGGGAAAATGCCAGTAGCAAATGAGTGGTTGCAGAAATCGTCAAGTGCAGGGGCGAGCGAAACAATGTTATCCTTAATGGTTCTTGATGAAAGGGGGAAATTTGTTTGGAGGAGACCTTCATGGAGCGGACAACTCTGGTGACCTCATCAGGTGTGATAGGAGAGAAGGAGGAGAGAAAGGCAGAGGGAGGATGGAAGGCCATATGAGGCAGGTGGATAGGGTAAGGGGAGGTGGAGTGGGACGGAAGTGGGCCTCTGAAGGAAGAGGTGAGTAGGAGACTGCAGAAAGGTTGGCTAGTTTCCTGCTGATTTTAAAGAGTTCAGCAGTGTTGTTGAATGCATCAGAGCTGCAAGCCTGGATGTGGGCCCTTTTTTTGGGATGGATGGAGAATCTGTATTTTGTATTTGTATTTATTGTTTTATATAGTGCCTTAATCCAAGGATTATTTTCTTTGGAGCAGGCAATAGGCCAGTTTGTCAGAGGGTGAGCCTGAGGTCAGCCACTTCCCTTTTGCAGCTCTGCACTTGCGTTTCAAAGCTGCACAATCAGAGTCATACCAGGTGTTACGCTTCAAGGCATTTTTCAGGCAGATCCTCATGACTGGGGCAAGAATGTCAGGGTGTTGGCAAGATAGAGGTTGCTGAGAGCAGAGTCAGAGTCTGTAGTGGGGTAAGGGGGGTGAAGGTAGATGCGAATGCAGAGGCGGACACTTATTTCATCAGACGGATGTTCATGAACGAGTTTGGCAGGTGCTGTCAGGAGCCAAGAGGACCCAACAAAGAAGATAGGCAGAAGATTGGTGTGGATGAAGGCATCAAGAGTGTGTACAACCATGTGGGTGGGGCCAGAAGGGAGAATGGAGAGTGAGAGCAAGGAGCATAGGTCACAGAAGAGAGTGGATGCCGTGATTGAGGAGTCAAGGTGGATGTAAAAATCGCCCACAAAAAGGAGTTTAGAGGTGGTTGTGGGAAGAGAGGAGACGCAATCAGACCATTCATAGAGGAACATGGTGGTAGAGCAGGGTGGTCTGTAGATGGTGGCAATGATCAGAGAAGTGGTGGGATAGATGAGCAGCTTGCAGACCAGTCTCTCAAAGGAGGAGTAGAGCTGGGTTGCTATTAGGGAAGAAGGGTCCCACTAATGGAAGATCAGAGCAACCCCAGCACCAGCATTATTCGTACGTGGCCTGGAGATGATCTTGTAGCCATAAGGGAGAAGGGAGTCAACGCAGTAACTGATCTGGCCTTGAATAACGTCTCAGTAAATGCAAGGATATCGAGCTGAAGCTCTTCAAGGAGGAAGCAAATGCTGGCAGAGTGTTTGACTGTGGAGCGAGAATTAAGCGTGACTAGATGCAAGAGGTCTCCACCTTTGAAGGTTTTCTGAGGAGGGGCACAGGGGCGTGGTATCCCAGTCAGAGGAGGGGGACAGAGTGAGTGGAAGAAGGAGTAACAGGTGTGGGTCAAAGAGCAGGAGGTCGGGTTGGGGATCCTGAACCAAGATGGTGCCAATGTGATAGACATTAATGATACACCTGGATAATGCGAAGCCCGCCAAGAGTACTTCCCTTTTAGTGCCACCATTAATGGGTGAAGATGTGATAGGAGAGAGAGTAGAGATGAGATGAGGAATCCACAGATCAGGAGAAAAGAGGATATCAGTAAAGTTCTGTCCGGAAGATGCCCTGACATAGGTGTCTGTGATAGGTAGGCCAGGGTAAGTGGGCAGGATATCTTTAAGCTTTTTTCTTCCAGACTGTGTGAGAGAAGGTGGAAAGATTATGGTATAGCACTTAGAAATGATAGGGAATATGGTGAGTGCCAAAGGGGTGGTGGAGGATAGGAGGAAGGAAGAGGAGAGGCTGCACATCACACTATGAGCACAAACTCACCAGGAGGCCTCATAGCCAAAGGAAGCGAGAAACAGATGCACCCGGAATAACAATCGAAACACACAAAAAAGAAAAAGGCAACACATATGTAATGGCAGCTAGATGCAATGTTGTTACTTGATATGATATGATATGATATGACATTTATAACGCGCTCATTCACAAGTGTTTCAGGGCGCGAGACTCTGAGCACACAAGAATGAAAAATGAAAGCACAGATAAATAACATATAGGGCCTATAGGGCCTCATTAGGACCCTGGCGGGGATGGTATGAACGGTACCAGTAAGGCACCAGCACCGTTCATACTGCCCCACTGCATTCTGAGTTCTGCTTGCGGGTTCCTGTGCGGCACCCGCAAGCAGAACTCGTGATTGCACCGGCACCATTATCAAAGGTGACGGTGCAACCATGCTCCCCACCCTCATTCTGCCCTATGGGGCAGTATGGGGATCGGGAGCCCGGCATTACCACCACCCGCGAATCGGCAATTACCAGCCCATTCAACTGGTAATGGGCTGGTTGTTGCCCAATTGTGGTTGGCGGAGCCTGTAGCAAGCATGGCAGTAGCCGTGCTTGCCATACAGGCACGGCTACCACCATGCTCATAATGAGGCCCATAGATTCGATTTTGTTACAGGCACTCTGAACACACAAAAATGAAAATGGTAGACAGATGGAAGGGCACCTAGATTTGATTTTTGTCACAGACACGCTGAGTACACAAAAATGAAAAATTGCAGCAGAGATGTAAAGACACCTAGATTCGATTTTGTTACAGGCACAATGAACACACAAAAATAAAATGGCTACAAGATGGAAGATGCATTTAAAGGAACTTTTTAGTTAGGCAGGTCTTTAGAGGCATGTGAGTGGTGCTGATCACTCGTGCTATGTGGAGTAGGAGAAGTTAGTGCATGAAGGAGAATGCCCAAAGTGTTTAGAATAGGTGCTGTCACGAAGAGGGGAGAGAGGTACTTCATGGTAGCTTGCCAGGGCTGGCAGTAAATCTTTTGAGTTTCTTAGAGGTACAAAGTTGCAGGAAATTGCTGGGAGAGGTGCCCCATACCCAACAAGCTTGGACAGGAGCCTTAGAAACACGCCTTGTGAGGCGAGCCGGCTTACTTCATTGGGCCTTATGTGGAAGAGGGGCCCAATCAGAGCTGTGCTTCCCACAGCAAGGCAGGCACTCCAGTGACTGCAAGTCCAGCGGCCGCCATGATGGAAAGATGGCCCACTTCTGGGTCACAATGAAAGTTAAAACGCACCCAAGGCACACAGCAGCAATGGAATGCTGCAGCAACCGTTTGTCAGTCAAATGTCTTTTAAAAATATAAATATTGTTTTTCTAATCAAGCGGAACAGAACCGATGTGCGCCCAGTGCGCCACTTCTTAAGGGCCCACAGAGCGCAACATGGCTTACCTTCAGAGATGGGAGGGGGGGTCCTCCAGGCCTCGTGATTAGGAGGGAAGAAGGGAAGCCCATGCTGCTCCGGATGGCTTCACAGGTGAATGTGATATGTGATATGTGCAAGGAGCCTGCAGTTTTGCAATCAAGAGAACACATACAAATTGGTTGTAGGTCGCTACAGGAGTTTAGAACCACATTGTGGGATAATTATGTACATAATGGATCTTACCTACATGCTGTAGAATCTTTTGTTAGGCTCTCTAGTGGGGAAGAGACCTTTTTTAACTATTGCAGTGGTGAAAAGGTTTATTGAAAATCACTTGGTGAAATAGTCTTACGATGCCCAGTACGTAGATTTTAAAAATAGTGAAAGTTGCTTAGTAACATATTTTAAATATGCCTTTTTGTATATTTGGAGCGTCATATAGTGTTTTGATTGGTATTAATATGAGTCTATTTTACATTTGTTTTATTTGTATTTGTTCTTCAAGAAAATTATGCATTTGTGTAATTTTAATTGTGCAAGGTTGTCTTAGAGCAGCTGAAATCAAAAGCCAACTTGCAGGATGTGACCGCTGTGCAAGTGGCTGGCGCA
This sequence comes from Ambystoma mexicanum, assembly GCF_040938575.1. Classification (NCBI taxonomy): domain Eukaryota; kingdom Metazoa; phylum Chordata; class Amphibia; order Caudata; family Ambystomatidae; genus Ambystoma; species Ambystoma mexicanum. The sequence continues at coordinate 1,105,381,037 of NC_090924.1, read as the reverse complement.
GATCAAATGGTATTCACTTTAATGTACAGCATCACGCAGCTCTGTCCCTAGTGCTTGGTCTCCCCTAATGGAAGGTAGAGGCAGATCCAAGCACAATTCTACATTAAGGGACTCATCACGAGTTACGTGGTATCCCGGCACTATTACCGCCAGGATACCACCAGGGCTAATAAAGTTACCGCCAAAACCTCAGCGATATTAGCACCGGATCACAGGTTTAGCAGAACAGTCATTCCCCATTCCCCATTGGGCCCTTTGGGGAATTCCCATTGGACCCAATGGCACATTTCAGCGTGGTTACCGTCAGTGGTATTACCGCGTGGTAATTGCGCCAAAAATTGCCAAATTCCTTGCACATTTACCACCATGCTGGGGGTAAATGCTGCCAAACCTGTGATTTGTTGGACCCTTAAATGCGGTGTTAATAGCGTTACCGCCGCATTACAGGGTTACCGCAAAACTCGTGATGAGGCTGTAAGTCTTTTAGCCCCCAAATTGAAAAGCTCACGCATTCTTACATGTGTTACATTTGTTTCAAAGGTGGAAGTGTAAAAATAGCACATGCAGTGCCCAGCCCTTAAAGGGTTATCACTTACCTAACACGGTCAAGGATCTCACCTCAGACCCACACCCAAGTAGGGAACAGTAAGTCATCGCAGAGCTATGGGCCTCATTACGAGTCCTGCGGTAACCCTACCAGTGCTACCGGCGAGTTGCCACCGGACCGGTCAAATGTTACCGGCACCTGACTTCCTGGTGCCACTGGGAGATTCCAAGTCTGGTGGTCCAGGAAGTCAGTCGCCGGTAAAATGTAAGTTCCCATAGGACTCTATGGGAGTGGCGACTCGGAAGCGCCGGCACTGTTGCTAACGGTGCCATCACTTCCGTGACTGGTCTGCCTACCGTGGCCGCTGCACCTGGCAGGGTCAGACCTGTCGGGCACAGCAGCTCTGGCAGGCACACTCCTAGTTTTCCGGTCCAGAAACAAGGGTGCCAGTGAATTTACTGGCACCCTTGTTTCCGCACCGGAACATTTGTAATGAGGCCCTATATGTCAGGGATGTGCCTGAGACTTAGATATGCATGTACGGACAGACTGCTGATCCCTAGTGTTAAGGATTGTAGTCGGGTGTCACACACCAGACCAGGACTCTTGCCACTATCCTAGGATGCAGCGCAAAATGAAACACTTTTACTTAATTTCCTAGAATTCGGATTGAGCTGGCACCCAACCTGCTTCACACCCCCTTTTTCAAATACCCGGGTCACACTGAACAATGAACCAGGCCGGTGGTTGGTAATACAATATTTATTTATTTTAAATTCAAAGAAAATCCCACAAATTTAATATTAGGCAGCAATCACCAATGGGGTGATAATTACAAGGTAAATTTCTGAAATACACTTAGTTTGACATTCTAGTACAACATATCCAAAGCACAAATGAATGGGAGCAATTTTACTGTTCGGATAGATAGCACCCGAGTTAAGATTTCCCCCTGCAATGCTCCCCAAACCCTTATTAATCGAATTGTGAGTGGATAGAAAGGAGCAGCAAGGAGTCAGGTATACTAAGCAGCAAACAGAATTAAAATCTGACATTTTCATAAAATAGCACTCAGAATGACTAAATATTTAATTTAAATGTGCGGTTGAATGAATGAGGTAAAAATGAGTTATGGCAGTATCAGGGACGTAAGAACACTAGCAACTACAAGGCAAGGTACCAACAACAGGCATACAGTTCAAAAATCAACTTTGAAGTGAAAACACTGTGTAGCCAAATCACACGCATAGAAATTGCATTTGTGAATTTACACAGGTTTAAAAGTCAAAATGGTTTGAAAAACGGATGAAATATGTAGAATCAGAATGCGTTTTTTATGCTGAATGAGAGATGCACATCATAGGGATAATATGCAAGTGAAAGAGTGACTCTAAATTAATGACAGGATGAGATTCTCAATGATAAAGGAAATTAAGTTTTTAAAAATAAAAGCAGTGGACGGAAAAATCGTTTTAAAAGGAAAGGACAAGTTTTACAGAAACTATATTTTAGTGGCAGAAAAAAGAGACGCCGCCGGCGACGCGGGTTACTTTGCAAGTGTAACCCCTTTGCACCATGTGGCTCTTTATGTGTGAATTAATGAGTTTAATTAAAATGGTACTAAGGACTTACACAAGACAGAAATAAGTGGAAGAATGCCAATAACACTAGGACAGGATGCACAGAGAACTCTGACAGTTTTAAGGATTTCGGCTAGGGCAGTTATGGAATTTCTATGTGGTGGAACCTAATACAAGGTATAGAGCAAGGGAAGCTGTTTGTGGTTGTTGGGGAAGGAAAATACTCACAACAAGCACTTGAATGGGGTATTTTGAACAGCGCACTGGGTTTCTGGACAGCAAGGCAATATCTGTCCACTGGTCACAGGGGTGAGCTCTCCCAGAAGAAAACAGCTGGGTAAAGTCTGGTCATGGCACGGCAGCACCTCAGCTGGATAGAGTGGATAGCAGGCAAGCAGGCAGCACTGGATAACCCCACTGAGGATTCAGCCACCTTTCCCCTTTCTCCCTGAATCTCTTGGGATTTTTAGTGTTTTCTTTCTGGATAAATGGTCATGCCTGGATAGGGTCAGCTATGCTCCGGCCTGGCAGTGGAAACTGCAATCTTGCAGAGTGAAGATAGAATATATGGATGCGCAGGAGCTGGAATATTCAGAAGAGAGTGTCCCTTGTCCCTCTGAGTCTCCCCCTTTTATAAGGCGGTGACATCACAGGACTCGCCATGGGGGCAGGCCTTTGGCTTAACATGCCTCTAACAACTGGATTGGCAGGGTTTACTATTACCGCCTTCCTGTCAACCGGTTGGGCTTCAAGGACACGACATCAGTTTCTTATTCATATATATTATTTTCACATACATGAATATCAAACATTAACTGAACTCCATCTTACCCCTCTCCCCTATCCCTCCCCCCTGGAAGATCTCTGTCTTTGGTTCTGTTCGGTTACCCTCTCATGCCGTGAATAAGCCCCATGACATCAGTTTTATGGTGTGAGCTTAAATTGCCCATGCCCTCCCACAGTCATTTTTGCCAAAAATAAGTTATGACATAAATTGCACATTTTTACAGTGGTGGCATTTTTGAAAATCACATAGGCGAATGACACATTTCATACAAAACATGCTATTCTGACTCCCCAGTCTGTACTTTGTCATTTCACTCTCCTAATAATCTTTCACACTTTTCAGTGGGAAATATTTCACCTAAAATTCTACAATTTTATATATATGTACCTATTATCACAGAGCATGTTTGCATTACATTTTAGAGTTGCACCATGTACACTTTTAACATGAATTACATTTTTCTGCTGTTTGCGTCCCATACATGCTAGGGAAAGCCACAATATCATGTTTTAATGCCACAAAAATTACACTTAAACTGTTAAACGTTTGCATTCCTACGTTTCCCGGTTGCAGAAATAAAACTCCTAAAGTTTATTAATTCAGAACAGTCTTTTGCCCCAAATGGACAGCATTGTCTTCAAAATAAGGCCCTACTTTCCAATGTTGCTCTGGAGTTGCCTTTGAAACTCCCCAGTTTATGTTGAGGGGAGGTGCTGCTAAAAATGTCACACCTATGTGTCCCAGAAATCCATTGTACCCTGCTGGAGCACTGCCACAGAGTCTGATGAGGGTGTGAGAACCATCACCCTTGCCTATTCATATGCCCCAGAAGCTGGTACACTTGGGGGAGATAGATTCTGTAGTCAGTCCTTTGAAGCCAGGGCCTAAAAACCTGTCCTGCTGGTTTTACAGTACATGTATTTATCTATTTTTTTTTCTTTCCTGAACCAGAAAGCAAGGCTGTTGAAATTAAACATCTTATATATATTTTAAAACAACACCCCCCCGCCATCACATTTCTATGCAAGGACAGGGCCTTAATTCAACTATTTACTTTTAAACAGACATTTCCTTGTTTGTAAAAAGCACCATTTTACATGTGGTTAATTTTCCTTTGCTGTCACTTTCAAATGTGTTTTTTCCTGGTATTTTTATTCTGAGCATTTCCATGGCTATAGTCAATTTCTACTACACAGGAATCTGCTCAAAGCAATGGTCCAATGAAACTGACATGAGCAAAGAGAGAGAAAGCTTCTTATGAAGGGTTTATCTTTGTCATTTTTTGCAAACAGGAAAGCATTTTGCGTATGTCTGAAGTGAAGTTTCTTTGTTATTTCAGAGATCTTGCCTGACACAGCCTGTCATTTAATGAGAGATGCCCCCTTTTTGCTGAAGCACAACCTGAATATGGAGGGACCTAGCTGGGTCTCACTGAATCAGAACTGTGTACTGTTGAACAGATGAAAAAGAGCATCAGGGCACAGTCATTTTAAAAGGAAGAATATTTTCTTCCTCAGTGAAAGCTTTTGAGCTGGCAGCATAGAAGTGCTGCTTTTGCATTATTTTATTTGGTGCAATTGAAGAATTGCTGGCTGTTCTGTGTTTCATCTTGCCCCATGTGTGGCTGGTAAGATGGTGCAGCCATCATTTTGGAGACTGCCAAGCGCAGTTTTAAAGCAAGGCGATAGTGCTCAACAGAGCCAGCGCAGCCATTCTGCTGGTGACTGCTGAGATGTATTTTGGTGAGGTAGGGGAGTTCTGCTGGGCTGGTCAATGTACCCCACACTAGTCGCACCTTAGACCTACAAGTGGAGAACTGCAAGGACAAAGAAGCCAGCGGCACATAATCCTTTGAGTGACTTTGACCCAAAATGCATTACTTTTCCCTACGAGCATGCACAGTTTTCACACTGAAGTACAACAACCGTAGACGACTGGGAGTAATTCTCCCGAACAAGAGGAGCATGTATAACTGCATTGTTGTGCCAACGTTGTGAAAGTTAGAAATGTACTTTCTGGAAGTGCAATCTTGACAAGAAACAAATGCATCTACTATCCCGCAGACCAAGTATGAAAAAACTAAACCACAATACATGTGTTTTGTGAATTAGGGCACTTTGAAGAGAATGCTACCTTTCCTTCCCCTTTGAAGTGTAGTGTGTACACTGTAAAGCCATCAATATTTTAATGGAACACCGGTTTTGCATGTTACAATATATTCCAAGCAATCTGACCTACAACCTACACTTCACTTCCCTTCACCTCAACACACCTCATCGTATACCTTTACTGCACTCTCCACTAAACTTGATGTTTGAGCTACAGAACACCCATGCGCCAACCAAGAAAAACATAAATAACAGTTTTGTGTCTTTTTTCTTTCCTGCCGCAGGTGGGATGTTCAATTCTGTTATGTCAGTAATCAAGAACAATATTATGCCCCTTGGCTGTGAGAACCTATTCTGTCATTGGCAAAGCTATATTGTGTGCGAGTCAAGTTGCTTCGGTGAGCACAAACACAGTTTTAATTAAGAACAGCTCTTATCTTACCTCTATAGAGGTAGCTGCTTTATTACACTCCACATAATACAACATTGCAATATTTCCCTATATCCTTAGTTTCCCCAAATGCATCATACTCGTATTTAGGTGGAATGCGATCCAAAGCATTGCATGGATGAGCAAGACAATATGTATGCATTGTTTCAAACTAAAATGTGTATTGAAGATGGAGTTCATGCATTAGTGAACACTTTAACAAGTCAGAAACAGCAGCATAGAAGAAAAGATATTGCAGAAAGACCAGTACAGGAGACTTATTCAGTACTGAAAAAAGGTGGTTGAGTCTTACTGGCTATATTTCTGGTCATACTTAAATCCGAAACATTTAACACATGCATCATGTCTGATGCTGGAGGTTTGTCACCACCTCAAAATGCTGACCATTTTGCATTTTTGCATTCAAACATCCCCAACATGAGTAAGAAAAACACGCTGACAGGCTGTATACACGTTTTCACTATCATATGTGAATATGTTGGTCACCAGCGTTCGGGTCTTTTATTGACCTGTTTTAAAACTATGGCAAGATATGACTATCTATGTTTTTTTTGCACTTAATAAAGCCGTAGCCCACACTACCACACATTGAAAGTCATTATTAATAAAACAGTACTCTTGCTTCCATGATTACAGTGCGTGTATAGCTTTCACGGTTTGTAGCTTCTGGATGGGACATACTCTTTAGTGTTGCTTCCATGGAAGAGTTAAAGCCGTTTTTTTATTTTGCTCAGTCAATATCTCAACTTTTCACATAACAAGTCACATTAAAATACACACATCAAAATGTCATCAAATAAATATTAAATTAAAATCTTTTACAATTTAATAAAACCTAATTCATTCAATAATCTCAACACGTCGAGAGTAAGAAAAGTTTCATGGTCTGCAGACAGCCGTATCCAAAAATCCTCAAGATTATTCTCTATCCACAAAACACCTTACTCTCAATTCCCCGGTTGCTCCACACTCTGCCTTCAAATGCTTCAAATTATAAACCTTTAATTTCCCACACAAGCAACAATTGTTGGCCAAATTCTGGTGCTTATTTCTCAAAATATCTCCCACAGGTATCGGAAAAAGACAAAATCTTAGGAACTCCTGCCTCCATTTTGAGTTCAGAAAACGTCATAAATAAGAGGGAGAGTTCCTCTAGGTGTATACACCAAATTGAATGACTTAGCCAATTCCAAACTTTGCAGTTGATCAATTGTATAAATCCAATCTAGTTTCATAAAAGCTTATTTTACCCCATTTGGATTATCAATTAGGTCCACCTCCGATCGATCACATTTCAGTATTATGTTAATTGCCTCTACCTTCAGGTTCATAAGTACTGCACTAGATCCCTCTTCTAGATGTAGCATAATATCCTTGCATAATTCATTTATTTGTGAAATAGGTATCAGTCTGCAGAGTGAGATTACCGTCCAATCTAGGTAAGCTTGTAACGATTGCAGGCCAAGCTCGTACCGCAAACTGGACATTGGGAGAGACTGTGGGAGATGTAAGACCATTCTCTACGATCTCCTTTCAATTCTTGTCCAGTTACCTGCTCAAGCTAGAGTCCTAACATTCATTCCACACAGAACTGTAGAAATAAGTTTACGTGTACAAAACTTTATTAAGGGAAGAATATTATATCAGCAATATGCGCAGACAATCTGTTTCATCTGACAGCCAAGTTGAATTACTTTAGCATCAATGTCTGATTCTACAGACGCTATCAAAAGATAGGATCTTAGTCTAAATCCTAAGTATAGAACTTCCTTAGTTATAGAAATAATATGTTCACACAAGGTCCATCTAAATCTCGGAACCCGTTTCAAAGGCTGGCTGAAACATATAATATTGGATTTGGCTGGATTATTTTGCAGATTATTAAGTGAGTCATATTTTCCAAAGGATTTTATCAATCATTCAAGTCCAATTGGAGTATAGCTCAGTAGAACTATATCATCTGCACGAGCCATCCAATTGATGGCCAGGTTGCCTATTTTAGGGGTACCTAATGCTTGGGAATTCAGAGCATCAAACAAATCGCTAGAGATTAAAGAGGCAGGGGGCAAGGATGCACCCCTGCCTCACTCCTCTCTCTGTAGGAATTAGAGCTGATAAATGACCTTAAGAATCTAGCCTAACCTGAATAATAGGTTTTCCATGCAGATAGATAATAATTGCACGGAGATTTAAAGGGAGTCCCCACTGCTTTAATTTAGACCATAATCATTCCCTGTTGATTATGTCAAAAGCCCTGAATAGATCAATGCAAGCCCCATAAAGTTTTAGATTTCCGTTCAAACCATGACTCTCTGATAATATTAATTGTTAATCCATTCAATGAAGTGGAGGGACCCCTACGGAATCCTATTTGTTGTTCAGATAGGACACCCTTATCTTTCACCCGCTCCTCCAGCTCTCTCGACACCACTCCAGAGAAGTTTTGACTATCTGCATCATGAAGTGTGATTGGGCCATAGTTCACACGATCAGCCTGAATGCCCTTCATATAAATGGGGACTATAACTGCAGACTTCCACGAAGCCGGACATTGCTTGGTTGTTAATATTCCACTGAATAAAATCAGAAAAACTTTAGCCCAAGCCATTATTTCACTTTTAATAAATTGATTGGTAGGCCCATTCAGACCAGCCACTCTTGAAGTAGAAGCCTTAGTTATTAGTTCTTCTATGAGATCATGCAACAAATACAATTGTCTGGGAACCTCCTGCCTTACTTCAGTGTTCATTGTTCCGAGTTTCCAATACAGATTTGAAAAATGTGTATACCAGGCCCTTTCTGAGACTATATTACTTTGAAGCAAGCCTGGCAACTCCTGTTTATGATTAACCAGGGACCAGACATTCCAGAAATGTGTATTCCCTATATCTCTCAACATTGCCTATCATGAGTACTACAGTGATACCTACGTGCTATTGACCAATTTTTATAATCATTATGCAGTTTCTTAATAATGATTTGCTAGTGAGAGCTTGTATTAATTCCCTGCTTCACTTTATGACTTGCCCTTCTCAACTCTATTTAGCCATATTTCCTCATCAAAGTAATGATTATGCAGTACTACAGACTTTACATCTTTAAACCTATCCAAATTGCAAATCCAAACCTATCCAAATCCCATTGCAAATCCACAATATTTGTCAGGCCAAAAGACAATTTCAAGTCATTATCTGACAAATTGTGTACAGTATTATTCAAATTGCTATTTAAAACTACACTGTCTCCTCTAAATGTAATTGTCCTGTTCTCCTTTGTGTTAATGTTGCATTCTCCATCTCCTCCGGATCCAACTATTCTATTTCCCTGCATGGTAACTGGCAAGTCACAATAGTCACTCTTTACAGCATTCACTAATCTTAACCTTAAGTGGATTATGAGCAGTACTCCCCATATCTTTTATAATGAAATATTAACACCTGACAAAAAGATCTTTGGATAGGATCAAATAATCGATTATAGAACTTGACAGACAGTTCTTCCAAGTTACGGCTGGGATTAAGTCTCCATATATGTTACCATTTCCCATTCAGCAAAGAAAGTCGACCATCTTCCACCATTTCTTACCGCAAAACTACTTTTATCTCTCACCCTCTGGGTATTTGTGCAGTAAGAATTCACATCCCCTGCCACTATCAGACTCACCGGACCATGTAAAGATGTTATTTCCAACAAGAATACTTTTTATTTTTTTTATTTATTAATGTGTTATAGCTTAATATAAGCTTTTCACATTTCATAAATCAATACAAATTACAAAGAGTAAGTACTATTACAGCTTGATTTAAACACGTAAAAAAGACATTAAAATGAAAATTGAAAGAAAACAAAGGAGAAAAATAAAAAGGAAAATTAGAAAAATACTAAGAATAAAAAACGAATGCAGATCTACATACTATATACAGAATGCACAAGCATTAATCTTTATACACCCACTTTCAATTTCTATCCTTAGCAATTATGCATTCTAAAAGTTCTAAAAGGAAGGATTACAAGTGTAGACACATAACAATTCATAAATAATACTTTGTCGCTCCGACACTCCTTCTTACACATGAAGTTTTCCCACCAAAGCATTACAGCACCTATATAGTTATACCTAGCAGGCTCTCAACAATCAACCATATGTCATACATTGCAATATGAAGTTTCATGCTGATTGCGTTAGCCACCCTAAATCAGAAGTCATTACTGCTTATATGATCCGCACTATGGACAAAACCACCATAGTATTTTAAATAGGTTTTTAGCATAGCAGGACAACTGGTTAGGACATGTTTACCAGATTCAGACTCAGATTTGTTTATACAGAGTCGGCAGAAGCGTTCTGATATAGGAAGATTGTTCACAATCCCAGTGATAGCCAATACCGGCAGCGGGTCTATCCTCATTAAAAGGATGAATCGTCTAAGACAAGGTGAAGGGCAGAGAGGCAAGTATGGCAATGATTGCTTAAAGGTATAACGCATGTATGGACCACATTTATAACGTTTCAAATCTTCCAGATGAGCAAAATTTTCAATCCAATCACACAGTTTGGACTTCTTTGCCAGTGCCCGCAGTGAACTGGCTGTGTCCCCCTACAACCTATTGGTCCAACCAATCTTGTCCAAATAGCTGTCCATGTGTTTTTTATAAGTGGAACTGTGGAAGACTTGTCAATCTCGCTGTGCAAAGCAGTAAGCAAGGGGTCAGCTGTATTCAACATCATTTTTAAATACCATTCTGCCCTCTTTCTGAGTACCTGAGATTTCCACGAGATGAGACCCAATTCCAGTCTAAGAATGGAAATGGGTATACATGTCGGGAGACCGAGTATCTTCTTCCAATATCTCCCCTCAAGTATCTGCAGCCACCCAAGGTCCATTAGCTGTAAGGCTTCTAGTCCATAGGTGATCATGGGTGCTAACACCTGCAGATACAGCTGGCGTGTGGCCCAGATAGTGTACCCGCAATGTGAGGTGGAAAAGCGATATATTAATGCAATGATTTGGGCCGCTCGAGTGATCCGAGCTTGTTCACACATATTGGGCCTCATTACGACCCTGGCGGAAATGGAAAAATGATGGCGGAAATGCAATACCGCCATCGAACACCGCTCGTTGCGATTATGACCCGTCACCGTAAAGTACGATGCCATTAGCGACACCGCAGTGAACGGCAACGCTAACTGCACCAAGTACGCGCACGCGCGCCTTGCAAAACCGGAATCACCGCCATGGCGCAACGGTACGCGAATTCTGACCCTAGCGGACATGTACTGAACGCCATCAAGCACGTCGTAAAGTACCATTCCGCCATGGCGAGAAATACGGCATCGTGAACCAACCGTAAATGGCCCACTGAGTGCCTGTACTCCACTCCCTGGCCACATTGCACAACTCCTGGCAGGCGCAATGTACTCACACTATGCAACCAGTGAAATCTACAATTCACCCATGCATGCCAACGTAGAAAAGCATGCAGGGGCTCAAAGCGCCCCGTGAGTGGGCATCCATGTACGGCATGTCACCATAGCCGTACTGATGCAGCACAGGCATGTGAAGGTACAATACATCAAAATGAAAATCAAGAACACATGACACAAAACAACAGTAGTCCCCCATCGCTTGCCACCAGCGCAAGGCAACATCCAAAACAGCATCCTGAGGGGGATTGCACCAGCCCTGTACTCTTGCCAGTAAACAAACCAACCATCAGCAGAAGCATGTACCACACAAGTTGGCAGAGTGACTGAGCAGCCAGGCTCATCCCAAGAGGGGCCGATGGGAGCTGCAGGGCACAGATGGCATCAATACAGAAGCAATTCCAATGGACATGACCCCAGTCCCCCTCCAACAAACGCACGCAAACACAGTCACCTGTGACCAGCCACATTCTGAACATCCCATCATTCCACCAATCGACCTGGCTGACAGGCACCAGTCGGCCAAAAGCCAATCCCCCGCCCCTGAACAGCACATCATGTAAACAGTCACAATGGCAGCCCCTATCCGTGACCATACTGTGCTACGTAGGCAAACGCGGCCAGTACTGTACCACACAACTCAACTCAGAAGGCGGAACACAATGCAGATCATCTCGCAATACATACCGCCACAAAGCGAAAATCGCCACATCACCTGCAAAGAACAACGCAACACGACAAATATCGGAATACAATTTAAATGCACATCCAAATGACAAAGGCCCCACAGCAATTTGCAAAATAACACCAAAACAACCATCATCACCGAGGGCTGCATCTGCAATAATTGACCAGCTTCCACTTGTGTGACGCCCTGTACCATCATGGCACACAGGGCCTACATCAACGTTCCAAAAGGCAACATGGAAGCGGCAAGAACCGCAGGTCCGTCCCATGAGGCAGGCACTAGTCGAGCTGAAAGGCCGAAATGTTGCACCTAGCCACCAGTACAGCGTAAGGGCATGTGGCCCATTGGCGATCGTCCCATAAGATCGAAATGGTGCTCCACTGATTCACCCGAAGCTGCAGGTGTCGAGAGTAAAAACCATCTGGAGGAGTGGCGTAGAGATGGCATCTGCAATAGGGCAGGAGATACCTGTCACCCAAAAGAAACACAAATTAACCGATTGCATTACGGGACTCATGATGCATTACAATCTTCATTCAACACACCAAATCCACACCCATATGCATGCTAGCCCACTCCAAAGGAATATACACACCCCTAAATCAGTATCGAATCATAACGAAATCAATCGAGGTAAATACACCATTGGCAACGTCGGTTACTGTGCATGCGTCCGTCAAGATAGAACCCATGACATGGGATTAGTAACGTGCCTAGACACAAGTGTATGAAGGCGCGTCGAGACAGGGAGGATCCGACAAGGGCAGATAGACGTAAGTCCCACTATGGCAGCCTTGCATCACATAGCGCAGGGGAAGGGGAGTGATTCAAAAAACCCATGTACATGGCAGACCCTAAACGGAATCATCAGTCCATGCATCCATTCATCATTCCCTCATCCCGCAATGAAAACGCATGAATATTCACTCACATAATATGTGAAACTTCCATCGCGTCTGTGCGTAATGCAGTCTGCAAAAACCACTGTGCTCCTGGCCGGATCTGTAGTGTTGTGAAGCAAGATGGATTTGGGAACGTCCTGCCTTATCGTCCACTACGCTATTGCGCATCCCATTCAATTCATATCATTCATTGCCTGCTCGTTATGGGCCATGTCCCAAGGACATTCTACAATAGAACGTTACATTTGCAGCCAGACCTGTGGGCGTATCCTCGCCGCTACTTCAAAACCAAAAATGCTGGCCTTCGAATTCCTCACTTGCAACATTACGTCGAAAAGGCTTCTGTGAACGCTTGCATTCACAATTACATCAATGTAGTGCGGCTGTGTGTCATAATGCTAACTGGCTGCAATCACAAATGGGACGCCACGCCCGTCGGTGAAGTACGTTACTGTGCTGCATGAGGGTCGGCCATCGATCGAGCCCTACATACCACTGACTCTTCACAGGTATGTAAGCGGCTGCAATCATAGCATGTGTAACAATGGGAGCATAGCATGAAAAGCAGTCAAAGTACATCACACTGCCATCGGGATTTGATACATGATTCCAATCCCAAGATGCCATGCGGCCAAATGCAGCCTTACGTGCGGGACGTGCTCGGCCAGAAGGGATTGCATCTGCCACAGATTCATTCAATCAGCACAGGTGGAGGCCATACAGGCCGACAGCACATATATTGCAGACCCAAACCCCTCCCACAACCACTCCCACTCCAAAATGCTACCGGCAGGACTAGCGATGTTGGGCCTGGGGGACCAGATAGCACTGCAAGTGCTACAACTACAAGAAGACGACGAACAACAACAGGTACAACAACCGGGCGCACAGGGGAGACGGAGGAGAAGGAGGAGGAGGAGGGCAAGGCAGGGTCAGCAAGGCCCACAAGCACTGCCACTACCACCACGCAGGCGGCCCGCAATCCCACGCCTCCGAGCCGATCCGTTCAACCTCACTGCTGAGCAGATCCACACCCTCTACCGTTTGGACCGGGACACCATAATCGCCATTGTGGACATGACACATGCTGACCTCGTGAGCATGATAGATAGCCCAACCGCCATCCCACCCCTACTGAAGGTGGTGTCTGCACTCCACTTCCTGGCCACAGGCACCTACCAGCACACAGTGGGACAGTTGCATGGCATTTCACAGCCACTGTTCTCACGGACACTCTTCCAAGTGCACGATGCCCTCCTGAAGCACGCCGACGACCACATCACACTACCACGCACGTACCAGGAGATTACCAACGCAAAAGTGGGATTCCATGCACTTGGCGGCATCCCGGGTTGCATTGGTGCCATCGACTGCACCCATGTTGAATTGGTTGTCCCACATGCCATGGAGGTCCAGTACCGCAACCGGAAACAATTTCATTCAATCAATGTGCAAATGGTGTGTGACTCCAACAAGATATTTACGCATTGTTGTGCCAGATTTCCAGGATCTACCCATGATTCTATGGTCCTGAGGAACACAAGAATACCACGCTACATGGAGCGACACGCAGGGCACAGATCCTGGCTACTTGGTGAGTCTCATTCCATGCATGACATCGTGGCCCATTTGATGCGTCAATGACCTTGCAGGAGGGGGGGGGGGCTACTTAGCACTATCATTCCACTGACACCCTTTATTCGTCTCATACAGGTGATGCCGGGTATCCACTGAAGAGATGGCTCCTTACACCAATCCGGAACCCACAGAACGAGCATGAGGAGGACTACAACCATGCCCACTCACGTACCCGTGTGGTCATTGAACAGGCATTCGGCCTACTGAAGGCTCGTTTCCGCAGCCTCAGCAGGTCTGGCGGGGCACTCATGTACAGCCATGAGAAGGTTTCTAAGATGGTCATGGCATGTGTCATGCTGCACAACATGTGCATACGTAGGAATGTGGCCATGCCCCCTGACGCTGTACTGCATGCACCTGAAGATGATGATGATGATGAGGGTGGGGATGTGGAGGCACCTCAAGGAGTCCATGAGGCACAGGATGCACGTGCAATCCGACAGAGCATCATAGATGCATGCTTCTAGCAACCACGCATGGTGCCTATTACACGGAAAGGGGACCTGTGGCACTGTGTGTGTGTAGTACAGGCACATTGTGGACTGTACGCCTATGAAGGCCTCGTACGCAAATATCAATGTCCACACATGTCATTGGATGATAATGAGATGCTGTATTGTTAATGTGATTTGATTTATACACCCTATGGACCCGCCACCCAGTGAAGCCCAACACACCCCCTCCACCCTACTACCTCCCCCCCCAACACCAGTGTCCAAATATGCATGCTGTCCGTGGTTGGACGCTATTGCAAGCCCCCTCTACGGGTATCAGGGGCACCCCTGCCCGTGGAGCGCAGGTTCCTGCCAGATCTGCGTTGGGGGCTGCCCTGGACGGAACTTGCCACGGATGATGTCTCTGCCTGCTCGCGTCCATGCATGTCTCTGAGGGTTTGTGAGAGCTCCGAGAGCACACGGCGCACAGCAGCAAGTTCAGCACAAACGTCTTTGGACGTCGCATGCAGTTCCCCCCTCAGGCTCTCGGTGCTTTTCTCCATTTGTGCTCTCAGGCTCTCGGTGCTTTTCTCCATTTGTGCTCTCAGGCTCTCGGTGCTTTTCTCCATTTCTCCCCTGAGGCTCTCACTACTTTTCTCTATTTGTGCCCTGAGTGTCTCGGTGGATGTTTCCATGGCTGCCCTGGAACCCCCGCATTCATTTGCATGGTCCTTGAGTAGCGTGGACACTTCCTGCTGTTGCTCGATCAGCAGGTCGAGGGACTGTTGCCTCTGCTGGGCCATGGACATTTGCGGTGGTGTGACAGGGGGGCTGCTCAACACATGTTGCCTTGGCACAGGACTTGTGGGGGTTGGCCAGTCGTCGTCTTCAGGGTGCCCCTGCGTGGTTTCGTCATGGTGTAGGGGATGGAACATGCAGGGGGATTGGGAAAGGTCATGGATGGTACCTACGTCGCCAGCACTGTTTTCCGTGTCGGAGCATGCTGGCATGACAGCTGTGTCACCTATGGTGCTGCTACCACCAGAGGCAGTGCCATCAGATACGTTCTTTGGGGGGACCTGTGGTGCTGGGGTTGTGGACTTGCTGGCTGCTGGGGTGCCTGTTGCAGTCCCCTCCAGTGTGCTGCCACTTGATTCCTGCTGCTGCCGTGTCTTGATCCTTGCACCTGAGGTGGAGGCTCTTGGGACGTTGGTCCTGGCCCTCTTTGCAGGCGTGCTGGTAGGGGTGTCCTGCAGCTCGTCGTTGGTATCGGACCCTGTGGTGGAGTAAAGAGGGGCGAGCGTTAGTTATGGGTCTGTCGGATTTGGAATGGCAACTTATCAAATGCATTGGGGTGGTACATGAGGCTGATTTGGGACTGGGCCTTGGAGGTGGTCTCATTTTCGTGTGGATTGAGGATGCATTCATTTGGCTGCCTGCAGTTAGGGGGTGCATGCTGCACATGTAGGGGTTGTTTATGGCATCTTGATTGATTTGTTTGTTCATTCTGACTTTTAGAGGGCGCTGTCAGGGCAAAGTATGTATTGCACTATGGGGTCACATGGTACTGCACATGTTCGTGGTTTGTGGATTTCGCATTGTTTCTCTTGGCCAACCTACCTGATTCTCCGGATGTCGGCACTCCTTTCTCCATCCCTCCGACTCCCTCTATGCTCTCCATTCCTATGGTGGAGGCGCAGATATCCTCCCAGGGGGTCAACTTGATGGGCGACTCTGAACCCCCCCCGGTAGCTGTGGCGATGTTCCTGTTCGCAGAAAGTATGCTGCGTACGCGGATCCGCAGGTCGTCCCACCGCTTGCGACATTGCTGTGGCGTGCGGGGTGTTGTCCCCACCGCACTTACGCGCTGTGCCACCAGGGCCCATATGGCCTTCTTGTTGGCAAGGGCCGTCCTGGTCATTTGACTGGAGAAGACGACGGCGGCATTTTCCTGGAGGGTCTCGGTGAGCACGGTCAGTTCCTCTCGGGAGAAGTGTACCTGCCGCTTGCGGTCACACGCTTTCTTGGCTACCTTTCCCATATTTATTTTTTTAACTGGGGTTGCTAACGGGTTGGGATGTGTGTCAGGGTCGGATTTTTAATGGTTGTGTTGGGATTCGGTTTTTATAGTTGTGCGGCGTGCTGTTTCCCGTTCCGGCCACATGCTTTTACTTCCGTTTCCGTATATTTACGGTGCCCGTAATTTGCGGTGCACGCTCGTTACGGTGACCGCTCATTACGGTGACCGCTAAGATGGGTGGCGGTATTGCACCTGGTGCAGCGTACGGCGGCGGTAAGGGCCGTTTTGGGGTCATTTCCGCCATCGCAGCCTTTCGGATTCCGCCATGGCGTAATGCTCGTGCCCGATGGGTCGTAATTAGCTGCACTTTGCTCCTTCGTGCAATGGCGGAAACGCTATTTACGCTGTTGCGGTCCGGTCAGTCACTTTCCGCCAGGGTCGTAATGAGGGCCATTATATTGTCCCTTGGGCTCTATCTCTATGGCCAGGTATCAATAATAGGCTGTGGGCCTCATTACGACCCTGGCGGAAATGGAAAAATGATGGCGGAAATGCAATACCGCCATCGAACACCGCTCGTTGCGATTATGACCCGTCACCGTAAAGTACGATGCCATTAGCGACACCGCAGTGAACGGCAACGCTAACTGCACCAAGTACGCGCACGCGCGCCTTGCAAAACCGGAATCACCGCCATGGCGCAACGGTACGCGAATTCTGACCCTAGCGGACATGTACTGAACGCCATCAAGCACGTCGTAAAGTACCATTCCGCCATGGCGAGAAATACGGCATCGTGAACCAACCGTAAATGGCCCACTGAGTGCCTGTACTCCACTCCCTGGCCACATTGCACAACTCCTGGCAGGCGCAATGTACTCACACTATGCAACCAGTGAAATCTACAATTCACCCATGCATGCCAACGTAGAAAAGCATGCAGGGGCTCAAAGCGCCCCGTGAGTGGGCATCCATGTACGGCATGTCACCATAGCCGTACTGATGCAGCACAGGCATGTGAAGGTACAATACATCAAAATGAAAATCAAGAACACATGACACAAAACAACAGTAGTCCCCCATCGCTTGCCACCAGCGCAAGGCAACATCCAAAACAGCATCCTGAGGGGGATTGCACCAGCCCTGTACTCTTGCCAGTAAACAAACCAACCATCAGCAGAAGCATGTACCACACAAGTTGGCAGAGTGACTGAGCAGCCAGGCTCATCCCAAGAGGGGCCGATGGGAGCTGCAGGGCACAGATGGCATCAATACAGAAGCAATTCCAATGGACATGACCCCAGTCCCCCTCCAACAAACGCACGCAAACACAGTCACCTGTGACCAGCCACATTCTGAACATCCCATCATTCCACCAATCGACCTGGCTGACAGGCACCAGTCGGCCAAAAGCCAATCCCCCGCCCCTGAACAGCACATCATGTAAACAGTCACAATGGCAGCCCCTATCCGTGACCATACTGTGCTACGTAGGCAAACGCGGCCAGTACTGTACCACACAACTCAACTCAGAAGGCGGAACACAATGCAGATCATCTCGCAATACATACCGCCACAAAGCGAAAATCGCCACATCACCTGCAAAGAACAACGCAACACGACAAATATCGGAATACAATTTAAATGCACATCCAAATGACAAAGGCCCCACAGCAATTTGCAAAATAACACCAAAACAACCATCATCACCGAGGGCTGCATCTGCAATAATTGACCAGCTTCCACTTGTGTGACGCCCTGTACCATCATGGCACACAGGGCCTACATCAACGTTCCAAAAGGCAACATGGAAGCGGCAAGAACCGCAGGTCCGTCCCATGAGGCAGGCACTAGTCGAGCTGAAAGGCCGAAATGTTGCACCTAGCCACCAGTACAGCGTAAGGGCATGTGGCCCATTGGCGATCGTCCCATAAGATCGAAATGGTGCTCCACTGATTCACCCGAAGCTGCAGGTGTCGAGAGTAAAAACCATCTGGAGGAGTGGCGTAGAGATGGCATCTGCAATAGGGCAGGAGATACCTGTCACCCAAAAGAAACACAAATTAACCGATTGCATTACGGGACTCATGATGCATTACAATCTTCATTCAACACACCAAATCCACACCCATATGCATGCTAGCCCACTCCAAAGGAATATACACACCCCTAAATCAGTATCGAATCATAACGAAATCAATCGAGGTAAATACACCATTGGCAACGTCGGTTACTGTGCATGCGTCCGTCAAGATAGAACCCATGACATGGGATTAGTAACGTGCCTAGACACAAGTGTATGAAGGCGCGTCGAGACAGGGAGGATCCGACAAGGGCAGATAGACGTAAGTCCCACTATGGCAGCCTTGCATCACATAGCGCAGGGGAAGGGGAGTGATTCAAAAAACCCATGTACATGGCAGACCCTAAACGGAATCATCAGTCCATGCATCCATTCATCATTCCCTCATCCCGCAATGAAAACGCATGAATATTCACTCACATAATATGTGAAACTTCCATCGCGTCTGTGCGTAATGCAGTCTGCAAAAACCACTGTGCTCCTGGCCGGATCTGTAGTGTTGTGAAGCAAGATGGATTTGGGAACGTCCTGCCTTATCGTCCACTACGCTATTGCGCATCCCATTCAATTCATATCATTCATTGCCTGCTCGTTATGGGCCATGTCCCAAGGACATTCTACAATAGAACGTTACATTTGCAGCCAGACCTGTGGGCGTATCCTCGCCGCTACTTCAAAACCAAAAATGCTGGCCTTCGAATTCCTCACTTGCAACATTACGTCGAAAAGGCTTCTGTGAACGCTTGCATTCACAATTACATCAATGTAGTGCGGCTGTGTGTCATAATGCTAACTGGCTGCAATCACAAATGGGACGCCACGCCCGTCGGTGAAGTACGTTACTGTGCTGCATGAGGGTCGGCCATCGATCGAGCCCTACATACCACTGACTCTTCACAGGTATGTAAGCGGCTGCAATCATAGCATGTGTAACAATGGGAGCATAGCATGAAAATCAGTCAAAGTACATCACACTGCCATCGGGATTTGATACATGATTCCAATCCCAAGATGCCATGCGGCCAAATGCAGCCTTACGTGCGGGACGTGCTCGGCCAGAAGGGATTGCATCTGCCACAGATTCATTCAATCAGCACAGGTGGAGGCCATACAGGCCGACAGCACATATATTGCAGACCCAAACCCCTCCCACAACCACTCCCACTCCAAAATGCTACCGGCAGGACTAGCGATGTTGGGCCTGGGGGACCAGATAGCACTGCAAGTGCTACAACTACAAGAAGACGACGAACAACAACAGGTACAACAACCGGGCGCACAGGGGAGACGGAGGAGAAGGAGGAGGAGGAGGGCAAGGCAGGGTCAGCAAGGCCCACAAGCACTGCCACTACCACCACGCAGGCGGCCCGCAATCCCACGCCTCCGAGCCGATCCGTTCAACCTCACTGCTGAGCAGATCCACACCCTCTACCGTTTGGACCGGGACACCATAATCGCCATTGTGGACATGACACATGCTGACCTCGTGAGCATGATAGATAGCCCAACCGCCATCCCACCCCTACTGAAGGTGGTGTCTGCACTCCACTTCCTGGCCACAGGCACCTACCAGCACACAGTGGGACAGTTGCATGGCATTTCACAGCCACTGTTCTCACGGACACTCTTCCAAGTGCACGATGCCCTCCTGAAGCACGCCGACGACCACATCACACTACCACGCACGTACCAGGAGATTACCAACGCAAAAGTGGGATTCCATGCACTTGGCGGCATCCCGGGTTGCATTGGTGCCATCGACTGCACCCATGTTGAATTGGTTGTCCCACATGCCATGGAGGTCCAGTACCGCAACCGGAAACAATTTCATTCAATCAATGTGCAAATGGTGTGTGACTCCAACAAGATATTTACGCATTGTTGTGCCAGATTTCCAGGATCTACCCATGATTCTATGGTCCTGAGGAACACAAGAATACCACGCTACATGGAGCGACACGCAGGACACAGATCCTGGCTACTTGGTGAGTCTCATTCCATGCATGACATCGTGGCCCATTTGATGCGTCAATGACCTTGCAGGAGGGGGGGGGGGCTACTTAGCACTATCATTCCACTGACACCCTTTATTCGTCTCATACAGGTGATGCCGGGTATCCACTGAAGAGATGGCTCCTTACACCAATCCGGAACCCACAGAACGAGCATGAGGAGGACTACAACCATGCCCACTCACGTACCCGTGTGGTCATTGAACAGGCATTCGGCCTACTGAAGGCTCGTTTCCGCAGCCTCAGCAGGTCTGGCGGGGCACTCATGTACAGCCATGAGAAGGTTTCTAAGATGGTCATGGCATGTGTCATGCTGCACAACATGTGCATACGTAGGAATGTGGCCATGCCCCCTGACGCTGTACTGCATGCACCTGAAGATGATGATGATGATGAGGGTGGGGATGTGGAGGCACCTCAAGGAGTCCATGAGGCACAGGATGCACGTGCAATCCGACAGAGCATCATAGATGCATGCTTCTAGCAACCACGCATGGTGCCTATTACACGGAAAGGGGACCTGTGGCACTGTGTGTGTGTAGTACAGGCACATTGTGGACTGTACGCCTATGAAGGCCTCGTACGCAAATATCAATGTCCACACATGTCATTGGATGATAATGAGATGCTGTATTGTTAATGTGATTTGATTTATACACCCTATGGACCCGCCACCCAGTGAAGCCCAACACACCCCCTCCACCCTACTACCTCCCCCCCCAACACCAGTGTCCAAATATGCATGCTGTCCGTGGTTGGACGCTATTGCAAGCCCCCTCTACGGGTATCAGGGGCACCCCTGCCCGTGGAGCGCAGGTTCCTGCCAGATCTGCGTTGGGGGCTGCCCTGGACGGAACTTGCCACGGATGATGTCTCTGCCTGCTCGCGTCCATGCATGTCTCTGAGGGTTTGTGAGAGCTCCGAGAGCACACGGCGCACAGCAGCAAGTTCAGCACAAACGTCTTTGGACGTCGCATGCAGTTCCCCCCTCAGGCTCTCGGTGCTTTTCTCCATTTGTGCTCTCAGGCTCTCGGTGCTTTTCTCCATTTGTGCTCTCAGGCTCTCGGTGCTTTTCTCCATTTCTCCCCTGAGGCTCTCACTACTTTTCTCTATTTGTGCCCTGAGTGTCTCGGTGGATGTTTCCATGGCTGCCCTGGAACCCCCGCATTCATTTGCATGGTCCTTGAGTAGCGTGGACACTTCCTGCTGTTGCTCGATCAGCAGGTCGAGGGACTGTTGCCTCTGCTGGGCCATGGACATTTGCGGTGGTGTGACAGGGGGGCTGCTCAACACATGTTGCCTTGGCACAGGACTTGTGGGGGTTGGCCAGTCGTCGTCTTCAGGGTGCCCCTGCGTGGTTTCGTCATGGTGTAGGGGATGGAACATGCAGGGGGATTGGGAAAGGTCATGGATGGTACCTACGTCGCCAGCACTGTTTTCCGTGTCGGAGCATGCTGGCATGACAGCTGTGTCACCTATGGTGCTGCTACCACCAGAGGCAGTGCCATCAGATACGTTCTTTGGGGGGACCTGTGGTGCTGGGGTTGTGGACTTGCTGGCTGCTGGGGTGCCTGTTGCAGTCCCCTCCAGTGTGCTGCCACTTGATTCCTGCTGCTGCCGTGTCTTGATCCTTGCACCTGAGGTGGAGGCTCTTGGGACGTTGGTCCTGGCCCTCTTTGCAGGCGTGCTGGTAGGGGTGTCCTGCAGCTCGTCGTTGGTATCGGACCCTGTGGTGGAGTAAAGAGGGGCGAGCGTTAGTTATGGGTCTGTCGGATTTGGAATGGCAACTTATCAAATGCATTGGGGTGGTACATGAGGCTGATTTGGGACTGGGCCTTGGAGGTGGTCTCATTTTCGTGTGGATTGAGGATGCATTCATTTGGCTGCCTGCAGTTAGGGGGTGCATGCTGCACATGTAGGGGTTGTTTATGGCATCTTGATTGATTTGTTTGTTCATTCTGACTTTTAGAGGGCGCTGTCAGGGCAAAGTATGTATTGCACTATGGGGTCACATGGTACTGCACATGTTCGTGGTTTGTGGATTTCGCATTGTTTCTCTTGGCCAACCTACCTGATTCTCCGGATGTCGGCACTCCTTTCTCCATCCCTCCGACTCCCTCTATGCTCTCCATTCCTATGGTGGAGGCGCAGATATCCTCCCAGGGGGTCAACTTGATGGGCGACTCTGAACCCCCCCCGGTAGCTGTGGCGATGTTCCTGTTCGCAGAAAGTATGCTGCGTACGCGGATCCGCAGGTCGTCCCACCGCTTGCGACATTGCTGTGGCGTGCGGGGTGTTGTCCCCACCGCACTTACGCGCTGTGCCACCAGGGCCCATATGGCCTTCTTGTTGGCAAGGGCCGTCCTGGTCATTTGACTGGAGAAGACGACGGCGGCATTTTCCTGGAGGGTCTCGGTGAGCACGGTCAGTTCCTCTCGGGAGAAGTGTACCTGCCGCTTGCGGTCACACGCTTTCTTGGCTACCTTTCCCATATTTATTTTTTTAACTGGGGTTGCTAACGGGTTGGGATGTGTGTCAGGGTCGGATTTTTAATGGTTGTGTTGGGATTCGGTTTTTATAGTTGTGCGGCGTGCTGTTTCCCGTTCCGGCCACATGCTTTTACTTCCGTTTCCGTATATTTACGGTGCCCGTAATTTGCGGTGCACGCTCGTTACGGTGACCGCTCATTACGGTGACCGCTAAGATGGGTGGCGGTATTGCACCTGGTGCAGCGTACGGCGGCGGTAAGGGCCGTTTTGGGGTCATTTCCGCCATCGCAGCCTTTCGGATTCCGCCATGGCGTAATGCTCGTGCCCGATGGGTCGTAATTAGCCGCACTTTGCTCCTTCGTGCAATGGCGGAAACGCTATTTACGCTGTTGCGGTCCGGTCAGTCACTTTCCGCCAGGGTCGTAATGAGGGCCTGTGTATTGAATTACTGACTCGTAGATTTTGATACTCACTCGTGCTACCTTCTTGCTGGTGAAAGCCACCATCTGGGTCTTACCCAAATTGATTGAGAGGCCGTTTCTTTGGGCATAAGACCATAGGGCCTCTGCTGACCTGCATAATCCACTGATTGTGTGGTCCATGATGACTAAGTCGTCAGCATACGCTAGGACCTGGCAGTAGGCTGTGCCTATTTTAGGGGGACAATTGTGTTCTGCTGTTAGTGCTTTTGGTATGTCGTGGACGAACAAGTTATATAATAAAGGTGCTGTAACACAGCCTTGTTTTACGCCACGGGTTTGCCGAATCTTACTAGTCATGTTCCCCTTGGAATCTAGCTTCAGAGAGACCGAGGTGTTATGGTTTAATAATCTGAGGTAGTAAAGTATCCTTTTGGGGCAGCCCAAGATCTCAAGTTTGGACCACAAAAGTTCTTTCGACACTAGGTCAAAGGCCGCCATGAAATCAATAAATAATGCATATAGTGGTGGATTGCCAGTTAATCTGTCCTTATTGCGAAGTATGTGCATAACCACCAAGTTATGCACTGTGGAGTATCCACCCCTGATCCCACATTGAAATCAATCTAAAATCTTCTCACTGTCCACCCATGGATGTAATTCATGCAGTAAGCACGTGGCAAATAATTTGCCCGTGCAGTCCAACATGGACATTAGATGATAATTGGATGGGTCTGCCCGATCTCCCTTTTTATAAATCAGGACCAGAATTGCTGTCTGCCATGATTCCGGGAATGCGCCCGTCATTAAGGATCTTATCAAACAATATTTTTAGGACTTCTGCCCAGTACTCCGGATTGCTTTTTAGTATAACATTTGCCAGGCCATTGGGCCCGGGTGCTCTCGATGATTTGAGCTTTTTTATCCTGGCAGTTAGTGACTCAACTGTCACCTTAAAAGTAGGAGGGGGTTGACTCCAGTTTCCTGTCTCCAGGGTCTGTCCAGGAGCAAGGTTATTACGGCTTCTGAGGAATTCCTCCCATTGACCTGCACCGATAGAGTTAGTGATGGAACTACTAGTATCACCCCTTGCCTTACCCAGCAGTCCCCATATAGACCAGGAGTTCCCTGTGCATAATACTTCAACCGTCTTTTGCCATTTGAGTAATTTGGATGCATAGCGCTTCCGCCTAAGCCATGATCTGAAGGTGTTCTTATGCTTCCTAGTAGAAATCTGATAGCTATTCCAAGAGGTGCAGACTTTATGAAGCTTCTTGAGCTTTGCTCTTAATACTCTTTTGGAGTCTCTTATTTCTATGTCAAAGACATTAGATGGTTTAACTTCTGGGGCTTGCATATTTATTTTAATAGTAGCATACCTATCTGAGAAGTATGCTATCCATTTTTCGATCTCGCTGCTGGACATTGCAAGAAGCTCCTCACGCCCCTTACTTGTCATGTCTACTGTGGCTTCCATTGCTTTTTGATATAATAGTCGGACCAGCGTACTTTTGAAGATGCGTGATTCGTCCTCATTTCACCAGTAGGTCTGGTCCGACCATACTGTATCAAGAAGTTGAATGTCAAGGTGAGTATAGCATGATCACTCCAATCATTAATATTGACCCTCATATCAGTGACCCAAGTGGCCATTGAAGGGCTTACAAAGATGTAATCAAGTATACTTCTGGATTTTAGATTACTCCATGTAGGCTGCCCCGGGTAATCGCTGCTGGTTCTACCATTTAACATTTCAAAATCCCATGATTTGAAAATGTTAAACCATAATAATTACTCTGGATTCACAGCTGAATTCCACAGTTTACCTTTGCTCTTCAACAAGGGATTATAACTTCTACCCTTGTCACCCATTAAATGACAATTAAAGTCACCAACAATTGTTACAGTGTCATTTTCTGGAGCAATCATCCAATCAATCAGCAGATCATGACAAGCTTCCTGAATAGGATCTCTGGGTTAGGCTCCTGGGGATTGTAAAGGCTTATCAATAGCATTTTGTTGACTGTGTCTTCGCCAGGGAGTTCTAGCTCGACCGCTAGCCCAAACTCATCCATATTGGAATGGATGCGAGTAGACTTTAGTGGGTGTATAACCCCGATGAGTAGACCCCCATATGGCCTTCTCCTCTGCCCCTTTTTAGCTAGTTCCTGGTGGATAGTGTATCCATTTAGAAGGGCCCGAGAGGTAAGCCACTTCTCCTGGAGGCAAATACAGGTATGACCTGCTAACAGGGGGATGAGCCGTCCGTGGCTAATAGATGGCTAAATCCCCAACAGTTCCATGAGACCAAACGTTGATTTTATTGTCTTAATGTCACAGCTGGGAGAGACTCAGTGAGCCACTTAAGGACATTCTGTATATCAGCCATTTGCACAGAGTTGCCTTTAGGTAGCTGTGGTGTCATAATTTCTTCGACATTGGTACTTGGCGGTGGCAAAGGCGATTTGGGGTCAGCCGTTTTCGGATCAGCATCCACTTCGATGTCAACTTCCCGCAGACTGGTTTTAAAGTTGCATATCATCTTTGCTGTTGCTAAAAAATTACAGTGTATTGCCTATGTGATACAGTTTGTCACTTTTAATGGTTCGATAAATTCAAAGTCTTCCGATCTCAGCACTCTGTGGAATTGAGTGTAGTCTGGTCATCAGAGCTGATCTAGTGATCCAGTCATGGTTGTAATTTTGATACAAGTTCTTAATGATGCAGGTCCTTCCACAGTGGGGTAAAGTAGTATTGACTTTATTCTCAGGAGGCGGTGCAGGTACCACGTCTAACTGGGGTGGTGGGGTTGTTTCAGCGTTTGTAATATTCGGAGCTGAGATCGCATCCTGCTCACTTAAACAGAGTGATGGCTCCAAATCCACCTCTTCGACTAGATATGAATTATTACTCTTGTCGAGGTTGAGCCAGCTAGTCAGCTTGCCCTCTTTGCCTGACATGCGTTTGCGAGCACACGCGGCTTTCCATTTTGTTTTTTTCAGTCCCTTTTTGGGAGTACTCCCTTCAGTGGGTCCGGTTATTTCCTCCTTCGGCTCTGCTATATCAGGTAATGTTATGGTCACAGTATGAGGCTGTTTCCTTTC
Source organism: Ambystoma mexicanum (assembly GCF_040938575.1). Taxonomy (NCBI): domain Eukaryota; kingdom Metazoa; phylum Chordata; class Amphibia; order Caudata; family Ambystomatidae; genus Ambystoma; species Ambystoma mexicanum. The sequence goes on along the minus strand of NC_090924.1, from coordinate 1,105,354,350 downwards.
GATCGCTCTTCTGGCCATTCGTCGCTGCTTTCGTGAGAAGTAGACATCCAAATTATTTGTAGTACTTGTTTCCAAGTCAGCTATCTCCGGACATTCAGGGAGAGTGATGTTCCCTTCCTTCTGTGCCGGTGCCAGATTGCTATTATTATTGACTGTGTTTCCTGCCGGTAAGGTAAGGGTGACTTCCAGTATCCTCCCACACATCTTTAATAAAATGTTTAGTGCAAATTATAGCGATGCAACCAAAGATTGCAGTTCCACTAGGGTCGGGCAGCTTTCCCCCTAGTCTCCACTACTGTCTGGTTCAGATGACTCCAGATGTACTTCCAGATTAGGGGAGGCAGATAATCTGTTGTATATTTCTCGTTGTGTGTCTAAAGTGGCTGTTGATAGCCACCAGTCTGGTTATCGGCACTGCTTCCTAATAAGGGGGTCATGGATCTCTGCATAGATAAGCAGAGTTCCAGTAAAGAGTTATTATCAATTGCACTTTCCCCCAAACCATTGTTGGTGTTATTCATACTGTGGCTGCCAGTCTCTCTCTCCTCTAGTGGAGGTATGGTTGGTATGTTAGAGGTGCAAGAGGAGCGGGAAAAAGTCTGTAATTGCACCTTTTTCCACAGGTGCTGTTTTGGTCCCCTTGCCTCTGTTGGTGCTAGCTATCGGGGTCCTGCCCCTCTGATTGCAAAGATTATACCTTGTCGCAGAACATTTCTTAACTGTGAGCATTATGGGTCTTGTGGTGCCACTCGATATGGTGGTCTCTCTGGGTTGAGCGTGAAGTATCCGCTATTAGAGGGACTGAATTGCTAGCAGGTCCTACAACCGATTGGAGACCAAGCAATAGCAATAGTCAGTATCTATTCACTTTTAAAGTAATGTTACTTTTTCAGTTTAACAATTGTAATGCTTGTAGCTATTACAATTGTGCCTCACACCTAACCCCGGGATCAAGGGCCATGCCCACAGTCTCCCAGGTGTGGCAGTCAAGAACTTGTCGCTATTATAAGTTGCTACTTACGCCTAACACCGGGATAACAGGCAATGGCCACAGTCTCCCAGGTGCGGCGATCAAGTAGCACAATTAGGTTTAACAAGCGCTGCATGGTAAGCACAGTGCGAATATGCAAGAATTAGGAGGACATTGTGGGCTTATCAGGGCAAGGATCTTTTGTGTGGTCGCCACCCTGGTACAATCCAGTAGGTTATGTACTACCCCCCCCCGTTCGCCCGCAGCAATGCGTTTCACGCGGGCCTCACCCGCTCCTTCCAGTGAGGAAGTCTAGTGAGCACTCTGCCTTCTTCACCCGTATGCTGTACTTACGGTAGCCAGGGTAGCCGGTTGGACTCCTGAGGGAGAAGGTGCCTGGCCGCCTAGGCCGCTTGCCATCTCTGCGGTCCTCCACGGGGCACAGCGGTCCTCGTGATCCTCTTTGTTCTCCAGTCCTTGCTAATCCTCGTTGCAGCTAGAGGAATGGACCTTGCCTCCCAATACGTTGTGTGACGCATGACGCGTAGGAACAGAGTAACGCTTTGTGTAAGAATAAAGCCGCACTGATACTAGGTCAGCCGCCTCCGATTCTCCTTACATTTCTGTAGCAATACAGAAAGAGACTCTAGGAAAGAAGATAAGATCCAACACACAGGATTCCAGTAAGGATTTACTACAACAATAGAACTGTTTTAAGGTAGGCTCTCGCAGCCAAGATTCCATTGACCTCTATTGGAATTCTTTCAAAATCAAATAAGAGTGAGTTTCAGGTGGCTATTAAGAGACTGAATGGTCAGCCTCCGTTCGAATGGTAGGCTAACTGCTCAATTATTGATAATGCCTTCCAGTTTCTTGAAATATTATTAAATCATACTCCTTGGATACAAACTAACTCATACTTTTGATCTTAAAGGTCCTGGAGCCCCCCGTGTTCCAACTTATTAAAAGTCATCCTCTCCTTTGCAAAATAATTTCATATGAGACCCCTAGCTTCTGAAAAACCTGTGACAAAATGTCCGGTAATAAGGACCAAATCTTTGTCTTGTTGTCTCTCAAAGAATTGTGATCACCTGTCTCTATAGTCTCTGCTTTTTTAATATTTGATTTCCTTACTTTAATTTCTTCAGCATGATTAAAGTTGTTACACTCAGTGTTTTCTTTATGGTTATTTGGGGACCATGAAGGCGTTTTCCCATGAAAGGCAGCTGATACATCATATCCCATTTTTCTAAATTCTGTTTAAACAACCAACAAAGCATTCACACCCATACAAGTAATTGAAGTTATTTCCACTACATTTGTGCAATTACCAAATGGAAAGTGTCTCTGGTCAATGTCATGAATGGAAAGAAGAAACAGTTGTGGTATTTCCTTTACAATTGTTAATATTGCACTTCGGTTCAAGATTTTAAAACCTATATCTGTCATAAGCTGATGGACTTAAATCCTCGAAGAAGACAAATGGATGGTTAGTCGAAAAGGTGGACTCATCAGCAGTACTTATTTTAGATGTACTACTATGAACTTTTGAACACTCAGCAGATGAATCCTGACCATGTATAGTTAGATAAACCTTGCTCTTCCTTCCTTTCTTTACGGGTTCCTCTGGTCCAATTGCCAAGCCAACCTCCACCCCAAATCAGTAGAATCATTTGATGATAACTCTGTTCCTATATCAGCCGAGCTTACATTCTTTAACCCCTGGTAAAAAATCAGTTTGCATCAAGCAGGATACGTTACTTTCTTAATTTGCCCTCTCACAGACAGATTTTGCCCCAAGTCAGATGAGATTTGTGATATTGTCTCTGTATTTGTGCAGGCAGGTCTCAAATCCATTTCCCCCTGATAGAAGATTGATTCCCTTTGAACTGGAGCCAATACTTTCTCGGTTTGAACATCCATACACACCTTCATTAATACAAGGTCTTCTTTTGGGGATAGGTAACTTTTACTTGGCACAGCTGCCTCCTTAATTACCTCCTTCCCACTATCTTCCATCTCATTGTCACTTGAGCTCTTTTGTTGATAAATGCAGTTTAACTTATTTAAGTGTTTTAGTGTGTATAAGAGCCACTTCCTCAATCTGATTTAAAACACAAAATAATTTCATCTGTCGCCTTTTAGTTATCTTTAGTACTTTTTGATACTTAGTTTTACGCTGACATAACTGGGAGTTAGATGCAGTTGCTTCCTCATTAGCTTGAGCTTTCTTTTTCTTTTTCTTCCATTTCTTTTAACACAGAGCTGTAGTGGAAATCGTGCTTGACAATGATGTGCCAGCTGCTTGGTACTGTTGATTAGCCTCCTTACATGGATCTTCATTCATACCTTCATCCAAGCCCAGCTTATATGAAATCTGAGCCAGTCTTATGAATTCCTCTAAAATTGAGCGTGAAAGAGGCATGCCGTCCAAATCCTGATTTGCCCCATCTTTCTCAACAGGCTTTAAACATGCCTCAACACCTTCCATGATTTCTTGTGATTTATTCATGAATCCCTGCACATTTCTATTCAAGACCTCCAATTGCTGGTTAGTAGTGGTCAGATTTCCCTATATTTTGTTTAAGGCAATAGCTTGCTTTTTTAATTCTACCCTTATCTCATTCAAGTATTCTGTGACAGGTGAATGTATCACTAATCTCAAACCCGCTAGAGATAAATCACAGCAGCCCACTTCTTTTGTTAGCTCCATAAGAATTCCCACGCGAGTTTGGACTTCTCCTTTTAGTAGCTGAAATGCATTGACCATTCAGGACAAAGTTTAATGCTGACAGTGTTGATTCTGTAGGACCCCCATTTACAGAGCCAAGGGGATTAGAAGGAGGGGGCAATTCATTTTCGTTCCTCGCTGGAGCCAACAGATGCGGTGGACTAATATATTCTTCCATCCTCTGCATAGGGCTCATTCCTAGTTCATGTGGAAGTGCATTCAAAGAAAAAGTAGTCAGACTGTTTGTCTTAATTTCCTGATTCAGACAACTATGCAGATATTTCTCCCTTAACAACTAACCACCTGGCATGTCTGTCGAGATTATTCATTCAGTGCAGTTTTCATCGCCTAAGCTACGACATCGGCGAGAGCCAATCAGAATGCGTATTGGATTCTGCTTGACTCTCGCCGGGTACAAAATAAAATCACATTATTAAGCGTTGCTGGAGGCAGTGGTGGAGTCAGGTAGGGAGGATAGGGGAGAGGGCAGGGGAGCGCCCACTTTAGGAGGTAAATCCAGTTTAAGTCGAGCTTTGAAGAGATCCACCCTTGGGCTGGCTTTGCTTTGATTTTTATCGACAGTGGGTTCTAGTGGAGCGGGACAAGTAGGGAAATAGAGTGAAAGTGAGTGGAGACACATGGAGGTTATGGGTTGGTGAGGTTAAGTCCCAAGGCAAATCGGAGGGAAAGAGTATGGTGAGTAAATCAAGATATAACCAGACAGGTATTGAGGAGCAATAGTATTGATAGTTGGGCAGACTAGGTGAAGGAACCTGAACAGAAATCAGCTGTGCATGGAGAGCCAGCAAACATGGTGTCAATAGGTAGCAGTGTGGGAGAATCTGGGTAGGCTGTAGGGAGTGTGGCAAGTAAAGATGAGGACTTTTCTAGAGGAAGGAAGGAGTAGAGAGGAAGGCCAACAGTAGGCCAATTTGCTGAGCACAAAGGTGGAGATTAGTGTTTTTGTAGAGGGTTTAGTAAGAAAAGGACACCGTTTCCAATTGTTGAAGAGGTTAATAAGCAGAGAGCAGAAACAGTGGTAATGATTAGTTGTTGCAGCCATAGGTCATTATCGAAGACAACCCCAAAATTACAAGCCTTGGGTGAGGGAGCAAGAAGATGTTTGTGCCCTCCCCATCTCTCTCATGCAAAGGAACAAAACTGACACACCCCTGAGGGGGAATGAGGCAAAGAGAGCAGGCTGCGAGAGTTCAAGGCAAGGTTTATATAAGTAAATGGCATTCAAGATCTCTGTTGCCTCTGAGAGCGCTCTGCCCAAAATTAATGTTACAGTACATTTTATAGGACAAATGACGCAACTAACATAAGATACTACGCTGGTCCCGGATTGGACAGTCCATATGGTGCCCAAGGTCTGGGTGGCATCTCTTCCTCCAGGTTGGCTGCTTGGTTGGCGGGAGGGTGGACGTCAGGCATCTGTGCTCCGAATGGGTGAAGGTCAGGTCGCTGTGAAGCAGGGTGGTCACCATCTAAGCTAACATAATATATTCTCAAAATACATGCACTAAATAATAATCGTTCGTAGTGTTTGAATAATTCATCATGTCTCTATGAAAGTCACACGTATATCTATACTATCAATTACATTGGATTATAGAGGCTTTAGGTTAAGGGTCTTGACCACCATAATAACACTGGTTGAAGTTAGGGTCTGCGTTCAAAAGAATCTCTGGTATGTGACATTTGTTAGTGGTAGACAACGATATACTGCAGCATGGGTCTAATGTTAGTTGGGGATCTGTTTGGTGGGCATCATGGCTTGGTCAGTGATCTGGCACATGAAAGGAATACCTTGCAGGGCCACAGGGTCACAATGGCAGTAAGTTTCCACTGGCGAGGGTCCGGGGGCAAGGACACGTTTGTGGAGATGGACGAGCTATGTGCTTAGCTCAGGCTGGTTCACATGCAGCATAGTGATCTCAGAGGAAGAGTGATGTGTTACATTTATTATTTGTTGCAAGCACCTCCAGCTTCAGCGTGAGAATGGAGCCGCAGAGTTTTCCAGTCAGAGTGGGAACGATGGTGGGGGCCATGTGCCCTGTGTGTCTGGCTGTTGCGAGAAAGGGAAGAGAAGTGGTTTGTACTATCGCAGTGAGGCCTAGTCATCAAGATGGAGTCGAAAAGGGGTACAGAAATGGATGCCCTGTGTCCTGCACAGAGGCCCCATCCACGCAAATGTTAACCAAAGTCAACATTGCATAAGGGCGAGGGGCGTACCCATCACTGGAGGCACTTGGTCCGAGTTTTGTACTGAGAGGTAAAGGACGCGAGGTGCCTGATGGCCCCTCGCTCCCACACATTCCCCCATTTCATTACATCTAATGTAACGAATTATGACACTTTATTCTTTCATTCTCCCTTCGGTAGTACTCAGCTTCAGCAACTGCTTCTTCCCATGCTGGGGTACTCTTTATTGGCATCCATGCTCTGCATATACTTCTCAAGCTATTCCCTCTTCTTGCATATTCATCTGGAGTGCATGTTAAGTATATCCCACCATCCCCGTCCAGGTCTACCCATACCTCGTTATACCATTGCAATTCTGTTGGTTCCTTGATTATGGTGTGGTATAAATTATCAACCCTGGCCCCATATTGCCTGTATATGTCAGTCATCCTGTATTTTGGAGTGTTATGTTCCCCTGTTTGTATTTGTGCATCTATCATAGTTGCTACCGTTGTCGGTTGGCCCATTGTTACCATCATCATAGTTGAGGTAGGCATACTTTTTGTACAACACCGGAGTCCTAATTGGCACACGCAGAAGAATAGTAACACGAAGACGATGATAGGAATGAGTATTTTCATCAACACATTTACCCATGATGGTATCCAGATGAACAAGTTGTCAAACCATGTGCTTTCTTCTGCTCCGTCCTCTGTTCTCATTCTCTCTCTTAAATTGTGAACTGCTGTTATCACATGTGAGAGTGTCCCGTTATTTGAATCTTCAGATGGCATGAATGTGCAACACGCCCCCCCCCCCCGATTTTTCGGCAAACACCACCGTCCATCGCCGTGAGGAGATCTAGAACATATCGGTTTTGCATTGTCATTAGGCGCAAGGCACAGAGCTCTATTTTTATAACGTTGAATCCTTCTTCAGTGTCGTTGGCCAGTTGGATTAGCCCCCAGCGCACTATTTGTAACCATTTGGCATTTGCTCGTGCTTGGAGCCCTGGTGCTAGGAGCGATGCGAAAAATATCTCTGCGGATGAGAATAGCTTGTATTTTTGTCGGATCTCAACAAGTAGTTTTGATGATTCAGACGAAATATAGTTGGATGATCTTTTGCTTCATGATAACTTTGTTTTCAACTCATGTTCTGACAATAGTTCATAAGCTGGAAGCTCTGTGTTTACTTGTTGGGGCGCTGTCGATGGGTCAGCCGATTGCCCTGATGCCGATCTGCCAGCCGATTCTCCTACTGCCGATCTGCCAGCTGATTCTCCTGCTGCTCCTTGGATATGGCTTTCTGGTATTACCATCAGGGCTGTATGGAGGGTTGCTAAGGCACAAGTAACTTTCCAGGATGCAGGTAGATTCAAGTAGGCTTGTTTGCCACAAATCCAGTACATGTTCATGAGGGCTGTGGTGCCTTTCTTCATATCAGGTATTATTACTGTCTTGTTGCATCTCCTTGCTTCCCCCATGTTCACTTTTACTTCCCCATGGAAGCATAGTTCGAGTGGTCTTTCTTTTTGTATTTTTATATGCTTTTCCAGTGTAGTGATCCATGTTAACTAAGCGACGTGCTCTGACCAGATAGGGACGCACACTTCCTTTATCCATTGGAACGCGTCCTCAGATCCCGGAGTGCTTCTGCTTTTCATTTTGATAGTTTCATCGTGCCATTTGTTTTCTGCATACCTTGTCCCTTTTATGACAAGAAATGGTTCTCTGAGGCAGATTACTCATTGACGCTGGCTTGTGCATGTCCTCTCACTTTCCAGCCTTTCTAGACTGACGGTGTGTGCCTGGAAGGTGCTTTTTATCCTACATAGAACTAAGTGAATCAAACATTGAGCATCCAACAAGGGCACTTCCTGTGGTACCAACATTCCGGGGGTCCCTGATGCATGTGGTATGAGTGAACAGACATAGCAGCTTTCATTTGTTCCTTGCTTTGCCATAGCACTCATGTCTGAGTACCATTTGTTAGATTGATCAGGGTGGCGGGGGTCTTCTATTTCATCTAACCCCAGGTCATAATAAATGTTGTATCTTTTCCTTCCCGCCCCCCTTTTTTCTATCCTTTTCCTTCCTTCCTTATAGCTTCTCACTTTTTGGTAATGTATTGGGAACATTCCAGCCCAGGCAGTATCATTGCTGTTGAATATGGCATGTGTATACTCATTAGTAGCAGCAGCGTAATATGAGGTAGGTTCTAGGGTTGTCTGTGCATCCATACTTGTGTTGGCTAAGTTACTCGGCCAATAATAGTCGCCATCATATTCATTTGATTCATAATCCTCACTCATATTTATTCCAGGATGTAACAAGGAGACAATTGTTGGATTAGTAGGGGAGTTCTCTGAAGTTTGCATTAAATTTGTATTGTTAATACTAATGATATATGTTTCTCCCCATATTGTCTTTACTCCAGTCCATATTAGGCTTGAACCTTCTCATATCAGCTTATCCCCGCTCCCCCCCCCCTTGTGCATGTCATTAACCAGAGACAAGAGAGTGTAGTACCAGGCCATGAAGAACAACATCACAGAAAGCAAAACAGCAGCGCATTTCAAAACACATTCAAGATTACTAAACTTATTAGCCCTAATGGCATCCCTATTGCTATCTAGCATTAATTTGTTCTCTAAGAATGTACTTTGTTGGGCCATTTTGTCACCTGGAGGGACGATATAAATGTGTTAAGTCACCAGAATATGTACATTATTTATATATTTACACTTCATGTTTACTCATTGCCTTTATTGCGGTTGATGCACTTATTATTATTATGCATTTTTCTGTCATTCGCTTCATCGTCTCTTTTTTTTTTAAGCAAGAGAAAGATATAGTGATGAAGAGGAGGGTGAAAAGGAAAAAAGATAGAGACGTAGGGTGAGGCAAATCAGAGGACACATCATTTTCTTTGCTCCTTACAACTTTCTTTTTATTTGATCAGTTTGTCATTGCTGCTCAACCACTTGCACATTCCTGTTCACTCTGAGGGAGTGTACTATCGTGTGCCCTCCTCACATCTGAGAGGTGCACCCAATATTTCAGTCCCTTTACTTTCACTGCAGTGGGTGTACTATAAATCACTTCATAGGGGCCATGAAACCTTGGTGAATTCCATCTCCTGACAAAACTCCTCACATATACCTGTGCCCCTGGCATCAGCGGCACAGTTGGGCTATCTGTGGCTGGCGTGGTAGTATCAGTTGCCACATTTTCAGTAAACGGCGGTGCTATTTTCCGTGCTATGCTATGTACTGCGCGCGTCAGCTGAGTCAGATATTCCTTGAATTCTTCCCCCAGCACTGTGGCAGCCCTGTTTGCATCTGATGCTCTCCTAATCGGGGAGAGTGGTGTGTGTATTCGCCTCCCAGTCACAATTTCATGGGGGCTCAAATGGTGGTCCTTGCATGGTTGCATTCTGAGTTGGAACAGTGCTAGGGGTAAGCAATATACCCAGTTTTTCTTCAATGTATTGCACAATTTCGATAACTTACTCTTGAACAGGCTGTTGATCTTTTCCACCACTCCATTAGCCATCGGATGATAAATGGAACACAATTTGTGCTTCACCCCAAGAGTGACGTCACTTCCTTGAAGAGGTCATTCACAAAGTGTGTGCCATTGTCTGACCGTATCACATCACAAATTCCCCACCGGGAAAACACTTCTTGTACTAGAAACTTTGCCGCGGACTTGGCGTTTGGGTGGGGACATGGACCCGCCTCCACCCACCTTGAAAAAGGACATACTACCACAATTAGATACCTTGCCCCATTACATCTCTCTACCATATTGGCGTAGTCTATGTGGTGCTCCCTAAATGGCCCTGACGGCCGTGGCAAAGTACCTCGCAATGTCCTCAATGTCATCCCTGAATTGTATGTTTGACATGTTGTACAATCGATGGTATATTTTGACAAATGTTCCTGTAGGTTGGGGAAAAACCAATGTTCCTGGATGTCTGCAGCGATGTGTTGTTTCGCTACATGGGCTGGAAAGTGCAACTGTTGGAATGCTAGCTCTAGTAATTCTACTGGCATCACTACCTTCGCCGTTGTCTCCTGTCTCCAAATGAGGTCTGTGGCTGATTGTTTGCTCCCGCGCTTGCTCCACAATTCTTGCTCCTCTGGTGGTGCTCTCCTCTGTAGCTCTATTAGCTGTGCTATGGGCGTGATACTATAGGCTTCTTCTAGTGGTTCTGCGGTAGCTGCTTTTACAATGCATTTGGTTGCTGGTGTTATATTGAAATACGAGGCCTCCTTCGCTGCTGCGTCGGCTTCCCCGTTTCCCAATGAGATTGCATCTATGTTGTTGGTATGGGCTTGGCATTTTACGACTTCCACTACCGATGGCTCTGCCAACGCCTCTATTAATTCATTCAATAGCATGGCGTGGTGTACTGGTGAGCCATCTGCTCGTCTGAACCCTCTTCTGCGCCAGCGTGATAGTCCTTAATGGACAGTGGTAGTTGCATATGCTGAATCTGAGTATATAGTCACTGTGCATCCTTTGGCTGTACGTAATGCTTCAATTAATGTGGTTAGTTCAGCCGCTTGTGCAGAGTAATGGGACGGGAGACGCTTTTTGACGATTGTTTCATAGATATCTTCCTCCATTCGTCCTACTGCCATCCCTACATGCTTCTCTCCTGTTTCTGGGTTTATTGATGCTGAACCATCTATGAAATATATTTGTACTTCCTTCAGGGCGTTTTTCACTCGCTTTCGGGATATCATCACCCTACCCCTCATAGGTGGCACAATCGTGTTCCTGCATGTCCTCCATTGTACATGGCTCTGTAATGAATGTTGCTGGGTTTACTGTTTTACACCTGACCACATGCACGTTGGGACTTGAAATTATTATCTCATATGAGGTTGCTCACTGTGTTGTCAGGATTGATTTTGACCGCTCAAGAATCGCAAATAATGAATGCTCTGCATACAACATTACTGAACATCCCATTACAATTGTGCCACTTTTTTCAATGGCGAAGGCCGCGGCTGCAAGGGCCTGTTCGCACGCGAAGTGACCTTGCATCACTGCATCTAGTGTTCCACTGTACTAGGCCAATGGTTTGTGACCTAATGATGGTTTTTGTGTCAGCACTGCTGTCATCCGTGTTCCATTGAAGTGGGAGAACAAGAAAAATTCCCTCTCATAATCTGGGTTTGCGAGGACTGGGGCATCTGCGATAAGGTCTTTTAGTCTGAAGTACTGAGCCATCATGTCATGTGTCCATTTTATTGGGGCTCTACTTTTTTGCGCTTCTTTTTAGGCTTGCAATAATGGGCGTGTGTATGCTGCATAATCAAGGATCCATGCCCGGCAATAGTTACATATGCCAAGAAACTTTTGCATGTCCTTCACTGTCTTTGGTATTATTATGTTACGTATAGCAGCTGACCTATCAGGGAGTATTCGTTTTCCATCTTTCAATATCAACTGTCTGAGGTATACAACCTCGGCCAGGCAATATTGTAATTTCCCCTTGGTAGCTAACACGTTTAACAGTGTTATGGAGTCTTCTCTGCACTTGTCTTCTGTTTTGCTACAGATGAGTAACTCGTCCACGTATTGTATAATCATGCTCTCTACATTTATATTTCCAATGTCTTCACGTAGTACCCTGTTAAATATACTTGGGCTTTCACAATATCCCTGTGGGAGTCTGCGATGTTCATATCTGTTATTTCCCAGTGTGAATGCTGTGAGATACTGCGATCCTGGGTCAAGTGGTATGGAGAAGAAGGCATTTTTCAAGTCAACCACAGTAAAACATGTAGATTCTTTAGGTATGCTACACAGTATTGATGCCGGGTTAGGCACTAGTGGGAACTTTTTTTTAATGACGTCATTAAGTTGGCAGAGATCTTGGATCATCCTCCACACCCCTCCTTTTTCTTTTTTAATTGGAAAGATGGCTGTGTTACATGGGGAGTTTGATGGTACTATGATACCTTGGTTCAGGAGTGCCTTTATTGTCTCTCTAATCCTTCCTCTGCTTCTCTGGATATTGGGTACTGTTTCACGCTTGGCGGTATGGCACCTGGTTTAAGTTTTATCTTTATTGGTGTTACGACATGTAATAACCCTACATCATGGGGGCCTGTAGTCCAAATTTCTGATGCTACCTTTGCCATTTCTTCCTCAAATATTTTTGGTGGGGCATTAACACTAGCCATAAGTGGGTTGTGTACCTCTCTGTACTGGATCATGATGTCACATGGTATGCTTATTTCCATTATTATCTCTTCATCATCTTCGTTGTCAGTGAATAATTCTTCATCAGTTAGGTCTCTTAACATTACGTTTGGATCTGTGCATAGCACAGTTCTCCACTCGCACCCATGCGTGTCCAGGCCTATGACCACAATACGTTTGCTCGATACCTGAACTGCCTCGATGTCTTTGGACATTATTGTGCCTGGCACGACATCGTTATTTACAAATGGGCGGAATATGAAGTCTGATGGTGTCCTCCATTCTTTTCCCGCTATCTCGGGTACTACTCGGGCTAACACTTTGATGCCATAGATAAACATGTCTATATCAATGGGTATCCCTCGCACCACAACTTCATTCATCATCGTACTGATCATTAACATTGCTTCACTGGGCAAACTCCTGGGGTGGAACACACTATTCCCCGCTCGGTAAACGAAATGGTCATGTTCAATTTACTTAGCAAATCTCTACCCAGCAAGTTGATTGGCGCGTCTTCATGGTACAGTAACGGTGCGCGCACTGTTTTACTCCCCACTGTTATATCAAGATCTTTGGTGTAAGGAACTTTTAAAATAGCCCCAGAGAACCCCTGCGTTTCCATATTCCTGCCTGAGAGCGGAAACCGCCCTTCCATAAGACATGGATTTTCCGCTCCTGAGTCTACCATAAAGATAAACTGCTTATTTCCTATCTCCACCCCACTAGTGGTTCCTCTTCAGCACGTAGGGTGGTGGATAGGACTGGACACGCAAGTGCTCCCTGTGGGCTGTCCTAGTCTGCGTACCATTCTTGTCCAGGCACTGAGAAAACATTATCTCCAACTACTGTTGCGCCGCGGAACGGTGCAGGTGCATCATGTGCCGTCATTGCGAAATTGTTGATACTGGCGTTTCCTACAATGTTTTGTCTTGTCATGGGCTGTGATGCACTGTGATGTGGTTTTGAGGGTGGTTGTCTTTGCTGCATTTGGGGTTTGTTATAACATTGGTCTTGTGGTCTTCCCCCTCCCATTTGTAATCCATAGGGGCTACCTGGGTGTGGGCATCCCCATGCCTGTTCATTGTCCATGGGTGGTTGCCCTTGGAAATACCCTGAGGGCCGCATTCTGCTATCCCTTGAATAGTGTCCCCATCTCCCACAGTTCCAACATGACCCTTGCTGTCCTCCTCGCATCCCTTGGGCACCGAAACCTCTATTCCCCATTCCTCCTCTCTGTCCACGGTACCCACCTCTTCCTCTTGCCGGCCTTTCCTGCCACTGTGGTCCTCTGTGTGGCTCCTCTCCATTCCACGGTCCTTGTTTTCCTGCTGCCCACAGCGCTGCTATTCCGACTGGCCTGCTTCCCGCACTTTCATCCCCCTCATTCTCTCTATTTGTTGCTACGTTGGCGTTTATGCCGGCGACCTTCACTAATTTATTCTATACCAGTTTCGCTTCGTCTGCCTGCCTTTGTTGTGCTATCTCCTTTTCTCTCTCTTTGATCCTCCTACATTGGTGCACAATTATACTCTAAATTTCAGGCCAACCCTTGGCTTCTATCCCAGCTATCTTGTCCAAGGCCTTCTGTACCTCCTTCGGGAGCCCTTTCTTGATTATAAAATAGAACAAGGTGGTGGATTGGTTCCACGCCGTACCAGTTTCGCTTCCCCACAAGTCTTGCACTCGCAATATGAATTGCGTAGGATCCTCGTTCTCTTCCATCGTACATTGCATTACCAAATGTAAATCTGGAATATCTGGAAATGTGCGCCGCAATGCGTCCCATACTTGTGCTCGAACATTGTTGAAGGGCGCTCCATCGTGGCGGTCACAACTCATTGTTACTCCTGGGAACCCCGCCTTTTCCCACACAGCGTCTGCTTGATCACCGATGGCGGACACTAGCAAACTTTTGACATTACTTATCGCTAACGGTACTCCTGCCGTGTTCTTCTCGAATGCATGTATCGGTTTCCCTGCTCCTCCCGCAAGTGGGGGGAGGAGATTCAACAGGTTGTATTTGTCCATCTGGGCCCACGGAATATAGTGTGGCCTACCTGCTCTTTTGTGTATCAACGGCATCTGCAACTTATGCTCCTTTCCTGTTTTACTTATCGTCCCTCTCTTTGTCTTACTTACCAGCATATTCCCTACTCACTACCTTAATCTACCCTGCCATCGTGGGGGTGATTGTGGATCTAAGTCATCAAAATGATGTGGCAGTGGGGATCCTACAGCCACCACTCCTTCCTCATAATCGTCGAGATCACTCCACACCTCATCTACTTCTTCTTCTTGCTCGCCATTCTCCTCTTGTCCTTCCCCTCACTCACTTTCTGGGGTGGCTGGGCGTATGATTCTCACTGGTTTATCATTCAGATGGAACAGGAACTCTCCTGATCGCCATTCTTTTTCTCGCCCTTGTGATGTGGGTACTCCCTGAGACTGCGCTGGCTCTGGTGTCGTTGGGGCTAATTCCCCTGTTGCACTTAGCGGGGGTTTGAGATCTGCTACGGACAACGGTGGTACTTCCCCTCCCCCCGGTAGCATTTGGCCCCTGTCACACAGTACCCTTAGCCGTGTTATTTCCATTTGTGCATGCGCTAACTGGCGGTCTAAGTCTACGGTTAATCGTGCTAAGTTTACAGGGGGTGCACTTGTCGGGCCATAAAGGCCTCCTTTGTCGTATGGTGGTGGCGCCGTGGCTACCGCTCCATTTGAGTGAGTGGGGGTGGGGCACGCTGGTATATATAGAGGCTCGCTGTATCCTACTGCCGGTCTTGTCATTAAGGGGTCTATTTTGGTCGTATCGTTCTCATCTGTGGTCGTTGTGCATTCCCCCTTTGGTGTTCCACTTACCTCTCCTTGTGTTTTCTGTTTTTCGATAGTTTTTTCTATATCTACCTCTGCTGTAGGGGTAACTTCCTCAAACATTCACCACAGATCCAATACTTCTCTTCTGTTCGGCAACTGTTTTCCTTTATATTTTGCAACAAGTGTGTGGATACTAGATCTAACACCCTTTTGTCAAATGACCCTCCCTCTGGCCAGATTGGTGTCACGCTGTCCCCTTTTATCTCCGTCACCCATTCATCATGGTATTTTTGTATCTTGTCACTATACAGTCGGAGGTGTTGGCAAATGTGAGCTAATGGTGTTATTCCCCCCATGATGGTGTTTCTCCCTTCGCTTGTGCGTGTGCACTTGCACCCGATCCTTCCTCTAATCGCACCTTTCAACCACCCTTCCCTTTGTTATTGATCAACAATATATTAAGCGTTTCTCAATTATTGTCATTTATTGTGTATCAACATTCAATGTTACCTTTGTAATCATTGCATTTCCAAGTTCAACAGTTCACTTTCACATATATAACCCCTTACCAACAAATCACTTAGAACATTTTGACATACACGACAATGATGGACAAAAAGAAAAAGACATATAACACATAACATGCACAGGCACTACCTGCGCACTTTTAGCTCCCCCTTGTTCCCGTTACTGAACACTTTTTACCCTTCCCCGTTTTACCTGCTCTTCTCATTCACTCCCCACCTCTTACACCCTCTTACTCTTTCCCCAGAATTCTTGCTTACACAGAAAAAGAATATTCTAAATAACTACTCCGAGTCTACTCAATATACGAGACTCCTACTATTTTCTCTTTATGTCCACTTATTTATCTGCACTGGACGAGACAATGCTACGCGGCGCCGCCTTCTACCCCGTTCGGGCTAGGATACTTCTTCTATTCTTCTTCTTACTTCTCACAAAAACCTAATGGACATATAAAGGACAGATCAGAGGAGCCTCAGCATCACTTACACAGTCCCTACTCTTGGCTTTAACCCACTATCACCTGTTCCCCCTTACCTTTTCTTAGGAACCTTCACAACCGGCACTCACGTGTTCAGTCAGGTAATCAGGTCCACACCCCAACCAAGCCGTGGCCCGCCTCGGCGAGCAGATTTTTCAGTTGGGTATTCGTCAACCGGGAACCCTTGACCCTTTCTCGTAGTGCGCAGAGGCTGGTCGGCCGCGGAGGCGATGGTTTTACTGGGGGGCGTCCCAGATCTCGCTGCACGGTGCGGGCCTCGAGGCACCTCTCCAAATCACATCGCAGGGGGTCACCAAATGTTTGTGCCCTCCACGTCTTTCTCATGCAAAGGAACAAAACTGATACACCCCTGATGGGGAATGAGGCAAAGAGAGCAGGCTGCAAAAGTTCAAGGCAAGGTTTATATAAGTAAATGGCATTCAAGATCTATGTTGCCTCTGAGAGCGCTCTGCCCAAAATTAATGTTACAATACATTTTATCGGACAAATGACGCAACTAACATAAGATACTTCGCTGGTCCCGGATTGGACAGTCCATATGGTGCCCAAGGTGTGGGTGGCATCTCTTCCTCCAGGTTGGCTGCTTGGTTGGCGGGAGGGTGGACGTCAGGCATCTGTGCTCCGAATGGGTGAAGGTCAGGTCGCTGTGAAGCAGGGTGGTCACTATCTAAGCTAACATAATATATTCTCAAAATACATGCACTAAATAATAATCGTTCGTAGGGTTTGAATAATTCATCATGTTTCTATAAAAGTCACACGTATATCTATACTATCAATTACATTGGATTATAGAGGCTTTAGGTTAAGGGTCTTGACCACCATAATAACACTGGTTGAAGTTAGGGTCTGCGTTCATAAGAATCTCTGGTATGTGACATTTGTTAGTGGTAGACAATGATATACTGCAGCAGGGGTCTAATGTTAGTTGGGGATCTGTTGGGTGGGGCATCATGGCTTGGTCAGTGATCTGGCACATGAAAGGAATACCTTGCAGGGGCACAGGGTCACAATGGCAGTAAGTTTCCACTGGCGAGGGTGCGGGGGAAAGGACACGTTTGTGGAGATGGACGAGCTATGTGCTTAGCTCAGGCTGGTTCACATGCAGGACAGTGATCTCAGAGGAAGAGTGCTGTGTTACATTTATTATTTGTTGCAGGCAACTCCGGCTTCAGCGTGAGAATGGAGCCACAGGGTTTTCCAGTCAAAGCGGGAACGATGGTGGGGGCCATGTGCCCTGTGCGTCAGGCCGTTGCGAGAAAGGGAAGAGAAGCGTTTTGTACTATCGCAGTGAGACCAAGTCATCAGGCTGGAGT
Organism: Ambystoma mexicanum; assembly: GCF_040938575.1. Taxonomy (NCBI): domain Eukaryota; kingdom Metazoa; phylum Chordata; class Amphibia; order Caudata; family Ambystomatidae; genus Ambystoma; species Ambystoma mexicanum. The sequence continues at coordinate 1,105,337,078 of NC_090924.1, read as the reverse complement.
CGAAAGGGGGTACAAAAATGGATGCCCTGTGTCCTGCACAGTGGTCCCATCTACGCGAATGTTAACCGAAGTCGACATCGCATAAGGGCGAGGGGTGTACCCATCACTGGAGGCACTTGGTCCGAGTTTTGTACTGAGAAGTAAAGGACGCGAGGGGCCATCAGGGCCTCGCTCCCACACAAAGATCAGACAGAAAGGGGAAAGTAGATGGGAGAGTATTGATGGCATTGGAAGAAAGATGACTTCCATTTTGAAAGAGCTCAGAATGATGCGAAAGAGAGCAATCAATCCATTGATGAATTGCAGTCGGACAGTTCATAATCTTTTAAAGGATGGCTGGGTTGAAGGAGAGAAAACATATATGAAAATATCAGCAAAAAAGTGATGGGGAACTCCAAATATTAAGGTGAGTTATCTTAGGCCAGAGGTATAGAGGGTGAAGAGTAGAGGTCAAAGGACTGATCTGAAGGGACACTGATAGGCAGAGGGGTGGGGTCAGAGGTTTGCGAGTTCCGAGAGATTTTAAAGGATTAACCTTCCAGGTAGGAGGTGATCCAAGCAACAACAGATTTGTGAAACCCAAGGTCCTGGAGAGTGAGGAGGACAGAGGAGTGCTTGACTGTGTTGAAAGCGGCAGAGAGATACAAAAGGATGAGTATAGAAGAGAGTTTGGAATGGTGAGGATTAGAGAGAAGGTTGGAGTCATGCAGGAGTGCATTATTGTATGATGCCTGTAATACAAAACACCTTATTAGTTACACTAGCCTTGAAAAAGACCAAGCAAAGGCGAAACACAGACACATGCACAAGAGTAGAATTTCCAGTAAACGCTTTTCAATCAAAAAGAAATTAGATTGTGTTCCCTTGAAGCAAATTGCTCACACCTAAGAGTACAACAGATCTAATTGTTTTATGTGCACTCACACCACCATGGATTACAAGTACACCATAAAACTACAATGTCAATGTTCACATAAATAAGAAGAGAAAAAAGCCATACAGTATTTATCATCAGTATTTGTAATATATATGGGCAAACATGCTAAACACTCTTTGCTGGGAAATGGGATAATTTTTCTTGGCAAATAGGACCTAGCCCATGTTCTTCATTTTTACTAAACACCAAATGCACAACCCATGCTTCAACGTTTTGTCCAGGCAAATGGTGAAGGTTGATGATAGACTGAGTTTGACCTCATAATTGCTTGCTCGCACATAGCAATGTCATTTGTATTGTAGCTTATTGGTTTGATCATTCGTCTCTGAGCATCCTAAAATGTGTTGCTCAAGACAAAATCACAAATAAATGAATGGATTGCACTGGCATTGTATTTATTTAGTGAAGTCAATTCATGCCATGGTAGCTGAGGTGATTTGTCTGTTCATGTGTGTGCATCCAGTGGTCTTTACAATGATCAAATGAATTGTAGTTTTGATGCCCTGACAACTAATTTTGTTCAGCCGCTCTACAAACTGTGTAACACATTGTAATTACTACAATTAAAAACACACGTTGCTTTGTTGAGATGCATGCTCAATTATTTCCTTTCTTAAATTACTTCTCCCATAATGCTTTTATGAGGGAAATAAAGATCCAGGCTGCTTTTATGTATGTGATTGCCCATGAAGGCACAGAACTCAACACCAATTCACCCTAATTATTATAGTGAGAATTGGCTGTTTTGCATAGCAACTTCTTGGACAGCTGACAAGTTGCAAGAGAAACATGATATCAACAGTATCCAGAAAAACCTGCAATGCACAATAGTGTGCAGAAATTAAGGGGAGGAATGGAATTTCACGAACTGTGTAAGTGATAGAGGGAGGACACATGAGCAGGCGGCAAGGCTGCTCACAGCATACATTCTGTTGGGGCTGCACAATAACCCCATCTGTGATGTTACCCTGGAGATAAGGCCATTTTACAGTAGTGTTCCTGTGATCCAGGCCTTCTTCACAATTTTACAAAAAAAAGACATGTTGTGCCTTCTCACACAACTATGATCCTCTTCATTGAAAGGTGAGGTCCATGCTTTTGTGATTAGGTAAATACTGTAATGAGATAATCCTACTTCATTACTCAAGATAAACCACAGTAAGGTGCCCATGGCTGTAAAGGACATATCTTTTTTTTTGTGTGCAGACATTTATTTTGTATGTATTGTACCAGCTGAATATGGCAGGCCCACTGTGGAGAATGCCATCTGGCAAGGGTGTAGGAGCCCTGTTTTCTTTTTTCATTTTCTTTAATTAGTACAATGATGCAGATCCTTCCATCTCTAAAGATTCCCCTTTCACAAGCTCCATGCCAAAAGCATAGTTTACACTTTTGCCCTGCTACTTCAGTAGCCTGAGCTGCATTGCCTGCTCTCCAGTGGCACAAAACAGGTTCAGAGGTGACAGGTGCCCATTTAACAGCTGCAGTGACAGCCAAGTCTCGGCAGCACAGGGGCTGCCTTGAATGCTCTCCAACAGTGAAGGGAAGGCAGAAACATCATGCTGAGGTCACCAGCAATCATATTGTTGAAGATGCAGGAGGTAAGGGCTGAGGGATATCAAAGATGCCCAACATCCCTTAACGTTGGCCAGTTGAATAATCTGTTTTCACTGTATTGAAGGGAAGTGCCTGTGCTTCCCTGAAACCACAAATACATATAATAAGTCACTCTTACTCCTTCCCTGCGCCAGATTCCAAGCTGGCATCCCTTGCAGTCTCCTCCGATTCCATGAATTGAAATATGCAGCTAACTTTCCAAAGAAGTGAAATTTGGGAGCACACAAAAAGCCAAGTCCACTCTGTGGGCCTCATTCCAGGTTGCTGCCAGACTTGGAATGAATTACCGGCACCTGACTTCCCGATGCAACCGGGCTATTCCAAGTCCAGCGGCCGGGAAGTCAGGTGCTGGCAATTTCGTTAATTCTCTATGGGAATGGGGACACAACGGTTCTGGTGCCTCCCATGACAAGTCTGCCTACTGTGGCTGATGCGCCTGGCAGGGTCAGACTTGTTGGGCACAGTGGCTCCGGCAGGCAGACTTGTAGTTTGCCGGTCCCGAAACAACAGTGAACAGTCAACCAGCAAACTTATAATGAAGCCCAGTGTCTTGTGCTCTGTGTGCAGACCCCTCGCTAAAATGACCAGCTTCCTGTAATGTCTGGCAGAGACTGACGGGCAAATAAAGATGGTCTACCATCGACCTGCATGTAAACAAGGGCAATGGAAGATGGTGAGAGACAAGGAATTGGTGACCGAGCAATGTAGGCAAGGGAAGGGGGTGTAAGTGAGCTAAAAGAAGGTAATTGAGTTAAAGATTGGTGCAAAACGTGAACAGGGGTCTGTAAGTTAATTTTAAGGGAGGGGTGAAGGGACATAGAGGGTGCAGTGCAAGTGAAGTACATTGGAGGGTGAAGTGTAAGGAAAATAGGGCAAATGAGACAGAGGGACTCATTACGACTGAGGCGGAACGGGTTAATGGGCCCATTAAACCCGTTCCACCTCATTACAAGCTCCCTCGCGGGACCCGGTAAGTAACGCCTGGTCAAACCAGGCATCCTTACCGGGTTCCGCGAGGGGAAGAGGGAGAAATCAACGTGCCGCTCGTAATCAGCCCGTTGTTTGCTTCCTCTCCCATTCCCATTGAGCCCTATGGGGGCTCAAATGGGAATGGAAAAGGTCCGGCCCGGGTTCCTGGAGAGAGGAATTACCGGGCCCTCCGAACTCCGAACTCGGAATGGCCCGGTAATTCCCCATTCAGGGAACCCGGACCCAATTTTGGCGCAGCCAGGCTGCCAATAGTGGCATGGCTACCGCCAAAGTCGTAATGAGGCCCAGAGGTTCTAATCTAGAAAGGTATGGCAGCAGATGAACCAACTGTTGTTCAAATCTGTGCCTGACCTATGTGCCACTGAATCCAGTTGTGGGACTGGCTTGAAATCTTTCTGAAATCTTTCTTGTTTTAATGAACTGATTAATACTTGTTTTAATTTACGACTTCCATTATATTTTGAAAGGTAGCTTTTTCATGTGACATGGTGCTTTGAAAACCCGATTTACTTAACAGTTTACTAGTTTCCTAACTCTCACCTTTTCGATTTAGTTTAGCCCTTAAATAACAATGTTTCTGAAACTGTTTTGTTGGTTCGAATATTGAAGATTGAATAGGAGAAGATGAAGTCTTCTCTTCTGTTTGACTTGGAACCTTTGCAACTAGGAGGCCAAGCCTCAAATCCCAGCCTTTCACCCTTCACACCTTAGGTGATCATGAGCAAATCACTTTTCATCACTCTGTCTGATTTTCCATAACTATCTCTATGGAGCATCGCTCATATGGATTTAGAATCTATAGTGAGCTATTCCATAAATAATTATAATATTAACCATTCATATTATGTGCACTGGTGGGGAGGCAGGATACCAAGTGAGGCTCTTATTTTATGAGTAGTGTTTGTGGGGAGGTGGCGTGCCAGGTAGGGTGTTTGTGTTCTGGGTAGACAGAAATCCAGGCATCCATCTTTTCCTGTGCCAGCTCATGCTTGGATCTTAGAGTGAAGGCAAAACCCCTTGCTCAGATATTGCTTGCTCTACCATTGAATTCTCTAGCTTCACACACCTCTTACCATTGGATCAAAACTAAAGATGGGCTGAGATGTATCCTGTTGTTAAACTGCACACTGTGACACAAGGAAACCTGTGCTCAAATCCCAACGTTCCCATTTTGCAATCCTTTTGAAATAATGTTACTATATTTGGTATGTAGCGGAGGTTCCCTGGGTCTTGGGTCTCTAAGTAACCACAAACATAACTGAAAGATGTGTTGCATGCAAGGAAAGTAATGTCAATAATGTCTACAATATATGTGTGTTAATGTGTGGATAGGGCAATGGTTGGTATTGAGTTTAGTTGATCTAGAAGTTAGGGCAGCTGCATTGTGGGCTTCAGACAGATATGTGTACTTTCCCCACAGGCCAGAAGTTGCCAGCCCTCCCCTGAAGAGGACAACATGTGTAGTAGAAGAGTTGGGTGGGGACACTGTTTGTTTCAAACCATTCTCCTCTTACTGGTACAATCCTACACGATTTCCGCTTGAATAATGCAGAAACGTCAGAAGACGTGCTTGGAAAATAATGTATCAAACAAACGATCAGTTGAAAGGTATAGTAGGAGGGGCTAGGGAGGATTTACACAAGGGGGCATTAGAAAGGAGGAGGGGAGCATATAGAGAGCTGCAGTGGGGATGAGGAAGACCTTTAAATTGTCAAGCATTTTCCCGTTCCTATAGGTAAACCACAATCTTTTTTGATGAGCGGGAATTAAGGGAGGGCGAAAAATCTATTTCAAACAGCGTGGTCGGTGGACACAGTCAAAGTGCATGGTCAGTGGTATCTGGTAAATTACTAGGCAGGAGAATAATGGGCATGGATGAGGGAGGGGGAAATGGGCCTCCACAGGAGTACCGTCCCACTGGGTATGGGCAGGTGATATGGGAGGTGGCCCCAAACTGTTTGCCCTATTGTTGCAAGGCCATGGGCAGTGGGCTCTGGAGATCATATAGCATAACAGAACCTTTGAAATTCAGTGAACAACCTTAGTTAATAGAGAGGTTAGATAATCCGATTTATCTCATCAAAATCAGATCATCTTAACTCTTCATTAACTAAAGTTTTTCACTGAATTTCAAGGGTTTGATATGCTATGTGTGAAGGGAAAACCATCTTAACTTGCAGTCCCATCATTTCTTAACCCATGAGCACATACATGTCATCACAGCACTGACTCTAGACATTTGATCAAGGGATCTACAAGCAACCAGAGGAGGAAACAAGGGGGGAGCACATTGCCCAGTCTCATGTTAGGAAGGGAGTGAAGGGTGTGTAGGCCTAGGTGTCAGGGCGGACCCATTCCTTAAAGAGGAAGGTTTTCAGCTCCTTCATGAAATGTAGAAGCCAAGGGATGAATCTTATGATGGGAAAGAGGTTTCAGTTTATTGGGGTATAGCCAGAGAATGCCTGTCTTCTGGTTCTTTTCTACCTGCACAGATGGTTCAATTCTGCACATGCTCTTTCTTCTGGTGGATTGTAGGCCTCCGGAGATGCTCAGCTTTCTTGTGAGGTAGCTTGGAGACTTGAGGGTGCTGGCCTTGTAGATGATACAGCAGATGTGAGGGGTGGTGCGTGCTTGCAGTAGGAACCAGTGCAGTTCAATGAAGGCCGGGGTCATTTGGTTGAATGTGCAGAGTCCTTTGATGAGTCTGATGGAGCATGTAGTACACATATACGAGGTTCCAGGATGGCTGCCAGGAGACTTTTTTCTCCAGGGCCCACTGATCATGCCCTTGCATGCATTTCATGGGGATGGAGGGCATGTTTTCCCGGCTGCTTGCCATTTCCATTCAGTTGTTAATTGTTTATATACCGTTTAACTGCCATTGTCATGACCTCAAAGCGCTGTAGGGTGTCTGGGATTTCTGCCAACTATAGTCTGAAAATACATGGTAAACAGTACATTGCATAGCATGAGGAGGACATACATGATAGTATACATTTACAGTTGCAAGCGAATGATAATTGTTGGCCGATATGACACACACCAGGTAAGAGCAACGCAGCGCAGCTTTTTCGGCCTCATTATGGGCATTACGAAAATGAAGTCCGCACAGGCGACACATTTGAGTTGATGCGTTGCATCGCGACATGCAAGGGATTTCTGATACTCTCGGCCCCGACTGGGTGCCTTGGCCGTTCGAGGAACGCGGGACCCCCTGGGGAGTAGCAACCTGTTCGCTGCACCCCTGGGGTCCTCGCGTCCCACGACATTTTTACCATGGCTGGCAGGGCTTACAACTTTGGTAGGACTTTACAATGGAGTTTAAGGGGCGGGTATTTCCCGTCCCGTTCTCCCCGTCCCTCTCTTTCTCTCAAATCGTTTTCAAAACCAGAGGATTGCTTTTGGTTTAGGGGTTCAGCGTGCCCTTGCCACCGTTGATGGTGAGTGTGCTTCCATTTTTCACTTCCTTTTCCCTTGCTCTTTTCTCTCCCCTCCTCTGAGTGTTTTTCGTTTGGGGGTTTTCCAGTAATTTGGAATCCTCTTGAATCTCTGGGTGCCCCTTGTTGTGCGGCATGGTCCCATGACTGGGGAAATACCGTACAGTATACTATTTGGAGCCCAGTATTTTAAGTTGGGTTTGGTAGTGATACAATCTCATAAGGCCAGATAGTTTGTTTTTAGTTTGCTGTGTTATACTCCTGTCCCCATGCTTCCACACGATTGTAGTATTAGGGAAGAAAAACTGCATGATTGGTATTGCCAATTCTTAGTGCTAATTGGCTGCCCTCACCTTTTGATCCCCCCTTTCAATTTCTAGTGACTGCTGACACCTTGAGTGTGAGACACTGTGCAGATCCAGTGTTTTCCTCTTTTTCGGAAGAATACAGGGATCTTGTGCCATTGGCTTCGTGCACTCAAACCAATTGGCCTACAATATATCCAGCGGGGAGAAAACAACACCTCTGCGAATCAAGGTAAATTATGACGTAATTGTGCCCACAACATTGGGTATGTGACACATGGAATTGTATCGGTACAACCATGTGGACTTTTGCCACTCTATCTGCCATTATTTAGAAAACAAAGCATTGATGGGATATACACACATTTTTTATTGTAGACACAATAATATTGTAACCAAGATGGAGATATAACTGTGGCTGTGTCCTGTGAACACCACATGAGAAGGTTTTTCACCATTTGGATGAGAAAGAAAGTAGCTCCCTGGTCAGCAAGATGTTGTGCCTTTTACGTATCTCATGATTGTCATATTAAGGAATAGTTATCCTTTTTGTGTTAATTGAATTTGTTTAACTTGGTCTTTTTCGATCTTTCCATCATGTCTTCTGTTCTCTCAATCTAAGGGTGTTATTGGTGTATTGTCCTTCTTTGGAAGAGGGGTGGGGGGTTGTTAGGACATCCCATGAGAGTCAATATATTTTCCCCACCAGAATTTTCAGGGAGAACTTCTTCTGTCTCGCCTGTTAGAAATATGGGTAAACTAACCTGAGTGGGACATGCCTAGAGTTAACCTGGGCATTTCCCAGGATTAAGTAGCATGTCTTGATTCTAATAACCAAAACAAACGTTAAAGAAAGCATGAAGGAAACGTTAGAGAAGGATTGTAAACTCTGTTTCTCTCTCTCTCTTTGTTTCTCCTTTTCCTTTTGCCCTTGGTCATCGGCAGAAGCTGTTTTCGAAAAAATTGTATTTGGATTACCACTATTGAACACCCTGTGAAGCAAAAGAAACTGGCTCTTTGAAATTGAATGAACTTTGTCAATTCACATCAATTTGAATTCTGTTTTTAGTAATTGTGTCTTTGTTTGTAATATATACGTCCTGATGAGGTGCACCATACGGAAGCTGTATAGACCGCTCTGGTAGCCCGAAACTCGAGTCGACAATACCAAAGAGCCTACACCTCCCAGAGTTGGCTCTAACTTGGGTTTTTTATAGACAAATATGGGGATTAACATGGGTCCATAATTAGCCTTGGAATACCCACCCAGTGTTCTTACATCTTTTGATGGAAAAAATTCTGTTAAATAGGCACTTTTTTTTTTTGTTTTTTTTTTTTTGTAAAACTACAGTTTAATACATGTATCAAACTTTTGTTACAAGAGTTTCCCACTTTGGCTGTTATGCACCAAGTAAAGCTAAGTTGACGTTGTCGTTTCCACTTCCTTTATTTCTTTATCCTTTTTCCTCACGCATAATGAGGTCTTGTCTCGTGTCCTCAGGTTTGATCTGTGGTCAGGATTGCGTCTAGGAAGTTTATTATACTGCATGTGAGTTTGATGTTTTGCCCGGCCGCAACTGTTTCCCACCACTCATCTGCATCATATAAAATGGGTTTGTAGGAGTGCAGGTGTAGTTCTCGGGTAATGGTAAGCTCTGTACAGGATGTTATTAGATGTTTTAGTGATTCCACTTCGCCAGAGTTGCAAAACCTGCATTTATCTGAGGGAGTGACTTTAGATCGACGTTGACATAATGATTCTCTGTTGTTCAGAACATTTAGTCTGAATTTCAGGAATTGATTCCTGTGGTAACGAGATGGACACGTTGTGAGATACTTCGGGGGGGGGGTGTAATTTCAGCATACTCGTCAAGTCTGGGAGAGTGGCTTTCCGAGTTACACGAAGCTCGTGAGTTGATATCCAGTCCCAGGTTTCGAGTTTTTTTTTTGCGTGCTGAGGTCGATTGATCAGCTCGTCTATAGAGATGTTGGCGGCTTCCATGATGGTTTTTATTTTAAGCTTCCATGTTTGAAGTATGTTTGATTGTGAGTATTCGGACTCCTTTGCAAAAATTCCATATGCTGGAATTTGTGAACCAAGTAGTATTTTCCTCATAAATGATAGGGATTGCCATAGTATTGTCGTGTAGAGAGAGTTCTGCGCCAATTCGTATCTCAGAGCTACAGTTGAGATATATTTTGGAAGACTCAGAGCTCGTCTCCAGAACCTCCCTTCGAGTTGTTGCCACAGGGAATGCTCGATGTTCCAGCCTGTCGCCCCACCAAAAGTTATGGTGGGGATAAATTTCTGCAGGTAGAATGTTAGTTGTGGGGCTATTGAAAATTTTCCAAAATTTTGGCTCCTTGGCGACCTAATTTGTCTGCTCTTTCTAGAAGATCGCTTGTCCATGCAGATTCACAGATGGAATTGTTAACCAGGATGCCCAGGTATCTAATAGATGATACGATGTTTAATTCTGCTTTTTCAATTACCCATTTAAAGTTGTTATCTTTTCTCGATAAACTTTTTCCAATACACATGATCTTTGTTTTGTCTGTATTTAGTTGCAGGTCGTTGGCCTCTAAGTACTTGTTCAAACTAAGTAATAGATGTTGTAGGCCAATCTGAGTTAGGTCGATCAACACGATGTCGTCGGCATATACAAGACATTTAATGGAGGATCCGTTTATTTTTGGAGAGAAACAGTGAACAGTTTCAAGCCAGTGTGGTAAGTCAGAAATGAAAAGTTTGAATAGTTCAGCAGCAAGGGGACAACCTTGCTTGACCCCTTTATGCGTGGGAATCGGCTCTGTGAGTGTACCTTGAGAGTTCACCTTCACTTGTATTGTTGTATTAGTGTGCAACGCTATAAGGGGGTCAAGAAGTTGTGCTGGGCAGTTCCACCCTCGTAATTTAGACCAAAGTTTGCTGCGGTTTATTGCATCAAACGCTTGTCTGAGGTCGACAAATGCAAAAAAGATTTTTTTTTTCGCTTTTAGGGCTTCTAGTTTTAAAATGGATAACAGGGTGAGATTTACATCAACACCGACTTGTTCGACGAAACCTGTTTGTCGACAGTCTGTTTGTTTTTCTTTGGCAGCCCAAGCCGTCAGTTTCAAGCGAAGAAACGATCCGAATATTTTCCCCATCGTGTCCAGCAGGGCAATAGGCCGATAATTCGAAGGCTCATCTCGACTTCCTTTCTTGTAGATTGGTACCACTATGGCCTTGGCCCATGATGCAGGCGTTTTTCTAGACTTTGAAATTTGTCGAAATAGAGTTTCCATAAATTTGGCCCAATGATGTTTGTGTTTTTTTAATGTAATGTTGGAGATGTGATCAGGTCCGGCTGCACTTGAGTTCTTTAGGTTTCCAATTGCTAGTGCCAGGTCTTCCTGTGAGGGTGTTATTTCCCAGGCTTTGGAGGAGGCAGAGAAAAAGGCACTTTTCGAACTAGTAAAATATCAAACCCTTATGGATGGGATGTTCTGAGTCTCAGAACAAAAGTACCCGGATTGCGTTTTTTGCACAAGTATGAGTGATTTTTGTATGTATGAGGATGAAAGAGTATGGAAGGTAATGATATGTGAGATGTGAGCTTTTTTGTTGATGTGATAAAATGTGTGTTCTTGACAATTGGTTTTTATAGATGTGTTGTTAATGGTGGACAGTCATAATTTCGAAAAAAAAAATGTCGACAGACAAAAATGTCGACAAAAAAATGTCGAAAAAAAAATGTCGACTTTCGTTTTTTTTAATTATATATTTATTTTAGGGGTTCGGGAGTTAAAAAAAGGGAAAAATTAAAAAAAAAAATTAAAAAGGGGGGTTGGGGGGGAACCCCCCATTTAAAAAAAAAATACATTGAAAAAAAAAGTCAACATTTTTTTTCGACATTTTTTTTTCGAAATTTTGACTGTCGACATTTTTGTTGTCGACATAATGACTATAAACCGTTGTTAATATATTTGATATGCTCTTTTGTAAAAGTTTTCTATAATTAAAAATGTATTAAATTAATTTGAAACAAATGAGTTCTGGCATGCTGTCTTACATCTAAAACATACACTCTTTAGGTAGGGTTGTTGTCTTGAAGGGGATTATGCAGCGTTTTTACGCATAAATGTATATGAATTAATTATAGGAGGTTATGCCTTTTATCCATGGATAACTGCAGTTTTTGTTTGGCCGATATGACCAGTGCTGTAACATTATATTTAGCAGTTCCATGTGTTGGGTGCTGGTTGTGTATGATTTTCTGTGTCAGTGAGTTTGTGCTTGCCCACATGAGAACTGAATTTGGTGTGAGACTACGCCAACTACGGCAACTAATGTGGGGACATTGCACTCAAAGGAGTGGGTATATGCCCAACTGTTTATGCATAGAGCGACTAATCACAGTTGGAGGCTCTGCAATGATTGATATTCACATTACATAAACGTATGGCAAATATTACGTGTTAAACAGTAAATTGCATTGAAAGCATACCTGGTGGCTGTCAAACTGTGCCATTGCACTGTGTGCACATTCAGCAGAACATGGTCTGGTCATTGCAGGGTCAGAAGTACAGGGCTTTAGCCAAACTGTGACAGAATGCCATCTGTGAGGGCAGTATAGCCTGGGTTTTTTAGCAATAAAAGGAGACAGGTATCTCTGTCTTTGAAAGTGAAGTCTCTTAATTAGACCCCTCCCCACCATTCATAAGGCCCCATGCGAGAAAAGCATTTTTCGTATCTTGTCTACTGACTACTCTCAGCAGCTGCATTGTGGTTTGGAAACATGGCAATCAGGAAATGACATGTTCATTCCTTCCAGCAATTGCTGGAGCCAAGAGCGCAATATGTCAGGATCTGCCTTTCACTGTTGAAAATACTCGGACAAAATTTAATTGTATAATTGTGGGCCGCAGGATCTGATGATAGTTGGAAAATCTAAATCTAAATCTGGTTATCACATGGTGAACTCTGAGACAGCACACTTTTTGCCAAATCCTATTGATGCCATTGTATTAGTAGCTTCGTTGCCAGTGACCGTCCTGGTTAGGGGATCCTGTGAATTCACTGTCTGGGGTTATGTTTCTCCCAAAGCAAACCATTTAGGCTCTGCCTCAGCAATAGCCTATGCCTTCCCTGGGATAGGGTTGTCATCTCCCTGGAAGGCATGATTTGTCTGCAGGGGGCAAGGGGAGGTTAATTGTTCTGCCAAGCAAAGGAAAGTCAACCCAGGTATTCATTAATTGAGACCCTTTGGTTTAAGATGACAGGGAAATGAGGTGGATTGGAGTAGCCCAGGAAAGGACATTTCCACAATCATTGATTTTTCTTGGACTCCCAAACTTCCTGTGCCCTCACCCATTTGCTGCAGGCAAAGCACTTTGGCTATGACATCACCAGGCAAAAGGATTCTGAAGTACCAATCAGGATTGGACAACTTACAGAAGGCAAGAAGGGAACCAATCGGATGTGGCTTTCTGCCTAGATAAGGGGGAGGATCGTCCCTTTGTTGATTCATCTTGGACACTTGGAGAAGTTTCATTTGGCACCTGGTTGGGAGTTCAGTCTGCTCCAAAGTTCTCTGCCATAGAGGAAGTATATAATTTCTAAAAGGCAGGCACATTTTTTCCCTAAACATCCCAAGTGTCTATTTGTGATTACATGCTAGCTTTACAAGGACTACTATAGCCGAGTCCACAGCCACACAAAAAACTGCAAGTACTCTCTAAAACCCTTTGTGGGTTGAAAGTGCAGATGAAAGGAGATACCATGCTCCTGTAGACCCTAGACAGGGTACCCTAGCAATTAAAGAATCAATGAAGTCACTGATGGCTCTCTTTGCATCTCCGAACTGCTTCAACTCTGGTTTGGGCACCTTTAATGCCATCCAAGCTGCAGCAAGGGAACCACCAAAGATATTTTTTGACCTTGGTGCTCGACTTGCTCATGCATCTCTGAGTTTTGCTTGATGCTGATGCTCCATTTTCTCTGCATCTGAGTCCTGTTGACTCTTCTAGCATCCCAAGTCAACACCACTTGCCTTGTTACCAGCTTCTTTGGACCCCAGGTCATCGCTGCTGCAGTACCATAATACGGTATCAAGTCTGCTCATCGTCAAAGCAAGACCGCTGAGTCCAACATCTCCTGCTACTCACTAGCGTCTTCAAGCCACAAACTGTCTTTGCTCCCCGACTCAACCCCGGCTCAAAACCAAAATTGCCCAGACTCCTGGTTCAACACTGAAAAGTCTGCTAATAAAGCATACAGCTACGTATGATAGTTATGTCCATTTGGCATGCTTTAATTGACCTACTGACATCTAAGACCCCACTCTACCTTTTCAAAGACATCTTCAATTACGTTGCTGAAAATATTAACTGTACACTCCTGTCTTCACATTCAGAATGCCCCTTTTAATTCAAAATCTACATTCTCTGTGAGTTCTCTTACAGGGAGGGGTTAGAGTGTTTTTCATTACTGTATTTGTATTTGCATTAAATTATACTATTTTTTATAGAACCCTGGCAGGGCATACTTGTATTCAGTACTAATGTTGCTTGAACTGCTTCTGTGCTAACACACATGTCTCCTGAATTGTGCCTCCTGCCCTCGGCCTGGGCTATCCACAGAGGGAACACTGTATACCTGTTGGGCTGTGTCTGTTTCAGCTTTGTGATTGCACTCACTGCTGCGTTACTAGTAGTGTAGTGCTTAGCAGGAATCCCTGTAATTCTGCAGAACAGTAGTCATTTCAGCACATAATCCACACAACAATGGGAGGAAAGCATGGCAGGAACAGGACACAGCATCATTCAAACGCTCTGCAATACGTTACATCATATGGGTGTTTGGCAAACACTATATGTCAAATAGTCATTATATGCAGGATGTGCATATACAGTGCATATGGTGGCTTAATTAAATACATGTGAAGTTGGGAACATGCGATGATGTAATTCGCCCACATTTCGCATAAGATAAAATGAACACATTTTGCCCATACCTGCACCATGGTGTGCATGAGACCAGGCCTTTATATTCTGTCCTGCTACCAAGTGGAGAGAGCATATACATGTCGTTTCAGATTCGGTTCCTGCAACGCTAGGCCAATCCCATTGATCCTGAGCCCTTGCAGAGCTGACTGTCAATTCACCTCCATTCAGTGCTGCAGAAATGCTCCATGCAAGCACCCCCATTAAGGACCCCCGAGGGCAAGTCTTCCAATACATCTCCGTGCTGAGCTCATCCTAACCCAAGGCTTGCTTTACAAATCCAGCCACATTCAAACAGAGACAGCATCTCCAACCTCATGTCATGAAAAGCCATGCCAGTGCACCACAATTTAAAGCCACTCTTAATCGTTGTGAGTACCCTGCCTCCTTGCCAAGGCACCTTTATCCTTACCATGCTCACAACTCTCTCAATAGACTCCTGCCCTAAGCCTAGCTCTACTGGTGCTTAGTATTTAGTCAGCCTTGACAGAAGTAGGACAACGTCTAGTGCTGAATATCGTTTCTCAGAATATCTGGTTGTTCTGCCCTATTTAGCCGAGCTGATTATTAAAATGAGGGGTTCTTTGTTCTCACATTTTCTTTGTCCTCAAAGAAGCGAACAGTCATTCTTGGAAATGTGGTGGCAGCCACTGCCAACATGTTCACTTAGGAGACGATTCACAAAGGAGTTTCCTCTATTTGCGCGTGTGCAGGGAGTTTGCAATTCGAAAAGCCTCCAGCATTAAATGCTTGGTCTGATTTATAAAATGAAACTTTCGTGAATTAGGCCAACCACAGAGCCTGATCAGGAGCGTATCTACCTTACACCACTCAGACTCCTAGTCGCGAATAACAGTGTCAATGCTTACATTTTCACTTCCTTGTCTGAAAGGAAGCTTGAGGTAAAATGGACCATGATAAAATGACTAAAAGACAGAAAGGCTACAGCTGTTCAGTCCATGGTTATGTTATTTAGGTTATTGTGATTTATACTGTGCTTCGCGGGAATGCGCACGGTGTGCAGAAGCTCTGCTGGGTCTGGGAGGAAAAACGCAAGGCAACTTTTCTGCTGCATTGATGCGTGCAGCACAGATGATATGATATGATATGATATTATGATATGATATGATATGGCATTTGTAACGCACCTATACACAAGTGTTTCAAGGCGCGACGAGGCAGGGAGGGGGGAACAAGGGGAGACAGACAACGATCCTACTAGGCCAGGTGTCATTCAGATCGCACAAGTGCATGGGTAGGGAGGACGGGAAAAGTGCAAGGGGAAAGGGAGAGGGGAAAGTACAGTACAGGGTTAGTAACGAACAAGATAAATAATAAGGGCCAGCTGGTGGCAAGTGCAAGATAAGTGCAGACAATGCAGGGAGGAGGGGCTGTAGGGATAGAGGGACAGTCCCGCAGTGCAGGGGTTGCCAGGAAGGCAGTGCAGGGGAGAGTGGCTGGGCCAAGGACCGAGATTGGTGAGTGGCCCAGTTGCTGATTCAGTACAGTTTCAGTGATTTAGCAGGGGAGAGGGGGAGAAAAAGCAGAAGCAAAGAGGAAGGTTTTGAGGTGCTTCCGGAACCGGAGATGGTTCTCCTCAAGATGCAGCCTGACCTCTGGGCCTGGGTCAGTTTCTAGGTGTTTTGTGTAGAGAGCATAGAGGCATGTGTTTCTGAAGGGGAGATGTGTGTGCCTGTGGTGCTAGGATGAAATACCAGAAGTGTGCAATGCAAGTTGGCTGTAGAGGTGTAGAATTCTGATGTTTAATGTCTATTGGGAGGTGTGCTCAATTGCCATGTGCAGGCAGCATAGCTAGCATGTTTACTTTATGCTGAACATAGATTGGTAGTAGCTGTCAGCTGCCACGATGGGCTGTCACACCTGAGCCTGGAAATCATAGAAACAACCTGAGGCTGGAAATCATAGAAACAACCTGGTGTCCTCCCCATGCTCCTGCCATTGGTCACTTGCAGACTCGTCCCATTTCACTTTCTTACATTGTCACTGTTGTCAGAGCGTATTACTCTTTCTCTCACTTTCTCTCTCTCCCTCTCTCTCTCTCTCTTTTCCCTCTTTCTCTCTCTCTCTCTCTCTCTCTCTCTCTCTATCTCACTCTTTCTCCCCCTATCCATGTATCGCTCCAGCTCTATCTTCCTCTCCATTTCGATGTTTTCAGTATATAAGCTGGCAGACTGAGCGCTGTCTCAAACCTCACTCTGCCTTGCTCTGGGGCTGCGCTCAGTAGCCAGCTGGGCTTTCTGCCCATCAGGGTCTAGATTCCTGTTGCATGTTTCCCCGTCCCACTGGCCCAGCTGTTATGCCACCACAAAAAAAACAAAAAACACTGAAAAGAAGGGAGAATGAATATTCTTTTAATAATATAAATATATTATATATCATCCTGCTTAAGTCGGGGCTGCACCTGCCAAAGTCCAGAAATGCGGCACCAGGCCGAGCCAAGAGCAATGTGTGCTATTCTAAAATAAAAAGTTATTTGGCCTAATCACAGCTTTTTGACTGTCAAAGTCAAGAGTTCCTGTGAAGGAGGCGGCACCCCCACTCCTAGAGGGTGGTTATGCAGACGTGGACTTCCTATTCCGGTTGTATTTCATCTTAAGTGGGCCAGTCTGGTAAAGTTATGATTGGTCCAAAATGTGAAGCCATTATTATATTTTTAAATAATTGATGATTCATGTTTCATGTTTGATTTTACGATTGTTTTGTTTAAAACTTAATAAACAGAGTTATGAAAAAAAAAACATTAGGAAAAGTAACTGTGGTTATATCTTCAATTTTATGTCTTTTGCAGAAGAGCTGAGCTTCCCTGCTGGATTTTTTGTGTATGTGTGTGTGTATCCTAATTGCTACAGGCTCTGGGCCAGCCGGCCGTGATTGTTGCGCCGCAAGTCCCAGCCCAGCTCAGCATACGCACAGCATTTTAGGTTGCTGCAGCTCAGTGTCCATTTGTTAACTGCTGGCGGTGGTATGTCCAGTCACAGTGCAAACACTGGGGGGAGGGCTTTTCCTGCCACTTGGCATCATCGGTCCAGGCCAGGCCAGCAGGGTTTCCAGCCCTGGCAGCCCATAACACGAGCAGGAAGAATGCACAATCTAGGCCGCGGGGAACGACTCTCACAACGGTTAGTTCTGCTGCTGCTATGTGTACGTGGGGCAAGGCCATAGAGCAAGGCAGAGCCCCTGCTGGCAAAATGGTTATCAGGCCCTGACCTGTGTCATGCTCAGCTGGTGGTGCAGGTGGAGTCACGGCTGCAACTCTGCCCGGATGCCCCCTGTAGAATGAAGGCACTAAGCTATCGTTTTGCCTTGCAGTTACATGCAGCAAATGGGGTATATATTTCCAAGCTAGCAAGTCTATTACATGAAGAATCATCAAATATAAAAGTGTAGCGTGTACTTTCTCCTTGATAGGAGGTCACCGATCTCTACAACCATGTTACGGAGTAATGAGCATGTGCGTATGCGCGAGCCTCGTTTGGGTTCACGCATGAGCGTTTATAATAAATGTGTCTGGAATGGCAGTTGCCGCCAGGACCTCGCAAACCCCAGACGTGTCTCTGAGTCCCCTTATCGGTATGCGTGTGTGTGTGATTGCGAGGCGGCCTGAGGCGCTCCTACAGGTTAACAAACCAGAGTACAAAAAAGAAAAGAGGGAAATAGTACTTACAAGGCGACAGAAGCCGTGCGTCAAATTATTGTCATTATGCAATAGTTTAAAAGGATCGCATGCGAAGATGTAAAGGCTGTTTCCTAACTCTCACCTTTTCGATGTCACTCTGAGGGCATGCATTATCGCCAGTGACTGCAGTGCTATGCCACTAGTAGCCTAAGCCTTAGTATGACTTAGTGTAAAGCTCTCTCCCTGACTGATTTAATACTGCTCCTCCATTATGAGGATGCCAGCTCGAATCCTATTCATTCAATGCTGCCTGGGGCATCATGGCAACATAGGTCCACGGCAAAACGCTTGGATCAATGTCCAGCACCTTGAGTCTGGCACAAATAACCATTTTCAAGTAATCATATTCAAAACCCGTCCCATCCCTTAAATACAATAATCAAGTATGAGCAAAATAAAACCAACAGGGCTGCACAATGCGCAAATGGCGAGTACAGTTTCACAAAATATGCCCATTGCAATTCCTTTGCCCCATACGGTGCCACACTGCCACCACACATACCCATCAGATGTATTGTGCTTACACCTATTTGCGTAGGATAGTTCTAAGAATACATGGCAGGAGCATCATCACCCTAATAAAATGAATGTGAAATGGGCACCATCCATGGCAGCATATACACGTATGCGTTCCAGATGTCAAAATACTTATGTGCTTAACATTTTGGGAATAAACTACTTCCGTGGCAAAACATTTTTTAATCAATTTATTATTAGGTTAAAAAACAGTTTTCCTGCTTTCAATCATGTAAACAAAACAGAAAGCAAAGAAGGAATTGTAGAAATCACAATCTGGCCACGTGTTGGTGGGAGACACTCAGGAGCCATTTATGGAAATGTAAGATACCATTAAGCATTCTTCTGAGGCCCCACAACTGGAAGTCATTTTAATCACTCTCTAATCCATGGAAACCCTGGACTTCCTGGCACTCACTTGAGTGAAGCACCGACATTGCCCTTTATTTATGAGACTGCGTCACCACTGCACCTATCTCTCTTCTTCTGTCGCTTCTCCTAATTCATGCATTATTCCTTCTCCCTGCATCCTTCCTATATGAGCTGCACTTCCCTCTCCTCTACACTTTCTCCATGCATGCCTCCAACCTCTGCACGTGCTTCTTTTCACTTCCTTCACCCTGTAGTCCTCTCTGTGTCATCATCTCTATACAGTTCTCCTGCAAAGAATTGGGAAGAGCAAGAACCGCAAGAACTTCTTTGTGTCAATATGGTCATTTCTATGCAGAGGTGTTGCTAGGTCTGGAAAAGATCCGGGACTATGCTAATGTCGGAACTGTCGGGACTGGGGGCTAGGTAGCCTTTTGGTTGTAGCTCCTGAGATTTTATCCAGGGCTACAACCAAAAGTACAGGGGCTATAGCCCCCTTAGCCCACCCCCCCAGCAACGCCTCTGTTTCTATGGTCCTTTCTAAGTGCCCGAGCACTTGGATTGTCACATCCCTTAAACAATGTTTTGCTGATTGAATGGTAGTTTTAGCATTATGTTGTATGTATGCTCACCATGTGTACATGTATAAATAATTATGGTTATTTCGCTGTGGGTTTGGTGGATAGTTTCTTTTTAAAACTCGCCTGCCCTGAGCAGACCACAAGCAGTTTGGGAAAGTTCTTTAGTTAACAGGAGAATGTAAGTGCAAAAGCAAACATGCAATTACCGATGTGAAAGACATGTTCATCAGTGTCAGATAGTGCTATATGAACCGTTTTTCATTACTCATAGTCAGTCAGCAGCTGCTTTGCTTACAATTAATTTAGTACATTTTCCTAATGATAATCTTGAGTTAATTATAGAGTAGATGTTTCTGTGAAATTATGAGAGAGATAGTACTACACAAAATGGCAACAGGAAGTAGTATATCCACGGAGAGTCAATGGGTGGGTAAATTACCCAATAACACCGACAAGCTTTGTGTCCCTCCTCGCAGGCCATCTCCATCCCAGCTGTACTCTAATGCAGTAGTTTTGCCTTACAGGTGGCACTGAAGCACCACCCAATAGCTAAAACTACAAAGAGAGAACCTGGAATTGCATGCCAGGCATGGTTAAGACATAGTATACAGCGTTGGGTGCAATACAGTGAGAGAGAGGTTCACATGCACCTCACCTATCAGATTGCAGGATGTCTTGTAGTAGTGTAATATATTTCCAGATGGTGCTGTGGGCCAACCTGTCTTTCCATGAAAAGATGTGCATAGATTGCATATGCAAACAACATTTCTTGAGTGCAAATAGCCAATATCTCCTTTTGTAGCGAAATAGTAAATGTTAGTTTGGGTCCAAAATACGAAGTGACACTTGCAACAAGATACTCATGTGCCCATCAGCAAAATCTTGCAAGTTTCGCCAAGATCATCTTGCAGATTTAGTTCAGTTAAACACCGAAATAGTAAGGGTAAGCCAGGGGCAAAAAGCTCCGGTTTTTTGAGGTGATGGTATCTTAGTCCAGAAAATAACGTTGGCAGGTCTGCTCTGTCATCACTCACCACTGGAGAAAACAGGCGAACCATTCAGCTTTCCATTGCGTATGAGAATTTGAATTTAGCTGCAACACTGTCCCAAAAATAAGTCATGGACAGGGGTTATCAGATCTCTTCATTGATTCAGGGCAAATGAGGCAACACCCCATCATGAAAGTGTACTTTCATGCCGGGGTGGTAATGGCACGAGCCATTACAACCCTTTCCAGCCCTTGGAACAGGTAGTTCATGCTTAATTGACTACTATATTTTGATTTAATGTTGGGTAAAAAAAGTAGCATTATTTACGTTCTGTCGTACACACTCAGAACAAATACAATGATTTTAGGTGAGGTGGCTGTTTTGAATGTAAATGGACTGATCAACTGAAGTGGAGTTGCACTGTTTTAGTAAAGTAAGGCAGGCTGCACGTTCTTATTTTCATCAGTTAATTCTGCCATAAAGCTTTGTAAGGAACTTGCACAGACATCCTATCCTAGCAAGGGGCCAGAGGTTCATCACACTCGAGATTGCAGACACACTTTCTTTAATAGTTAGCATGCTTCTCCACACCTTCTAGAAGCCGACACAACCCCACAAGGCCAAGGGAAGGTGCGTCCGACTTTGTGGGGGATTTCAAGGAATCCATACCATCTATGGTTTCTGCTCTGTGTTTCATCATGAAGATCCATCTGCAGGGTTGTTGCACTACTCTGAAACTGAAGTACTGGTGCAGCCTCAAAACCTGGTAAATTCCTGGTCCGTGGGGGCAGAGGGAAGTTCATTTTAGCCTGTGTGTGCAGTGTGAGAGGAGATTGAGGCTTATAGGAGACATCAGAGTAGAGGTTTGGGAGAAATGGGCAGGAATTGTGGCCCCTCCCCCCACAGCCTGACAAACATGTGACAAACCCCTTACACTGTCTCCGATGGATGTTAGACTGATGGGCAAAAATCTCAGTTGGCCACTGAGCACTGTGGGATGATTTGACCCACTCTGCTGTGCTATGCGGCATCACCCTGCCAGTTATGGGGAAAGAAACAACAAAATGGCGGCAAAACCCTTGTGCGCGCCAAAAACATACAAAAACCTACCAAAACCGTGTGCTTCAGCAGACAAAAAGAGGGATGCACAACCTGCCACCCATGGTGCATGTGCAGTGGAATGGAGCACACCCTGCACAAATGTGCCAGTGTGTTCCATAACCAGCAAACAGAGTGCAGAGAGAGAGGCAGCACTTTGCAAATTAAACCCAAAAATGTGCCTACAAATGACCTTTGCTTTGTTGACAAAAACTCCAAAATGCCTATAACACAACACATTCAACATTCACAATCTTGCCTGGTGCTAAAATTCATGTGTCAATTGAAACATTGTGAAACATACAAAGTCTGAAAACTGACAGCCTCTATGCCAAAATCTGGGTGCAATACCCGGGTCTGCCTGAATGACAGCTGTCAGAGGAGACTGATGAAACTTTAAAACTGAGCTAGAATTCAAAAGAGTGCTGGATTAGCAAACAGAAAAATGATTGTTGCCAAAAAGGAATACAGATTTTAGTTTTGTTTTTGATTCCACAGATTGAAGAAAGAAATGTATTTGTATGTGATGCAACAAATGTGGCTTTTGCTAGGTTTAAAAGTTAATCAGTTTGGCTGAAGCTGCAAAAAACTAGAAAAGCAGGTTTTTCTCCCAAAGGGGGGGCCTTGCTCTCAGCAGAAACTCACAGGGAGGTGTTAATTGCAGGTTAGAGCAGAATCTTGTCTACAGAAGGCAAAGGAACAATGACAAAGTTGCAGCCCAGGAAACTGGAGGTGTGAAGTCAGTCGTAAACTCTCTTGGAAGGAACAAGCCAGGAGGAGGATGCCTTGGACTGCAGGGAGACAAAAAGCAGCAGAGACAAAAAGAGGCAGAGCCAAGTTGTGGAAATCGATATAATATTGTGACCCTAATCGCATTGTTTAAATGTATGTTGGCCTACGCCAAGCTGTCTAAAGAATACCATGTACATAGGTTCCGCGGCAAGGTCTTGACCTTAATGTATTGTGTAAGCCGCCATCTTGGATTTAGCCGCCATTTTAGGTACTCTTGCAGTGTGGAAGTCACCCTGAATCACAAAATGGAGGCCGAACGACATTTTGTGTAAGACTTCGGCCATGGTGACCTCCGCACACGTGAATAAGTAATATGTCCGCAGGCCATTTGTTAGGGTCACGAACTAAGACCTTGTCCTCTCTTTAACCTGTGTGTAAATATGTAACTGTATCAGCGGAATCGATCAAACTATGTAAATTGTGTGTTCGACCTGGCTACGAACCCTAGCCACGGTTCCAAGAATGGTTAACTTACGAGAGGGCTGGCCGATGCAGGACAAAACATATAAAAACCAAGCATCCTGATGATCGGTCTCTCCCACTTTCAGTGCGAACCTTACGTTGAAGGTTCGCGTGTTAGTCAGAGGGCCGTATAGCTATCCGTATGTCAATTGACTTTGGTAACTTTGTAACTTTGAAATAAAGCGCTTTGTATGTCCTTTGTAACCTGTGTTGGTGTGTTTCCTTTTGGGCTTCCCGGCCTCATATCAATTTCTCTGTGTTCACAGTTGGCGCCCGAATAGGGACCCTCAAGATTGATGCCGGATCATTGAAGGTTGACGCAGACTATCGAATCGGGATCGGACGGTGTGATTCTGCGGGCCCGACCGATCGAGACGCGATACCTCGGCAGCGCTGCACGATCCGATCCTTGGGCGATAGTCGTGTGGTCTGACACGGCATCTTGACGAGGGTCCAATTCCGAGGCGGGCAGATTTGCCGAAACCACCGAACGCAGGTATAAATTCGTTAGTTGAAGTCCTTTGTAAACCGTACGGTCCTCCTTAGGTTTGGTCAGGTGCAGTCGTGACCCGGCTCTTAATTTAACCCTGACAATTTGAATTTGGCGTATTGTATCTGCAGACACAATTATTGGACCAGGTAACACCAATTCTTTGAGAAATGCCTGGGAAATTGTCTAGCTGCTTTAGGGCTCTGTTCCGCAGCGATCGACAATCTTTGGAATTTAGCCGTCCGGCACCACAGGAGGGGTCGCCGGCGTGTACTATGTACTGTAAGTATGGCATTGGTAGTATTGTATTTAATGACATTTGGCACAGACAGACCAGAAATGCCTCCGAATTTCAGTGGCCAATCAATGGTAGTTTTGAGATCCCCCGTATTGAATACTTAGAATCGATCTTGCTTAAGAAAAAGGCTAGGCCAGCAGCCTTTGATATGTTACAAAATTGGAAAAAGGAAGCACTGCAGCAGCTTAAAAGTAGGGATAAACATGCACGACGTCATAAAATGGATGCCGAAAAGGCATCGTTGTATGACAAGGAAAAACGATTAGAAGAAACCCAGAAAATAGATAGAGCTTTCTCGCTCGGGGTCCAGAAAATTTACCCCTCTAAAGATTTTCATGTTTCCGAGGAGTTTATTGAGAAAATATTGAACGAACGGAGGCCTGATTCTTCAGCGCCACCTCCGTATGCTCCTGTTATGGGCACCTTGCCCGTTCCTGCTATTGTTTCCGTTGCTATTCCTACTCCTCCTGTGCAGCCTACTGCTCCTAGTTCTTTGGTCGTCGCTCCTCTGTCTATTACACTGCCTCTCTCCCCTGCACCCTTGCCAAGCCCACCTACGCTTTCGATTCCGGGGAGTCCCGTGTTCGTTAAAACAGATCCCGGTGCAGGGTCAACAATTATAACTCGTAGTACTGTTCCTGCGGGCAGGAAACAGGAACTATTTGCCTGGGCTAAGCAATGCATGGAAAAAGATGATCAAACTGATGTATTTTCAACATTATCTAATTTGCACGATTTTCCCGAGAAAAATGTTTTTATTGAAGGACTGGGGATTCACTTAGGGGTAATGTGGGGTAGATTGCAGACTTCGGATCTCCCACAAGGGGTGAGAGATCTGAAAGCCTTGGCACTTTCGAGGGATACAGAGCAGAAAGTATATGGACATGTTGACAGATTGTTTGAGTTTAGGAGGGATTTTGAAAGGTTACAAAACGAGGATGATGAGGACGACAGGATGTATGCACAGAAACGGTTCCTTTCGTGCCGAAGTTCAGCACCTGAGGAAGTACGAATTTGTACCAAAGACGCGATTCGATGGATCTCGGATTCATCGATACCGCCAGATGAGGTGTATGACACATATAGTCAATACACGGTAGAGATGCAAAGGAAGGTAATCCAAGTGATGGTACAGCACTTACAGGAGGAATGTATAAGGAAGAAGGTTGGTTGCCCCATAGAGTTATTGGGTATTTGTAAAAGAGCTTTTTCGCCCGACACTTCTACAGCTGCTTTAGCGCTCGATTTGGCCCTATTACTCAGTAAGCGGTCGGAGGTCCCTATATCTCAGTTGCCTATGAGAGAGGTCCCTCCGACCTTTGTTCCAAAAGTAGAAATCCCCGCCGACGCGGTAGCTGGTACTCCCGCGACGGATATCCCTGCACATTACGTATCGCAGTTTGTTCACGTCCCGTTCTCCCGACAGGAAGTGAACACGATTAGACAATCAGTCCCTGATATTAGGAAAAACCCGACAGGGTTTTATAAAGAAATAGAATCCGTCTTGCAGTCTTCTGTGTTCACCTTAAGTGACATGGACTTATTGTTTCCGGTGCTTTTGCCAGTTGATGTATGGAAACAGGTACGGACAATAGATGATGTGCCGGGGCTAGGGGATACATGGGTACATCTGATTAGAATAGACAGAGAACGACTAGCTGGTGAGAAACCACCCCAGGTAATACTTACCTTACCCGATAGAATAGTTGCTAAACTAAAAACTATAATCCCAGAAAAAAGGATTATTTGGGACAAGCTTACGGCCTGCGTCCAAGGGAAAACTGAAGGTACTACTGAATTCTTTAATAGATTTGAACAGGTGTTCTCTGACTTTAGTGGACAGGATTTGGGCACAGAGTCGGGGAAGAGGTTGTTTGTGGACAAATTTGTACGTGGATTGTTGTCCGACATCCAGTCACATATTATGTCCTCAGAGAGCGCTTGGCAGGCAAAATCTCAGTCAGAGGTTTTGCATGTGGCTCAGTATTATGAGAATCGGGTTAATAATGAAAAAGAGAAGATCGAAAAAAGGAGGGGTGACTTAAAGACTAAGGTATTGCTACAGCAAATTATCAGAAACCCCAGAGGAGGTACGACACAGACTAGAGGTCAGTACATTCCAAGAGGAAATACTCCTCCAAATTCTATAAATATTAATCAGTGTGCTTATTGCCGCCAGGAAGGTCACTGGCGAGCACAGTGCCCTGCCCTTCGTCAGAGGTCAGGAGGCACATTTGGAGGTATGGGTAGGCGACCAAGGGGCCGCCCCGGAGCAGGGGGCCCTGATAGGGGTCAGCTTCTACAAGATCCCCAGCAACCTTTTTCACGGGAAAATCAGACTCCGAGTATGGACTCGAGAAATATATTTGATCACCCTTCTGCTGCCTATCTTTCTGAAGAACTTCCCTTTGACGAAGTTCTGCCTTACTAGGATTGCCCGAAGCAGCGTTTGGAACCTTTACCTATTCCCGTTATTCAGAAGGGCCCCTATGTTGAATTATTGGTGGGGAATAGGAAACATCAGTTCTTGATCGACACTGGAGCACAAAAGTGCTCCATTGACCATTCTAGGGTTCCAAACATCCCACTGTCAGGGCAAACAAACGTTTCTATAGGGTTCTCTGGTATACCAACTGTTTGTCCGGTTTCTGCGCCGGTATCTGTTTCTATGGGTCCTTTCACAGACCAGTGCCCTTTTCTTCTTACTTCAAACTGCGGAGAAAATTTGCTAGGGTTGAATTTGTTAAAGAAACTGAATGCAGTGATTCATTGTTCCCCTGATGGAATAAGATTAACAGTTTCACCACAGCAACCCTTTTACTCCCAGTATCTGACCCAACCTCTACCTCCCGAGTTTGACATTGTCCCGGATTGTTTGTGGGCAATAGACGACAATGATGTCGGGATATTGCACATCGAGCCTGTTAAGATAGTTTTGAAATATGGGGTTAAGCTACCGCGCATTCCGCAATATAAAATTTCAATTGAAGGTGAGCGTGCTCTGAAATGCATTGTCTCCGATTTTGTACATCGTGGAGTGATCGAAGAAATAACAGGTAGCTTATGTAATAGCCCGATCTTGCCAGTATATAAGAAAGGCGACAATGCAATTCCGTACCGGTTTATAATAGATCTTCGTGCTATTAACCGGGTGGTAGCCCCACAATTTCCAATCGTGCCTGATGTAACAACGATCTTAACAATGATCCCTGCTACGGCTACACACTTTAGTGTCGTAGATTTGAAAAACGCCTTCTTTAGTATTCCGATACATGAGGAGAGCAGGTATTTGTTTGCGTTCACCTTGGGGGGACGCTCGTTTACATTCACAAGGGCACCTCAAGGGTATACTGAAAGTCCTAGTATCTATAGTAGAGCCTTAAAGGAGCAGCTCGACACCCTTGAATTGCCACCTACTTGCACACTGCTGCAATATGTAGACGATTTACTGTTGGCTGCAGACTCTGAGAAAGCTTGTAAGGAAGGCACTATATTGTTGCTTGTTCATCTAGCTGAAAATGGTCACAAGGCTTTGCTTAAAAAATTTCAATATTGTTGCCAGGAGGTTGCCTATTTAGGCTACCTCCTGTCAAAGGAGGGGAGAAGATTGACACCTGAACGAATAAAACACATTTCTGGCATGTCTGTCCCAAAAACACAGAAGGAAGTCAGAGCCCTGATAGGGATGGCGTCCTACTGTAGACTGTGGATCCCGAATTTTGCCCTAGTGGTAAAACCGATGTTGGCTTTGACGAAGAAGGGCATTTCTCTGCCACTGCCATGGGAATCGGAACATCAACGATCATTTGAGCTTCTCAAAACCGCGCTATGTTCAGCACCGGTTCTGGGTACACCAAATTACGATAAGGCCTTTGTGTTGTTTGTGCATGAATGTGATGGATGTGCTTTGTCTGTGTTAACACAGGAACATGGAGGGAAGAATAGGCCGTGCGGCTATTATTCCTCCGCCCTCGATCCTGTTGCATGCGCTTTGCCGCGATGTCTGCGCGCTGTTGCAGCTGCCGCTGCGTCTGTAAAGCAGAGTGAGGGGATGGTCCTAGGCCACGATTTAATTCTGATGGTACCTCACTCTGTTGATATTCTATTGAATAAGACTCAAACGCAACACCTTACCTCTGCCCGGTTGACAAGGTACGAATTAGTCCTATTTGCTCCTCATATCCAAATTAAAAGGTGTTGTGTTCTCAATCCGGCTGAACTCTTACCTCTCCCGCAAAATATTGTTTGCGGTGATGAAGGATCACATGACTGCCTGTATGCCACCGAACAAGAAACAAAGGGTAGGATAGACCTCTCAGATACTCCTTTGGAGAATGCGGAAGGGGAGCTGTTTTGTGATGGCTCCTGCTTCAAACTTCCGAATGGCACATCTACAGCTGCTTATGCAGTTACCACTTTAGACAAAATTGTTGAAACTAAAAGGATTCCGCATAACTCAGCACAGGCTGCGGAGATTATAGCGTTGACCCGCGCTTGTGAACTCTCCCAAGGGCATAGAGTCAATATTTATACGGATAGCCAGTACGCCTTTGGGGTGGCTCACAACTTCGGAAAACTATGGTCGGAAAGAGGGTTTCTGACCTCACATGGGACCAAGATTCAGCATGGTCCCTTAATAGTACAACTACTTTCAGCGCTCTCACTCCCTGAACAATTAGCAATCATGAAATGTGCAGCACATCGCAAGGTCATAGACAATGTGGGAAGAGGAAATGCTTTTGCAGATTTGATAGCTAGACAAACAGCTACAGACCTTAGCACAGACATGTACACCTCGAGGGAAGTGAGAGATGTTTGTATACTAGATGAAGGCATTGGGTCTGTGCGAGATATGCAGACTGATGCCTCAGTTGAAGAGTCTAGGAAGTGGGCTGAAGGCATGGGAAAATTGGATGATGAAGGGTGTTGGGTGGACGCATCCGACGGGAAATGGTTGCTTCCTGATTCTTATGTGTTAGCAATGGTTACAATGGCACACGGTCCAACACATGTGTGTGCCCAGCAAATTACGAAGATATTACAGCAGGTCTGGGTGAATGATAACATTTTGGAAACTGCAAAGAGACATGTTCAGAGTTGCATGATTTGCCTGCAGCACAATGTGGGTAAAGGGACAGTGACTCCAAGGGGAAGTTTCGGGCCCCCCTCTGTCCCCTTTGAAACCATTCACCTTGATTTTATTGAAATGGAGCGATGTAATAACTTTAAATATGTTCTTGTCATCATTTGTGCTTTTAGCAAATGGGTCGAGGCTTTCCCTGTCAAAGATGCTACCGCCATGACTACTGCAAAGATCCTGGTGAAAGAGTACTTCCCTCGATTTGGGCTCCCGAGGATAATTTGGTCGGACAACGGCCCCCATTTCATCGCAGCCGTAATGTTACAAATATGTGTTGCCTTAGGGATTGAGAAACGTTTTCATTCAGCTAGGCACCCTCAAAGTGCGGGGTTGGTAGAGAGACACAACGGTATTTTGAAAAACAAACTTGCAAAAACATGTGCCGACACTAAACTAAAGTGGCCCGACGCTTTACCTATTGTGTTGTTAGCTATGCGCACCACACCCCAGACTAGAACTGGGCTCTCTCCGTTCGAGGTGGTAATGGGAAGACCTGCTAGTATCTGGGGTCTCCCTAAACCTAAAGCCCTGAGGGATGTGGATAATGTATTGCTCATAGATTACTGTAATCAATTGACTAAAAATCTGTATTTCATTTACCACCAGGTGAATGCTGCCTTACCTGTACGGTTTACGGGCCCAGGACACAATATATTTCCCGGTAGCTGGATCCTGGTGAAGGCCTACGAGAGGTCTTCCTGTCTTGCGCCCCGCTGGCGCGGACCCTACCAGGTATTGTTGGTCACCAGAACGGCAGTGCGGGTGGCAGGAAAGAAGAACTGGATACATGCAACACATGTCAAGAAGATCCCTCACCCGACGCCACACGTTACAGAAGAAACAGAACCCCTCGCTGGTGCTACACTCTCTGATCTCAGAGTAGCAGGCAGCGTTGTGAGTGCGTCGGAGAAGTTCTCTGAGCCTGAGGAGCTCGGAGAGCCGTCCATTTTGTCTCCGCACTCCCTTGATCAATCACTTCCGGAAAACCTTGTTTCGAGCTCTGCGACTTCCTTCGCCACTGATACGACGCTCCCCTCAGGGAGCGACGATACTTTGCTTTTGGATTCAACAAACTTGGGTACCATCAGGTACAACCTTCGACAGCGAAAATAAAATTACCACATGAGTGTCGTGCATCTGGAAGGAAAAAGTGATTGGAGTACTGTTGTCTTTCTTTTTTCGAACAAAGAAAAGGAGGGTTCTGTTGGCTAGGGTTGGGAAGGACTAAGAAATCGCTCGGCCGAAGTGCCGCCAGCAACGAACATTGGGGCCGTCGATCGGGATGACCATGATGCCTGCCGCCTTCACTGCTGCTCCCCGTATTGAACTATTAGATAAGGAGGTGACCAAATCGAACAATGAACAATGTGCCTGGGCCCCGAAAACGTACTGTTGTGTTCTCGTTCTGATTATTGTTATTTTTGCAACTGCTGCTGTGGGACTTTGGTATTTTGAAGAAATTTATCCTTTGAAGCCTCTGTTACCGACCAAAATCGTACCAACTGTTTTGACTCCCTCTGTACACCTTCACACTCCGTCCCCTAGGGACTCTCGGCATAGACAGAAATATTATAATAACACTTTGATGATAGTGATGAATGCTACGCATGCTATTTTTAATAAGAGTAATTGTTGGATCTGCACTCACTTATCACAACATGGGAACAAGGGACTGGGATGGTATATACATCCCTTACCTTTAACAACCTCTTGCTATGCCTCTCTTAGAGCACTCTTCTTTGGCCGATGGAATGAAAGCATCTCAGGGAACTTTGATGGGACTAATTTGAATGAATTTGAAAAACGTGAATTGACTCCCCTGGGATGCTTGCTTTTCGCAAATAGAAGTAAACCTAACGTCGCTTCTATTAGGCCGTCTGATAAACTTTCTTTTCCTTTTCAAAATCTAGTTTCTTTTAAGATGGCTCCGATAGGCAATAAGGATGCCATGCCTCCTTCTTATTCTGTGAATCATAGTCCTGATTCAGTTTCTTTCTGTGTACAAAGAAATGGCACTAGGCCAATGGGAGACTTTGAGTCTTGTGTAAACACTGTAAACTTGACAGGGGAAAATAGGCCTTTGTATGTAGGGGGACCCGTTTATTTTGTTTGTGGTAGTTTAGCTTTTCCCTGGTTGCCGAAGGATTGGCAGGGGACTTGTTATTTAGGGATATTGACTTTATGGCTATTGACATTTCGGACAATGATGCGGAACCTATGGATGATAATGCCATCAGTTATTTTCGAAAGTATTAGGAAATGATGTATTAGCACTTGGCATAGGCCAAAAGGAGGGTCTGTGGAAATCGATATAATATTGTGACCCTAATCGCATTGTTTAAATGTATGTTGGCCTACGCCAAGCTGTCTAAAGAATACCATGTACATAGGTTCCGCGGCAAGGTCTTGACCTTAATGTATTGTGTAAGCCGCCATCTTGGATTTAGCCGCCATTTTAGGTACTCTTGCAGTGTGGAAGTCACCCTGAATCACAAAATGGAGGCCAAACGACATTTTGTGTAAGACTTCGGCCATGGTGACCTCCGCACACGTGAATAAGTAATATGTCCGCAGGCCATTTGTTAGGGTCACGAACTAAGACCTTGTCCTCTCTTTAACCTGTGTGTAAATATGTAACTGTATATGCGGAATCAATCAAACTATGTAAATTGTGTGTTCGACCTGGCTACGAACCCTAGCCACGGTTCCAAGAATGGTTAACTTACGAGAGGGCTGGCCGATGCAGGACAAAACATATAAAAACCCAAGCATCCTGATGATCGGTCTCTCCCACTTTCAGTGCGAACCTTACGTTGAAGGTTCGCGTGTTAGTCAGAGGGCCGTATAGCTATCCGTATGTCAATTGACTTTGGTAACTTTGTAACTTTGAAATAAAGCGCTTTGTATGTCCTTTGTAACCTGTGTTGGTGTGTTTCCTTTTGGGCTTCCCGGCCTCATATCAATTTCTCTGTTTCCACAAAGTGACCATCTGTTGCTAAACATGAACAAAGAACACATTTTGAAAGACTTATAACTTGCTATTCAAAATCGTGAAAAATATAAAAATGACAGAGTTGTTAATTTAATTTCTGGCTGCACATGTGAAGAGGCGGCAGAACTGTGTGACATGTTCTGGACAGGAATGGCAAGATATGTGATTTAATGCAAAATGTATTACTGTTAGAATTGTGAAAATGTACACGCCTATCCCTATGTTAAACAGGCACATTTGTGGAAAGTTGAATACATTTTGGAAACTGTGTGCATAGCGAAAAAGAAAAAAATCTGTAGAAAGTTAAAACAAGATCCTACAGCTGCGAGATTTTTATGAAAAGATGCTACAAAAGATATGGCATCCTTGTGTGTGATTTATATAAAGGTGACTAATGCAGACATTTGTGTTTAGTGTAAAATCCGATTTTGAGACCAGTGGCTAAAGGGAGGTCTCTGAGGACTGTAAAGCAAATCATGAAATGTGACATCAGCCAGCCTTGATCCAATCACCCCAAATGCAAGGCAGAGATGAAGTGTTGACCCTATCCCAGCTCAAAGGGGCAAGCTTAGCTAAGTCAGCCCACACACTCCCTTTATGATGTAATTTTAGAGCATAAATAGAGACAGCTGACAGCACAGACAGACAGATCCACTCACTTTCCTGATGCTGGCGGAGCGCACTGCTGCTGAAATCTACATCTTCCTTGTTCCAGACTCCAGAAACTTGGCAAAGCAAAGGCCTATTGCATAGCTGAACCATTCTCAGCTAGGCCACAAATTCTAGAACAGAACCCCAAAAGCCTAGGGGAAGCATTATAATACAGCCGGGTGTGCTCTTAATGCTTGCCTGCTGAATTGAAATATCCTCAGAACCAAGGAGGACAGATTCCGTCCAGTCCTGTGCCGTTCTGTGACCAGAGAGCCTTGCTGACCTTGTCCAGTCCAATGTGCCCCGCTGTCCTTCCCTGATAGATCCGATTCAATGGTCCAGAATCCTAACGGTCCAGAATCCTGATGGTCCAATATCTTAAATCCATTTGGTCTTGTGAGTATTAACAGGAAGCTAGAAACTGTTGATTCCCGTGCGTTATCTTGTCCCCTCCTAACCTCTGAACTATCCTTTTTTCCATAATCAGTAACATTGTCTGAATCTGTAGTGAAATCTTATTCTGTCTATCTGTAAAAGCATCATTTTACCTAGTCATCTTTGTCAACTTTGATCTATTAATTTCATTCGAGTGACCAGTTTAGCACTCCGAGGTGGGCAGCGAGGAACCAGGACTGAGTCACGAATCACTCCTGACTCTTACCTTCGCCGTCCTGGTGGCTTAGCTTGGATGCTCTAGTCCATAGTCAATATTTTTCTGATTTTAGAACTGAAGCCTCTTTCCATTCTCGTGCCTAGCTCGCAAAAACAACCTTTACTAAAACCTCTATAACTCCCTCAGTTTTTGTGATAGAAACAAAATTCCAACTCCTACTTGTACCTAACATCGATAGCTATCCATAGAACCCAAAACAGTTCAGAACAGTGCGATTCTCCCGTTGTCGCGAATATCGCGCACAGAAAAGTTTGCCGCAAATTCTCATTTTGAGAAATGTTTACACGTATGAAATAGCTTCCATTTGTTTCCGACCTGGACTTTAAGATTTCAATTGTTTTCTTTGGACTAAATCATTGCTGGTGATTGTGTGCAGCTGTTCAAAGCGGGTCCCGTAGGAATTTTGAATAATTTAAAAAAAATTCCACACATTAGAGTTCTTGCTCAGCCACTTTAAAAGTCATGTTGACAGTTGAAAGCCCACTTCGTTTTTCTCTTTCTGTGTAAGGAAAGAAGGGGGAAATGAGACACTGTTTAATGTGTACTATTCCTGAATACCTGCTCTCTCCTTCCATCTCTTTGCATTGCCTATTGGGGGTTGAGGTGTGTTTCAGGGGGTACCTCTAACCATAGTGCTGTCTGATCTGAACCAACACAAAAGTATTATTTTCTGTGCTGCTTTCTGATTGTCTCTATAAATGGATTCCCAGTGTATTAAAGATATTATTCTGTGTTCTGTCACCCCGTTGGTGATTGCTGTTTACCTATTAATATATATATATATATTGTGATTATGATCTTAAATAAATAAATGATACCTTTTAAAAACCAGCCTGATTCTTGGTCCAGCATGACCCGGGGTATTCTTAAGTAAGGGGTGTGATACATGTCAAACTTATAAGGGAATAGGGATCTCAATCCCCTCTTCCGAACCACAGAAGCCAAATAGATTGACCCCTCCCACCGTGGTTGGCACGGGCGCCTGAAAACTGATATCACAGGAAGCCACGTGGCAGCCAATGGGGGGAAGATGGAGTTAGGGAAAAGGGGATGGAGTGACAAATGAAAGGAGGGGAACATACACAAGCAAATACATACAATACAGCGATATTCCTGAACCTGTACCTCTATTTCCTGAACACCTAACCTGACCTCCTATACCTGTAATGACCTTGCTACATACTAACCATTGGAGCTCTTTAAACTCCACTTTGCACCTCACAGAACATAAGCAGATAACCTACAACATGGACTTTGAACATAACATAGGGCTTGAACATAACGTAGGACTTGGACAGTCATTTTTTGAACACACATAGATTGGCTTACAAGCTAAATGGCACAAACAAAGGGGTGTCCCTTTTTATGAAGACACGAGACACATGGCCCGTCGTGCACAGTGAAGCCACAAACAATGATTTAGGAAAAAAGCTTGGGCAAAAAAAACATGCCCTTGTACTGTGTGGACCCATGCGTGTGCTTTAAATAGTCTCTATATTTCCCAGTGCCCTGTTTTATCCCGTTCAGAGCTTTATAGCATGTTTTCTCCACATGGCGTGTCTAATGCATGGCATGTATCTTAGGGCGTGTTACATCACACACCCACTGCCGCGTTGAAATAGTCAATTAATAAACAAAGTAAGCATATAGCAACTCCAGAATATGAACACTGGGGTCAAAAACACTTAACTGATGGTCCGGATGCCTCACAAGGACATCTGGAGCCTGAAGAGCGATGCCCGAAGCTTTTGGGAGCCCGCTTCACCGCCGCGGCCCTTGGTTATTCAGCTGTTCGTCACCTTCGCGGCCCGGGGAAGCTCCATCAGTCCTTCGGCGTCTGAGAATTTCCGCATGCCTGCTCCAAAGCTGCCGCCGCCCGTGCTGAGAATCATTAATTACCTGCACCGAGGCACGGGCGGCGGCGAGTTTTAACAGTTGCTACTAATGAGCAGTTGTAGCACGTGATAGGAGAACTACACATTTCCCAACGCCTCATGGGAAATGTAGTTTATCGCCTCTTGCAAAGCAAGAAGCGCCGACCTGTGCCTTTCCTCAGTTTCCTATCAGTACCTCCTCTCTCAGGGCCCCTTCCAAGTTTTGCCTTCTCTGGATGTTGCAGATGAAATTGTCGCACCAATCTGGGTGCATGAACCGCACTAGCCGGTTCCCATGAACAATCCTCAGGTCCATATCCTACCCACTGGATGAGATACCATAAACGATTCTGTCTCCATCTTGAGTCCAGTATCTTCTTTACTTCATATTCTGCCTGTCCATCCTTGATAATTGATGGGGTCTCTGTACTCGCGTTCCGGAGCTGCGGGTTTAAGCAAAGACACATGGAACACTGGATGTATCTTTAACGTATGAGGAAACTTTAATTTGCATGCCCCCGTAGATATACATTTCACAATTTCATAGGGTCCAATAAACCTGGGGGAAAATTTACGGGGCCCCTTTAAAGGCAAATTGTGTGTTGCAAGCCAGACCTTATCCGCCACTTTATACTGAGGAGCAACTCCCCTATTTCGGTCTGCATATTTTTTATATTGTTCCTTAGCCTGGTCTAAATTGGCTCATGCTTTCTGTCTGAGGTGTAGTAGTACCTCTTTTCTATCTTGAAGCATAGCAATATTCTCCATATCAGGTAGATGTTCTGGTAACATATTTTGTGTGTGACCATACAAACACACATTTGGAGACATTCCCAATGAAGCATGTTCAGTGTTATTATAAGTAAACTCAGCCAACCATAAAGACTGTACCCAGGATTCACGAACCTCACTTAAATAACACCGTAAATATTGTTCCAGCGTCTGATTGACTCTCTCTGTTTGTCCATCCGTCTGTGGGTGATAACTGGTGGACAACGCACACTCCATGCCTAACATTTTACAAAAAGCACGCCAAAATTTGGAAGTAAATTGAGGGCCTCTATCAGATACAATACTATGAGGTAGACCATGTAATCTGACCACATGTTGTAAAAACAATTCTGCCAATCTCCCTGCTCCCGGGATACCTTTACAAGTTATGAAATGGGCTTGTTTAGATAGATAATCCACCACCACCCAGATTGTGTCATACTGATCATCCGGAGGCAAATCAGTAATGAAATCCATGGATAT
Source organism: Ambystoma mexicanum (assembly GCF_040938575.1). Classification (NCBI taxonomy): domain Eukaryota; kingdom Metazoa; phylum Chordata; class Amphibia; order Caudata; family Ambystomatidae; genus Ambystoma; species Ambystoma mexicanum. The sequence goes on along the minus strand of NC_090924.1, from coordinate 1,105,300,929 downwards.
ATGTGTCCAAATCTTCACCGGGGTGGGTAGTGGCTGGAGTATCCCTGCCTTTTTTTATGGTCTGACTTACTGCGTACACATGTTTCACACTCTTGAATGTACTTCATAGAATCTTGTCTTAACCCCGTCCACCAGAAATATTTCTCCAACAACCCTTGGGTCTTTTTGCTTCCTGAATGTCTTGCTAAAGATGAATTATGACACCAATGCATCGCCTTCCTCTGCAAGGCGAGCGTCGGTAAAAAGCAATTTCCCTGCATAATAAGGAAGCCCATTGTGGAATGTTTCTGCAGGATTTTTTCCCCATTTCAATTGGACCTTTCCTTTCATTTCTTGTTTTACTTGTCTCAGTAATTGAGTCATTACTGCTCCTTCTACCTTTTCCGCAGGAATGATAGTCTTCACTTCGGTTACACTGCTTTCCATATTTTGCTGCCTAGATAAAGCGTCCGCCTTACCATTTTTTCTCCCTGGTCTAAAAGTGACTACAAAATTAAACTCATTAAAGTACTGTGACCATCTTAACTGCCTTGGACTTAATGTATGAGCTGTCTTGAAGTATTGTAAGTTTTTATGATCAGTGACCACTGTAACCTGATATTTGGCCCCCAACAAATAATGTCGCCACTCCAAAAATGCTGCTCTAATCGCTAATAACTCTTTATCAGTGATTGAATAATTTTGTTCACAGCTAGTAATCTTGCGAGAGTAGAAAGCTACTGGATGCCATACTGTTTCTTCATCCTTTTGAGACAATACTGCTCCAACAGCCACGTTAGAAGCATCCGTTTCCACTTGGAAAGGTTTTTCTGGGTTAGGATGTCTCAATACAGGAGCTGATGTAAATGCTTTCTTTAACTCTTGAAAAACTACTTCTGCCTCAGTGTTCCAATCAAACTTAGTGGCTTTCCTCAATAATTTGGTAATGGGGGTAACGATTTGTGAAAAATTTGATATAAAGCGCCTATAAAAGTTTGCAAAACCCAAGAAGGACTGGATATCCTTAATGCACTGAGGCGCTGGCCATTCCGTAACTGCTTGTTCTTTTTTCTTGTCCATCACAATACCAGAGGGAGTCAAAATAAAACCACAAAATTCCACTTGAGTGGTATGAAAGGCACATTTTTCCAGTTTTACATACAACTGATGGTCTTGTAATTTTGTTAACACTGCTCTGACATGCTCTATGTGTTGCTTTTCAGAAGAGGAATACATTAAAATGTCATCAATATAAACTATAACAAACTGATCTAGAAACTCACTCAACACCTCCTGCATAAAGTATTGAAATGCTGCCGGGGCATTACACAAACCAAAAGGCATCACAAGATATTCAAACAAACCAAACTTAGTCCTGAAGGCTGTCTTCCACTCATCCCCCTCTTTCACACGGATCAAATGGTAAGCCCCTCTCAAATCTAATTTGGTATAAACCACTGCTGTTTTTACTTGATCCAATAATACTGAAATCAAAGGCAAGGGGTACCTGTTCTTCACTGTCACCTTATTCAATGCTCTATAATCAATACATGTCCTAAGTGTTCCCTCTTTCTTTGGGACAAAGAACAAAGGTGACGACACAGGTGAGGTGGAATGTCTAATAAATCCCTTACTTAACATGTCATCCAGGTATTCACGTAAATGCTGGTTTTCTGTTTCAGTCAAAGCGTAGATTCTGCTACAAGGTAATTTAGCCCCTAGTTCCAATTCAATTACGCAATCATAGGATCTATGGGGTGGTAACCTGTCTGCTCCCCCTTTGTCAAATACTTTAGCTAAATCTTGGTACTGATTTGGAATACTCACAGCCATTGCTCCCACCATTTGTGGTTCTGCCACCTGATCTGCCAAATATAATGCGGGACTCACCTCCTCCTCCATGTGACCCTCACATTCCACTCCTGCAAATACCACCTCCCGCTTAATCCAATCAATCCTGGGATTGTGTTTAAGTAACCAAGGCATGCCCATAATGAGCCCGAATTGAGGTGCCGCTATTAAATCAAATACAATTTCTTCTATATGTCCAGACTCACACCTCATTAGAATGGGTTTAGTTCGTTGACATATGGGTCCTGAAACCAATGGTGATCAAACTACTGATTGCACCCCCTTAACCTGAGCTTTTTCCCTTAAAGGTAAACCCAATCATTTCACCAATCCAATGTCAATGAAATTACCGGTGGCGCCTGAGTCCACCATTGCAGACACTAGCTGCTTAGTACAGGCAAAAAGTAAAGTCACCAAAATGTACAAATGTGAATTTCTTTTCCCTGTCGTATTTGCACTCCAATTGGGGAACCTATTAATTTCTGGGCCTGTCGCCTGCGTTCCCCCTAAGGCCGGCCCAGTCCTTTTCCCATCTCAACCTTGATTCTATCCACCCCTGCTCCTTTCTTGGGAGTATTCGGGCAAGTTCTAATAAAGTGTCCTAGTTGTCCACAACAAAGGTACAAGTTATTAGCCTTCCATTGCTCGTTTTCTGCAACAGAAAAGGGCCCCCTTATTCCACCAATTTGCATAGGTTCTCCTTCTGTATTCCTGTTTCCCTTACCCCGATCCAACCTAGCAAAAGGCAAAACTTCTGGTCTTTTCTTCTCCCCCTTGCGTTCTCCAATACGATGATCCAATCTTAGGGCTAAGTCAATCATGGCAGTACATGTACTAGGCTGAGGTTCTATTTGAGCAATAGCATCCTTCAATTCCTCTTTGAGCCCTTGATAAAACAACACCGTCTGTTTATTCTCAGGCCGATCAGTTTCAATCACCAACCTGTTAAATTGGGTAACATACGAAACCAAGTCGTGTGTTCCTTGTCTTAAAGCTAACAATTCTTTGTCTTGAGCCAAAGACACCTCTCGGCGATCAAATAAGCAAACTCCACTAGAAAACCATCCTGATTATATAATAATGGATCATCCTTTTGCACCAGAGGCATAGCCCATGCTGCCGCATCTCCAGTTAAATAGGAAATAACAAATGCTGTTCTAGCTTGTATTGTCTCAAACGCCGTAGGTTTGCAGAAAATAATGAAGTCTGCATTGTGTTAAAAAGGTCATGTATTTCTTAGGGTCTCCTGTGAATCTTTCTGGTGCGGCTAATGGCACACTACTAGGGGGCTGCACAATTACAGTAGGCGGGACTCTACCAGTTTGCCCTCCCATAGAAGTTTCAGCCCCATCCAGCGGGGTGCCTTGTGCGACCAACCCTTGTACCTGAGCTTTCAATATACTAGACTCTTGCCTAGCTTGTACCAACTCTACTTGTATGTCTTGTAGTGCTTTGAGCACATCTGCTAAAGGGGGAGGATTCGTATCCATTTGGCCTGGGTGGTTCAATAACCCAGAAATCGGGGGCAGGTAATTCTGTCAAACTTATAAGGGAATAGGGGTCTCAATCCCCTCTTCCGAACCACAGAAGCCAAACAGATTGACCCCTCCCACCGTGGTTGGCACGGGCGCCTGAAAACTGATATCACAGGAAGCCACGTGGCAGCCAATGGGGGGAAGATGGAGTTAGGGAAAAGGGGATGGAGTGACAAAGGAAAGGAGGGGAACATACACAAGCAAATACATACAATACAGCGATATTCCTGAACCTGTACCTCTATTTCCTGAACACCTAACCTGACCTCCTATACCTGTAATGACCTTGCTACATACAAACCATAGGAGCTCTTTAAACTCCACTTTGCACCTCACAGAACATAAGCGGATAACCTAGAACATGGACTTTGAACATAACATAGGGCTTGAACATAACGTAAGACTTGGACAGTCATTTCTTGAACACACATAGATTGGCTTACAAGCTAAATGGCACAAACAAAGGGGTGTCCCTTTTTATGAAGACACGAGACACATGGCCCGTCGGGCACAATGAAGCCACAAACAATGATTTAGGAAAAAAGACACACACAAACATGCCCTTGTACTGTGTGGACTCATGCGTGTGCTGTAAATAGTCTCTATATCTTTCCCAGTGCCCTGTTTTATCCGTTCAGAGCTTTATAGCATGTTTTCTCCACATGGCGTGTCTAATGCATGGCATGTATCTTAGGGCGTGTTACATCACACACCTACTGCCGCGTTGAAATAGTCAATTAATAAACAAAGTAAGCATATAGCAACTCCAGAATATGAACACTGGGGTCAAAAACACTTAATTGATGGTCCGGATGCCTCACAAGGACATCCGGAGCCTGAAGAGCGATGCCCGAAGCTTTTGGGAACCCGCTTCACTGCCGCTGCCCTTGGTTATTCAGCTGTTCGTCACCTTCGTGGCCCGGGGAAGCTCCATCAGTCCTTCGGCGTCTGAGAATTTCCGCATGCCTGCTCCTAAGCTGCCGCCGCCCGTGCTGAGAATCATTAATTACCTGCACTGAGGCACGGGCGGCGGTGAGTTTTAACAGTTGCTGCTAATGAGCAGCTGTTGTAGCATGTGATAGGAGAACTACACATTTCCCAACGCCTCATGGGAAATGTAGTTTATCGCCTCTTGCAAAGCAAGAAGCGCTGACCTGTGCCTTTCCTCAGATTCCTGTCAATACAAGTGGTACTTCTTTCAAATAATTGAATCGATATATCAAAAAAGTTTTTCCATTGCGCTGTACACTAGGCCGAGAGCAGAGTGTATCGCTTGATTGAAAGCCTTAACAAATCTGGGGGCTCGTCCGGGATTTGATTGATTGCCACGCGTGACCGTCTAACACAGCAGTCTAACCTGTAGAGTAATATACATTGTGTGGTGTGAGTACTGTACTACACTGTTAAAGCGCGCCTAAAATAAATACTGCAGAAATCAGGCATGTTTGAAAAAGTAAATATACTCTGAATTTCAGCCAGAAAGAAATTAATATTTCCGTAATGGCGACCCCAGTGGAAATCAATATTGCAAGGGAAAACCTACTGCACAAATTGTTTGTCAGGGGTGAATGGATAGAACAGGACGAACAGGTATAGCTGCAGGGAATAAAACAAGAAGTCACTGAAACAGCCTTAATATCTGACAGGACAAGGAGCCATTACATCAAGCACTCAGTGAGCTGTACATGACCCCTAAAATAAAAGAGGAGCAATGCAAAATTGCCAAAATAGTGGCCTACCTGTACCTCCACATAGGAGTCATACAGGAAAAGTATGCAGACCATGAAAACTTCACAAAGAGGCAAGGGGAAGCAATGAAGAAAATCCAGACTAATCTGGACTCTGCAGAGCAAAGGCTCCAGAGTTGCCAAGAAGCTGAAACAGAGGCTTGGCAGTATGCCACAAAACTGCAAGAAGAACTGACGATCTTACAGCAAAAGAATGCAGAGCAAGACACCCAGGTATTGAAACTGCAAAAAGAGTGTCAGGAAAGCTTGGACTCTCTACAACAGAGTCAAAAAAAGTCGGACCAACAATTAACTTTTACTAGAATCTGTGCAGATGGCCATCTTACAAGACTAGATAGACAAATTAAAAGGGGAAAATAATAAATTAATCATTAAAGATCCCAATTCAGGCAGGAAGCACAGAGAGACAATGAGGCTCTCTGTGAAAAGAATGACAGGCTCCATAGACAGATAGGCATGCAAGAACAACTCATAGAGACCAGTAAGGCCTTAATAGAGGAACAAAAGGGTCAGATTCTAGCATGTCATCAGGGAGTAGGGGCAGAAAGAGATGAGGTAAGATGGGAGAGAGAAACCCCTGAGCATAGGACTTTAATCCCTTCAACTCCATGGACTCTGCCACCCCCATGTCCACTGGCTCATATGAGCCAAGGGCCACGGGGATGGTAGACTTCAACACAGTGGGAAATATGTGACTGACATGTCAGCGCCTCCCAGAAATGGATCGGCTGGCGTCTATGTACAGGTTCCTAAATCCGAAGGCCAGCCTCTCTGATCAAGGACACTCCAGTGAGGGGAGAATCAGAGAACTGGATCCTCAGAAATATCACCTACCTAGAGATCAGTCAGTAAAATTTGGTGGGGAATTCCATGAAAATAGGCCCATTAAGAGCATCTTAAAAACCTCTTACCAGCTAGGACAGTGGAGGGGGGGTACTCAACCAATCCTGGGAGCAAGGGAGAGTCAGAAGACTCTTCTGAGCGCCACAGGTCTCAAGAGACTAGGCCTCCACATTCTGCCAGCCATTCCCAAGCTCGCAGAATCAGGGAGAGCCTAGAGGGACAGCCACCTATGGTAGCCGTGCCTCTGAGTCAGAGGATGAGTGGACCAGGGTGACCAGAACTAAAAAGGCCAACAAAGTTAAGAGAGCTTTACTGAAAGATCCCCTAAAGCAAATAAATCAAAGTTATTAGGAGCGTCATCACGCCCTACCACAAAAATGCCAAATATTCAGTTTGGGAGCACCTTGAATTGTTTGAGCAAATGATGGAGACTTTTCACCTGAAGGACAGCCAAAGCTGTATCCAATATGTCAATTGGACATTTTCACCGGAATACTCCAGCTTCTTTGCGGGGCTGGAGGATCAGAACCATTCAAGATGGTCCACCTATAGGGCGGCCATCCTAAAGCATTTTTCCAATCATCGAAACCCTCAAGAGGCCCGCAAGGCAGCCTACAACCTGCAATGTTGGGAAGACCAGGCCCCACAAGAATTTTTCCAAGAACTGAAACGTGCCTTTGCGCAGACCACCAGAAGGGTGCGCACTGACAGTAGGGAATTTATTAATACCTTCTTTCATGCCCTCCCTAAATACATTATTACCCAGCTAGTGAGGGACTTTCATGGGAAAAGATCACTAGACTGGGTCATTGAACAAGCAACTCGCATCTATGAAGTGCAGAAGCCACTACAAAGTAAAAGTACTAACAAAAGCCCAAAACCAACCAACACCACTGCTGCTGCTAAGGTGGCGGAGGTGAAGGCTGCCCCCATTTTAGATCAGGGGATCGGGGGGCCTAAAAACATTCCCAAACAAAATCCTACCAACCCCAGACCCAGAAGGCGCTCGGGCAAATCCCAAACAGGGAGTCAGGGAGGTAACCCCACAAATGGGACCCCTAACTCCCCTGACTACATCAGCCCCCGTTACAAGGGCAACAGACACCTCCTGGGCTATGTTTGGACTCCTCCAGCCCAAGGGGGGATCCAACCAGGCAGCTGCCAACCCAGGGAACTTCCCTCCTCACTTTCCCCAGGAGGGCAATAATCCCTCAAATGCCGGGTTGAATTTCTTTCCCCGGTACCCGTCAAACACCAACCCCCAAAACAACCCATCTTTCTTTCCCCACTTTCCTGAGCCCAGACAGCCCAATCCAGGAGAGGGGGGGGCCAAGGGTGAAGGGGTACCAAAACTATCCCAACCAGGGGTATTACGGGAGAAGGAACAGTTACCCTTCCCGTGATCAACCAAGGGTAGACCAGAGGACCCAGTACCAGCCAGAGCGGGTGTCCAAAATGGAGCGCCAGGTCCAGAACATGGCACAGGATCTGGGTCGCATGCTGAGGGCTCAACAGAACCCTCAGATGAGCATGGTGACTCAGAACTCCTCAAATGAAGGGTCTGGTGCTCTAGAATAATGACGGGGGAAGAACACTGACAACCCACCAGTTCCCAGGGAGGAGGCACAGGGGGAAGGGGGGTGTAAAGCCTTAGAGGAAGCTTCCTTCCCCACCAGAGGAAAGCCCCTGGAAACCGAGGAACCGGAACAAAAATCTCCTGCCCCCGAAAATCTGCAACCTAAGGAACAGAGGGCGGGCAGGAGAAATAAAGAGCCTAAAAAGGCCCATTTTGTGGAGGAGGTGCAAATCTTCCAATTTGAAGGAGAGGGAGCCACAGAGGATTCTGGGAAAAGGATCTTCTCCTTCAGGGATGGGGGAACTCTTCCCAAAGAAAAATGGGTCCCAAGAGATCCTGATCAAGACTGGGTAGATGTGGGGACCAATTTAAAACCGCCCATCATCAAACCCCAGAATGGCCAGCAATAAAATTCACTTGTTCAAAACAATTCTGGTGACTGCCCCCAAAAACGGGGGTGGTAGCCCAGAATCAGAACCAGGGGAGCCCAAAACTTCCCCCATATCCAGCTGTCACCTTTTTCTTACAGGTTCCCAAGATCCCAAACAAAATCCTGCCGAAATGAACCCTCTCTCAGAATCCAAAGCAAAGAAATTATTCCAGAAATTGGCCAGAAATGTGCATTATCTTTGCCCCCTTGAGGAGGAGGGAAGATTTTATGCTCCAGTCCAAATACATGGGCAATGTACAATTTTGGCACTGGTGGACACTGGATCCCAAGCCACCCTTCTGTCAAAAAGGTCCTTTGATCAGCTGAATTCGGGTAGTGGGGAGAAATACCAAATCCCTCTCACCCCTCTTCCTGGAAAACTTCAGCACTTCGATGGGAAGGAAATTCCTGTCAAGGGGACTGCGGATTTAGATATTAAAATTGGGCAAAACAAGGTGAAGCACCCGGTCATAGTTTTGACTCCAGAGCACACACCATGTTTACTAGGGAATGACATCCTGCGTAGATTGTATCCCCTCATAGATTGTGTAAACAAGGTCCTCTGGACCCAGACTAACTGACCAATAAAATTGAAACATAGTGTCAACCATGTTAGTTTAAATGGCACATGCCACATGGTTGAACAAAAACCTGACCAAATTGAATTACACTTCCAGAATAACCGAGTCCCAGACTTGACAGTTATTGCAATAGGACAACAAACTGGTGATGGGGAGACCTCTCTATTTCTAAAAATCATCATTCCTTCCAGTCTTAGGTGGCATTCCACACTGGAAGGAAACACTCTGAAATTGTATACAAATTCAAAATCAGAAAATCCTACTCTTATAGTCCAAAATGATGAGAAATCAGCTCAAAGTTTGGCTGATATTCAGAAAAGTGGAGAGCAGTTGTTCATCCCTATTCAGTTAAATGAAGGGAAGGACTCTTTTCTCGACCGAGTGTGTGTGAACAACGGTTAGAGCTTCATCAGCGAGGCCATGTTCCGCAAACTGCCAAAAGATCCAGCCACTCCCACATTTAAACTGTTAGACAAATGGGAAATGGACCTGGAAACACCCAATTGCAAACATCTCCTGCCTAGCAGGTGTATGCTCAAAATTTCCATAGTTACTAGAGCATAGTCCATAATTGTTGGGTCGTGCGAGATGTCCCTGCTGCATTTTATTTAGGCAGTGACATTCTCAATTGCTTTGCCATTAGTTTGGATCTAATAAACTTCAAAGCCTGGTCCCGATAAGCGGGTAATCCCATGGACTTTGATGACCCAGAGAAAGCATTTCGGTCAGCTCAACTGCTGTGATATGCAGATGAAATTCAGATTGGAGAGGATGTCACCATCCCAGAACGGACCCGACAATTCTCACTTGAAGTAAAAATTAAAAGATGACAGAAACTGAAAAATCCTGACGCCCATGTTCATCTCAATGCTCATTTCCAACTACAAGGGTTGGGAGTAAACCCAACAGCACTAGTCAATATAGAACACAACACCATTCCAATAGAGGTGGATAACAGTGACCTAAAGAGTATCACTCTGGGTGCAGGCACCATTATTGGAATGGCGGTTGATGACCAACATTTTTCCATAGATTTGGGTAACAAACTGTTAGTGCCAATCCCGAAAGACTGTTTTCACAGTGATAGCGACAATGACACAACACCAGACAGGATCTTTACCCGGCATGCGGGGAATTTCCTGGTGTACTCCTCCTGCCCTTATGGTAAGGAAGATGTGACCTGTGACTTCGGGAGGGATGAGGGGATCTTTCAAGTCCACAAGGACTGCCTTCCCCACCTGAAGCCAACAGTCCAAATCAGTACTTTGACCAGGGACATCTCCACCAAGCTGGAAGAGGCTGCTGAGATAGCCAAACCAGAAACCTTTCTGGGCTTCAGGCAGATGGTTGAAGAGAAAGTCAACCTAGCTGATGCCTGTGAGACTCTGGAGCAAAAGCAAAAATTGAGACGAGTTTTCTTAGATTTTCAAGGTCTGACACAGTTGAGGGCTGCCGGAGCAAAACTCTATTTCCAAAAGGCAGAGTGGTGCAGAACCCGTGTTAATTTCTTGTGGCATGAGATAACTTCTGAAGGTCTCTGTCCCCAGGAAAAGAAAGTAGAAACACTCCATAAAATAAAAGACTCCACAACCCTGTGGGAACTAAGGAGCCTCCTTGGACTAACTAATTACAGCAGAATGTTCATTGAGGACTACGCAGAGATCACAAGACCCCTGTTCCATCTGTTGAAGGGGGGGGTCAAGTGGGAATGGGGTCCAGAACAAGCCGAGGCAGTAAGACAACTCAAAAAAAGCCTCTCACAAGCGCCTTGCCTAGCTTACCCTGTCAAAAGCAAGGAGTTCTTCTTGGAGACAGGGTTCTCAAATACATGCTTGACTGCAGTATTATACCAAAAGCATGACAAGGTCAATAAAGTAATCTCCTATGCGAGTAATACTTTATCCTCTGTGGAGGAAAAATTCAATGATTGTGAGAAGGCACTCCTGGCAACGGTGTGGGCATTGAAGAATCACCGCCCGTTTATCCAGGGGGAACACATCATAGTGGAGACTCCACAACAGCCTCTGCAATATCTTCAAAGTGACAGAATCCGGGGAGGAAATGTGAGTAATTCCCGAATTACTTCCTGGATTCTGTCAATGCAAGGCTTTCCTGGCTGACTTGCATGATTGTGCCACAGAAAACTGTCTCGAGGACGAAAGTCTTAAAATATAGGACAACATCGAGGCATACCTTAATTCCCCACGCAAAGTCTATGAAGAAGACCAATGTGAGGGAATGCCCACTGTCTATGTGGATGGGTTCTCCTACCATGTTGACAACAATGGGGAAAAGGAACTTGTGGCTGGCGTGGGGAATGCGTGGGTGAATGATGCCCTAGAACCCTCGGGGTACAAAATAAGTCCCCAAAGTAGTCAAGTGGCAGAGCTGATCCAGGCTGTGCATCAAGCCATCCTCACTGCTGTCCAACACCAACTCCACAAACTGGTCATAATCACCGATTCAGATTATATAGGGAGTGGGTTCGTGGAGCACCTGGTTAACTGGAAAACCAGAGGCATGCTATGTGCTAATAATAAACCTTTAACACGCAGAACATTAATACAAAATATTGATAATCTGGTCACCTCGAATGGGATGACCATCTACTGATTAACTGGTGATGCGTTCTGTGTCATCCAAGGGGATCTATTTGAGATCAAGTCCCTGTTGGGGGAAATCCAGATCACTGCTATCACTAGGTCCCAGACAAATGCTCACAATGAGCTCTCAACTGCACAGTGGAGTAAGGAGACCCCAGATGCTGATTTGATTATGGCTCAAAAAGGGGATCCAATAATTGGTAAGTTTTATCAACACATTGAGGACCCTGAGAACTTTCCCCTGACAGATACCAATTACATTAGGAAAGAGGACCTCAAAGTGTTGATGAACTGTCCAAAAATCTTCCCAATCCAAGACAGTTTGCTGATGAGGAGATCCATATCTGGCCATGACCAGTGGGTGGTCCCTACCTCATTCTGAAGCCTGATGCTAAGTCACGCCCATGATGCGGCCACAGCTGATCATCGGGGGTTTCATATGACATTAGAAATCCTGCGAAAGGATGCATAAAGGACACACATGGGGCAGGACCTCAACCAATACTTGAAGGGGTGTCTTGTGTGTGCACAATTTCAGCCAACATCACTCACACACCGTGCCCCCCTCCAAAAGAGGGGGATGCCACTGCCTTGGTCAGATTTGCAAGTCGATTTTATTGGGCCCGTGATTCGCTCCTCTAGGGGAAACAAGTACATGTTGACCGTAACATGCTTGTTCACTAAATGGGTGGAATGTCTCCCGGCCCCAAATTGCAAGCAAAAAAAAGCAGCTGCTCTGATGATCAATCTCATCTTCTCGCATTTTGGACTAACCCAAAGGATTGCGTCAGATCAAGGAAGCCACTTCACTAGCAAAGTGATGACAAAGATGTGGGAGATACTTGGGGTCAAAAGGAAACTACACATTGCCTATCGGTGTCCTCTAGTGGTGGAGTTGAGAGGTACAACAAAACTATTGTGAGCATATTAAAAAGGTTTGTGGCAGATTCTGGGCCAAGTTGGGACATTCGATTACCCCTTGTCCTGATGGCCATCAGATCTACCCCTTCTTCTGCAACAAAAATCTCTCCATTTGAGCTGATGACTGGACAAAGGATGGTGCTACCCCAGCATCTGCTCTACAGAACCCAAGAGCAGACCTTGATAAATGCCTCCACAACTCATGAGTATGTTGAGAATCTGAGAAAACACCTTCAACATGCTTTTGCCTATGCTCAGCGGAATCTAGAGAGATCTACAGACAATATGAAGACCCACTATGATCTTAAGACAACTAAAAAGGAATACCAAGTAGGAGACTGAGCCTACTTGTACAATTTCCAAAGGAACCAAGCCAAAGAGCGCAGATTCCTTCCAAATTGGCAGGGTCCTTTTGAAATTGTGGACAGAATCTCACCAGTCGCCTACAGAATCCGCATCCCAAAGGGCAATTTGGCAGAGGGGGAAGACAAGTGGGTCCACATAAACCAGCTGAAGAGTTGCCATCCCAGGCATACTTTGCGGCAAATAGAGGAACCAACCGGAAACCCAGATGGGGAATAGTGCCAATTATAACCAATGCAAGTGTCTTTGCCACTGCTGACATCCCCAAATGATGTAGGGGCACAGGAGTGGGAAAATATCCATAACCATGCTATGTTCTAGCTTCTAGCATCTGGACTAAGAATCATCCAAAGGTATTACCAAGGAGGACCACTTGGGGACTGGGAGGAAAGACCCAAGGAGCCCAGAGTGCTGCTCCATACTCCCAACCAGAACCAGCAATACTCCTGACCAGAACTGGCGAGGAGAGCGGGTCGCCTCTAGCACTGACGGGAGAAGCAGCTGACTTTCTCCAGATGGACAAAAGAAAAAAACATCCAAATCACCTGTCTTCCCCTTGACGGGCGGTCAAAAACAAGTCAGGAGGGGGGGCTCTGTGGGATGAATTGACCCACTCCCTGTGCTATGCGGCATCACCCTGCCAGTTATAGGGAAAGAAACAGCAACAATGGCGGCAAAACCCTTATGCGCGCCAAAAACCTACAAAAACCTACCAAAACCGTGTGCTTCAGCACACAAAAAGAGGGATGCACAACCTGCCACCCATGGTGCATGTGCAGTAGAATGGAGCACAACCTGCAGAAATGTGCCAGTGTGTTCCATAACCAGCAAACAGAGTGCAGAGAGAGAGGCAGCACTTTGCAAATGAAACCCAAAAATGTGCCTACAAATGACCTTTGCTTTGTTGACAAAAACTCCAAAATGCCTATAACACAACACTTTCAACATTCACAATCTTGCCTGGTGCTAAAATTCATGTGTCAATTGAAACATTGTGAAACATGACAAAGTCTGAAAACTGACAGCCTCTATGCCAAAATCTGGGTGCAGTACCCGGGGCTGCCTGAATGACAGCTGTCAGAGAAGACTGATGAAACTTTGAAAGTGAGCTAGAATTCAAAAGCCTGCTGGATTAGCAAACAGAAAAAGGATTGCTGCCAAAAAGGAATACAGATTTTAGTTGTGTTTTTGATTCCACAGATTTTAAGGCCAAGAAAGAAATGTATGTATGTATGTATGTATGTATGTATGTGGCTTTTGCTAGGTTTAAAAGTTAATCAGCTTGGCTGAAGCTGCAAAAAACTGGAAAAGCAGGTTTTTCTCCCAGAAGGGGAGCCTTCCTCTCAGCAGAAACTCACGGGGAGGTGCTAATTGCAGATTAGAGCAGAATCTTGTCTACAGAAGGCAAAGGAACAATGACAAAGTTGCAGCCCAGGAAACTGGAGTTGTGAAGGCAGTCGTAAACTCTCTTGGAAGGAACAAGCCAGGAGGGGGATGCCTTGGACTGCAGGGAGACAAAAAGAGGCCAAGCCAAGCGACCATCTGTTGCTGAACATGAACAAAGAACACATTTTAAAAGACTTATAACTTGCTATTCAAAATGGTGAAAAATATGAAAAAAATGATAGAGTTGTTAATTTAATTTCTGGCTGCACGTGTGAAGAGGCGGCAGAACTGTGTGACATGTTCTGGACAGGAATGGCAAGATATGTGATTTTATGCTAAATGTATTACTGTTAGAATTGTGAAAATGTACACGCCTATCCCTATGTTAAACACGCACATTTGTGGAAAGTTGCATACAATTTGGAAACTGTGTGCATAGCGAAAAGGACAACATTCTGTAGAAAATTAAAACAAGATCCTACAGCTGCAAGATTTTGATGAAAAGATGCTACACAAGATATGGCATCTTTGTATGTGATTTATATAAAGGTGACTAATGCAGAAATGTGTGTTTAGTGTAAAATCTGAATTTGAGACCAGTGGCTAAAGGGAGGTCTCTGAGGACTGTAAAGCAAATTATAAAATGTGACATCAGCCAGCCTTGATCCAATCACCCCAAATGCAAGATGAAGTGTTGACCCTATCCCAGCTCAACGGGGCAAGCTTAGCTAAGCCGGCCCACACACCCACTTTATCATGTCATTTTAGAGCATAAATAGAGACAGCTGACAGCACACTTTCCTGATGCTGGTGGAGTGCCCTGCTGCTGAAATCTATATCTTCCTTGTTCCAGACTCCAGAAACTTGGCAAAGCAAAGGCATATTGCATAGCTGAACCATTCTCAGCTAGGCCTCAGATTCTAGAACAGAACCCCAAAAGCCTAGGGGAAGCATCATAATACAGCCGGGCGTGCTATTAATGCTTGCCTGCTGAATTGAAATATCCTCAGAACCAAGAAGGGCAGATTCTGTCCAGTCCTGTGCCATGCTGTGACCAGAGAGCCTTGCTGACCTTGTCCATTCCGATGTGCCCATCTGTCCGTCCCTGATAGATCTGATTCAATGGTCCAGAATCCTGACGGTCCAAAATCTTAAATCCATTTTGTCTTGTGAGTATTAACAGCAAGCTAAAAACTGTTGATTCCCGTGCATTATCCTGTCCCCTCCTAACTTCGGAACTATCCTTACTTCCATAATCAGTAACATTGTCTGAATCCGTAGTGAAATCTTATTCTGTCTATCTGTAAAAGCATACTTTTACCTAGTCATCTTTGTCAACTTTGATCTATTAATTTCATTTAAGTGACCAGCCTAGCGCTCCAAGGTGGACAGCGAGGAACCTGGACTGAGTCGCAAATCACTCCTTCTTACATGTGCCGTTCCTGGTGGCTTAGCTTGGATGCTCTAGTCCATAGTCAATATTTTTCTGATTTTAAAACTGCAGCCTCTTTCCATTCTCACACCTATCTCGCAAAAACAACCTTTACTAAAACCTCTATAACTCCCTCAGTTTTTGTGATAGAAACAAAATGTCAACTCCTACTTGTACCTAACATCCATAGCTATCCAAAACAGTGCGATTCTCCTGTTATCACGAATATCGCACACAGCAAGGTTTGCAGTGAATTCCCATTTTGAGAAATGTTTACACGTGTGAAATAGCTTCCATTTGTTTCCAACCTGGACTTTAAGATGTCAATTGTTTTCTTTGGACTAAATCATTGCTGGTGATTATGTGCAGCTGTTCAAAGCAGCTTCCATAGGAAGTGAGACACTGTTTTATCTGTGCTATTCCTGAATACCTTCTCTCTTCTTCCATCTCTTTGCATTGCCTATTGGGGGTTGAGGGGTGTTGCAGGGGGAACCTCTAACCATAGTGCTATGTGATCTGAACCAACACAAAAGTATTATTTTCTGTGCTGCATTCTGCTTGTGTCTATACATTGATTCCCAGTGTATTAAAGATATTATTCTGTGTTCTGTCACCCCGTTGGTGATTGCTGTTTACCTATTAATATATATACTGTGATTTTGATCTTAAATAAATAAATAATACCTTTTAAAAACCAGCCTGATTTCTGGTGCAGCGTGACCCGGGGTATTCTTAAGTAAGGGGTGTGATATGAGTGGTACATATTTCAAATAATTGAATCCATATATCAAATAAGTTTTTCCATTGCGCTGTACAATAGGCCGAGAGCAGAGTGTTTCGCCTGATTGAAATCCTTAACAGCACAGCACCCGACCAAGCTAGTATGAGGTTTGAGGCGTCTCTCAGCCTGCCAATCAACATAATATGGCAGTTGAAATGGATGTCAGAGGTTCTCAAACTGCAAGCAGCCCTTTCTCTGAACCACACGTTCTTGCCTCCGTAACCATTAACATGTAACTTACATTAATGAGTTTATTTTCCAGACTGCCCGTTTTCCCTGCTCTTCCAATTCGCAGATCCATGATTTACTACACATGAGGTACAATGTTTCTGTATGACATAGAGAGAAAAAGAAAGAGCGGGAGAGAGAGAGAGAGAGAGAGAAAGAGAGAGTCAGAGAAAAAGAGAGAGGGATTGAGATAGTCACATTAGACCTGTCTGCGGGTGGCTATTGGTAGGACTGCAGGATTGCTGCATGTCTTTCCTTGGAGTCCTACTACCCTTTATTGCACCTTCTACCCAACTCCTCCTTGAGACCTTGCACTGTCTGACAATACACACACAAATCACCCACAGGCAGCCGGCCCTCAGACCTAGCGATTAGCACATCAACACTAATCAAGCTATAACTTCAGCCCTGTCAAACGCTCTCACATCAGTGACTAAACAGAAACAAAACACTGTATTCTGTCATCTCTTGGGCTCCTCCATATGCATAACAAATTTCTAGGTCTCTCCCTCAACCCAATAGAAATCAGATTGGCACCCAAGAACCGTGTACTTCCAAACTGTACCCGTTTATACCACTGGTTTTGCCTTTGCCTCTCCTCTAACCCGTCAATGATATAATTTTCTGACAGAACTAGATGTAGCGAGGCCAGCAAAAGCGGTGGAACAGCACTATAGAAGAACACTTTACATTAGATTACAATCTAAACATCTGTATATTACACAATGGGCCTCATTACGAGGTTATAGGTAACCTTGTCGGTAAGAGTGGCAAGGCTACCTCCATACCGGCATGAAAGTCTGGCACCCGTGAATGGGCAATTACCGGGGTATTCTGACCCTGCTGGACCGGTAATTGCCCTTTCACGGATGCCAGTGCCGGTAGATCCCCATTCCCATTTCTGCCCCTTGGGGATCAATGGGAATGGAGATGCCTGTAGCACCGGCACTGTTCATAACGGTGTCGGTGCCACAGGCATGCTGTGCTCGCAGGTGCCTTTCATTCCGCCAGGGCAGACCAGGCGGAATGAAAGGCACCCACGGCACAACTCGGAGTTTGCTGGTCTGGTAACAACGGTACCGGCAAGCATACCGATACCATTGTTACCGGACCGGCAACCTCGTAATGAGGCCCAATGACTTCAACTAAGAATGTAAATGCATGCCTAACATTCTGCAATCAGTGGTATGGCATATTTACATTTGCTGGCACCATTAAATAAACCTAAATGTTATATTAAAAAAATAAATCGAAAATACTTCAATATCATGTGTGTGGGCATCGTTTCTGTAAAGCCTGTCTTCTTTGTGCCTTTTTCTTTAAAGAGCCATGCTCTCTTAGATGAACATATTAACAACTACTGTCTTTTAAGTGCGGTCAATGGTTAAAAGGTGAATCCCTTGACATGGATTGCCAGAGCTGACAAGATTGAGGGCCAGTGAATACCCATCCTGGGAACCCAAGTTCGCTCTAAAGGCCCAGCTAGCGACAAACCAGCTCATTCCAAAGTGAGGGTGGTCCCTGAAACACTCCCGATGCTTGCTCCTGATCAAAAACCTGAACGTGATAAATGTTGCACAATGTACTCCATAGGTATTCTTGATCACTCGCCTACTCATTAACTCCCTCGTACACTCACATCTCCTTGAAAAAGCTCTCTTGAACCTTAGATAAAGTGCGATTAGTTGTTGTATAGCACCATTAGTGAGCATAAGAAAGAAGAAGGTCAATAACAAAGAGGTATTCAGTGAATGAGTTGCTAGTTTTTCAATGTGAATGAACCTTTTCACCCCATTGGGTATTATTTAATCAAAGGCAATAATTATTAATAGGTTTTCAACACGCTTTATAGGGGTGCACTCGTATATGCCCATGTCTTCATGAAACATTCATTGTATAATACAAAAGATAATACATTCATTTTGGGAGGTAAACAGGCTGCGTTTTATTTACAGACACATTTCACAGATTCTGACAGGGACCACACTTGTCTTTTACATCAACCATAATCAGTTACCATGACCTTGAGCCTGGCATCTCTGCCATCCCACCAGCTGCCGGACATCTTAGTTCAACATTTTGGTCATGGTCCGAACATTTTCATAGTCCATTGTGTAGGTCCCCATCAACAGCACCAACAAACTGTGACCCACAGTATAATTACACACTCTGAACTTCATAACACCATTGTAAATGATGACAGCCCAGTTCATAGCTAACAATAAACACTGCCAGCATAAGGGGTTGGGCGGGTGGGCTATCTTCGTCCTGAGGCACCTGTAGCAGCGGGAAAGAGGAGGAAGTTTGAGGTTGGCAACCTTTATATACTCCACTGCACACCAGGTGCAGATAAGGCAGTCCCTCGCCTGCCCTTCTGACATCGCGCCCCTCCCTATTGTCCTCTCCCCCTCGGAAGCCGCATCATTCTGTGAGAACAAAGGCCCCCGCCATGACACACGAGGCAGCTCCTAATGGTGCTGCTCTTGTAGGACTGTGGCGACGCCTCCAGACTCACTGCGCCGGTAAAGGAAACATTGTACGTGCCTTTGTTGAGCTTTTGTAGCTTTTAGGATACCCACTTAAATTCGATGCCTTGCAGCGACTCTGAACACAGAAATCATACTTACCGAAAAACTAGAAAGTAATCAGCCGTCGATGGAAATGCATGCACGGCAGTGAGGAAAATGTAGAGTACAATGTTTTTGTGCAGCAAGTCCCTAAACTGAGTGATTCGATGAGCAAGTACAAACTAAGGTTGCTGCGCCAGGTACTGGGGTCAGAATAATCTTGGCTTGTAGACATTAATACAAAGCATCTGGAAAAGCACAAGACAAACACATTTGCCTGAACTTAACTTTTACGTTATCCTGGTAACTGAATGAGTTAAAGAACTTCATTTTTGTTTTTTTCGCTGCTACCAAATAATAAACAACTATTGTTTCAACTTTGATGGAGAAAATGAAAGTATTAAACTATATTAACTTCACTATTGCAATTAAATGTTGATTGAAAATAGTATGGTTGGTTATTCAGGGGTATATTTATAGGGCATCAATTAATACAGGGACTTCGCCCCCCCCCCCAAACAAAAGCGCCACAGCAATATACCTGTTTATAACATTCAATCTAGCCCTGTATACGAACCATATCATACCACGTAAATACCACCTCTTTAACAATAGGTAAGTCAAGGTAAGTCAGGTAAGTCAAGAGGTAAGGTAAGTCAGGTAAGTCAAGAGGTAAGGTAAGTCAAGAGCCAGGCCGGTGTATAAAGAATACATATTTATTAATGGCTATGTAAAATTAATATTAGCTCAAAATCCCACCACCCACCACCTTACTCTGTGGCACGAAACAAAGCTTCAATACAAATAAGTAAAACACTATTCACTTTTTAATAATAGAATTCACAAATATTAAAAACTCCACATGTGTATTTTCAATCCTGCTCTCATGTAAAAAGACACACAGGTCGAATAAGCACTTCAAATGATTGGATCACTTACAATACATTTAATGTAACATTTTCGGCAGCACCTTGAAACATGTCCGGATCATACGATTGGCAGTATACTTTATTTTACTTTACCTTTATTTATTTGTATTTTTGAAGGGCACATCAGCCCAAGGGCATTATGGCACTGTTACAGATATAACAACATTGCTGGTTACAGAAGAAAGCTTAGTGGTTACATGGAAGTTTGCATTTCAAAAGCATATATTTGGTTACATAGGATTGCATTACAGGCAGGTTGCGTTACAGTATAGCTTAAGGTAGGAATGGAGGTAGCTGTGGTGAGAGCATCAGTATGGGGTTATGTGAATAATGTGGTTTTGAGGGATTTGCGAAAGGAGCACAGATAGGGTTCCGCTTTTTAAGAACAAAATAATGTTTATATAAATTGAACTCTTGTTCCTTCACCACAATGCAATGAAGAATCCCACTTCCACCAGGTGTCACTTTCCCACTCTCTATAGAGAATTTGCTTTTAAATCAGTGACCTCACTTTAATTATTTTGCAAGACAATTTTCTGCCCCAGCACAAACCCTGATATCAAGTTTACTCTGATAACTCCTCTATTTCAGGAATGGTCTAGGTAATGGGGTGCAATAGGACATTTTGTTTTTTATACAGCCCTCTACTTTAGGGAATTTTGGAGTTGGCCACAATAAAGTAAGGGATACCCACTTATTTTAAATGACTATACCTTTAATCAGCGCTAGGAGAGAGATTTGGGGGCCGATTCATGGAACAAAAGTGCGCCGAAAAACGTGGCACAAGCTGGCGCAAGAGTGAAAAGGCAAGCGCACAAGTGCGATTCATAGAAGGGCCTGCGTGTGTTTTCTCCGGGATGTGCACCAAATCCGTGTGTGGCACACATGGGCGCACACGTCACTGCAACATCCCGAACGACGCGCACAGCAAAAGCGCACAATGTTAGCGCACACCCCAAAAAGGGGGCGGAACAAGGGGCAGAACATGCGGAATGGGGAACAACGCATGAAAAAGAAGAAGTAACTGGGGAAGTACTGCAGGTAAATACACAGAACGCCCACACGCACGCCAACAACACGTATTCATGGAATCGAATACGGGAAACCCGCTCATGCCAAAAGACGCGCACAGGCATCAACACCTACACCACACGAAGGCAGGCGGAAGCGTCCCAGTGTGCAGTATAAAACTGTGCGCAAACAACAAACACGTATATACAGCTACGATGAATGC
This sequence comes from Ambystoma mexicanum, assembly GCF_040938575.1. Classification (NCBI taxonomy): domain Eukaryota; kingdom Metazoa; phylum Chordata; class Amphibia; order Caudata; family Ambystomatidae; genus Ambystoma; species Ambystoma mexicanum. Next base: position 1,105,279,942 of record NC_090924.1, on the reverse strand, counting down.
CCCATTTGTTGCAGCACTGATCGTGGCACACCGCAGGAGGAGGAGATTAGCCAGGACCCGCATTATTTTGCCCCGAACCAGCCTTTTTGGGATGCCTGATGACCAGGTCTATGGCAGGTATAGGTTTCCACCTCGTATCATCCTAGACCTGGGATTGGGAAGATGACCTTACATCACCCACCCTGTCCTCCCAAGGATTGAGCCCCTTGGGGAAGGTGCTCAATGTCCTGCATTTTTTGGCCACTGGGTCATTTCAGCGAACAGCTGCCATAGTCAAGTGTGTCTCACAGGCCACCTAGTCACACTGCCTACACCAGGTGTTGGCAATCATGACTGCGCCCCCCTCAGTCCGCAGGCACATATACGTGCCCAGAACACCACGCAGAAAGGCAGGCCATGGTCCAGGACTTTTACAGGGTGGCACACTTCCCCAAAGTGCAGTGCCATAGATTGCACCTATGTGGCCCTACGTCCACCTAGGGCCACTGAGCACATCTATCGAAACCGCAAGCACTGGCATTCCATCAACGTGTAGGTTGTATGCGATGCCCATGGAATCATCACCTCTGTCAATGTAAACTATCCTGGGTCTACCCATGACAGTTTCATTTACAGAATGTCTGCCCTGAGCCGGGACATGGAAGCTGGGAAGCATGGCGACACATGGCTCATTGGTGAGTACAAATGTCTGCACACATGCATGCAAGTCACACACAGACAAATACACAAACCCAACTAATGACAACCATCCTAACCTCCCCAGGGGACAGTGCCTACCCTCTGAGCAACCACATGATGACACCAATACGGAACCCCACCACACCCCCCCAGGTAAGATACAACGCTGCCCATATTGCAACTAGGGGCATAGTGGAGCGCACATTCAGAGTGCTCAAGTCACGCTTCCACTCCCTTGACCGCTCTGGCGGCCAGCTATTATATGCACCTCCAGTAGTGTGCAAGATAATTGTGGCAGCATGTGTCCTGCACAATGTTGCAACAAGAAGTGACATATCGGTGGACATGGTGGTGCCCCCACATCCCCAACCACAGGCACAGGCGCTGGCCATGGGAGGGGAAAGGGTACGTGGCGAGGCAGCCCGGACCCAGCTTGTAGCCACATTTTTCACCTAAACTCCCACCCCTGCGGAGTGCACACAGGCCTGGCACATACCAGGTGACAATTGATGATGACAAAGAGACAGTCAACTGTCACAACCTTACCACCCTAAGAATGTTTCCATGGAAGTGCTACATTGTGTGCATCCCTAGCTGCTTAAACAAAACCAATCCTGTGTGACCAAAAGGAACACATGCAAGGTGTGTATCACACCACCCCCCTGCAAAACAGGCCATGACAATCACTGTTATGTCACCCAAACCCTCCCAACACACATGACCCTTGTCTGCCACACTATGACATGGCATGCAACAGCAAATGCCCAACATATGACCAATTAGATACAAAGTGACATGTGATAAATGGAAAGAGGCCCCAGGTAATCACATCTGACATGGAATCAGATGAAATGACTGACCAACAACCTCCCACACATACAAAGCCATACACAAATGCATGCCACCAGTGGTACCATCAACAAAAGACTGAATGCCTGTTCTCATGCACATTGGCCAAGCCAAATCTGCTAATTCCTAACCTGTGTGCTGTGTGTGTCTCCTGCAAAACACTGCTCAGCACACAGCACAGTGAGTAGTCATTGTGTTAGGGATACACCTTGAGCATTACATAAATAAAAAGGACAAGCAACAAAAATAACCTATTGACGCATGTACACGATCCGCAAATGGTAAGTGATCATGCGCTGCAGGGACACAGCATGCCAGAGAAGGCAATCTGTGTGCATGTGTGGGCATGGAAGGGTGGTTGTACGTGTGGTGGAGCATTGTGTAAGTGTGTGTGTCAGTAGGGACATGCACTCAATACATGCATGTGAAATCAAGTGACCCTCAGTGTCTTGTACACATCACATGTGAACATTGCCATGTGTACACCCCAGCATGTCAAACCACAACAATCCCCTGACACCTGAAAAGTAAAAAATACAGGAACAGCCATTGACCAGCAGAACACATCATGTACATAGTACCCCACAATGACAATGTCAGAGAGTGCCCAAACACTGTAGCCCAAGCGTACTGTCCAACAACAAAAGGCCCTCCCTCATTTACACATCACCATAACCTTCTGAAGAACTGTGTCTGGGGTCTGTAGCCTTCTTCCTTCTAGTCTACCTGACTTCAGGATCCCCCTACCCTTTGGTTTCCATGTTCTACCTTGCATGTAAATAGGGTTCAGCCCCCTCAGAGGCCACCTTGACTGGTAAAAATACCAAATCGCAGAGAACTCCAAGGAGCCAAACCCCCAAACCAGGTGAAAAAGCCTGTAGCCACCAAAAAACCCTGGAAGAGTCTCCAGTAGAAGACTTGAAGTTGCTGAAAATGGACAAGCACATGTCCAAGCAGAATGATAGAACACCCAAGGTAGCACAGTTCAACCATGGTTCAACAGGATGGGTAGCATTTTCAGTACACAATAATCAATGAGGAATGCAGCAACTGATGGGTAGTGTCACAGCTCCGGTCTCCAGGTGCAGGAGTGGCACAAACCAACCAACCCCTCCGCGGTCTGGGCGCCTGCAAGGTAAAACTTACACAGGCCTCTGAGACCCGAGTGGGGAAAGAGAGTCAGGGATCCGTTGTTTGGATAGGCATCGGTATTCAGGATAACCGGAAAGAGGGGCAGGAGAGGGGAGGTGGATGAGCAAGGGGAAGTAGGCAAAATACAAAATACAACTATTGACAATAACACATACTCAATCAGAGAAACCATGTTCTTCATGCACATTGTACAAAATGGGACAAATGCAAGCCAAAGAGAGACTTATCTCTGGGGTTAGTGCTGGCCTCCTGCCTGCGCACTCTCAGGTCCGGTAACAGGAGTAGTTCAATGCTGCAAAGAGAGCTTGAGTTACTATTCTGTGTGTGTTTTCACCACACACACAACACCATTCATGCCTCAAACTAAGTGACTTATCCCCAAACAAACACTCTTGTCTGTTGGTTTGTTCGTATACTTTTGCTTGCCCCCGTGATGGTTCATACACTGTCAATGCGGTAAGGCAGCTGCGCATGGCCCAGCGGTAAATGGAAGACCAATGTGTTAAGAATTACACATGATAGAATGGTCCTTGGGTGAGCTGCTAGATGCGTGTGGCAAGGTGCGACTTCAGTACAAGTCGTGTTCTGCCAGCCGCGGATTTCAATAGGTAGCGCACGTGGCAATTTGCACATGCAATGTGCAAATGATATGCACTGCATTTGAGTCTGTGCGTCGCTGGGTGCCCCGTGCGCTGTATTCGTTTCTGGCTAGGAACGCTACTGTGCTAATAACTCCTTACAACTTTGAAAGCCACTTGACATTTCTTCCTCAACGTGGCTTAGCTGTACTGTGCACTTCTTCCCCAATGCCTGGCCAAGCTTCCCAGCACTGGCGCTACTTAGAATGCATGTGCGAGAGGCCTAGAGGAAGGTCGGCTGGGATGTGGCCCCTCATGTTGCTCACCTTGCCTGGAGTTCCTGGAAACACGTCTACTTCTGTCAGACGTCTGAGCACAAGCCTTGTGCTTCTGCTTGCGCACGCATGCGCATGTTTGCACCTCCCAACGTGGCCAGGTTTCTGTAGTCTTGGCCCCGTGTCTGCTGGGAAAGGTAGTCTGGAGGCTAATTTTCCTGCAGAAAGGGCATAAACGCTTTTAATAAGGCTGGCAAGTTTCCTGTGTGTGTGTCTTCATGCTGGTTTTCACTGGCCCATGTCTGAGACCTACATCAGACCTCCTCCCACCATCAGTGTGACTTTGACAGCCAAAGGGTGCAGGGTACTGTATACAGTATTAAGTGCATTAAGCACATATACAGGCAAGAAAAGAACATACATCACAATCAACATTGGAGACATGCCGTGGAGAAAACATACATTATCCCCACTAGGGGTGTTAACACAAGTAGTACAGCAGCAGACAGGCCAGAGATATGATGAAAGTCCAATGCCCTTGTGTAAATGGTTGTAACATCGAACCATCCTTGCAAGCCCATGGATAGGGGAAGCAGGAGTGGCATATGTGAGTCAGGACCCCAAGCTGCAAACACATACAGGAGACAAGCTTGAAGGGCCCAGCTAGAACAGACAGTGGATGCTTTCAAAAGCCACAAAACAGCACACCGTCACATGAATGCATAATAGTCAAGCAATTTTATACTATATTAACTAATTAAACTGATTATAAAAATCAAAATGGCCACATATGACCCGGGGGGCACACAGGCGGGGGGAGGTACAGGGTGCACCTCAACACACAGATGCGATGATGTTGCTATAAAAAGAAAAACCTCCATGGGCTCAACGCCTGCACAGCCCGATCTGTGTGGGAGATAAGTCGTCGTCCTCCTCACCCTCTGACTCAAAAGGTTGACGTGGCGCAGTACCCTGACCACGCCTATGCACAGCTTGCCCCTCCTTGGCAGCAAGTCTGCGGAACCGGTGAGCCTGGTTCTGTGCGGCGATGACACGTAGGTCAGAATGAAGAACCTTGCATGATACGCGTGCTTCCTCTTGCAAGGTAGCCTCCATTGCCTGGCAGGACATCTGGAACACCTCCTGGCAAGCACGTAGCTCAGCCGAGATGGTATTCTCAAGCTGCTCCAACGTCTCCTCTGTCCACTTCCTCTGGGTCATCAAGAGCACACCCAGAGTAGATCCGAGGGATTGATGGTCATCCCTTGGGGCCACCCTGTGTGCCTCTGCGTGAGCAGCAATTGCTTGACGCAGAGACACCATTTCAGCCCGGTGTGCCCTTTCTGAGGCCACCATGCCCAGCCTGAGTGAGTGAGCCGTAGACTGTGCCGCCCGCTGCTGGAGATCCACCTGCCTAGCAGGGGGAGCACGGATTGGTTCACACGTTCCATGCTTTGAGCGATATTATCAATTGCTGCCCCATGTTGTTCGGAATTGGCAACCATGGCTTGCTCCCACTCAGTATACCCCGGTAGCGCATGCCCGCCGCCCAAGGAGCTGCGGTCCTTGTTGGGTTGGCACCGCCCGTGGCTGCAGGACTACATTCCTCTGTTGACGTGATGCCCCAGGCACATCAGCAACTGCTGTGGAGTGTGACCATGCGTCCCGATCTACCACAGACAGAGGTCCCACCACCGTCTGGCCCCTCAGTGCAGGTGTCGCAGACAGAGGAGCGTCCACATCAGAATCACTTACCATTGACGAGCGGACATGACACGCATCCAACTCGACATTGTCGTCAGAGTGATCATCCGGGCTAGACTCATTGCCAGCCCTAGACACGATGGTCTGGAACACAAGTCTACCACCCCACGATCCCCAATTGTGCCGGGTTGCTGGTGTGATAGCAACCCTGTGCCTGGCATTACAACACCATCCTCTGGCTCCATTGCGTCATCATCTGAAAAGGGGAAAAAAACAAACAAGAGTACACATGTCAGAAGCACATAACCCACACACACATAGACATCACATCGACAGCCAACACATGAAGCAGACATGTCACACACAAATGAGAACCTGACATGCATCCAGTGGCATTGATATGCAAACACATCCCAAAAGCAGAAATGGATGTGTCTAAATAGAAAAGCATACACAAGTACAAAATGTAGTATATCACCTCCATCAGACACCACCTCGGTCAGGCACATGTCACAGGCAGAAAAGACAGATGGCAACAAAGAGATGGCACATACCATAAGCATGTCTGAACTGCAAATTGACCACTGCTGCAAGTGAATCCAAACACACAATGACACACGTAATATGCTTGTACACATGCATCACTAAACCATCATCACCAATATAGCTTCAACCATCTGCAGCTCGGCCCATACCGGGTGTCATGGGCCATGTAGATATAGTGAATGTCCGAAGAAAAGCAAGGGCCTGCAACCAGGCATGAGGGACCATAACACCCAGTACGGTCTGAGCTGCAGGACATGAAACCTCCATTATGTTTATGTATTAAGTTGTTCAATTGTACAGCGCTTTGGTGTAAAGCGCTTTATAAACCAATAAATACAAATACAAATACAAATACAACACACCTCGGGGCCTGATTGAGCACATTGTGCTATGAATGTGCCCTATTCCATCATTCGTTGTGTAAAATCTTCACGCCCAGGCCCCACCATATTAGCTAAGTGGGCCTGGGCGAACACATACTGCACAACGGTGCACCTTCAGGATTATGCCAGTTGAACATAACGTGCGCAATGCTGAAATCTCACCAGCATTAACGTCAATCAACTACATATTAGTCAGTCAACTAAAAATCTGCGGAAGACATGTGTAAATGAATACCCACAGACACATAAGTTAGTACCCGCAATGTTGCACTACCCAACGTTGAAGCTGCTTGCATATGTACATGTGAAAGCGTTCAAAAACACCCCTTTCCCCATACACCTGTATTGTGAACATGAACAGCATCCAATACAGCAAAGCAAGCAGCTACAATGCTGCTTGCTTTGATGTATGTGAAAGTGTACACATACACACGTGAAGGCAGCTCCACAGTCATTACAACCCGATTGGCAGCCTACATTCTATCTGCGCCCTATGCCAGTTGGTATAGGCCGTAGACTGACCAATCAACTCTGCTAAACAACCACTAGGGAGTTCCAATACTGAGTACATGTGTCACAGGATGCACCTGTGCCTATGGCATTCATGACAGAGAAGGGATGAAAATCTGACCATACATGCCAGGTCACTTTGACATTGCAGCAGTGAGTAGGCATGTAGAATGGTGTAACACCGCTCAGAAGTGGATTGATGCAGTGCAGAACATGTGTACGTTACCCACTATCTACATGAACAAGTACATTATGATGTCTATCAATAAACATGAAGGCAGTGTAAGGGCAAGTTCAGGCATCACGTCCAATGTGCATGCAATGGGTTGCATGGCTACAAGCAAATCCCCCCACCCCCCTAAGTGAAAATGCAGGGAGGCATTGCATGGCAGCGAAAGGGTGACCAGAGACCTGTGTATTGGCAGACAGTGTTGACTAGCGTCAATTGCATCATCTGAGTCAACTGACAACACATCAGATGAGAATGGGACAGTAAGCAGGACACATGATGAACCCTCAGTAGTACACCCATGTGTTCAGAAGCCACTACACCAGTTGAACAGGGGGCCTAAAACAGGGGGAGGCCTGTGCCCCACACAGACTGTGACACCCTAAACATGTGCGTGATGCAGGACTGAGCCAGAGTGGGCATGGAATGGATGATCAAATGCCGTTAAATGTATGTCATCCTGGACACGTACTACTATGATCATCCGGGCAAGGACACATAGGGGCATGCATGGAAAGCACATGTAGCATGAATGGGCACTCATGTCCCTGCAGTGCATCTGCCATCTGCACAGCATAAGTGAGACACCTTGCATCAAGGACAAAGGATGTACCCCACTGTATGTGTCTGGCAGGTTGGCAGGGGGAAGTGTGCATGTACACAGGAGCATTAAACAGGCCATTGCAGTACTCCAACATGATGCCCACCAATGCCATGGTGAAATTGGGGTGCAGGGGGGTGGAGGGGCAAGGGAGCATGCCTACGTGGAGTACCTGCATGCAGGCAGAACACACATGCACATCAGTCATGCAATGACATAGTCCCAGTGCTGAGTGGAAAGACACCCCAGGCTACATGCAGAAGGGCCAGTGAGCTGAAACATGGACCGGAGGGGCAGCCGGGTGACTAGCATGTGAGTAGGGTGCAAGTGTGGTGATGAGGACAGTCCACGTCTGCTCTACATGTCCAGCATGCTGCACAGTGAAGCATTTCATGACTCGTAGATGAGAACCATGTACACATAACATGTAGTGGCAGTGAAGCACAACACATCACACAAGCAAACCACACATGGTCTGGACAAACACGCGACAACGCTCACTGGGCCGGACATCAAAGTCCAGCATCTCTCCCACTCCTTCGTACAATTCTGCCGGTATGAACTCTGCAGCGACTGACTCGTGCGAAAAGAGGTCTTCCTCCTGAGCTGGTGACCCACCGCCAGTCAACCCAGTCATGGCATAATTGGAGGCACGCTTCGCCTTAGCACAGCGTCGGATGTCATCCCAACGCTTTTTGCACTCTTGAGCTGTGCGCACTTCATGTCCGAATGCACGCACACAATCCGAAACATGCTTCCAGTGGGACATAAACTGGGCAGCCGTAGTGTGCCAATTCAGCCCCACTAGCATATCACGGTTGTGTTCCCGCACGTAGTCCACAAGGAAGTCCATTTCCTGCACTCAGAAAGGCTACTTCCTCAATGTGTCGGAGGCCGGAGCTGTGTCTGGGGCCCCAGCCTCTACTGCAGGTGCAACCTTCCTCCTCTTGGACAGGGGTCTGGACCCTGACTGGCAAATGCCGTCCCGACAGTAGGGGCAGTGGTGCTGGGGGATTGAACTGAGGGAGTGGCAGGTGGAACAAGGATGGGAGCCCTGACTTGCGACAGTGGCTGCTGGGTGCCCTTGACTTCACCCTGCGCAGCAACATCTACAGTGCCAAGGTTATTGGTCCTGGATGGTAGACTCACAGCTGTCGGATGGTGTCGGGTGCATCTGCCCATGCAATTGCCGAAAACCGGTTGCTCAGGGCAGCAGATGACAATACTGCCCAGGGACATGTGCCTCAGTCAGGGCAGACCTGTGTGCACTTACCCTGTGCCTCCTGAACTCCTGGAAATCATCCAGGGACTCTTCAGGTGCCAACGCAGCGTGCTTTGGCTGACCCTGAGCCTGGGTGGGGGTGTCCACAGCTGACCTGCAGCTACCACTACCCTTGGGCCTGTGACAGTCGATGAAACGGACTGCCGGGTCACATGGGCGCCAGTGTCAGATGCAAGATATGCATCTCCCGTAACCAAAGGGGGTGGTGGCATGACTGCACCAACATGTGGCACAACATCGTGCCCAACTGGCACACCCCTGCCTCTTCTCCCTCTGCAGCCACCCTGGACACCCTGGAGTCCCCCTACTCCCTGGTCATCCCAGCCATGTCCCTGACCATGCCCGCCATGTGGAGTACGCCCAGCTGAGGCACCCCTCACCTTTTGTGGCCTCCCAACCATGGCACAGATGGAGTGGTGCCGGCACAGATGCTCAGGCATCAGACATCACAAAACTGCAGTAAAACTGTGCACGCAACCCCCGGTAGCCCACGTGTGTGGAATTAAGCTCGCAGTGGCACCCAGTGACACGAAAAACACGTACGCGTGGGACACATTGGCTACTATGACCTAAAAAACGGATACGTGATACTCAGGTTGCACCTGCAGTGGGAAAAATAGTGTGCCTGACTCACCATCTGACTAGCGTGATAATGAAAAACACGCATAGCCAATACCCTTGCCAAAAGAAGTGATACGTCCTTGATCCACTGTGAAGTTGTGATGGCGTGCAAAACAACCAGAAGTAGCAACACACGTCGGTCTCCACGAAAGGCACGTACAGCGAACTGCTGGCCCACTCACCTTTAACACGTGCTGAGGGAAATGCCTGCGCGCGTCACATCACTTACGCGCTTAGGCCCTTTCCTCGAATAACAGGCATTAACACGCAGACGTGCTATTTTTTCACGTGCTGAATCATTCCGTATCAAGCTGGCCATGCGACAACACACGGAAGACCACGCTCCTGCCCAGAAAGCCATTTTCCTGCCCCCTAGAGTCCCGAGCCGACTCCCACCAGCCATCTGCTGCTGTATGCCTGCCTGCTGGCCAGGTGAGTGTCCTGAAGTGCATTCGCCCAGTGCTTCACCACTAGATCCTCAGGTTGCAGGCCCGTCTGGAGTCGAGCGGTAAGTGCCCATGCATTCAAGTTTGAAACAGTGCATGTTGAAGTATGGTGGTAGTTAGCTACTTGGCTGCATGTGTGACATGTGTCATGTATGGATGTGTGTGCAGGGACATGATGGTACTGCATGTGAGTCCAGTCAGGCGTGGACCACATGTATGGTGTATGTGTTACAATGCATCATGCGGTGCAGCATGCGGAAGGCACACATGTATGCATGCCTGTGTGTGTACTTTGACATGTTTGTGGTGTGAGAGATGTGTGCTGCTGTCATGGACATGCATGGTGTACATGTCTGTGTGTCTGAGCAGTGTGTGTGCCATGGATGCATGGCACATGTCCGTGACGATGTGTTGAATCACTGATATAGCCCACTCATCCTTGTATCCAATGTGTCTGAGGGTATACAGGGCCAGATGCATGACCCTCCGGTGATGTGTGTGCCTGTGATCAGCATGTCCCATGAAGCATGTGAGTTTCAGCACACCATCAGATATTTCTACGGTGCTTTGGACATGGATGCAAATGTTTGTTGCATGTGCCATGGCTGTTTCTGCATGTGTGTTGCCTGCACTGACCCATGTGTTGTGGAGGGACATGATGGAAGTGACGTTTGACAGTGCCACTCATCTGCTATTTCTTCCTGTCTAGCGGACTACTGTACAGTACCCTGATGCTTGTGTTCAATGTCTCCCTTTACACAGTGGCGAGTGAAGAAGAGGGTGGAGACGGCACTGGATGCCTCCACTGGCCGGCAACTACGGTGCAGTGGAAGGGGCGGGTGAGACCCCACAAGGGCTTGCGATGGCAGTAGGCAGTGCAGAGCCATCCGGGTCATTGGTGTGTGCAGAGGAGGCTGCTACTGAGACGCACATGGGGCCTGGTGGGGGTGGTACCACTGGTGCAAGTGGTGCAGTCCAGGGGCAGGAGGCAGCAGAGGTCGCCGCAGAGGAGCCTGTGCATGTCACTGTCCCTGACACTGTGACTGCATCACCAGGCACCAGCAGGGAGGCCCCATCCCAAGCCCGTCCACAGGTAGGGGGGAGCTCCACGTCATCTGGCACTCCTCTACCTATGGACGAGGGGACCCGTGACAGGATTGAGTCGGGTCGCGTTGCGCGCACGTGCCATTCGTGATGACGTGCGTGGTTCCTGGGGGGACCATACACGTCATCACGAAGAGCTGTGTGGCAACGTGTCCCAGTTGGGAGGGATGATGGTCAGGGGTTTCCTCCATGTGTCGGCCAGTCTTGCGGCCCTCTCCTCCTCTGTGCACACTATACGCCAGTCATTCTCCGTGCCGTCTTCTGGCCCAGGTGACACCAGGGCCCCCTGTGGACCTGTCCCAAACAACGCAGCCAGCCTGGTGGAGGACACATCCCTGCCACAGTCGGGAGTCAGAGGTCCAGCAGGGGTGGTCACCACACCAACTGCACCCCAGCAGATGGAAGATGTGGCAGCATCATCAGGCAGGGCACGTGCACAAAGGCGCTGGGGGATTCCATCAGCCTGGAGGCCGTCATGGTGGCAGAGGCAGTTGCGTCAGAGGCAGCAGCAGGCTCAGCGTGAGAGGCATCATGTCTCGGGCAATCAACAACCCGGGGACAGGCATCGGCCGAGGGGCAGGAGGACCCCGGAGTGGGAGTGTCTTCCGTGTGGCAGTGGTTGGGCCAGCAGATAGATGCAGAGAGGCGGCGGGCGTAGAGGGCACAGCTCAGGATGGTCAAGGCGGAGAACTCCATGCACTGGTCTTTGAGGCGGGTGGAGGGCCTCGAGGAAACTCGCAGGGAGTTGAGGGATTCCATGGCTAAATCCCTGCAAGACCTCGAGACCAGGGGACTGGCCCGCCTCCAGAACATCGAGGTGGAGTTCGATGATGCCCTGGCCCAGAACATCAAACAGTGAGCCGTGGTACTAGCCCGCCGCCTTTGTAAATAGTTATTTAGTTGTAGTTTTCATTTACTTATTTATTTCCTTTGGGGCGCATGGACTATTCCCTGCCTTTTTGTACATAGTTATTTATTAGGTAGGTTTTTTCGTAGGTTTCCTTTGGATTGTTGGGCTCATGGACACTTGAATTTTACTTTCTATATAGTTAAGGACCAGATTTTACAATGTCTTTTTTTACCATGGAGGAATGGTTTAGTCTTTTTTTTACTTTGATTTTTGTTTTATGGACGGACACTTTGGAGGCATTTTTCATTGGATTTAATTGATTTCACCATTATTATTTTTTCCTTTCTTTCGGACATCCTCTTATTAATATTTTTTTCATGCGTAATTTCGTTTCATTCATTCTGTTTTGTATATAATACATTTTTGTTTTTTACTTCATTTGTGTGGTCTTCTCTCATTAGTTTCATGCCTGACACAATGTGGATTTTCTCAGTCATGTGTCGCCATTGTGTGGGTCTGACAGACTTGTATTCATGCGCATACTGGTTATTTGGGAATTATCATGACATGGGTATTTCAATGTGGAGTGGATGGAATGCTTGGTTGGGTGTTTGGACTGGGGTGGCGTGGGGTGGGATTTGGGTGGCCATAAGGGCCATGGATCTGGAGTGTGATGACGTGTTGGGTGGGGGGCATGGTGCCCGTCAAAGGATCGGCGGACATGTGTCGGGGCCTGCTGGCAGGTGCACGTCAATGGTGGGTGGGTGGTATGGGGGACATGAGTCGGGGCCTGCTGGCAGCTTCCCATCACTGGGGGTGGGGTGGGGGACATGAGTCGGGGCCTACTGGCAGGTGCCCTTCAACGGGAGGGGTGGGGGACATGAGTCGGGGCCTGCTGGCAGGTGCCCTTCAATGGTGGGTGGTTGGGCTGGGGGACATGAGTCGGGGTTCCCAAGTGCATGGTGCCATGTGGCCTGCCTGCGGAGCATGGTATGGGGTGATGGACTGCCTGCGGGGCATGGGGAGGGTGGATGGGCTGCCTGTGCGTATTCCCGGGGTGCGTGTGGTGTTTCACACGTGATTGGCCTGGCGCGAGCGGGGTATGTGTATTCTGATGCTGCGGGGGAGTTTCACATGCGAATTGGCAGTGTGTGCCCTCCCGGGTGTGCCCCCACTCCCCATGCCCCGCAGGCAGCCCACACCACAGGGGACCACCCCACACCACTGGCCATGCCCCGCAGGCAGCCCATCCACCATGACCATGACCTGCAGGCAGCCCATCACCCCAGTACATGACCTGCAGGCAGCCATCATCCAAGCCCATGACCCGCAGGCAGCCCATCCACCCTCCCCATGTTCCGCAGGAAGCCCATCCACCATGACCATGACCCACAGAGAGCCCATCCACCCTCCCCATGCCCCACAGGCAGCCCACACTACAGGGGGTACTTTTTCCACGCATTTTACCTGATGCAAGCGGGGTACATTTATTCGGAGGGGTGCGCAGGGAGTTTTACATGTGATTGGCCGCAGGCAGCCCATCCACCCTCCCCATGCCCCACAGGCAGCCCACACTACATGGGGGTCTTTTTCCATGTGTTTTACCTGACGCGACCGGGGTACATGTATTCGGAGGGGTGCACCGGGAGTTTTACACGCGATTGGCCTAGCGCGAGTGGGGTACGTGTATTCCGAGGGTGCGCGTGGAGTTTCACACGTGATTGGCCTAGCCGAGCGGGGTACATGTATTCGGAGGGGTGCACGGGGAGTTTTACATGTGATTTTGCTGGCGCGAGAGGGGTACGTGTATTCCGAGGGGTCCGCGGGGAGTTTTACACTCGATTTTGCTGGCACGAGCGGGGTATGTGTATTCCGAGGGGTGCGCAGGGAGTTTTACATGCGATTTTGCTGGCGCGAGCGGTGTTTGCGTGTATTTGGAGGGGTGCGCGGGAAGTTTTGCATGCGATTTTGCTGGCACAAGCGGGGTACTTGTATTCCGAGGGGTGCACAGGGAGTTTTACACGCAATTTTGCTGGCGCGAGCGGGGTACGTGTATTCCGAGGGGTGTGCAGGAAGTTTTACATGCGATTTCACTGGCGCGAGTGGGGTATGTGTATTTTCATGGTTGGGGGTTGTATGCTGGTCCACTGGCCTTTCCGCCATGTACTGTATTTGTGCGATGTTTTTGGCACACGTGCGGGGTTGGAGGCATAACTGCCACTGCTGCAGGGTCGCTGCGCCACTCTGCGCCACGGCTGCTTATGGTTGTATAAATCCATGAATACGCTGTGCACCAAAATGGGTTTTGGCGCACACCGCTGGCACAGACTGTGCAGACTCTGTGCGCCAGCCGCGTGCGCCACTTGTGCACTGAATTCTGTGAATTACCCCCTTGATGTTTCAACTCCCCCAAGTTCACCCCCTATTCTTTGACTATATGGGAGTTAATGAAATAATTATTTAGTAAAAATGCTACAGATCTACTTGGTCTGCCCACCCAATCAATAAGGGGAAGGTATTCAATCAAACAGATCCCCACAAGACTTAGGTCTGTTGGACAATTTTACTTACATTGAACAGCGCTGGGTTTTGTGCTTAGGAAAAGTCTTCACAGCTTCTGCATACTCAGGGGAAACATAGGGACTTAGTTATACAGCCTCTGCAGGTTCAGTCATGGAGACCTGCCAAATCCATCACTTTATGTGCCTGTCCAGGCTCCCTGCACATTTTAGTCTGCCTCGTGGTTTAATCCACCTCACAGGCAATGTTGGTTCACCAGCAATTTCTCCAGCAGTTCCCACTCAGATGATTTCAGTCAGCTCACCCTTTTCCCATTGTGTGACCCTTTATAAAATCTAAACTACACCCACAAAATATCGAAATAATCAGATTCCAGCTCATTGGCATTTTATATTTGGATTGGACCTCTACTGCCTTCCCATTTTCTCTGATTGGCTCATTGTTGTTACTATGCTCTATTCTTAGGAGAGAATGACTCCAGCACCTTGAATTATCTTTCAGAACAATTCAACAGTTGTAGCTAAAATCTGCAGCATGGCAATTGTTTTCAGTTTACAAATCAGCATTATAAAATATAGATATCTGAATTGGACTAACATTGCTAGTCTTAATGAAACCTTACTGGCATCAGCACGATGTCTGAATGGCAGATTGTTGCAATCTATTAAAAAAATATAACAATTATCAACATGAGATTGTATAAACAAATATCTAATTCAACAAGTTATCATCTCCCCCAACTCTTCTTTGTGCCATGTCCTTGGAAACTATAATCACATTTCAGTTTATTCCTTTACTTTTCTGGGTCTAATTTGTATGATCTCATCAGATAGGTCTTCACATAGGCTTTACGAACATATTCAGGTCATCTTAGTGGGCATTATGGTTCCTGAGATAATCAATAAAACATGATCCTCCATAGAACTATGGCCATCCCTGATACACAGCTACTAAGGGTAGCTTGAAAAGGTAACTGAAAGTAGATACAAGTGCAATATTGAGGGCAACGAACAAGTCTGCATGATTATGATAAATACTTTTTAAGACTCCTTTTAAAAAATATTCTTTTTAAAAATGTTTTTAAAAATGTTACAGATCTATGATGAATTGATGTATTAAATGTGTGTAAAAATGTTTTTGTAATAGTTAATTATGTGAAGTAAATACAAATTAACTAGGTCTAATGTTTTCATAGTGGTCCTCTTTTCAGCTCATAAAACATTGGTCTGGCACATGCTCTGCCCCTTTCTTGGCTCTGTGACATTCAAAGAGATTTTTGGATCAAGCGATGAGGCAGTGCTTGACCTTTTGGCTTGCTGTGAAAAAATCACTGAGCTCAGCACAGCTCTTTGTTCAGTTCCTATGAGCAGCAAATAAATATGCTTTTACGTTCTGACTTTTCTACATTTTTCTTGCACCAATGTCTTTGAATACAAAATATTATTTTTCTCATCTTCATTCTCACAGATTCTTTTAAAAAAAAAAAGCTTTGACAAGCCACCAGTTTCCTGAATCTGTGCCTTTAAATGTACTTCTGACATCTTGAGTGTCTCTTCTCATGTGTGTCCCTTTTTCTGAAGACATTTCTCTGTACCTGTTTGTGGGGGATACTGGTACAGTCTCTGTATGATCTGGTTTGAATGGTTGGGGTCTCAGAATCTCTCGATCTGGGTTGCTCTCTATACGTAACCTGTCAGACTGAGGGTCTCTCCCATTTTTCTGTGGGAGGCATACCCATTCCTGAAAGAGAAGGTGGTCTTACCTGTTTGATCCAGGGATTTTTCTCTTTCAAATAAGATCATTTTGTTCTCCTTCTCCACAAAGTGGGTTTTTCTTTGACCTCTTCTAATTATCCTCTATTCATTGGGCTCTAGCTTCCCAGCAGTAGAGGAGTCACTATAAGGCTGAGAGCTTTCCATGGGTTCTGTTCTGGTAAGAAAGGAAGATATCTAAAGGGCTTGGAATCTCTCTTCAGCCTGAGCCCCATCTTCAGGAACCTATTGATTGTCATGACTTTCCTCCAGTAATTCCCCCCGCATTTCCCTTTCAGCTAAGCGCGCTATGTGGTCTCTTTGCAAGATCATTTTCTGCAAGTCTAATTCTCTGATCCTTTCATAATAATCATTTTCAGGTTCAGAAGTACTTGCCAGACTATCTTTCACCTCTAACGACACACTGATTAGACCACCTTCCCTTCTATTTGGTAGAGGTTTATACACATCAATGTCAGAAAAGGACTGGCCTTCTTGATCAGGTTGGCTAGGAATAGGTGTTTCCCTGTTCTCTATTAGTCGTATGCATGAGGGCAGTTCCAGTCTGTACCTGGGAGTTTTTAGGGAAATGACATGCGGTCCTTGATGGGCGGAGCATCTCTCCTTTCTCAATGGGTCCTATACCATACCCTGATTGGTCATGGTGTCTCAATGCCTGTTTATTTGTTCAGATTTCCTTATTTAAGTTGTCACACTTGTTTCCCCGCCAGGAAATCCTGCTTATGTTCAAAGAGTTAAACTTTTAAGTCCCACACTAACGCTTGGCTAGCTTCAAGCACTTTGCTCTGAGTGGCCATTTGCTTGCTCACTGTCTGAACCTCTTCCTGAATGATTTCAGATTCTTGTGTTATGTGCACATTCACCATGCACCTTTCATTTAAAATAACAAGTTCTCTTTATTGAGCATCCCTGCAATGTGCTGTCTGGACTAGGTCAGCTTCTGCTTGTCTCACATGCTCCCTTAAATCATATTTGCTTTCCTGATTGGGGTCAGGTCCTGAAAATCAGGCTGACCCTTTTCTACATCCATTTTCATCTGATTCGCAGCTTGTAATAGGACACTTGTAACAATACCTAGCACCAACAAATTGGAACACCCTCCCCACAGCCTTGAGAAATGAGAAATCCCATACTGTATTCAGAAAAATGCTTAAAACTAAACTGTTTAATTAAGCAGTCCGCTTAACCACTTGTACTCAAGCAATACCAATGCATTGTTCCACTGTAACCATTGTAAGGAACTCGTAACTTGTCCTGCACATCTGCAATCTTGTATGTATTAAACAATGTATTCCCTAAGCTCACTGTAACAAGCGCTACGATGCCCCAGGGTCACCCGGCGCTATACAAAAAAGAATAAATAAACTGTTAGCCTGGTGTAAGACGTATTTTTCCTTAATCAGTTGCCTGTTCTGTTGCTTCGGAATATTTAAATCCTGGTGCATCTGATCAAAGTCGTTTTGGGAGTCAATCCCTTTCATATTTCTCTGATTGTGTTCATGTTTAAGCTCCTTTATGGACTGTTTGGAGACCACAATTTCATCCAACAATACTCTATTGTGAATAGCCTGGTCATTGAATTGGTGTTGAAGGTGGTTTATGGTTTCCACACTCTCTTTATGTGTGTCTAGCAGTGGAGCAATCTCCATTTCTCGCTCTACACTGGCCGGCAGCTAGGTTTTTGCCTTATTTTGAAGTTCCTCAATGAGGTTTTAATTCAAGAATTTGGCTCTGTTGTGATCTATGTTGTAGCTGTGTGAGTGATTTCTGGGCTTGTAGCAGACTAGCACTTGTATTTTGCAAACACTTTTCTTTTAATTGCAAGTGAAAATACAACTGAGCCATGAGCCTCACAAACATTTTGGGTCATATAAAAGTCTGTTAGGTCTTTATGTAACATCCCACCTTCATGCCAAATACCAGTGCCTACTGATGTCATTTCTTGTACCATTCTGGCCTGCCAACACCAGCCTCTTGCCCTGGGCACACGCTACGAATAAATACATTGGCCCTCATTAGGACCCTGGCGGATTTTTTCCGCCATCGGCGGACTTTTCCGCCATGGCGCAAAGTCCCTTTACGCCATGGCGGATGGCGGACTTACCGCCCCATTCCGAGGTCGGCGGGGCGGTAAGTCCCCATTGACCCATTTACCCTTCCCCATTCCCATTTCGGCCCCATAGGGCTCAATGGGAGTGGGGAAGGTGTTAATTACGCCACCGTACACTACGGTGGCGTAATTAACACCGAGGTCCCATAGCGCCATGGATTTTTACGCCCGCAAAAAGCGGGCGGAAAAATGACCATGGCGCTATGGGAACTCGTAGTTGGCGGTAAGGGGTCGGCGCAGCTAACGCTGGCGCAAACCCCTTAGCGCCAGGGTCCTAATGAGGGCCATTGTCTAGAAGATGTTTTCTGGCCTCTTCCATTTCAATGGCATTCAT